>NC_136388.1:47783317-48458817 GCF_965140285.1 Lepidochelys kempii | reverse complement strand
ATGAAAGAGAAATTGAGCAGCATGCAAAAGGTTTAGGGGGTGAAATTGTTAACCTGAGTCTTGATGGGTGGAGCAATGTCCACAATGATCCTGTTGTATGTGCTTGTGTGACAACAGAAGAAGGGAATGTCTTCCTTACAGAAACAATTGATACATCAGGAAATGCACACACAGCAGAATACTTACAAGAAGTAGCAGGAAAAGCTAGAACAAACTATGAAAAAAAATTCAAATGTCTAGTATGCAGCTTGGTCACAGACTATGCTGCAAATGTAATCAAGATGAGAAGAAATTATTTAGAAGAGAGTCCCAAGCTAATAACATATGGTTGCAGTCCTCATTTGATGCACCTCCTAGCCAAAGACTTCAGTGTTCCAGTAATAAAGGCTAATGCTGTTGAAATTGCAAAATACTTCCATAACAACCACTTTGCAGCAGCTGCTCTGAAAAAAGTGGGAGGAACCAAGCTAACTCTCCCACAAGACGTGCGATGGAACTCAGTAGTGGACTGTTTTGAGCACTGTATCAAGAACTGGCCTAATCTGATGACAGTTTATGAACAAAATCGTGAAAAAAACAGATGGCACTGTCACAGCCAAAGTTCTCAACATTGAGCTTAAGAGAAATGTTGAACACATGCTGAGTACCCTGAAGCCTGTTTCTGTAGCCTTGAACAAAATGCAGGGAAATGGCCGTTTTATTGCTGGCGCTGTTGAAATTTGGGAGGAACTGAGTGAGATCTCAAAAAGAGAAATAAGCAATGACAGAGTTAAATTACAATAATTAAAAGAACGAATGGGACAAGCATTATCTCCAGCTCATTTTCTTGCAAATATTCTCAATATTTGGTACAAAGGTTAAACCTTAACTGCTGAAGAAGAGGAGTTGGTTATGACATGGACACCCAGCAACCATCCCTCCGTAATGCCAACTATAATAAACTTCAGAGCTAAGGGTGACCCATTCATAGAATCATAGTATAGAATATCAGGGTTGGAAGGGACCTCAGGAGGTCATCTAGTCCAACCCCCTGCCCAAAGCAGGGCCCCCTGCTCAATTCAAGAAATATGTGTTTGCTGATGATGTTTTAAAGAAAGTCACACCAGCGAACTGGTGGAAGTCACTTAAGCACTTGGATTCAGAGACTGTTGAAGTGATAATCTCACTTTTAACAGCAGTAGCTGCTTCTGACGGTGTAGAAAGAATATTTTCTTCCTTTGGACTAATTCATTCCAAATTGAGAAATCGTTTGGGACCTGAAAAAGCAGGAAAGCTTGTTTTTCTTTTCCAGATGATGAACAAACAGGAAAATGAAGGTGAAGACGAGTGAGTTAGCTGCAGAAGCCAATATTTTAAGCTTCTCATGTTGACCTGGCTGACATAGTTGATTTAATTTTTGTTTTTTGTTTTTTTAAATATTTCATTTAACTATTTTAGTTAAAAACAATTTTAACAAAAACAAACCTGATTTTAAAAAAATTGAATGTTTAAATAATTCAAAAATTCATACGCTTGTTTTGTTAAAATATTACATGTTTGTTGTTGAAGAAAAAAATCCAGAATACATAACGTTGTTGTTTTAGTTAAAACAATTTAAATGTCTGTCTGGTGATGTTCTCCTCCTAATACAGCATAGCAAGAAAATCCTCCAAATATTAGTGATTAACCTGTTGAACTGGAGATAGTTCGCCTCCCAATGACTTCATAAATATCTGCTTCAATTACCTTTGGTAAATGAAATAACCAAACAATCATTCATTTTCTGATATAGCTGTAAAACTAATCTGAAAAGTTTTCAAAATAAATCACTTCAAAAATGTATCATGTGTACCTTCTAAAAATGAACGCTACATCTATCTCTGCGTTGTGAAAAATATGTATTAAGGTTATAACCACCAACAAGAATGCACTTTTATGTAGAAATCCATGATTAAATCAAGTCTTCCTGACTAGTGATTTAAATCATGATTTAAATGAAATCCACCCTAGTAGCAAATATCCCAAATAACCAACGATGGGACACAAGATGGGAAAGAATCTGAGTTATTACCGAGAATTCTTTCCCAAAGGTGTCTGGCTGGTGGTTCTTGCTGATGTGCTTAGGGTCCAACTGACTGCCATATTTGGAGTTGAGAAGGAATTTTTTCCCAGGTCAGATTGGCAGAGACTCTGCAGGTTTTTCACCTTCCTCTGCAGCATGGGGCACGGATCATTTGCAGGTTTAAACTAGAGTAAATGCTGGATTCTCTGTAATCTGAAATCTTCAAATCATGATTTGACGACTTCAGGGACTCAGCCAGAGGTCACATCAGAGGAGTGGGAGGGCAAGGTTCTATGGCCTGCAATGTGCAGGAGGTCAGACTAGATGATGATAATGGCCTCTTCTGACCGTAAAGTCTATGAAACTTAGTCTCATTTAAACTATTGCAAGGGTTCATCCACTTTGTGAGTGAACACACCTTCTCTCTTGCTGTCTTTCTAAGAAAAGGACTTCAGTTCTTATCCGGGCACCCACAGATACCTGACAAGAACAGCCAGGAGTAGCTCCAAAATGTGATGTTTGTAGCCTAAGATCTAGCTGTTTCATTGGAAGCATTATAGGTTGCTTTCAGGAAATGTTGAGAAACAAGCTTGCCCTCTTCAATGAAACCTTTAGCTGCTTTCTTATTGGCTTCCAGTAAATGGTCTATTCCCAGGATATATAGGAAGCTTTCCTTTTCCTCTCTCTAGATTGGAGGATACCAGAGATCACTGTCTCCTCCTGTTGAGTAAAGATGACTTGGAGGCCCAGGTTATTCCTCTCAATTGCCAGCTGACTGAAAGACTAATGAAGCATGTAATAAAGTCAAAACGCTATTTAAGTCTCTCCGTCCATACCATTCCAGATAGCAAGTATTCTCAGAGGTGTCCCTGGAAGACCAGTCCCCTTTCCCATGACCAGAGGAAAAGCAATATGGAAGGGAACAGCTGATAAACACTCCAGTGAAGATAGAACTCATCAAAAAATTCAGACATCAGCTAGCACGCAGTTATTTAATTCAACTACTGATATGTGCAGGTGATGACAACCTTCTCATGGTTTGCCCTGTCACATACTTAGATATAACCAAGATTATCAAATCAGCATCCAAATGTCACTCAGCAAAACCCTGGATTGATCAAAGGAAATAGTTATCCTGCAAAAAGTGACTCCTTCCAGAGCCACTCTAAGAGAATCATAAGCCTCAGCCTTTCAAATTTGCCAGTTGAATGTTGAAGGTGCATCCCAATCTAATAGTAACTACCTAGCTTGCAATATGTATGCAATGCATGATCAAAGGCTATGTCAGCACTAGCAATTTTGTCAGTCAAGGGTATGAAAAAAAAAACACCCCGACTGATAAAAGTTTCACTGACAAAAGCGCTAGTGTGGACAGTGCTATGTCACCGGGAGAGTGTCTCCTGCCAACATACCTACCGACGACGCTCAGTGGGGGTGACTGAATTATGCTAGCAGGAGTTCTTTCTCCCACCGGCATAGAGCAGCTACACAGGAGACCTTACAGCAGTGCAGCTGCAGCGGTACAGCTGTGCTGCTATAAGGTCTGTAGTGTAGACATAGCCAAAGATATTACTCTGCAAGAAACCCATATCAAAGATGACATCCAAGAATCACGCTGTCATATTGCCAGCTACAATCTCGTCACCTCTCCCATCACCCAAAACTTGGTCTTGCTATATATGCAAGCAGGACATTAAGGATTATGACAAAACAGATGCCAGGGGCAACTCTGGAATCTTTACCATCTCAATAAGAATCAACAATATAACAGTAGTTAATGTGTATAAATCACAGAATGTTGACGAGCCTTCTCCCCCATTACCTACAGCCTATCACCTGGTTATATATGTTGGTGATTTCAATAGCCACCACGCACTGTGGGGGCTATGTTAGTAATGATACTGCAGGCAAGGCACTTCTGGAACAGTCATCAAATGAAGACATCTAGCTCCTTTTCAGTGTGAAAGACAGAGAGAGACACTTCTCATTCTTCCCATTGGAACCCACTGAAACCAACCAACCTAGATCTACTAGGTTTCCTCACCAAAGACTAGTTCAGAATCTGTCAGAATCCCTCCAAAAATATTCTTGGCAACTTTCCATGCAGTCAGCATCGACTGGTGATAATCCATATTGGGATTGGACTCCCAGTAATCATGTCATTGCCTAAATTGCAATGGGAGTTGCAAAAGGCAAACTGTCCGGGATTCACTGTGACAACTGAATCTACCATCTATGTGATTCCAACAACACCTGAAAATTTTGATTGTTTCATCCAAATCATCTAAATAGGCATAAGAAAAAACATCCCTTATGGCCATTGAAAAGGATATACCTTATTGTGGAATGAAGAAAACAGAAAGGAGTGCCAAGTGTTTGCTTATGTAAATATTCAACATCCTTACTAGAAGAAAAGGAGTACTTGTGGCACCTTAGAGACTAACCAATTTATTTGAGCATGAGCTTTCGTGAGCTACAGCTAATTGGTTAGTCTCTAAGGTGCCACAAGTACTCCTTTTCTTTTTGCGAATACAGACTAACACGGCTGTTACTCTGAATCCTTACTAGAGTCACTGAAGTTAGTGCACCGCCAAGGATGGACTGAAATGGTTGAAGCTCTGTACTTTACTCACTCCAGTTGCTAAGCTTGGATATTATTGCACCAGCATGGGCCTGCAAAGCCAGTAAAACAGTGAAATACTAAAGTCTCAGTTGATGTGACTGCAGGAATACTTCTTATGCACATAAAAAGCACCACAGGACAAGTTTATTGAGCGCAATGTGCGCAGAATACTCTGGCAAATAGTCATTTTACCACTTGCCTCTGCCCTGCTACCACTGCCCTTCACTGTTGAGGAGGTCAATAAGACCTTTTCACTCATGAAAGCTGGGAATGCTGCAGGACCTGATGGTGTTTTGCCAGAATGTGTTAAAAATCTCAGAGCTAAGTACAAAAAATGGCTGGCAATACTGTTCTCCAATATCCATTCCTCAGGGTTTGTCCTGAGAATCCGGTGCGAGGCTGCCAAACCTGGGAAGCTAACCGGTAATCCTTTACAGTACCAGCCTATCTCACTCCTCTGCATGTCATACAAGCTTATGGAGGGACTATTACTGGCAAGGATCATACTGCCTGTAAAAGCAATGCTACCAACCAAACAAGCAGGTATATAACCAGGCTGCAGCTGTACTAACCAAGTATTAGCCTTAACACCACACAAAGGTGGAATTCCAGTGAAAACTCACAACTGAGGCGGCTTTCTTAGACTTATTTGAGGCATACAATATGGTATGAGGGATATTATTGCCTCCTTCTAAAAGCCAGCAAAGTTATTCCATGCAATGCAATGATAAAATTCTTCTGAGAAGTTCTGACCAATCACAGATTTCATGTTTTCCTTGGTGACCAGGTCAGCAGGCCATGCACTGTCAATGATAGTCTACCACAAGGATCAGCCCTATCACCAATTCTGTTTAATATCTATATGAGCAACCTTCCTCAAACATCATCACAGAAATTTGTCTGTGCTGATGACATTGCTCTGACTAAAACCAAACCCCACTAAGGTAGTTGTATCAGCATTTAATCTAAACAATCAAACAGTAGACCAGAATTGTACTTGGACTTCTGTGGCCAGTAGATAAGATACGATCCTATCCCAAAATATTTTGGTGTAACCATAGACCAAAATCTCAAAAAGCACTATACCTGAAAAATATCCGTGATAAAATAAAGATGCGTATAAATCTTATCCAAAAATGGGCAGGAATGACCTGGGGAGCTGATGCAAAAAATTCTACGGACCTCTGCAGTAGCCCTTGTCAACTATACTGCAGAATACTGCTCACCCATCTGGGCACATAGCTCCCTCACATCACTTGTCAACTCTCAACTTAACACAGTCATGCATATCATTACAGGCATAGTAAAAATCAAAGCCACAACCGTAGCTTCCTGTACTGGTGTACATGCACTCACCCCAAATTTGTTGCAACACAGGACTCCTGCAGGGGTCCCATCATATTTGAGGGAACAAGGATCTCCCAATACAGGAAGACCTAAATAATATCTGAAGACTCTGACTTAAATCCAGAAAAACTTTTTGGCTTGCAGTGCAAGAGCTCAAAGACTCAGGGTTTTTCCCCCATGAAAATCAGAGGCAACTAACCGCCTCCATAAATGGAAACTGAGATCCAAACCTTTTTGTGAGTATGGAAATGAACTTCAAACTATGCGACATCGTGTCAGCCAACGTCCCAAACAATCATATTTTAGTAGTTTCTCTGTCATCCACTCCATGTCACCTGAAGCAATCAACTGGATTACCAGCCTAGACCTGGACATCTAACATTGCTGGTTTTAAGCTATACAAAAGATGATGACTACAGAAATATATCAGTCAAGAAATAAATGAAAGGAAGAAAAATCAAAAGGTGATATATTGAACAGGAAAAGAAAACATTTACTTTTCCTGGTGTCATACTCTGGAAAATATTACTTACCCTGTCATGTAGTGTCCAACCGACATATTTTAAATAACTATCATTCAGGAAGGCATCACTGTACATTTTCATCCACACTCCAATTTCCTCAATACAAACAGCTCTAATCTCAGCAATAGCATCACTAGAGAAAAAGAAAAAAAAATAATACTCTTTAACAAGATTCTAATCAAATACAATTTTCCCTCCATCCCCATTAGTCTAGTGACAATTTACTAGCACCTTATAATACCACAATATTTATAGGTCTGTTTTTACTTTCTCCACCGTATCCATACTCTGATTTTGTCCTCTTTTATCCTTGTGTTCAACTCTGATGTCTCTAAACTTATCCTCAAACACACCAACTTATCAGTTTCATCCCATCCCCTCTGTATTTAAGTATGCTGTTTTTGCCATCCTAAAGAGAGATTTTCACTCTACTCCAGTCCTCAATTACTCCATCTCTTCTTCCATTATTTCAAAGTTCCATAAGTAGCTGTCGATCTTAATGTCTTGACTTCGTCTACTCCATGTTTCCAACATATGATCTACAAAGATCTATCTGGTTGCTTGACTCTTTTTTTGTCTGGATACTTCTATAAGTGTTCAGGCTCCTTTTGTGAAGAGGAGCCTGAAAGCTTGGAAGCAATGAGGAGGAATCAATCTAGTTTTTTTCAGCCAGAGAACCCTGCTCAGATCTCCATTCCTGAGATGAACGTGAGGAACTGGAGGTGCTGGATGACTCCAAGGTGGGGAGAGAAGCTGAAGGTTGCAAAGCCACCAGGTTTGACCCAGTCCTATGATTCATTGCCTGCAGAGAGACCAAAGGAGCCGATGCAGGGGCAAGCCACAGGACTGTATACAAACTGATCACATGAGAGAGGACCAGGGATCTTCATTGCAGTCAGGGAAGTTGTGGATGTGAACACCCAGGTTGCAGCCCAACCTACTGGTCTTGGGTGGTTCTATGGGTCCCATCTGCTGTGATAACTGGGTTTAAAAACTTACCCTAATCGTGAGCTCAACTATAAAAAGTGTGTGAACATTCATAAAGTGCGAGAATAGCCTATAATAATAAACAATGATGAGAAAAGTTCCAAAAGGGAGAGAGAAAGACTGTATTAGTACAAACAAAAAGGCCGACAGATATAATTCAAGGACTGAGTAAAGGTAATAGCTGGTAAACAAGAACAGTGTGAGACCAAAAATTAATGAACCAAAATCGGTATGTTGAAAAGTGGTTTTATTGGAGGACAAAATAATGAGAGGATGAACCATTCTGCCTACCACTCCCTTAAACAAAATTAATATAGATGAACAGATGGAGGTTAACACGATGCTGGCTGATGGAAAGGCAAGAGAAGAGAAAGGAGCAAGCTTCACCATAATGGTTGCCACACCAACAGTCTCCTGGGAATCCAGATCTCCTTCATCATAATCCTGAAAGATGCCCTGACCAGACCCGGCCAGAGAGATGGAGCCAGATGACATTGCCACCTCCACCAGCTTTGGCTAAATCCTGAATACTACTAGAGATGTGAGACTTTGTGTGTGTGAGTGTGACACATTAGAATCATAGAATATCAGGGTTGGAAGGGACCTCTGGAGGTCATCTAGTCCAACCCCCTACTCAAAGCAAGACCAATCCCCAATTTTTGTCCCAGATCCCTAAATGGCCCCCTCAAGGATTGAACTCACAACCCTGGGTTTAGCAGGCCAATGCTCAAACCACTGAGCTATCCCTCCCCCCTTTGAAACACCTGTGTGTGTTCTTTTCCTTCCCCATTTATTTCTTCTCTTATATCCCTCTCCTTTTTCTTTTGTCTAATGAGAGTCTGGCTCACCCATTGAAGACTGCATATTCTGTAACACTGGTATGAGTCATGACCAAAAAGGCAACTAAAAACAATATCCTAAACACTTCAATGCTAGTAAAGTTTGCCAGGTCTCAGAGTGGTTGATTAGACCATGTGCTGCATCTGTTTTTTTCAGTAATGAGGATGCAAGTGAAAATCAACATCAGAGACAGAAGCTGCATTTTCTCTTTGCTATTCTTTTCTCTCCCCTTTAATAAATTGCAATTGGTATTCTATTATTTAACAGTGCAATAAAAACTGTGATTAATCATGATTATTTTTTATCACGATTAATTTTTTTTAGTTAATCACATGAGTTAACTGTGATTTATCGACAGCCCTAGTTTCTTTGTAACATTCCTCTGTACAAAGCCTAACTCACTTAGGCACTATGATGTAATTGCCTGTCTTTTACTCTCAGTACCATAAAAGACAAACAGACTCTGTGATTTACTGAATTCCTTGAACCTAGTAAATAACACTTCCTTATTCACTATCTCCAAACCATTCATGATTTCATAGACCTCTATCATATCCCCTCTTAGTTTTCTCTTTTCCAAGTTGAAAAGTTCCAGTCTTTTTACTCTCTACTCAGATGGAATCGTCCCATACCCTTAATCATTTTTGTTGCTTTTCTCTGTACCTTTTCCAATAAGTTATCAGTACTGAAATCTTCCATTTCACTTAATATTAAAAGAGAAGCCAGTGTAAAGGAGTAGAATGACAGACAACACCCTGTGTTGCTACACAGACAGGCTGTATTCCAAACCAGCTGAACCTTTCTAAGGTCTAAAGTTTCATTCCTAATTAAACCTGGAAGTCACCAATGCATAGATTACTGTGACCAAGTATGAATCCATCAGGACGGGGAAGAATGTCCTAGCTAATTGTACATAGAAAAGGCATTTTTTTGCCATCATAACTACCTGTACATGGAGTGAGGAGACTAAAAGGACCCCAAGTCTACAGACCATCTTGATCATCTGAGGGAAGAAAGCTTTAAGGCCATTATAGGGGCGGAGAGTTCTTTGAAGCGCTTCCCTCTCCTCACCAACATCACTTTCTTTTTGCCTGGGTTTGGCTTCAGTCAGCTACCCTTCATTCAAGTTTGTATGTTCCTTGGGCACCAGCAGAGCTGGGGCAGCTGGAATTAGATGTAATGCATTACGTTGTCCACATACTGCTGGCATTTCAGTCTGTGTCATCTCACTATCTCTCCAAATGGCTCCATACAAACTGAAGAAACTGGAGAGAGGATGGATCCCTGATTAACTTCACAGGTAAGGGCTTTGCAGACAGGCAGAGGAGCAGCCTATTATCACCCTCTCAACACCTCTGTTAAATCTATATAGTGAGACAGCAGAATCCCATGATCAATGGCGGCAAACATCTCATAGAGCCAGCTGTGTGAATACTGGCATATGCCCCTTGTCCGCAGACAAGAAGTCTTCCATCAGGTTTCTCCTTCCCAAAACAACACTGACAGAAACAAGGGCTTTCGTTGCTGGCAGCAGCATGAGAATGTGCTTGGATTGACAGGAGAGTCTTTGAAAAACCATCTACTCTTCTCCGCTATCCCTTAGCAGCAATGGCAGCTACAGTTACTTCCCACCACCGTCACCAGTGGGAGATGGGCCAGTAAGTCAGCTTTAAGTGTTACTCTTCCATCCAATGGAGTATGGAATTTTTTTGTTTTTTTACAGGCTATACCACCACAATGTGTGGGTGGGGGTGAGGGCTGCAAAATCCCTCAAAACTGCTACTAGCAGAGAGAAGAGCTTTTTCCTCCCTCTGTTTGGTGACAAGACCACGACCTCCCATCTTCATGTTAGTTACGTAATTCAAAGCCTAAAATACCTCTGTGTCCCCTTTCTGCACTAAAAGAAGATGATTTGCAACCTCTGACTCCTCCCACATCATGACACCAACATAATGCTAGGGAGTGTCAAGCAAACCTCTCTCATCCAAGGTATCTGGTCCAGCAGTAGACCAACACTTAATAAATCCATTACACATCAGCTTGCGTTTCTACTTAGATGGATCTGGAGTTCTCATTTAGAGCTAATGAAAAGGCACATACCAGCACACTCTGATTCTGCTCTCAGACCAGTTTTAGGGTTAGGATTATGCCCACTTCAATGGTATAACTCTAATGTCTTTACAATGAGGTGTCAGAGCACAATCAAGCCCAAGAGCTTCAGCTTATGCAGTTCAATGTCAGTGGGCAGAGGAATTCTGTCGTTCATAATCTGGTTACCAATAAGATATCCATGTTCTAGTCTGCACCATCAAACCTGGCTACATAATGCCACAGATCCAGTGCCAGCTCATCTCTTTCACTGTAAACTACTTGACAAATCACAGTCCCAGACCCTGAGAGGTAAGCATGGAAGCAGGATAGCCACCTTATTTCCATCACAACACAAATGCAAAAAAACCCACCTCAAATCCTTTGAATGCAGTATCATGCTCATATCCCCACTTAACCCACGACCCTGGACATCCTCTTCTCTACTTCGCAACATATCAGAGACCTGCTGACCTTTCCCTTGTGCCCCTTCACATCTTCATTCACTCATCCTTGCCCTCCAAGCACTTGGCAACTCTCCTGTTTTTCCACAGTGCTGCTTTATAGTGTTGAAAGAACCAAGCAGATAGTAAATGAGGCTATGTGGGAGACAGGAACAGAATGTGGATGTATGGGGCAAAAGAAAGCAAGGCTGTGCATAAAGCCTAGGGGCAAAAGGGTTGTTTGTAGAGAAGAGGGCTGTATTAGGGAAATCAGTGCTATTCAAAGAGGTGGGGGGATCCCAGACCCTGAGTTGCAGTGCCTCTGTCTTTTAAAGGCTCCCCCTACGTTCCTGCTTTAGCTTCCCACAGTCAAGCTGAGGCAACATTGCCATGAGCAGCCTTTCAAGCACCATGCCTTGACATCAAAGGCCTGAGAGCCTACCTCCGACACCTGCCTAGTTCACAGCATTGCTCTTCCTAACCCAAGCCCCTCTGCACATAATAGACCTCCATAAGACCCATGCACATGTCTGGTCTTCTCCCTCTATTCTAACATTACCACTAAATTCCTCTGTCCACCTTACCCAGGCAGAAACCTCGGATTCCCCTTCCCCTTGTCATCTCCAATCAACTTGCACAAAGCCTGGGAAACAAGCAGGGAGAACTGGAGGTCCTGGCAAAGTCAGGGAATTATGATGTGATTGGAATAACGGAGACTTGGTGGGATAAGTCGCATGACTGGAGTACTGTCATGGATGGGTATAAACTGTTCAGGAAGGACAGGGAGGCCAGAAAAGGTGGGGGAGTTGCACTGTATGTAAGGGAGCAGTATGACTGCTCAGAGCTCAAGTATGAAACTGCAGAAAAACCTGAGAGTCTCCGGATTAAGTTTAGAAGCCTGAGCAACAAGGGTGATGTCGTGGTGGGAGTCTGCTATAGACCACCGGACCAGGGGGATGAGGTGGACGAGGCTTTCTTCTGGCAAGTTGCAGAAGCTACTAGATCACATGCCCTGGTTCTCATGGGCGACTTCAATCATCCTGATATCTGCTAGGAGAGCAATACAGCGGTGCACAGACAATCCAGGAAGTTTTTGGAAACTGTAGGGGACAATTTCCTGGTGCAAGTGCTGGAGGAACCAACTAGGGGCGGAGCTCTTCTTGACCTGCTGCTCACAAACTGGGAAGAATTAGTAGGGGAAGCAAAAGTGGATGGGAACCTGGGAGGCAGTAACCATGAGATGGTCGAGTTCAGGATCCTGACACAAGGAAGAAAGGAAAGCAGCAGAATATGGACCCTGGACTTCACAAAAGCAGACTTTGACTCCCTCAGGGAACTGATGGGCAAGATCCCCTGGGAGAATAACATGAGGGGGAAAGGAGTCCAGGAGAGCTGGCTGTATTTTAAAGAATCCTTATTGAGGTTACAGGGACAAACCATCCCGATGTGTAGAAAGAATAGTAAATATGGCAGGCGACCAGCTTGGCTTAACAGTGAAATCCTTGCTGATCTTAAACACAAAAAAGAGGCTTACAAGAAGTGGAAGATTGGACAAATGACCAGGGATGAGTATATAAATATTGCTCGGGCATGTAGGAATGGAATCAGGAAGGCTAAATCACACCTGGAGTTGCAGCTAGCAAGGGATGTTAAAAGTAACAAGAAGGGTTTCTTCAAGTATGTTGGCAATAAGAAGAAAGCCAAGGAAAGTGTGGGCCCCTTACTAAATGAGGGAGGCAACCTAGTGACAGAGGATGTGAAAAAGCTAATGTACTCAATGCTTTTTTTGCCTATGTCTTCACGAACAAGGTCAGCTCCCAGACTACTGCACTGGGCAGCACAGCATGGGGAGGAGGTGGCCAACCCTCTGTGAAGGAAGAAGTGGTTCAGGACTATTTAGAAAACTGGATGTGCACAAGTTCATGGGGCTGGATGCGTTGCATCCAAGAGTGCTAAAAGAATGGGAGGATGTGATTGCAGAGCCATTGGCCATTATCTTTGAAAACTCATGGCGATCGGGGGAAGTCCCGGAAGATTGGAAAAAGGCTAATGTAGTCCCATCTTTAAAAAAGGGAAGAAGGAGGATCCTGGGAACTACAGGCCGGTCAGTCTCACCTCAGTCCCCGGAAAAATCATGGAGCATGTCCTCAAGGAATCAATTCTGAAGCGCTTAGACAAGAGGAAAGTGATCAGGAACAGTCAGCGTGGATTCACCAAGGGAAAGTCATGCCTGACTAATCTAATTACCTTCTATGATGAGATAACTGGTTCTGTGGATGAAGGGAAAGCAGTGGACGTGTTATTCCTCGACTTTAGCAAAGCTTTTGACACGGTCTCCCACAGTATTCTTGTCAGCAAGTTAAAGAAGTATGGGCTGGATGGATGCACTACAAGGTGGGTAGAAAGTTGGCTAGATAGTCAGGCTCAACGGGTAGTGATCAATGGCTCCATGTCTAGTTGGCAGCCGGTATCTAGCGGAGTGCCCCAAGGGTCGGTCCTGGGGCCGGGTTTGTTCAATATCTTCATTAATGATCTGGAGGATGGTGTGGATTGCACCCTCAGCAAGTTTGCGGATGACACTAAACTGGGAGGAGTGGTAGATACGCTGGAGGGTAGGGATAGGATACAGAGGGACCTAGACAAATTGGAGGATTGGGCCAAAAGAAATCTGATGAGGTTCAACAAGGACAAGTGCAGAGTCCTGCACTTAGGATGGAAGAATCCAATGCACCACTACAGACTAGGCAGCAGTTCTGCAGAGAAGGACCTAGGGGTGACAGTAGACGAGAAGCTGGATATGAGTCAACAGTGTGCCCTTGTTGCCAAGAAGGTCAATGGCATTTTGGGCTGTATAAGTAGGGGCATTGCCAGCAGATCGAGGGACGTGATTATTCCCCTCTGTTCGACATTGGTGAGGCCTCATCTGGAGTACTACGTCCAGTTTTAGGCCCCACACTACAAGAAGGATGTGGAAAAATTGGAAAATGTCCAGCGGAGGGCAACAAAAATGATCAGGGGACTGGAACACATGACTTATGAGGAGAGGCTGAGGGAACTAGGATTGTTTAGTCTACAGAAGAGAAGAATGAGCGGGGATTTGATAGCTGCTTTTAACTACCTGAAAGGTGGATCCAAAGAGGATGGATCTAGACTATTCTCAGTGATAGCAGATGACAGGACAAGAAGTAATGGTCTCAAGTTGCAGTGGGGGAGGTTTAGGTTGGATATTAGGAAAAACTTTTTCACTAGGAGGGTGGTGAAACACTGGAATGCGTTACCTAGGGAGGTGGTGGAATCCCCTTCCTTAGAAGTTTTTGAAGTCAGGCTTGACACAGCCCTGGCTGGGATGATTTAGTTGGGATTGGTCCTGCTCTGGGCAGGGGGTTGGACTAGATGGTCTCCAGAGGTCCCTTCCAACTCTGTTATTCTATGATTCTATGAACTTCCTAACATCCCCACATATTTCTGTTCACACCCCCCAGGCAGCCCTACTGTTACCCACCCACTGTTCTCTTTTTGCCCAGTCTGCCTCAAGGCTTTCACAGATGACCAAAATGCATCCGATGAAGTGAGCTGTAGCTCACAAAAGCTTATGCTCAAATAAATTTGTTAGTCTCTAAGGTGTCACAAGTACTCCTTTTCCTTTTGCAAAATTTTAAAGTTGAACAACATGTTTCTTTATGACTAAAACAGTTGAATTCCACAGTTTCATATCCTGGAAGCTTACTTCGCAAGTTTACATGTTTTTAAACAATTAATTACAATGTTAACATATTATCTTATCTTACATAAATAAGCCAAGCAATCAGTTGTAAAATAAGGAACAAATTCACCAGTATGCTCCAGCTGCTTTGCACTATCTGTGATGTGAAGCAGTCATAAATTAATTTTAACTAGCCATTGTAAATTAATTGATTTGCACTGCTCCAAATTAGCACAAAGCTGCCAGAACCTGCTGGTTTTTCTGGCTCTAAAACTTATTTAAAGTTTCCCCCAAATTCCCAAGTAAAAACATTGTTAAATTGGAATTAAGATGGAGAGTACACATCAGTAATTTAAGGACAAAAATCACTATAATAATGTTTGCAATTGTAGCTAAAACAAGAATTACAAATCCAGGAAATTTAGAGTTAAGGTTAAACTTAGAAGACATCCAAAATGTTAAGGCATTTAAATGGATAGTGAAGGCACCCAATTAACTTTTTTGCTCTGTACAACATGAAATAACCATATGCTTATTATTATTATTATGGCATTTCAGTCTTTGTGGTCCCACCTTAGCTGAAACGGCTTTTTAACAGTGGATTCATTTTTTTCATTTTTTCTCCCCTATGGTGTTACTTAGGACCAAATTAAGGTTGTCTGGGTATCTTATTTATTTGGGTAAAAAAGGGAGACACCTAAATTCTCTTTCTTAACTTAAAAGATTATAATGGTTTTAGTTTTGTTTCAGGAGGACCTAGAATGTTACACCACAAGAAAATCAACATAAATTTTTATTGAATTCAGCAAATAAGGCCCTCTACAATGCTCATTCTCTTACCGGTATCTATGAACAAATATGCCCTTAAAAATAGAGTTCATCATATTTTCGATTTCATCTTGGTTTTCTTGCAGCTGCAAAAAAGAAATAAAAGATCACTAATATTTCAGACTGGCATCCTGATAATTTATAGTATTAGCATCCTGAAACATTATACTACTTGATTTGAGAAGTATGCTTCATTCAAAGGTATTATAATTTGCATTTCTCTTCTTCCCAATAGGTATAAATAAAAACATTTTATACATATATAGTGCCTTCATGGAAGGAAGTTAACACATTCTACAAACATTAATGAATTTAGACTGAGAAGCAACCCTTTGACTAAGTATGAGCCCCCTTTTTTGCAAAGAAAATTGAGGCAAGGAGAGATTAAGTGCCCAATTCTGCTGACCACCTTCAATCTTCATTTAAGTAAATGGATCTGCAGGTGCTCAGCATCTCTGGAAATCATAGAATGACAGAATATTAGGATTGGAAGAGACCTCAGGAGGTCATCTAGTCCAATCCCCTGCTCAAAGCAGGACCAACACCAACTAAATCATCCCAGACAGGGCTTTGTCAAGCCGGGCCTTAAAAACTTACAAGGCCTAATTATGAATTTAAAAGAATAAATTTTTCAAACTTGTGGCCCCAATTCAGGAAAGCATTAAAGCATCTGCTTGACTTTAAGTATGTGCTTAACTGCCACTGACTTCAATGCACATGCTTAATGTTAGGTATATGCTTAATTGCTTTACTGAATAGGGAAACTTTCTAGAATTGGCACCTAGGTGCTTAGAGTTGGGGCTAGTCCCCTGACACCCAGCCTTGTGCCCTAATGTGAAGATCTACTGTAAAAACAGACTCTTTAAAAAATGGCATAATGGGGATTCATGTTTATTCTCCCTTATTGATTTCTGTATCAAATATGCTGATTTTACAAGTAAAAGAATTGCTTTTCTGAGTTCCTGTTCTGAAAACTCATCCCAGGGAAGAGTTCAAATGAATTATTAATATCTTGCATGTCACCATTACTACTATTAAATCTACTGACAAATTATGTCTTCCAATTACACCTGTATAACTCTGGTGTTTCCAATTGGGATTTACAGGTGTAACTAACTGGAAATTAGTAAGTAATTCTACTGATCATGTGCAAAAGTGAATAAAATCCAGCTCACTCAGTTTCAGCTGTGTTGGCTTTGCATGACTTAGGGCTTCTCTACATACAAAACTATAGATAAAGTGGCCTATCTCCTCCTCTCCCAAATGTCAATACAGTTATAATGGTATAAATATGTTTATGTCACTACATCTTATTCCCATATGGAAAGAGGAATAAGCTACATTTGTATAAGCACATTTATACCAGTATAACTGCATCCACTCTGGATTGCTCCTGTATAACCACAACTAAAAAAGTATCCCTCAATTGATAGAATTACACCAATACAAAAATTGTATGTAGACCAGGCCTAACACGAAAAAACAGTAAAATCTTACTTTTGTCACTAAATTAAGTAAATATGACCCAGATTACACAAAAAGAACAGATCTGCTGAGAAAGAAGGTGCCCGTTTTACATAGTCCTTTTTCAAGGCATAACTGCCTTTACCACACAAAATCATAACTGTTCCATCAAAAAAGGCATTAACTCTTCCTTTTTATCATTCACAGCATTTCTTAATATCAAAGTATAACACTACAAAGTGCAGGAATGAAAATATTTCATGTCTTCTATATTGTGGCTTTGTACTGGATTGCCAGTACAGATTGCACAGATATATATATAATAATTAACATTTTTTTCATAGATTCAACATACGAAGGCCAGAAGGGAACATTATCATAATTTAGTCTGACCGCCTGCATAGCACAGACCAGATAATTTCAACAAGTGATTTCATTTATAATTCTTAGCATTTCTATACTACCTTCCATGTGAAGATCTCAATGTAATTTGTACAAATGAATAGTTAAGCCTCACACTTTAGGGTTGCCAATTTTGGTTGGACGTATTCCCGGAGGTTTCATCACATGACATAATCTTTAATTAAAGATTAATATTTAATTCCTGGAGGCTCCAGGACAATCCTGGAGGGTTGGCAGCCCTACTTCCCTGAGAGGAGAGAAATCATTATACACCACCTTATACATGGAAAAACTGAGGTACACAGAAGTTAAGGGCTAAATTTTCAAAAAAATGCGCACACAGATCCCCATAGGCACGTTTTATTCCACAGTGCAAGCAAGGGATAAGTGCAAAAGGGATAGTTGGGCACATACAGCCCCTGTACAAAAGGATGAGTATACACAAAAGGACAGGATTGTGGGCATGGCTTCAAGGATAGGCAACACAGTATTTTCGAACTCAAGCCAATTTAGACACACAAATTAGACGATTAAGCACATGAATCCGCAAAGGCATAGGCTGTGCTAGTTTTCAATCAGCACTGCCTTTGCTGACCTCATATCCTATACTAAAGAAGCAGCAGCTGAGGCACAAGACCCAGACAGTCAGTCACATGAACAGAAATATATGGCTGGAGTCAACCTAGATGAGGCAGAAGAAGAGAAGGACAATGAGGATAAAGATGAGCACAGAGCCCTGTCCACTCTGAGGAAGAATTGGAACCCAAGGAGGAATTCTGAAATGAACTGTTAATTTACGCAGAAATGAGGTAAGTATTTGTGATGGAGTGTTCACCCCACACAAGATTGGAAGGGGTTATTGGGCCTATCTAACTGTCCAGGCTGCACCTGAAGGAGGAGCCAGGGGACAGGGAATTGATGAAATAGGGAGGCTTATCTAGACAGGAACAGTATAAAGCCCTGAAAGCAGAAGGGGGCTGTAGGAAGTAGGCTGCAGTAACTCCCTTGGAGAAGGGAACTGGGAGGCTGGCAAACCAGGGGGGAACCAGGAAGGTAGAAAAGGCTCAGGGGGAAAGCAGAAAGGTAGGACAATGCAGGCCTTAGCTGCTGACTGGAGGGCCCCTGAGCTGGAAGCCAGGGTAGAAGGCGGGCCCTGGTTCCCTTAACAGCCCCTGAGCACATGGCATAGACCAGGCAAAGGAAAGTGGACTGGCCGGGAAAATTTGTTTTGGAAATACTTTGTGGGGCACGCAAGGGGGAACTACATAGTGACCTGGAAGGAACGCTGAGTCATGAAGAGGAGGCTGTGGTTCCCAGAGGGAGATGGGCCTGGGAGTGAGAAAGGACAATAGGTAGGGACACCACCAGAGGAAGGCGACACCTGACAGAGCTAATCCCCAGGAGGAGGCACCATCAACGGTAAGTGGACCCCATGACAGTATCAAAGAAAAGTTAAGGATACAAGATTGAAGTTTATAAATAATATGGGGGAGGCAGTAACATAGGGTAGGAATAAATGGTCAATTCTCAGAATGGAGAGAGGTAAATAGTGGTGTCCCCTACGGGTCTGTGCTGGGACCAGTACAGATCAACATATTCATAAATTATCTGGAAAAAGGGGAGAACACTGAAGTGGCAAAATTTGCAGATGATACAAGACTACTCATGATAGTTAAGTCCAAAGCAGATTGCAAAGAGTTACAAAGGAATCTCACAAAACTGGGTGACTGAGCAACAAAATGGCAGATGAAATTCAATGTTGATAAATGCAAAGCAATGCATATTGGAAAACATAATCCCAACTCAACATACAAAATGATGGGGTCTAAATTAGCTCTTACCCCTCAAGAAAAAGATCTTACAGTCATTGTGGATAGTTCTTTGAAAACATCCACTCAATGTGCAGCAGCAGTCAAAAAAGCTAACAGAACACTGGGAATCATTAAGAAAGGGATAGATAAGAAGACAGAAAACATAATATTTCCTCTATATAAATCCATGGTATGCCCACATCTTGAATACTGTGTGCAGATGTGGTTGCCCCATCTCAAAAAAGATATGTTGGAATTGGAAAAGGTTCAGGAAAGGGCAACAAAAATTATTAGGGGTATGGAATGGCTTCCATATGAGAAGAGATTAATAAAACTGGGACTTTTCAGCGTGAAAAAGAGACAACTAAGGGGGATATGACAGAGGTCTATAAAATCATGACTGGTTTGGAAAAAGTAAATAAGGAAGTGTCATTTACTCCTTCTCATAACATAAGAACTAGGGGGCACCAAATGAAATTAACAGGGCAGCAGGTTTAAAACAAAAGAAAAAAAAGTATTTTTTCGCACAACGCACAGTCAACCTGTGGAACTCCTTGCCAGAGGATGTTGTGAAGACCATGACTATAACAGGGTTCAAAAAAGAACTAGATAAGTTCATGGAGGATAGGTCCATCAATAGCTACTAACCAGGATGGGCAGAGATGGTGTCCCTAGCCTCTGTTTGCCTGAAGCTGGGAATGGGCACCAGGGGATGGATCACTTGATGATTACCTGTTCTGTTCATTCCCTCTGGGGCACCTGGCATTGGCCACTGTTGGAAGACAGGATACAGAGCTAGATAGTATGGCTGTTCTTGTGAGTACAGAAAAAGAGCACAAAGCAATACACAGACATTCTGTTCAAATGGGAAAATGAGCTACAATGTACAAGATTCAATGGGGTAGGTCACGGGACAGAATGGAGGGTTCACTCCTCCTTTTTTTCTGAGTGTTTTCCACAGTGGCTCTGAGATTAGCTGAGAATGGACCCACAATAGCTGGCCACTGTGCTGAGCAGCAGTAGCAAGTGGAAGCACAGCAGGGCACTGGCCCCTTTCACAACTAGTGCTGTTGATGCTGAGTCACAGAGGTGGGATAGCCTGAGGTGGGATGCCCCCGTGAGCCCACATGTTGGTCTCTGCCATCTCAACATGGTTAAGGGCTGATGAGAGACTATGTTCTGAGCCAACCGTTGATGAAATTTGAGATTTGTATATTATTTTCCATTGTCAGGGCTTCCGCACCATCAGCCATGACACTGGCATGAGTAAAAGAAAGCATCTCCCTTGTGCCTGCCATCTCTCTTGGCCCAGTTCTGGATGTTCCTCTCTCATATCCAGGAGGAAATACAGAATCTACTTATAAATTACCAGATCAGTCTCCACCCCCAGGTAATTCCCCCAGACGGAGTGTTGGCCAGGTAAGAATCTCCATCCATCAGACGCCTCAGCTAGCTAAAGGATCTAGTAAGATAGCAAGTTGTGGACTGGCAGAAACTGCCAACACATGAAAACCAAAGGAGCAATAAAGATCACTTGGTCAATAAGAAATGAACTGGCAAACACAGACACTGGGACACCAACAGGACATCAGAAAAGCCTCTAATCTTTTTGTTTTGGTCACAAAACCAGTCAGTGATGCATTAAAAAATACCTAGCTGCTCACTGCTAATGTGTCCAGACCAGCAATCTCCTGCATGACTTTGTTATGATGGTCTAGACCACCTACTGAGTTATCTGCTGTTCTTCCTCAACTTAGCTAGATAGCCCTTCACCATTCACAACTCTTTATGGTCATATGGAATGTACATGCAAGTCCCTCTGTCATCCCTGATCTCCTCATAATCCTCCAGGGCCTATCCATAGCACTGACGCGGTCAATTATTTTTTTCTGATCAGTGTTCATCTTACAGAGCAAATCTCTAGAAGCCTTGGTTCCTGCACCAACATTTCTTACTGAGGAACTGAACCTTCTCCTTGCTATTTTTTGGGACCATCACCAAAACAGATAAGGCAACGCTATCAGGCTTGTTGGTAGCATGTCCAACTCTGTAGCAGGTGATTTTCTATGTGCAGGTGAATCTGCATCTTAATGATCTATCAGCACATGCTACACTGGCAGGTATGGGCACAGCAACATATCCCTAAGTAGCCTGCCAAACTGGCACCCATGTTTTGAATATCTGTCAATCATTTGGGCATGCTGGTGTGCCCTACTACCTCTGGCTCCTCTCAGGAATCTTTAAAGCACAATGTCCTTGTGAACAGACATTCATATGGTCACTGGCTGACCCTTTAGCCACCTCATGCCTGTTCACTAAATACCTCCTTTGAAAATTCTGGCTAGCGGATCACAAGGGAGCAAGTAGAGGGACAAGAGAGAGAAGCCAACAAGCCTGGCAGGGACAAAACACAGCAGTAAGGGTTAACAGGAGCTCACGACCATCTCATTGGTGCAGATGCATCAAGAGAGAAGGGGGCTATTTAGCAGAGATATTTTCAGAGCCTTGTGTATTCTAAGTTTTCAAGTCCATGGAATTTGATAGAGAATCTACCCAATGTTGCACAAATGTAATCCAGAATCTATATATTCATACATTTAAAAACCTGGTTGCCTAAAGTTAGACCCAAATTAAAGTGGCCCAGTTTTCAGAGGTGCTGAGCACCTCTGAAGTCAATTTAGGCTGAAGACGCTGGGTGTCTTTTGATATCAGGACACTTTTATTTAGGTTCCTAAATATAGACTGAAGTGCTTAATTTTAGGCACCGAGGCTTAAAAATTTTGGCTTAGGTTTCCAGTCCTTTTGGTTGCAAAGAAAACCTTACAAATATGGATCAAGTGCAAACCAGTGCAGTGTTGTCTTCCTTACTCAGCAGACAGCCCAAAAAGCTTTAAAAGGTCTGACATGCCAATTCATAGAATCACAGAAATGTAGGGCTGGAATTAATTCCAAACCCCTGTGCTGTGGCAGCACCAAATAAACCTAGACCAGCGGTTCTCAAACTGTGGATCGGGACCCCAAAGTGGATCGCAACCCCATTTTAATGGGGTCACTACAGCCACTATTAGACTTCGCTGGGACCCAGATCTGAAGCTGAAGCCTAAGCTCCACCCCCATCCAGGGCAGTGGGGCTTGGGCTGTGGCCCTCCCCCATGGTCATGTAGTAAATTTGTTGTTGGAAGGGGGTCACGGTGCAATGAAGGTTAAGAACTCCTGACCTAGACCATCCCTGACAGGTATTTGTCCAACCTGTTTTTTTTTAAAATGTCCTGCCTTGGGAGCCTATTCCAGTGCTTAACTATCCTTAGAGTTAGAAAGATTTTTCTTAATATCTAACATAAATCACCCTTGCTGCAGAGCCAACCTATTAGTTTTTGCCCTACTTTCAGTGACCTGGAGAATAACTGATCACCGTTCTCTTTCTAACAGAACTTAATACATTTGAAGACAGGCTCCTCCCTCCCCTCGTCTTCTTTTCTCAGGATTAAACAAACAGTTTTTTTAATCTTTCCTCATAGGTCAGGTTTTCTAAATCTTTTGTTTTTGTTGCTGTCTTCTGGATTCTCTCCATTCCATCCACATCTATCCTTACTGGGCACAGTACTCTAGCTGAGGCCTCACCAGTACCAAGTAGAGCAGGACAATTACTCCTATATCTTACATGCAACATTCCAGTTCTGCAGTTACATCACAATGTTCACTCATATTCAATTCATGATCCAATGGAACCCAGATCTTTTTCAGCAGTACTGCTACCTAAAGAGTTATTTCCAATTTTGTACTTGTGCATTTAATTTTTTTCTTCTTAAATGTAGCATTTTGCTTTTGTCTCTACTGTATTTAATCTTGCTAAATTAAGACCAATTCTTCAATTTGTCAAGGTTAGTTTGAATACTCATCCTGTACTCCGAAGTCCTTGCAATCCCTCCCAGATTGGTGCCATCTGCAAATTTTATAAGCATACTCTCCACTCCATTATCCAAGCATTAATGAAAATATTGAATAGTACTGGACCAAGGACTGACCCCTGTGAGACTCCACTAGATATGCCCACCCAGTCTGACAGTGAACCATTGATACTTACTCTTTGAGCACAGTATTTCAATCAATTTTGCACCCACCTAATAGCAATTTCATCTAGACCTAGTTTGCTTATGAGGATGTCGTCATGTGGGATTGTGCCCAAAGCATTACTAAAATCAAGATAAAAGAAAAGGAGAACTTGTGGCACCTTAGAGACTAACAAATTTATCTGAGCTCAAATAAATTTGTTAGTCTCTAAGGTGCCACAAGTACTCCTTTTCTTTTTGCGGATACAGACTAACATGGCTGCTACTCTGAAATAAAATCAAGATATATCACATCTATTTCCCCCCCGCCCAGTAACCCCGTCAAAGAAGGAAATTAGGTTAGTTTGACACGATTTGTTCCTGACAAATCCATGCTGGCTATTCCTTATAACCCTATTATTCTCTAGGTGCTTACAAACTGATTAATAGTTTGTTCCAGTATCTTTCCAGATATCAAAGTTAGGCTGACTGATCTCTTATTCCTTTGTTCTCCTTTTTAAAGAAAGGTACTATGCTTACCCATCTCCATTCTTCTGAGACCTCACCCATCCTCCAGGAGTTCTCAAAGATAATTACTAATAGTTCCAAGATTGCTTTAGCTAGTTTCTTAAGTACCCTAGGATGAATGTCATCAGGCCCCACCAACTTGAATACATCTAACTTATCTAAATATTCTTTACCCTGTTCTTTCCCTATTTTCCCCCTTGTTGTTAATATTAATTGTGTTGAGTATCTAGTCACCGTTAGCCTCTTTAGTGAAGACTGAAACAAAATAGGCATTAAACACTTTGACTTTCTTGATGACATCAATAATTAGCTTTCCTTCCCTGCTAAGTAGAGGACCTATACTTTCCTTCGTCTTTCTTTTGCTCCTAATGCATTTAAAGAGCCTCTTCTTATTGCCTTTTGTGTTCCTGGCTCATTCCCCTCAGAGACCAAGTACAGACTCTTGAGACCTGAGTGGCTGAACTGGAGAGGTATATATAGAGGAGACTTTCAGGGCTACAGCAGAGCAATCTCACCCTCACTTTAACTGCCTCTGTGCTGTTGAGGAGGATGAAAGTCTCAAGGAAAAAGAACATCAAGCTGGAGCAGAGGGAAAAGATCCTATAGTTGGGACCCTCAGTCCAGATGATGTCACAGTAACCTCTTGTGTAGGTGGGGATCCCAGTTATTAGGAAGAGATAGGTAATAGTAATGGTAATAGTAACTATTAGAAATACAGATAGTAGGGTTTGTGGTCCATACAAACCCTGTACAGATCCCTATTCTCTTCACCAACGAACACTAGTACCTCATAGGCCTGCCAAGTGTCATGCATCTCACGTGGCCATCATCTTTTTGACAGGTTTGTCATGCATTCCTGTAGAAGTGGTAAAATGTTACCTGTTTCTTGTATACCTATTATGGAGGCAGGAGTTGCAGTTCCATAGTTAAGGCTAAGTTGAGTTTCCCCATAAACTTGAGTCCAGAATAAATTTTCTCTGAATTTACAAGTAAATCCATTAATGAATTTATGAATTACATTTAATTTTAAAATGGTTCCTTTGAGAAATTTAACATCTGTGTCAGTCTTTTCTTTGCCCAGAATGATCTAAACAACAGGCTGATGAACTGGGAAATATCTGTATTATTTCTAAGAAGTACAGTGTGCCCTTCTATGTAATTGTTTAACATGGATTGTTTGATATGGAATTAGATTAAAAGGGGTTGTTAAAACAGTGGTTCTCAACCAGGGGTACACATATCCCTGGGGGTATGCAGAGGTCTTCTAGGGAGTACATTAACTCATCTAGAGATTTGCCTAGTCTTACAACAGGCTGCATTAAAAAGAACTAGAGAAGTCAGTACAAACTAAAATTTCATACAGACTTTATACTGCTCTATATACTGTACACTGAAATGTAAGTATAATATTTATATTCCAATTGATTTATTTTATAATTATATAGTAAAAATGAGAAAGTAAGCAATTTTTCAGTAACAGTGTGCTGTGACACTTTTGTATTTTTATATCTGATTTTGTAAGCCAGTAGTTTTTAAGTGAGGTGAAACTTGAGCGTATGCAAGACAAATCAGATTCCTGAAAGGGGTACAGTAGTCTGGAACAGTTGAGAGCTACTGTATTAAAGGAACTAAGAAGGAAACGTAAAATTATGATACAGATAAGAGTCCTTGGAATCTGTTTACAGGGAAATACACCCTACTTGGCTCCAGTCAGATTAAGAACAGCTTACGCTTCCCAAGGCTAAAGCCTAGGACCAAAAAGGAGGATACTAAATATTAGAGGACCCTGGATTTAGAAAAGGATAGAGGGGTTAAATGAATAGGCCAGGACATCGGTGAGAACTGACAAGCTGGCAAGAAGATAAAGAGAGAGAGAGAAGCAGAAACAGCTTCTTTTTGGGCAACAAATCGGAAGTACAGTCCCATACTGATGTGTCAGTAGAAGAGATTTTAGAACAAATTGATAAATTAAACAGTAATAAGTCACCAGGACCAGATGGTATTCACCCACAAGTTCTGAAGGAACTCAAATATAAAAATTGCAGAGCTATTAACTGTAGTATGCAACCTATCACTGAAACAAGCCTCCATACCAGATACCTGGAAGGGAACTAATGTAACACTAATTTTGTTAAAAGGGCTCCAAAGGGGATACTGGCAATTATAGGCTGATGAACGAAATTTCAGTACCAAGCAAAATGGTAGAAACTATAGTAAACAGAATTATCAGACACACAGACAAACACGATTTGTTGGGGAAGAGTCAACACCACTTTTGTATAGGGAAAAGATGCATCACCAATCTATTAGAGTTCATTGAGGGTGTCAACAAAAATGTGGATAAGGGTGATCCAGTGGATACAGTGTACTTGGATTTTCAGAAAGCCTTTGACAGAGCTATAGGCACTTAAGAAAACTAGGTAGTCAAGGTATAAGAGGGAAGTTCCTCTCGTGGATCAGTAACTGGCTAAAAGATAGGAAAAATAGGGTAGAAATAAATGGTCAGTTTTCTCAATGGAGAAATATAAATAGCCAGGTTTCCCAACGATCTGTAATGGGACCTTTGCTGTTCAACATATTCATAAAAGGATCTGGAAAAAGGAAGTGAACAGTGCAAAGACAAGTTTGCAGATGATCCATAATTATTTAAGATAGTAAAGTCCAAAGCTGACTGTGAAGAGTTACAGAGGGATCTCACAAAACTGGGTGACTGGGCAATAAAATGGCACATGAAATTCTTCTTTGCACTTATAAATGTTATGCACACTGGAAAAAATAATCCCAACTACATATACTTACACAATGGGGGACTGTATCATGGAACACAGCGACTCTGAAAAAGATATAGGGGTTGTAGTGGATAATCACCTGAATAAAAGCTCCCAGTGAGACTCTGTGGCCAAAAAAGCTAATGTAATCCTTGGATGGATAAACAGGGGAATCTCAAGCAGTAGTAGTCACATTATTTTGTCTCTATTTTCGCACTGGTGTGATCAGTGCTGGAATACGGTGTCCAGTTCTGGTGTCCACAATTCAAGAGAAGAGCCACAAGAATGATTAAAGGATTTGAAAAAATTCTTTATAGTGATAGACGCAAAGAGCTCAATCTATTTAATTTAACAAAGAGAAGTTTAAGGGGTGACTTGATTACAGGGGAGAACAGATATTTAATAATGGGCTCTTCAGTCTACCAGAGGAAGGTATAACATCATCCAATGGCTGGAAGTTGAAGTTAGACAAAATTAGACAGGAAATAAGGAGTAAATTTTTAATAGTGAGAGTAATTAACTACTGAATTTTGCAAGGTTAGTGGTGATTCTCCATCACAGACAATTTTTAAATCAAGATTGGATGTTTTTCTGAGATATGCTGTAGGAATTATTTTGGAGAATTTCTATAGCCCATGTTATACAGGAGCTCAGACTAGATGATCACAATAGAACCTTATGATCTTCAAATCTATGAAAAGGGGTAAAAACATCACAGGGAAGCTATATATATCCCAAACCCAAGCATTATAAATTAATAAAATTCAGCTTAAAGATTACACTTCAAAAAATCCAAAATATATGCACAGTTAAGGCACCCAATCAACCTTAACTCTGCACTGTAGTGATATCATGAGGGGGAAATTATTTTAAAACTATTTTTTTAAATCAATTTTATCTAATCTAAGACAACAAACACTAAAATGCCTTTATCATAATCATGTAATTTTTGCATGGCATCACTACAGGGTACAGTTAAAGTTGTTTGGGTGACTTATCTGTGCACTTCTGTACTTATCATATTTTGATTTCTTTTAAGTGCAAACTTAACTCTGAATTTCCTGGGATCTAATACTCCATTTTTGGATAATTACATCATCCCTGTAATGTTTTTTTTCTCACCTAGTACCAGACTGGCATTTACCAAGTGACTTTAATATCCCCTTAGTTTGGTGTTCTTTCAAAGTGCAAAAAGAAGTAATGTCACTCTCTGAGCTACAGTTGTGCTGGGGGAAGGGAGAAGCAGACAATACAGTTGGATGGAGCACAGAATCCGCTTCAAAATCTCATTTTTCTATGTTTAGCGAAAATCTGCATGCTATGCACAATTCTGGACTAATTTTCTGCCTTCCTCATCAAGTACATTAATCTTAGAAAATAGCCATCATTCTATATGTGCAGAAGCGCTATTGCTTACAATCTTAGCTGTGTGTGTAAACCCAACACTTGATGATGTAGCCCTAAGTAATATGCTCGAGACCACAGAGAAATTCTTTGACAGAACTCCTCTCTTGCTTCCTAATATTGTGCTTGAACCACAAAACCAAACTCTCTCCCCAAGTACAGAACAAGAAAACATGAATAATTTAAATTTCAAAAATCTGTTTGGTGTACTTGATTGATTTGCTCCCCTTTGTAGACAAGAGGCTGACTATACACTAATTTGAAAATTTGCACTATGAACAAAAAACACACTCATATTTTCAAAATTATAAATACTATAAAAGGCTACATTTTTTTCAGGAAATAACTTGTGAATTAGATATTCTTTTACAGGTTTTCAGAACAGTGAATGATATAACTAGGAAAATAGCTTTGGTTCTTTGACTTACCTCTTTCCTTTTTTGAAGCAGCAGCTCCAATCTTTCATTAGCTCTCTTACCAATCATTTTGTTTCTCTCAGCTTCATACTGCCTCTGTGTATTATCCTGGTGAATACTCAGGTTTAAGGCAACATTCACAAGAGCAGTCATAAGCTTCATAGCTGTAAAGAGTGGAAGATAAAGGAACGTTACTCACCTGTAACTGAAGCTCAAGCATATTGCCTCTGCAGATTCACACTCACGGGACGTGAGCAACCCTTGACACATGGATACAGAACCATCTGGAAAACAGTTCCCATCAAGGTCACACCCATCCCCCTCACTGATCCAAACATTAGAACTGAGAGTATATAAAAAACAACCCTCATTGTTCCTTCCCAAATATTCAGAGTAACATTAAAATTCCCGGCTGGGGAAGGAGAGCAAGTGAGTAAGTGAGTGTGGCTCTACAGAATCAATATACTTGGAGAAGTCCAGTTACTGGAAATAACTTTCCTTTCTCCATTGAAAACTGTCTGTGTTGATCCTGACACACTAGGGAAAATGAATATGAATAACAACTCTGTTCAAGAGAGCTGAAGTAAAGCCCTGCACAGGACTATTTTTTTAATCCCGCTCCCGTCCCACCCCAAAATACCCACTCCCGCATTTTTTCTTGCATTTTTATCCTGTTACCACCCACAAAAACCTTAAGATCTTGCAAATCCTTGAAAAGAGATTCCCCCATGATACTAAAAAAAACCCAACATCATCGGTTAATATATATATATAAAAAAAATAGAAATCGACATATTTACCACTAAAAGAATAAAACAACTCATGCTTAAACCATGTAAAAAAAATACTTTAACTCCTGTTATAATAGACATGAAATCTCTTTCTAGCCCTCACTTAAATGTAAGTATTAAAACCTTTATTTAAAAAAAAAAATTTTTTTTTGCTTTACATTGCTGAAATTCTATTTGACAAACTGACGAGAGACTTAGCGTTTTCCTGCAAATGACCACAGTCTGTTTTTTTGCCCACCCAGTCCCGCACGCATCAAAGTACTGCTGCCTGGAGGACCAACCTCCCTCTGTCTATCAGTGCCTGGAATTGCTCCTGGTGTTCCAGAGGGATCTTGTCCTTGAACTCTGCTAGCCTATTGTAGTTATTAGTCATACTTGGCTAGAAGAACCTGGAAATTGGCAATGTGAAATCGTAGGCCCACAGAAGAACAGACTTTCTTGCCCAGCAGATCCAGCCTCTTAGTTGTTTCGTCTGAAGGAGTGGACTTCTGTATCCACTTGGACAACAAGGGAGCTGGGGAATGGGTGGGGAACAAGAAATCTGCCCCCTTAGCTGGCACAAAGTATCTCCTCTTCACCCACATAAGTGTGGGGGCACACGTGGCTGGTGTGTGCCACACGGCCCACACCAGTTCCAGGATGGCCACCGTGGGGTTGGAGGATGTCCAGGAGTCAATGTTGTGGGTCCTGAATGTCCTCCAATGGGGTTCCCAGGTCTGCCGCTACTCTCTGCAACAAGTCCTGTATTGTCAGTGATGATCCGGCAGAGAGAGCAGGAAAGGGATGATCACCTCATCTGGTGACGAGGATACACCAGGCGGGACCGGTGGAGCTAGCAGCCTGAGATAGTACATGGTGTCTGTGGCAGGGATCCCAGGGTCCCCAGTACAGCCAAAAAGAGGGGTCCATGGGACACAGTACCAGGCCCCTTTTGTAGGGTCATATGCCAGAGGGGAGGAAAGTCTGGGTCATATATCCAAGACTCTGGTGCAACATCAAGGAAAATGACTGGTCCAGCTCTGAGAATTCCTCAGATTCAAAAGACTGTTCATACCAGAGTGCTGTGATGAGTCAGAGACGGGCTTCTCTGTCAGCAGCAGAAGGGGCTCATCCTTAGGAGTAGGAATGTTGCAGGTGAACAGAAAGCTGGAGAGATTGCAGGGATGGGAGGATTAACTCCTCCGCTGTCAAGAATGTCTCTGAGTGGCCAGGGGTCCATGGAGCCCCAGTGGAGATGCTGAAGGGGCCTGGCGGGTGTCTGGTGGGCCAGCCTGTATGGCAGGCATGTGGGCACCAGCATAGTGGATGGTGCATGTACCAGTGAGTGTTCTGGTTGTTTGTGTGGTGTGATCCCCATCGGATCCCATTTGCGCCTGGCCTTACCTTCCATCTGGGGAATCCACTCCAGCCGGTTCTGTGAGCAACGTCTCACCCAACGTGGATCAGCTCAGGGAGGAAACACTGTGCTTGGGAGCAGTCCACTGCGGGGACCTGCTCTTATGCCCATGAGACTGTCTTCTGCTCTCATGTCGGGACTTGTTCTTAGTCTTCAGTACCGCTGGTTCCAAGGCATGTGCGGTGCTCAGAGGGGTGCTCACTGCCAGTGGTGGCTGCTGTACAGGGGGGTTTCCTGGGCCTAGATCCTAGTGCACCCAGGGCCTCATTGCTTCCTCCATTAGATATTTGCAAAGGCAGAGCTCACGGGCTTCCCTCATCCTGGGCAGGAAGGACTTACAGATGGTGCAAAGTGCCACCATGTGTGCCTTGCCCCGGCAGTAGAGGAACCGCTGGTGTTCTTCACTCACAGAGAAGGAGCACGGGCAAGAAACACAGCTTTTAAAGCATGGAATCCTGGCCATAGTCCCGGGGGAAGGAAGGGAGAGAGGAAGGGAAGCAGTGAGAAGGAACTGAGGGGTGGTCGGTCCACCCTGGCCTTTATCACCTCGGACGAAACCATGAGGTGGAGCAAGGGCACATGCTTGGACCAAGAGATGCTACTACTTTCAAAACCTCCAGCTCTGGACGCATGGTGCATGCATATAACCCTCAGTGGATTCCACAAGTAACAGCAAAAAAAAAAATTTACGTACATCAGAAGCAGGAAGCCTGCTAAACAACCAATGGGGACACTGGACAATCAAGATACTAAAGAAGCACTCAAGGATGATAAGGCCATTGAGGAGAAACTAAATGAATTCTGAGGAACTTTCCCAGATTGAGGTGTCATTATAGGTGGTTTTGGAGCAAAATTGATAAACTTAACATTAATAAGTCACCAGGACCAGATGGTATTCACCGAAGAGTTCTGAAGGTACTCAAATGTGAAACTGAAGAACTAATCAGTGTGATGTGTAACCTATCATTTAAATCAGCTTCTGTACCAGATGACTGGAGGATAGCTAATGTGACACCAATTTTTTAAAAAGGCGCCAGAGGCGATCCCAGCAATTACAGGCCAGTAAGCCTACCTTTAGTACTGGGCAAACTGGTTGAAACTATAGTAAAGAACAGAATCATCAGACACATAGATGAACATGATTTATTGAGGAAGAGTCAACATGTTTTTTTGTAAAGGGAAATCATGCCTCACTAATCTACTAGAGTCTTTTGAGGGGGTCAACAACCATGTGGACAAGAGTGATCCAGTGGATATAGTGTACTTAGATTTTCAGAAAGCCTTTGACAAGGTCCCTCACCAAAGGCTCTTAAGCAAAGTAAGCAGTCATAGGATAAGAGGGAAGGTCCTCTCATGGACCAGTAACTGGTTAAAAGATAGGAAACAGAGTAGGAATAAATGGTCAGTTTTCAGGATGGAGAGAAGTAAATAGTGGTGTCCCCTAGGGGTCTGTACTGGGACCAGTACAGATCAACATATTCATAAATTATCTGGAAAAAGGGGAGAACACTGAAGTGGCAAATTTGAAGATGATACAAAACTACACGTTAGTTAAGTCCAAAGCAGACTGCAAAGAGTTACAAAGGAATCTCACAAAACTGGGTGACTGAGCAACAAAATGGCAGATGAATTCAATGTTGATAAATGCAAAGTAATGCATATTGGAAAACATAATCCCAACTAAACATATAAAATGATGGGGTCTAAATTAGCTCTTACCCCTCAAGAAAAAGATCTTACAGTCATTGTGGATAGTTCTTTGAAAACATCCACTCAATGTGCAGCAGCAGTCAAAAAAGCTAACAGAACACTGGGAATCATTAAGAAAGGGATAGATAAGACGACAGAAAACATAATATTTCCTCTATATAAATCCATGGTATGCCTACATCTTGAATACTGCGTGCAGATGTGGTTGCCCCATCTCAAAAAAGATATATTGGAAAAGGTTCAGAAAAGGGCAACAAAAATTATTAGGGGTATGGAACGGCTTCCATATGAGGAGCGATTAATAAGACTGGGACTTTTCAGCATGGAAAAGAGATGACTAAAGGGGGATATGATACAGGTCTATAAAATCATGACTGGTTTCGAGAAAGTAAATAAGGAAGTGTTATTTACTCCTTCTCACAACATAAGAACTACGGCACCAAATGAAATTAACAGGCAGCAGTTTTAAAGAAAGTATTTTTTCGCACAACACACAGTCAACCTGTGGAACGCCTTGCCAGAGGATGTTGTGAAGGCCAAGACTATAACAGAGTTCAAAAAAGAACTAGGTAAGTTCATGGAGGATAGGTCCAGGATGGGCAGGGATGGTGTCCCTAGCCTCTGTTTGCCAGAAGCTGGGAATGGGCGACAGGGGATGGATCACTTGATTACCTGTTCTGTTCATTCCCTCTGAGGCATCTGGCATTGGCCACTGTTGGAAGACAGGATACTGGGCTAGATGGATCTTTGGTCTGACCCACTATGGCAGTTCTTATGTTCTTAATACAATATGGACCATCACTCGAAGAAGAACTGAATGTTGGTCAATGGTGGGTGTGAAATGACTTCATCTCAATTCAGTCCTTTGTGGACAAGAGTCTATGTCAGAAAGCTGCCTTCACTGTAAGTGGCAACCTTCAGAGACACGAAGTGAGCTTTCTGGACCGGTTCGTGGCACATTGCGGGGAACCATCAGTAACAGTTTGCACTACTACTGCCTGTACTGTATATGGCTGGGAGGTAAGCAGAGCATTTCAGTTTTCGGACTGACAGTCAAGGATTTTTCTCAAACAATACATTCATTCAATAAAAATGATGTTTTAAAACATCAAAGATGCCAAAAGAATTGGAAAGCTATACATTAGGCTGTATAAATATAAGCCACTGCATTGAAAAATATGAAACAGAAAACAACTCAATTGTCTATTAATATTTAAACATACTTCTGAATAATTCCTACTTTTTATATTATAGTTTAATGTACATGTGTTTAATTAGGAAAACTGAACTTTAGTACAATTAAAATATGTGTGATATTTAGAATTTGAGTGCAATTTCCAAAAGCACTTCGTGTAGGTCTTATTCTGTTTCCATTTAAGTCAATGGTAAAACGTCCTTTGAATTCAGTGGGGAAAGACTTAGGCCAATAAGTATATGGAAAATTCTCCCCTTTGTGCTTACTTACCAGCAAGAGTACTGGTATGCCTGAAAGCTCGGACCTGGGAATCCGACAAACCAGTCAGAAGAGAGATCACTGTATCCATCATATATTCATCATAAATGATGCTATACTGACACTGTCGAATCAGCACTCCAATGAACTCACAAAAGTTTGATCGAAATTTTTTCCATTGTGGCCCAGGCATGGTAAGAGGGTAGTCACCACTGTCCTGAAAAAAGAGAAAACATTTATACTCTATATTACAAATGCTTCCCATTCAATCCTATTTTATACACAGAATTTGTATTCTACAAAAAGGAAAACACACATGATTTTCTCTTGTGCATATGGATTTCCCTTTCTCTTAGGGCTGGATCCTGCACCACTGAAGCAATGGGAACTTTACTATTGACTGCACTGGGCACACAACCAGTTTTCTAGTCCCACTTTTTAGTCACCATTACATGGTAGGAGTGAGAGTGTGAAACCTTCAGTTCAGTGTGATCAGTCACCTCTCCTTTACTATCCTCCCAACCTCATCATCTCAGACATCGCTGCATTTCAATGGCACTGCACATACAGTTTGCAAGTGCTTTGTTATCCTCAGAAGTGAAAGGACCACATGTAAAATATAAACTCAGTGGCAGCGTTAACTATAGAGCGACTGCCGTCTCTCCATAATATCTGTGATTATGTATTCCATCAAAACAACCCTATGAAACTTGAAGGTTTCAGAATTAAATGCTCAAAAGTCAGGCAATAGCAAAGTTAAAGTTTCTGTGGAGCTTTAAGTCTGCTTCCTTGTGCATATGCATTTTGATACAGCCTTTAATTATGTGATCAAAATGCTATTATTCCCTTAGGACTCCTCTCTCACAGCAGACTGAAATGTGCAATGTAAATAAGCAGATGTGAAACTTTTATTTTCATATAACTTGTTAGTATTGAAGAAGAAAGCTGCACACTCTACAATTACTATCTGGCAGCCAACACTAAAATAATATATTCTCTCTATACAAATCAAATATGCACACAAAAACCTAAAAGAACATTAAGACTGCAAAGTCAAGCAGATAAAAGCTGTGAAATGCCACAATTCTGGTCGCCTGTGCAACCTTAATTCATCCCCTCTCCCCAGGTACGTGCATTAAGATACAGTCTTTAATTACATCATTGTGTATGTTTTTTTCCCACAAGACACTGCCTTATTCAGTGCACAGAATGGAAAAACCTCAGTGAAGACCCTGGTGAAGACTCTGGGAATGGTAGAGAGTCCAAATGGAAGAGCACTAATGGAAATGGGGCGAGCCGACCATGAACCTCAGGAACGGTCTATGCGCCAAATGGACATCAATGTGAAGGCATCTTGCATATCAAGAGACAACCACATGCCTTTTTCTAGGATGGGATGACCGCTGTTAGTGTGACCATAAGAAACTTGGACTTGTGGAACTGCAGATCCAGAATTGGTCTCCATCCGCCATTGTTCTTGGATATCAGGAAGTAAGCTGATTAGAACTTTTTGCCCTGATATTCCACAGGAACTCACTCTATCACTCTTCACTGCAATAAGGAGCTCACCTCTTGGGTGAAGTTGCTGTCATAAGTGTGATCCCTGAGGAGTGATCGGGGGGGGCTGTAGATGAGGTAGTGTGATGAACTCAATCACATACCCATGGTGGATGACATTTAGCACCCATTTGTCCATTGTTATTACATTTAAGCTTGGGGGAAAAGGGAAGGCGGAAGGGTGGTCGCATGGTGGTAGGCATGGTTGCTGGCTTTTGAGAATATTCCAGAAATATCTTTTAGCTAGGGGTTGCACCTGTATGGAGGAAGGCTGTGAAGGTGGTCCTGGGGTCAGGATCTCTGTCTTCTACTGCTTCTGTGGAAGCTCACAAGGTCTCTGATGGAAAAACTGGGAGGACTTGTAGCATTGTGTGGGCAGCGGAACCTATTCTTCAGGGCAGGTGTATAAATATCCAGCAAATGTAGGGTAACTCTGGAATCCTTGAGGGTCTGAAGTGAATCATCCATTTTCTGATTAAAAAGATAAAATTCATCAAAATGGAGATCTTTGATGGTGTTCTGTACCTCCCTAGGGAAACCAAGGGAGTGGAGCAATGACTCCCTCCACATGGCTATGCCCAAAGCCATAGACCTGGAAAATGTATCCACCATGTCCACCGTTGACTGAAGTGTTGTTCTTGCCACCAGTTTTCCTTCCTCCGTGATCACCTGGAAGTGAGCTCGGTCTTGCTGTGGAAGTTTTCCAGTAAATTACTCCAGTTTGCTATAATTCAGGAAATCATATTTAGCTAGTAAAGCCTAATGGTTTTGAAATCCTGAATTGAAGGCTGGCCAAGGAAGAGACCTTGCAGCCTGAAAGGTCCAACTTCTTGCCCTCTTGTTGCATGGTGTGCAAAGTGGGTGTTGCTGGACTACAACTGAATTGGGGGGGCACTCAGACCCCTTAGCTGGAACCCCGCTTTGGGGATAGGCGTGCCTGTGGCCAATGTATGCCATACTGTCCTAGCTGGCTTGAGGATGGCATCATTGATTGGCAAAGCAGCTGAAGCTGCTGCAGATGAATGAACGGTATCCAGGTGTTTATGTTGTGTAACCTGGATTTCCTCTATGGGGATATGAAGCTCCCCTGCCACTCTACAGAGGAAGTCCTGGAATTTTCTGAAGTCATCTGGAGGCAAAGGGGACGCTGAGGTTACTGCCTCATCTGGTGAGGAAGAAGAAAATCTCTCCAGTTCCGTGGCACCGTTGGAACTGTGCTAAGAGGCTCCTCTTCCAGCATCGGCTCTGATCATCTATTCGAAGGCTCCCTTAATGGGGAGGCAGGTGAAATTTCCCTTGGGGACCGGACGTGTTTGGGGGGTGAGGGGGAGTATTGGGACTAGGGCCCCCCACAGGGCCAGTATGCTGGATCTGGAGGATGTTGTGGCGGGCCCCGTGGTGGATATGGAAGATATTGACACGATGTAGATGGTCTTCTGGAGTACCTGTACTGGTGGTAGGGGATGGATGGTCCTTGCCCATTGTCTGACTTTTCCAAGGATGAAAAAGCGGACTCCGGTTCCATCAGAGGTGTGGAAACCATCGGAACAGGAGGTAAGGGGTCTCGTAATGGTGACGTCATGAGTGGGAGAAATAGTCTCCCAAGAGGTGCAGGTTCCCAGCAAGCGTAGCGATCTTGGTTCTTTGAAGATGTCTTGGTATTCAAGTGCTTTTCCTGATCTCCCTGGTGTTAAGGGTGCCCTCTCCTTACACAGCACCAATGGTGGAACAGTGGACTTCCCCAGAGTGGATGGGTTCCGCACTTTATGGGATGCTGATGTCTACAGTACCTGCAGTCTGGTATGCGGGATCGCTGGATCCCATTGCTTGTGAGACTTCGTCTTGTGTTTATGTGCTTTAGAGCGCGTTCCCTCTCCATGACTCGAACTCATGGAAGGAGCATCCCCTTTCTTCAGTTTCAAGGACGATTTAAAGCCACGTTTATGGGCATGCTTCCTCACCTCCCAACTAGGTCCTGGCGTGGGGTCCATAGTCCGCTGGTACCAGATCCAGATTCAGTAGCAGGAGGCGTGCTCCTGGCTGTTTCAGGCCGATGTACAGGGGGGATCCCCTGGCCAGCTTGGGTTTGAGGGAGGCCTCATGGTGACTTCCATAATGTGCTTCCGGAGAACAGCTCAGCCCTCTCAGGTATGGCTAGGGAAGGACTGGCAGATACTGCCCCTGGATGCAATGTGGGCTTCTCCGAAGCAATAGAAGCAGTGTTGATGTTCGCCACTGACCAAGAGCACCCTGCAACTCTCTGCAGAAGCTCCTGGAATTGTCTGAAGTCATCAGGTGGGGAGGGGATGATATAGCAACTGCTCCATTTGATTAAAAAGAAGGGAATCTTGCTAGTTCCGGTGGAACCGCTGGGACTGGGCTAGAAAGTTCGTCTTCCACCATAACATCCATGTCCCTGCTGGAATGACCATTCAAGGGGGAAAGCAGGTGATGGTACTCAATATGACCAACAGGCTGGATCCGCCTGAGATTGTGGGGGTCCCCATAGGATGGGATACCAGTGGCTTTGGAATAGATGAGGAAGCAGTTGTTGCATGGACATGCTGGTCTCCGTGATCATGCACAGGAGTAGTATGGTAAGGGTGGTTCTTCCCCCAGTTCTGACTCATCAGAAGAGGAAAAGGCAGACTCTGATTCCAATGACAGTACTATCAGAGCCAATGGGAGAGTGTAGAGCATAGGAGCAAAGGGTGAGGGACCCAGTGTCACATGCATATCCCATGGTGGGGATATGATCTCTTTGGAAGTGGAGGGACCTGATGGAGGGGGAGACTCCGGATCCAGCAAGGCAAAGACATCTTGAGGTGCAGCTGTGGCTCCAGATCTCTCTGGATCCCATTGTTTATGGGATCTTTTTCTCATGCCTGTGGGACTTGGAACGAACTCTGTCTCCTTGGGCCAAGCTGGTGAAGGGAGTGTCCATCTTGGATTTGGAGGAAGGTTATGTCCTATGCTTATGGGAGTGCTTCATCATCTCCCGAATAGGCCCTGCCATGGGATCTGTGGGATTGGTTCCGCCAGCATCAGAGTTGGACGTAGTAGTGGGAGGCGCACACCTCCCTGAATCAGACCGATGTACAGAGGAGGTTCCCGGCCTGGGTCTAAGTGCAGTCACATGGCAAGCGCCATGAGATGCTTCCAGAGGTGAAGTGCCTGGCCTTCTCGGGTGTGGCTGGGGAAGGAGTGGCAAACACTGCAGCTGGCTGCAATGTGAGTTTCTCCCAGGCAGTAGAGGCAGCATTGGCTGTTGTCACTGACTGAGAAGGATTGTGGGCAGGAGGCACAGAGTTTGAAGCCTGGAGTTCTGGCCATACTCCAGTACCCATATGGGGAACGGGGGGGAAGGGCAAGAGAGTGAAAACCCTAAAGTCTATCTAAAGCAATTGCTAAAACTATAAATTCTTAAACTAAGAAGAATATAAAAGTGGTAAAACTGCTATAAAAATATCTAAAAACTATTTACAAATATCCTTTTTTAGAAGTGTGTCAGAGATGAGGACACTGAAAGTTCTGACTGGACCATGTGGTGATAAGAAGGTACTGGAGAGACAAAGGGTCCACCCCACCCTTTACCCCCTCAGATGGAAACATGAGGTGAGCCAGGGCACATGTACTGACCAACAGACAGTACTTCCAAATTCTCTGACTCTGGGTGCATGGTATGCATGCGTAGCCCTCAGTGGAATACAATAGGTACCATCATTCAAAGAAGAACCAGACTTTGAGAGCCTCTTTGTAATTCCTCCAGGAGGGATTTGAGTCTTCCCTATGAAACATGATAGCTCTAGGTGGCACCTGCAAGCACATCGTCCTTGACTGAAATCTTTCCACCTCATGAACTGCTGAGCTACTTTCCTTCCTCCACAGGGACTGAGACAGCAGATAAAATCCTAAAAAGTAGAAAGCATTGAGAGAAACACACATTGGAGCACTGAGGAAGAAGACAGCAAAAGACCAAGAGAGGGCTCCAAAACAACCAGCAGAAAGTAAGTAGCACTGCAAGTCTGTGGTGAAGCAAAACAACAACATTCACTGAACCTCTGACAAAATATGCCAAAATGCTGAAAAACATGTAAGAAGGGTCAAACAAATGGCAAAGTTCTGGCATGGAAAAATAAGCCTCTGAATACCATGAAACAACTAATAAAACATGGAAATGCTCCAACGGGAGAAATGAAGTGGCTGCTGCAAGACAAGCTGCAGATGAGTCACAGGGCTGAACAGGCCTTTACTCTCAGGATCAACAGACCCAGAGTGCTGAGTAAGCATCACAGGCCAACAAAAATAATTACATTATTATGGATCTAAGTGAAAAGGCATGTCTAAAAGCAAGAAAGCTATGGCTGCATGATCAGGAGAGAGCCAAAGCAGCAGTCCGTGGTGTCAAACTATAGTTACTTTGGGGACTTCCTTCACTGCATGAGATCAAGAAACTCTCATGTTTCTCAAGACAGAAATAGTGGAAGTACGTATTGTTAGCCAGAATGGCCTTGCACACTATCTAGCACTTTTGTACCTCAAAGAGTCAAACAAGGAATCCACAAAACTCTTCAGCTAAAGGATTCTGTCTCACATTGGAAGTATGAGTCCCATGACTAAACATCCTGTACTGATGCTATATTTAGAGAAACAAAATGTAAGTTGAATATCAGGAAATACCTCCTCAGAGTGAAAGGAATTACACTGTGGAGTAGTCTCCCAAAAGAAGTGGTGGAAACTTCACTGCTTGCAACTTTTGGTCATCTGATAAGACTATTGTATTCCTAACTTCTAAGATTCCATTTGATCTCATGCACTTTGGGTCTGTCATCCTACAAGGCTTATTTCATTTGTGCTGCATATTACCATGTGCATTTTGTTGGCGTATGATACATGTTAAAAGCCTCAGAATGCTATGTTTATGAAGAAGAACTCTGTGTAAGTTGGTCCAATAAAAGATATTACTTCACCCACCTTACCTCCTGATTATGAGAAACCATTTCATGTCAAGTCATGTTTGGAAGAGAAAGGGGAAGGATGATGGACAAAGAAAAGAGTGATCTGGAAATAACTGAGTTACTGGATACTTACTGAGGCAAAGATTAAAGGCTGCTACTATCTGACCCATATAAAGGATCTATTATCCCACTTCCCTTAAGTGTCCACAGCATATATAGAATGCATTTGAAAAGCCCTGCCTCTTCATTCCCTGCCAGTCCTCCTCCTACACTCTTTAGCTTCCCTTCTCCAACACTGATTCTCCTCCTTCTGAGTTTCAAGAACTCTGACTGGATATCTATCAGCTGTCACTAGCCATTTGATTCCCCACCCCACACTCTCTGAACAGTCAAACAATTCAAGGCAGAAGGGTTTTTTATATATATATATAACACCAAACTCCATGCAGAACTCCACGATGCAAAAATAACTTCAGATTTCTTAGGCAAGATCCTTTCCTTTTGTGACCCCTTGCTGTAACTATCCTTTAACCAGCAGTGCCTGATCCTACTACCATTGCAGAAGTACCACTGACTTCAGTGGTGTGGGATAATTGTTTTTTTAAGTGTCCTTTTGTGTCTCTGATTGATGTTTCTAGAAACTACCATTTACGTATTTTTAGTATTTTCGTTCTATTCCTCTGCTAGACTCTGCTTATACTTTTTCCATACAATGCAACCTTCTAACTTCTTATGTACTTGTTTAAATTGTCACTTCATCTGTATCTCTACTCTCAAAGTACCGAAAAAGAGAGTGTACACAAACTGATTTTTAGCGACAAGGCTGTGTCGACACAGCCTTGTTGCTAAAAGCTGCTTGGTGTAGACAAGCCCCTCAGTCAGTACAGTTTCTTCTACTGAGATATTGCTTATCCATTACAATAAAGCCCAGTGATTTCTGAAAAGCCTCAGTGCCCATCAAACAAAATTATGCAGTTTTGAAGGAAAATATATTGCACTCTTATATTTCCAGTTTTCAAAAACTCTTCAGTGTAAATATTTATATACTATACCTCATCAAATTCCTCAGTCATTTTCCTGATGATTTCTGCATTTTGCATGTTCCTGAACATTTCAATTCTTACAGTACCTGTGATGTAATGAATGAACAATTACAATTAGTCCACTTTACTTCTATACATCATTCATAATGTCAGTCCATTTTAAAATTTTTCCACTGCTATGCAATTTGAAATTGGTTTGAAAGCTTATCTAGCAGTAATGTTAGCAGGAATACTCTTAACAGGACATGATAGAACCTGACGTCAAGAGAGGGAGAATCCCGGACAGTTGTAAGACTCCAGAGTGCCCTCCCCCTGAGCCATTACTGGTGGCATTTTGTAAAGTTAGCGGTGTTATTCCTTCAATGAGAAGTTAACTAATATCCCATAATATGCTTGCTTGTGGTTGTTCATATAGAGGTTAACAATTCCAAAACATTTTTCAAGAATTGCTTATACACCAGTTGTTCTGTGAAACACTATCTCACTGGTAGCTAGAATATCCTCCATCTTTTGATTTGTACAACTAATATATTTGATATGGAAGTCATTGAAAAAATAAATATATAAGGAACTCCACATGCCTTTTTTCAATTAGTTTTCAGAGTAAATCATTTTAAGTTTTATGGTAAAACCAAATGAATATTATCTTTCTGATTCAGTGTCCATTATCATTTTGATCATCAAGATTACTTGTCAGAACTAAACAAAACTACGATTAAAACAAGCATGATGTAATACTTATACATTAAACTTGTTGATGAAAAATAAAATCAATATATGTGACTCAAATAATTTTACATCAATTTAGTGCAACTGACTGAGTGCACTCCAGTAAAGTGGAGTGCACTCTGGATTGGAACTCAGCAGCCTTTCTGTGCTTTGCATTCACTGCATGAAAACATTTTAACAGAAGAAATGAAGAAAAATATAAACAAGCTATACAGGAATATTTATGGAGCCACATATCCTGCCCACATTCTATACACATCATACCCACATTCCAAATTAGTTAATTACATTAGGAACAGCACCCTTACTTTTGCAAAAAGTTCCACCAGATCTGCAAAGTCCTCACCTTTACATCCACAAAATTCAAATAAAGAGATAGACGCCTAGCTTCTAGGGGAAAAATGCTATTATAGTCCCAGACAAAAATCTGTTTAGACTTAAGGTTGAGAGCACATATCCATAATTTAAGGGTATAAAATGTTGCAGGGATGTTGACATTATCCCCAGAACAAGAATTACAAACACAGGAAACCCAAAATATGGAAATACAGTTTCAAATTAACTCTAGCTTTCCTGGATTTGTACTACTTGTTTCTGAAATAATCACAACATCCCTGTAATATTTTATATCCTGAGATTACCGATATGCACTCAATCTTAATACAGTTTTTTAGTCCAGTAATTTCCTTTCATTTAAGAAATTATTAAAACTCTCATGAATGAACACTAAACAAGAATCCCAAAATGCTACCTTGAGATACTTCTAATAATTTGAAGAAATGTAATATCAATGTTAAATCATTTTTTATATTTTAATTCTTCTATTTTAACTTTCTTACTTGTGATACACAAATAATTTCTTGTGCTTTGTTTTTATATTTTTAGCTATTTCCTCTTTGAAATCCATTTTAACCCTCCTAAATTTTCTCCTACTGTAAATCATGCTCCTATTACTGGCTTCACTAGGGTTAATTTTCCAAAGTTTGAAGAAACTCCAGGCAATTCAAATAACCTCTTAAACCTTGCTATTTAGTCATGGTGGGTTACTCTTACCCTCCTGTTTCCCTTTTTGTTCAGAACTATTTATGCATTCTGAGACTCTATTATTGTAATATTAAAGTAGCATCCAGGCCATATCTAAGGATTTTACTTTCCTTGCTTTTTACTTTGCCTCCCTCGTTTTACTGAACTTTCCCTTTTCAAAGTTCAGCATCACTTTTAGTTTTAGCTATCTTTCCTCCCCAATGGGACGTTGAACATAATTAAATTGTGGTCACTATTACTTAATGGTTCAGTTACTGTTACTTTTGAACCAACTCCTGCATGTTATTTAAGTCCAAGTCAAGAATAGCTTCTCTTTGTGTGCACTCTAGAACGAGCTGTTCCAAGAAACACTTGCTGAAAGCATTGAAAAATTGTTTCTCTAAACAATCCATATGCAAACAGTTGCAGTCCCTAAGTACTAACATTTTGTTAGACTTTGGTACCTCTTATCTCTCTTACTATATTGTGAACTCAGGGTATGCTATAATGCAGTTGGCAGGTGTGATTCCCAGCACAGGTAGAGACACACACACTACCTCGAGCTGAGCTAATGTGCTAAAAATAGCAATGTGGATGTTGTGTCCTGCGAGGCAACTGAGGCTAGCACCCAAGCTCAGACCCAGGGGGTTAGGCAGGCTTAGGCAGCTAGCCCAAGCTGTTGCTTGTGCCACAACATCCACCCAGCTATTTTTTAGTGCTCAAGCTGAGCGAATGCAAATCTGTCTACCCATGCTGGGAATCACACCTCCCAGCTGCAGTGCAGACATACCCTCAATATCCATTTCTTGAGCTAGAGGCTGAAAGTATAACCCTATTGCCAAGAATATTTGTATTTTTACAGTTTGGAATTTGTATCCACACAGATTCAACTATGTGATTCACTCCACTCAGAATTATATCACACTATGTTCTATGGAATCCTATCAATGACCTTCCTCCACCTCTTTAGCCTAGTCTGTCTTTCCCACATACTGCCAGTGTCCCAAAATGATTTTTGTCATTCCACCACATTGCTGTAATGCCAATTATATCAAGGCCCTTTTCCATTGCCAGACATTCCAATTCATCACCCTCTCCTCCCCTTGATATCTGCTATCTTTACATCTGGCAGGCAAGCAAGTGAAAGTTACTTTACAATCACTATACATGTAGCTGTTTATATTCCTGATGATCAAACTGCCCATCAACACAGCCTAGCTTTTGTGTCCCAACTGTAATCCCATCTCCTGGAGCAAACTTCTCACTGTGCGAAGAATTATCAGCTTCCTCTATCTCAGTGAGAAGGTAGGCCTCATCTAAGGGGATGTGCCCCTGCAAGCCTCCTTGGTGCCTTTCCATCATGAGACAACCTTTCTCAAAAAGAAAACCAGGGGAGTCAGTTCTGAGGTGGTCCTGCTCCACCATGTCCCCATATGCAGTCTCTACAAACACTTCCATTTCTTTCTGCTCATTCATTTCAACACCTCTGGCTCAGGATGGGCTCTGAGGGCCATGAGCCTCTTGAAAAAATGTCATTATAAAGAACTGAGGGATAATTCAGGGCACAATGTACCCGCTTTGAAGACTTCCAAGCACTGATATCTCTGATTCATTAAGTGCAGCTGCACCAAGACTATATAGGAATAAGGCACTGCCTCATTTACAAACTTTGTTCAAAGCAGTCATGCTTCGTAGATACTTGCTTCAGTGGTTTAGTTCAATCAGAAACTTTGCAGCTGTACCTCACAAAGATGGTGTGCATGGTGGTAACGTCATTTTGAGCCATCAGAGCAACAAGGGATCTGCTTTGTGAAGTAACTGTTGTACAAAAGTCATCCAGCAACAGTACAGTGTCTCAACTATTAAGCTTCAAGCAGACAGAGTCAATGACACAATCAATGAAGCAAAGAGCAGCTTACTGCTTGACTTGATATCCATATAACATTTTCATTAAAAAACTAGAATGATATAAAATTAACATAGCACATATTAAATGTGTTTCTAGTGGGGTCCCACAGGGACAAGTTCTTTGTTCTATGCTAATTTAACATATTTATTAATGATCCCCTGGGAGAATAACTTGAGGGGGAAAGGAGTCCAGGAGAGCTGGCTGTATTTTAAAGAATCTTTATTGAGGTTACAGGGACAAACCATCCCAATGTGTAGAAAGAATAGTAAATATGGCAGGCGACCAGCTTGGCTTAATAGTGAAATCCTTGCTGATCTTGAACACAAAAAAGAAGCTTACAAGAAGTGGAAGATTGGACAAATGACCAGGGAAGAGTATAAAGATATTGCTCAGGGATGCAGGAGTAAAATCAGGAAGGCCAAATCACACTTGGAGTTGCAGCTAGTAAGAGATGTTAAGAGTAACAAGAAGGGTTTCTTCAAGTATGTTGGCAATAAGAAGAAAGTCAAGGAAAGTGTGGGCCCCTTACTGAATGAGGGAAGCAACCTAGTGACAGAGGATGTGGAAAAAGCTAATGTACTCAATACTTTTTTTGCCTCTGTCTTCACGAACAAGGTCAGCTCCCAGACTACTGCACTGGGCAGCACAGCATGGGGAGGAGGTGGCCAGCCCTCTGTGGAGAAAGAAGTGGTTCAGGACTATTTAGAAAAGCTGGACGAGCACAAGTCCATGGGGCCGGACGCGCTGCATCCGAGAGTGCTGAAGGAGCTGGCGGATATGATTGCAGAGCCATTGGCCATTATTTTTGAAAACTCATGGTGATCGGGGGAAGTCCCGGACGACTGGAAAAAGGCTAATGTAGTGCCCATCTTTAAAAAAGGGAAGAAGGAGGATCCTGGGAACAACAGGCCAGTCAGCCTCACCTCAGTCCCTGGAAAAATCATGGAGCAGGTCCTCAAGGAATCAATTCTGAAGCACTTAGAGGAGAGGAAAGTGATCAGGAACAGTCAGCATGGATTCACCAATGGAAAGTCATGCCTGACTAATCTAATTGCCTTCTATGACGAGATAACTGGTTCTGTGGATGAGGAGAAAGTGGTGGACGTGTTGTTCCTTGACTTTAGCAAAGTTTTTGACACTGTCTCCCACAATATTCTTGTCAGCAAGTTAAAGAAGTATGGGCTGGATGAATGGACTATAAGGTGGAGAGAAAGTTGGCTAGACTGTCGGGCTCAACAGGTAGTGATCAATGGTTCCATGTCTAGTTGGCAGCCAGTGTCAAGTGGAGTGCCCCAAGGGTTGGTCCTGGGGCCGGTTTTGTTCAATATCTTTATAAATGATCTGGAGGATGGTGTGGATTGCACCCTCAGCAAGTTTGCAGATGACACTAAACTGGGAGGAGAGGTAGATACGCTGGAGGGTAGGGATAGGATACAGTGGGACCTAGACAAATTAGAGGATTGGGCCAAAAGAAATCTGATGAGGTTCAACAAGGACAAGTGCAGAGTCCTGCACTTAGGACGGAAGAACCCCATGCACCGCTACAGACTAGGGACCATATGGCTCGGCAGCAGTTCCGCAAAAAAGGACCTAGGGGTTACAGTGGACGAGAAGCTGGATATGAGTCAACAGTGTGCCCTTGTTGCCAAGAAGGCCAATGGCATTTGGGGATGTACACGTAGGGGCACTGCCAGCAGATCAAGGGACGTGATCGTTCCCATCTATTCAACATTGGTGAGGCCTCATCTGGAGTACTGTGGCCAGTTTTGGGCCCCACACTACAGGAAGGATGTGGAAAAATTGGAAAATGTCCAGCGGAGGGCAACAAAAATGATCAGGGGACTGGAACACATGACTTATGAGGAGAGGCTGAGGGAACTGGGATTGTTTAGTCTGCGGAAGAGAAGAATGAGGGGGGATTTAATAGTTGTTTTCAACTACCTGAAAGGGGTTCCAAAGAGGATGGATCTAGACTGTTCTCAGTGGTAGCTGATGACACAACAAGGAGTAATGGTCTCAAGTTGCAGTGGGGGAGATTTAGGTTGGATATTAGGAAAAACTTTTTCACTAGGAGGGTGGTGAAGCACTGGAATGTGTTACCTAGGGAGGTGGTGGAAGCTCCTTCCTTAGATATTTTTAAGGTCAGGCTTGACAAAGCCCTGGCTGGGATGATTTAGTTGGGGATTGGTCCTGCTTTGAGCAGGGGGTTGGACTAGATGACCTCCCGAGGTCCCTTCCAACCCTGATATTCTATGATTCTATGACCTGGAAAAAATATAAGATCATCGCAGATAAAGTATGCAGATGACACAAAAACTGGGGGAGTAATAAATATTGAAGAGGACAAGTCACTGACACGGAACAATCTGGATCACTTGTAAGTTGGGTGCAAGCAAACAATGTTTTAATTCAGAATTATAGAAATATTGGGTTGGAAGGGACCTTGAGAAGTCATCAAGTCCAGCCCCCAGTGCTGAGGCAGGAAGAAGTAAACCTTGACCATCCCTGACCTCGACATAAGTATATGTCTAGCCTGTTCTTAAAATCCTCCAATGATGGGGATTCCACAACCTCCCTTGAAAGCCTTTTCCAGAGCTTAACTACTCTTATAATTAGAAAGTTTTCCCCAACATTTTACCTAAATCTCCCTTGGTGAAGATTAAGCCCATTACTTCTCCTATCTTCAGCAGACATGGAGTACAACCGATCACCATCCTCTTTATAACTAACAGATTGAACTTCTTAAGTCTGTCACTGTAAGGCAAGTTCTCCAAACCTCAAATCATTAATGTAACTCTTTTCTGAATGCTTATCAACATTTCAACATAATTTTTTAGGTGTGGACACCAGAACTGAACTCAGTATTCCAATAATGGTACACGCAGAGGTAATACCACCTTTTTACTCCTGCCCTCAGCAGAATTGTAATGGGAACCACCGGACCATAAGCTATATATCATGACCTCTAACTCCTATTCAATCACTGGTTTCAGAGTAGCAGCCATGTTAGTCTATATTCGCAAAAAGAAAAGGAGTACTTGTGGCACCTTAGAAACAAACAAATTTATTTGAGCATAAGCTTTCGTGAGCTACAGCTCACTTCATCGGATTCATCAATCACTGTTTCCAGAATACAGTCCCCTGTTCTGGAAATTTGGCCTATGTTCTTTATTCCTATATTTATGAATTTTTGCCTTTGCCAGTATTAAAAATGTATAACTTCACCCCAGTTACCACAAAGCAATCTATAACGCTCTGTATCAGTAACCTGTCTATGTCATTTACCACTCCACCAATATTTGTGCCATCTGCAAGATTTATTAGCAATGGGTTTATATGTAATTCTAAAGCATTCATAAAAATATTGAATAGCATTGGGCCAAGAACAGATCCCTATTGACCCCACTAGAAAAACCCTCACTTGATGAGGATTACCTATTAACAATTACTTTTTGAGATACATCAGTTATGCAGTTTTCAATCCAAAAGATATGGAATTTGTGGCAAACAGGATATTTTGTGGTGATCTCAGTTGGATTTAAAGAATAAAGGAAAAAATGCCATTTCTTGGTTAGAAAGGAATGAGAACAAAACTATCATTGCCCAGTTAATTAATGGGAGGAATAGAAGGAAGAGAATAAAATGCAGTCAAATCTTGTTGAGGTTGCCAGAGAACCTGATCAAAGGCCAGACTTTCAAAATTGCACACGCTAAACTAGATATTTGTGCCGTTATTGGGGTTTGTGAACATGATGTTGTAGCCTTTACACTTATGAAAATCTGGCCTACTATGTGCAGCAGAAACAAGCTGACAGACTTGTGCATACACAGTCAGCTTCATACTCCTTTTAGAGTTTCAGAGCAGTGAAGCCCATAAAAAGGAATAAAACCTTGGAAGAAACTCTGGGACACCGTCAGAGGGAAACTTTCATGTACTCAAGCTTACCAGTTTTTTAGGGTAGTGTTCTAAGTTATTGGCAAAAAATTAAAACAAACTGCTAACTGTTCATATTAACTGGAACAGTCACTAGAGAGCCAGAAACTAGACACTCGTGGAGCTACCAAGATGCAGTAAGGTGTTTGGAAGTGGAGTTCCACGGAGAAACAAAATGCAATGCAGGTTTGCATAATTAGATATGACCAGTGAAGAGGCTGCATCTCTATAAAGTGGAAGCAGAGTCTTAAGGGGCATAATGTAAACAGCATGGAGATCCAAGTGCTGCAAGACTGAGAGAAGAGACTAGGAGAAAGAAGGGAATTCTGGATGCCATCACACAGATGCTTTGAGAGGATCTGAGAATAAAGCTATTAATGATTATTTAGAAACAGAGGAGAGGCCTGACCTGAGGGGCTGACGGAAATAGTAGAGACAACAGAACTGATCTCTTATTTTCTGTACTTAACAGAAAAATATCAGACTGCCAGATGATCTTTAGCTGCCATCAGAACAACTTACATGGAAGCTGAGGCTACATAAATTGTGGCTAGAAATAAGATTTTTTTTAAGGCAGTGTAATTAACCACTAGAACAATTTACCAAGAGATATGACGCATTTTCCATCACTTAAAGTCTTTATATCAGGATTGGATGTTTTTCTAGAAATACACTTTAACTCAACCAGAAGTTATAGCCTTGACAAAGGAATAACTAGTGAAAATACAATGTAGTCATATTAGGTGACATAATGGTCTCCGCCTTAGAAGAATCTAAGATTTTTCAAAGCAGTATAGTGTTTAATTTAATTCAACACTGCTACACTGTTTTGTGACTACCTTAAACTACAAGTCTTTTCAACGCATTTCATCAAAGACATGAAAGAAACAATGATCATTATTATTGCTTATAGACAGCACCCTTCTCAAAATAAGTTTTCAGACTACAGAAAAATAACTCTTAAAATCAGTGCAGACTATTTTGGAAGGTTACAATGTAAAGGTTTGATTATTTGTAATGAAACAGTACAATAATTCTTTATTTAGTGCCAACAATTCATTTGGCACTATACAATATGCAAAAATACAGTCCCTGCCCCAGAGATTTAAAGAGGCAGTTTTTCAAAGGCACAAAGATCTGACAGGCACCTGACTCCAGCTACAAATCTCCCTCACAATCTAAAAACAAATCAGTTCTCATAATGATTATATGAAAGTTATTAATAACAGTTATATCACTCAATCTGTAATAATCTAAAGACGCCTAAACAAAATCCAGTCACAAAACGACTTTTTATAAAACTTTTTTATTCGTTTTCACAAATGGAAATATTTGTATAGTACAAAGAGAAAAAAAACAAACAGTTTATGAAGTACCTACCTAGAATCAATCATGATTATAATTCTGTCTGATATGTATTGCTTTCTGAATTTCTTCACAGCTGGCAAGATCTCCCTTTGCACTATTTATACAAATACACTTTTCTCTGTTAATTAGCAGGACTTTATTTCCCACATGGCCGAAGACTTCAATAGTGCCCATTTTCTTCTGTTTCACGTCCAGCCTGCTTTATCAATGTTCAAAACATTTTAGGTTTTTTTTAAATAATTCCTTGCTTTGAATGTTAATGTACTCATCCAAGACTTCAGCATCAGCTTTTGAGACAACAAAAGTACAAACAATGGATCAATAGGCAGAATACCTACTGGTTACCAACTGTATGTTCCTCCATCATAGACCAGTAGTATGCAATCCTTGTGCAAGTCCACCATGTAAAGACAAAAACAAGTTCTTGCTCACTATAGTCACTCCCTAGAGACAGTGTTGCCAGTTTCATAAATCAATGTAAGATTTATTTGAGAGAGATGCCATTATTACAGAATGTCAAAGCAATTTTTTCTTATTACTTCAGATTCAGGAAGATAGTCCTCTACTTCAGTACCAGGCAAACTGGTTGAAACAATAATAAAGAACAGAGTTATCAGACACATAGTGAACCACGATATGTTGGGGAAGAGTCAACATGTCTTTTGTAAAGGGAAATCTTTCCCTGAGGATGTCAACAAACATGTGGTTAAGGGTGATCCAGTGGATGTAATGTACTTGGACTTTCAGAAAGTCTTTGACAAGGTCCCTCACCAAAGGCTCTTAAGCAAAGTAATCGGTCATGGGATAAGAGGGAAGGTCCTCTCACGGATCAGTAACCAGCTAAAAGATAGCAAACAAAGGGTAGGAATAAATGGTCAGTATTCACAGCAGAGAGAGGTAAATAGCAGGGTGCCCCGCACCCCCAGGTTCTGTATTTTGACCAATACTATTCAACATATTCATAACTGATCTAGAAAAAAGGGTAAAATAGTGAAGTGGCAAAGTTTCCAGACAGTACAAAAATCACTCAAGATAGTTAAGTGCAAAGCTGACTGTTAAGAGTTACAAAGGAGTCTCACAACATGGGGTGACTGGGCAATGAAATGGCAGAAGAAATTCAATATTGATAAATGCAAAGTAATGCACATTGGAAAACATAATCCCAACTATACATACAAGATGATGGGGTCTAAATTAGCTGTTGTTATTCAAGAAAGAGATCCTGGAATCATTGTGTATAGCTCTCCAAAAACATCTACTCAACATGCAGAGGCAGTCAAAAATGCCAACAGAATATTCGGAACCATTAGGAAAGGGATAGACAATAAGACAGAAATATCATAATGCAACTATATAAACCATGGTTTGCCCACACCTTGAATACTGCATGCATTTCTGGTCGCCCCATCTCAACAAAATATATTAGAATTGGAAAGGCAGAGAGAAGAGCAACAAAAATGATAAGGGGTATAGAATAGCTCCCATATGAAAACAGATTAAAAAGAATGGGACTGTTCATCTTAGGGAAAAAAAGCACTAAGGGGGGTGTGGTGGGGCGGTGCCCCACTCCCAGGCCAGATTGGGCTACAGCAGGCCAGAGCAGCTGCGCAGACAGGCAGCCTATCAGGGAGGGCCTGCGGGGAGCCAATCAGGGCCAGGCTAGGCCCTATATAAAGGCTGCCCAGGCAAGAGGCAAGCAGTCTCTCCCAGGCCTTCAGAGGGTGAAAGTCTGGCTCCTGTGTGAGGAAACTAGCACCAGAGACAATGCAGTACTCGGTGAGCAGGGGGGGAGTAGAAGGGAACTCCAGCCTGGTAACTGCCAGGTGAAAAGGGGCCAAAGGGGAAACAGCCCAGGGGGAGAAGGGGGGCAGGCAGGAAGATTGCCACTAAAGGGTCCCTGGGTCATGACCCAGAGTAGAGGGCGGGCCTGGGTCCTCCCCCTTGCACTTACACCTGGTTGTTAGAAGTGGTCATAGTGGTCTGCACCCAACCCCTGACAAAAGGAGTTAGACTTTGGGTGTGTGGTTGGCTGCTGGGGCAATGCGGAAAGACTGCTGTTAACTGCCCCACCCTGTAAGGGGGTGAGTGTGGACTAGGGGGTACTGCTGGAGGGCAGTGTCCTGAAGAGGATGCCATAAGAAGGGAGCAACGCAGGTCCAGATGCCAACAGAGGGTGAGAGCTGGATGGGACATTACCATTGGAGGGTGTTCCACATGGACTGAGCTAATTACCAGAAGTACCAACAGGAGGGGGTGAGTCCCAACCCTGTCACAAGGGGATATGACAGAGGTCTATAAAATCATGAATGGTGTGGGAAAAGTGAATAAGGAAGTGTTATATACTCCTTCACATGACACAAGAATCAGGGATCACCCAATGAAATTAAGAGGCAGCAGGTTTAAAATAAGCATAAGGAAGAACATCTTCACACAATGCACAGTCAACCTGTGGAACTCATTGCCAGGAGGTGTTGTGAAGGCCAAAAGTATAACTAGGTTCAAAAAAGAATTAGATAAATTCATGGAAGATAGCTCCACCAATGACTATTAGCCAAGATGGTCAGGGATGCAACCCCGTGCTCTGGGTGTCCTAAACCTCTTACTGCTGGGACTGGATGACGTGATCGATCACTCACTAATTGCTCTTTTCTGATCATTCTCTCAGAAGCATCTGGCAGCAGCCACTGTAGGAAGATAAATGGCTAGATAGACCATCTGTTTGACCCAGTATAGCCATTCTTATGTTATTACTCCAAAAATGAACTCCTTTTGGATTTCTCGCTCTGCCTCCTCTTATTTTTCACATGCCTTTCCAGAAATGAATGCTCTTTGTTCTCTAGCTTCTCCTTTGTATTCTTTTTAGGATGCTATTTATGGCATTCTGTTTAGGGGCACGTGCATGAAATAAATAGAGCACTGAAATTTTTTTCCCCAATCATTAAATTTTTTTTGTCTCATATAAGGTGTGTGGGTTTTTTTGTTTTTGTTCTAACACCTGCTTCTTACCATAGTTCAAAGTTTTCTAGTGTCTTATCCAAATTAAAATACAACTTGTCTGTAATATAGTCTTTGGGAAAGGAACAGCGTGTGAGAAGAACTTTCTGCCAGGTCTGTAGCAGTGTCAATAAATGGGACCATTTTCTATTCCATCCCCAACACTCACTCTCTATCAGTCACCCAACTTCCTTCACATGCAATACAAACTGCAAAATCCTCCCCATCCCTCACTGCATCTGTCATCCCCAAATGAGTGAAAGTGAAAAGAAGCTCTTAATGGCTGGTCACATTGCCCCATTTCCTTTTAAGGGCTCTCCCTCAGTCTCCAATTGTCAGAGAATCTTCTTTTGCAGCTCGTGACTATTTACTAGCCTGGATGGGAAACACACACGAGCTGACAGAAGGGGCCAGCTTGGATGTAGTCTCTGAGACTGTCTGCGCTGCCAAAAAGTTGGGGATTTTACAGTGAGATAACTAACGTTCAATAATGAAGACAAAGGAACTGTAGGTTTCTGTGAGGTAGCTAGGCAACATTATCACTGGTTCCTGAAGAGCGTTTGTGTTTTTTAAATTTCAAATCACCACCACACCTTCCCATTTTGTTTTTGCTAGAAAGTTTGTGTTACCATTCTATTCTTAACATACCCGGATATACTCGTTCATTAGCCCGTTCATTTATAAGCTGACCCCCCTCTGCCAAGATGAATAGGTAAAAATAGTAAAAACTGTATGACCCTTTCATAAGCCCACCCTGTATTTCAGGGGTTGGCAAACTTTGGCTCCTGGCCCATCACAATAACCCGCTGGCAGGTCGGGAAGTTTTGTTTACCTAGAGGGTTTGCAGGCATGGAGTCCCTCAGCTCCCTGTGGCCGTGGTTCACTGTTCCCAATTCAAGTTCACCAGCTGGACTTCTGGATTGAGAACATGGGCTGCAACTGCAACCACTTTCAGTGCCATTTACCTCACTTCTTATTCTTGGCTTTTATTTCCACTCATGGAGGATTTTTTAATGTCTGCAGGGCATTTCATACACGTAAGGCTGTGTCTGGTAATACTGGTAACATCTGGTATTTCATTTGGCAGTATTTGCACAATACAAGTCTGTTTTGTTTTGTTTTTTAATCTGAATGACTTTTCAGTGTGGGAATACTTCCATATGTTAGAAGATGGATGCACCATTTTTGCTGGGGGAGAGACCTCCTCCGTGTTGGGTGTGGTTGGTTCCTCCTGTAGATCTCAGGATCAAGACTCTCAGGCAGGGTCCATTCCAGCCCCTCAAGATTTTCCTTCAAGACCCAGAAAGAGGCCTATGCTTGTAATCTGCCCCAATGACTCTACACAAACAGGCAAGCAGCAGAACATTTGTTTCCCGGCAGGACAGACTGCTTCCCCTCAGCGGGAGGTTGAAACAATGTCTGAGATGAGTGGGCTTTTCACTGGGTCTAGTCAAGAGGACAGCAGCTTCAGGTTACCAGCTGCTTCTCCCCTCCTGCTCACATTGTCTCCACATTAAACTCCATGTCCAGGGCAGAAGTCACCAGATGCAGGCAAGCAGCAATCCACAAGAAAAGGCCCTGTACTCATTCCTGTTCTTCAGTAAACATGGACGCGCCCTCTACTGACTAGGGACTGTAATAATATGCCCTGGAGGATTACATCACTATATACAGTATATAGGCCTATGGTATATAGGAATTGTAATTGCCTAATACTATAAATTTTTTAAATTTAACTTCATTTAAAATAGTTAATAGCTATTAGAAAGCATTTTGAAGGACTAAAGAGCAGCAGCAGTAATTATGTCATTTTAAACAATCTAAAAATTCTTTTGCTGTTCGTTCTGAAAGAAAATATTTCTCGTGAGTTTCTTCCTTTTTTTTAACCAACATTTCTAATTTTTCCATTCCAGACCTTGAGAAAAAACAGGAAGTTTCTGGGATTTTTCCAGACTCTCTCACCTCTGCCTGGGCCTAGGAGATTGTAACTGTTTCTTTTGGAAGTGGACCTTGCTAATGTGATCCATATCTTTGCCACCTTTATAGTGGATTACTGCAATGCATTCTATGTGGCGCTACATCCTCAGTCAGTCCAGTTACATAGGCTGGTGCAGAATGCAGCAGCCTACCAATTAAGCAGAGCTTCTCAGTAAGAGCACATGATGCTAGTGCTCTCGTTCTATCAGCTTCTGACTGAATTTATGATGTTGGGATTATTACAGCCATAAATGGCTTTGGGACCTTCATACTTGAGTCCTCTTCTCTCCAGGTCATACTACCACAGCTGCAATCAGCAGAAGTACTTAAGCTGGATCCCCTTGATTTCAAACAGAGGAGGCTAGCATTCATGTTCCTTGTGAGGAGCCTTCTGGTCTGGAACAGCTTCCTAAACTAGACTGAAATAGCTCTGATCAACTGACCAGCAGGGCATGCTAGAAGATGAATCTATTTCCACATGCTGGTGGGTTCTGATGGGGGTTAGATGTGTTGGGGGAAGAGGGGTACATTGTATTCTGCTAGCTGGTTAGCTTTATGTATGGTTTTTATAATTTATGGCAGATGCACAGGAGCTATAAATAAATACAAATAAATGTTACCGCTCTACATCAACCCTGTGACTTACCTCAGACTAGTAGACAGGGGGGAAATGTCTCATTGTCTAGTGATTTATTTCAACCCCATGAGGAAGTTTGGTAATGTATTAACCCAGTTCCAAAGGTGAATCAGCCTGAAAAGGGAAACTCTACCAAACCCCAGCTCCAATATCCCAGTCACATGGTGGCTGAACTAAACCATAACGGCCAGTGCAGCCTGGACAAGATAGCTATTGTGAGCACAGTAGCTCCATGCCAGTAATACTATTACTTCTAAATTTCTTCATAAGCTGGCCCACTTTTGTTTTTAACAGGTTTCCCCCCCCGCCATATCAGACAAGTAAATTTGTCATATGTTCCCATTTCTCCCATTGTACAAAACAAGATTCCATACAGCAAGCATTATACCTCCACTTACCACAAAGCTAGGAGAAAAAAGACAACCACAGGAGGAATATATAGCCAGGCTCCACCCTCTTTTCCCTCAGTCTTTTTTGCTTCCCCTGCTGGAAGTATTGAGTCCTTGCTCAGTCCTCTGTTACTTTTATTTCTAGCCCTATTTCTCAGTAGTAGTAAAGAAGAAGGGAAGATGAAAGAGAGATCCTAAAAAGAAATTACAAAAAGAAAAGGATTTAACTATAGCCTCCCAATGGATCTTATAGGCTCCCAGACTACACATGAATAAAGTCTCAGAGACACCTACAATTCCTTTCCTCACGAGGCCAGTCCTTTCCATTTGTTGTGCTTGAATCATGGGAGTTGCTAAAGCTCTGACAGAGCTCAGCAGAGTTGGACATGCTAGCCTCTTTCAGCTCTGAGGAACAACATTATGGTGCTTTTAATTCTCCTCTCCCTTCAACCAACTGATCTTTATTTATTTATTTATTTAAATGCTAAGAAGTAGCAGCTTTAATATGTCTTTGAAAAGTGATCTAAAGGACAAATCCAGTATTCTAAAAGTTTATCAACCTTAAAGTCACTAACTATCCCAACATGTGGAAGGGAAGTAGTGATGGGAGGAGGAGAGCACTGATACTTGCAGTCTCCATATATGCCAAAATGCTAGTTCCCTGGTTGGATGGCCACTTTCAGAAATCCCAAAGGCTAGTTGGAGCCAATCAAGACACAATTTTGAAAGCCATAAAGAAGTCAAAAATAAAGAAGTCAGAATAATTCTCATTCTATCCACATGCTTAATCTGTAGTAAATTATCTGCTATATTGAGTAAGGGTATTAAAATAAACAGATTCACAGAAACATTGTAAACGGAATTACAGTAGAAAGTTATAGGATCTGAACCAGACTGATAAAGGATGGTACACTTCACAACAAAAGAATGAAGATTTAAGAATATTCTATTGAAATGACTTAGATTTAGGGAACTGGATCTCCCTCATTAAACTAAAGCAGAATTTCCTCTAGAAAATATTACTGCTATTTTTGAAAATTTGTTTGAGACTACATTTATTCATCTTCTGAGCAGGGTCTAAAAACCGACGAGACAAAATAACTAGAGAAAGTGGTCTCTTCTCTTCACACACACAAAAAAAAAAAAAAAATCTAAAAATAGAAAACATTTTCACTTTTGAGAAAATTTTATCTTTTGATAAAAAAATTAAATTTAAAAAAATGTTTTGGTCTGGTTTTGATTAGGAAAATGCAGACTCTGTCTATTTGTTAATTCTTTACCCTCCCCCTTTTTCCTCTGGTAAAAAAGTGGACGGAGCAAAAAAGTGCAAGAAATTGGGGAACACACACTTTCTCTCAATTTTTAAACATCCCAACAATTTTTCAGCAGAAAAAAGGGGGGACAATTAAATTAGTAAATAAAAGTGTGTATGGGGGAAACACACTCGACTTTTTTTCCTGTGGGGAAAAACTTTAAAAAGTGTTACTTTGTGCCACTTTCTCTGATTTAAACAGCGAGAAAAGTTAAAAGTAAAAGAAATGTTATTCATTTTTTTAAATTTTCTCTTACTTTTCTAGTTGAAAAAAACAAACTGATAGTAGGCATTTCTCCAATGATCAAAAATTTCAGTTTTCCCAACAAAAATTTTAAAACTTTGAAATAAAAAATTCAAAATTTAAATCAAAAACATTTTTCCACAAAAAATTGTTTTCAACCCCCAAGTTTCACCAAAAATATTAATCTCTTGTTCAAATCCGGTACTTGGTAAAGTTGGTAGTTTCCTTTCCATAGGCAGGCTGCTAGCAGGTTTAGACCAAAGACCTTAAAATCCTTCACTGGGATGTTTTTGATTCTCCTCTCGTATTAAGGGTAAAATTCTGCTGCTTGATAGTGAAAAAACTTTTCAAAAATCTTAATACCACCCAGAGAGAAAGGAACAATATTTTGCATTTATGTCTTGTCTTATTTTACTGTTTCTCAAGTGCTTCACAAATAGATATATGAACTACAAACAGGGATGATTTCATCCACTACTGAAATACAGCTATATCCATGAATTTAGGTAGGCACAAAAGGAAATTATTTACTTGTAATTTTTGTTCTCTGAAGAAACCCTCCACTTGATTCTCACTTTTGAGTCTTATTATTATAGTGGGAACAGAAATGACCCTTAGATTTTGGTTGCAACCTGGGCCGGGATGAGGAAGGGTATGACGCTGAAAAGGTAGTTGGACTCCTCCGCTAGCTCCTAGACCTCCAGGTTCCGGTTAGCAGCCACCCTTCTGAGCAATGCCTGGTGCTCCTTGAAATCATATGGGGGACTGCTCACTTGCAAGGGGCCCACCACCACCTCGTCCAGGGATGATGAAGATGACTGTACCACAGGGAGAGGGGCGGCTTCCCCTGGCCTGTCCAGGGATGGCTCCTTACACATCCCACTGTGCTGCTCCTGGGTCAGACGCTGCACCATGCTCTAATGCCAGTGCCAGCTGGGCCAGAGGCAGTTTGTCCGATGCGGCCTGGGAGGAATGGTGGGAGTACAGGACAGGCATGACGGGCCATTGACAATTCAGCTCTCCTAGGTGAGAGGCTGAACTCTCCCTCCAGCTCAGACCACTGGCCTTCCAGTGACCAGGATGGAGCCATAGATGCCTGAGTCTGTCGGCTGACTCTTGTCGGCGACTGATAAGGAAAGGTCAAGGAACGGTGTCTGCCTGAAGAGCGGTACCAGGGTGATGGAGACTGGTGTAATGTTCCCGCACCGAGGGGGATTGATGCAAGGTGGATTGCCTAGGTGATGGTGATTTGCGTCACGGCGATCTCTGGCAGGAGGCCTGCTGGTACCACAGGTACGGGGATCGGTGTTATGACTCAGGCATCCCATGCCTCGTAGGGGCCGATGTTGGTGTTACAAACCTGGGTCTTCTACCCGCAGATCAAGGCTACGGTGCCAGGGTCCTAGGTCACAATGACAGGGCTCTATGCCTGCGGTCCAGCGATGCTCTGTTACTTTGGAGTGAGGTCCCATAACCGTCTTGCCCTTAGAGGTCTGGGCCTTAACTGGGTCCATCACCTGGCTTGGCATCTGCGGTGCCGGCCGGCCTACTTTGTCCTTGGCACAAGTGGCCTATGAAGGGCCAAGATCCCCTGCCATTCCCAGGAATTGGAAGCAGATCCCTGGCTGGGCTAGAGGGTCTGATCACAGCGATACCCTAGTATAGCTCCAGGGTGAGCATGTGGCCTAACGGGCCCTTTGCCCATAGCCTCTTTGTCCTGCAGTGCCGACAGGCCCTTCGGCTTCAGCCACTTTTGTCACCGGCAAAGGGGAATAATATTGGGGAGGTTCCAGTGCCGGCGGTGCGGTGCGTGCTGACACCAAAGTACTAGGCGTGGAGTCCGACCGGGAGGGCTCCAAGGCAGGATGAAGCACAGCTTCCATGCGGAGGGCCCCCAAGTGGATATCCCGTTTCTTTTGAGTTCAAGGGCAAAAGTTCTGCAGATTCTGCACTTGTCTTTTCTGAGTGATTCCCCCAGACACTTCAAACAGCTATTGTGCGGGTCACTAATGGGCATCAGCCAGATACATGATGAACATGGCTTAAAACCTGGGGAATGGGGCATGCCCCACTCTGCAGCGAAGTCCCAACCAGGACTCTAAAGTTTAACGGTCAAACCAAGTACCTGAAGACTAACTACAAAAGAGACAGAACAATGGGCTGAAAGAACCATGAGCACTCTTGCAATGCAAAGCAAGGCACTCCAACCACCCATCACGGGCGGTAAGAAGGAACTGAGAGGGTGTAGGGTCAGCGGCACCTGATATACCGAAGCATGAGCGCGACAATCAAGGGGGCGCTGCAGCCAACCCTACAGATCCCGCTAAGACAAAAGTCTCCAACAACTACAAGTGGACGCGCACACACCTAGAACGGAATCATCATGAACAAGCACTTGAAGAACCACCACTGTTAACCATTTGCCATGTTAACAGTAGATCACATATTCCTATTCTTTTTCTCTTAGTCTTTAATCTATGACAGTACTTTAGTTCTCACACCATGTGTCCTGGCTTCCTTAATAGCCTCTTGTGGAAAGTTCAGATAAATGCCAACTCATTCTCCTTTATAAACTCCATTCTTCATATCTTCAAAATATTTGACTAGATTATGATCACATTATTTTCATTTACGAAAGCCATGCTGATTTGTCACTATCATATTTCTCTAGGTCTTTTTAATTCTTTTATTCATTAATTATATTTCCAACCAATTACTTTGATACTGAAGTAAAGACTGCTGATACCTTTTATAAAAACACTGGGAATTATATAAGTAAAACACCTGCAACTCTCCAATCTTCTCATATAATAGGTGATTATAATGAGACATTGCATATTTTTGTTAGCAGTGCAGCCACTTCATTCTTAAAGTGCTTCAGTACACTTCATCCTAGTAATTTGTTGATACTCAATCTGAGAGTTTGTTTCACACTTCCTCTTCTGGTACTTCAATCTAGGACAGTATGTCTTTATTAACTGAAAAAATCGGGTGCAAGGTCCAGATTCATATATTCATACATTTTAAGGTGAGAAGGGACCATTATGATAATCTAATTTGACTTCCTCCACCATACAGGTAAAAGAATCTCACACTAATCATCAGTCTGAGCTATATGATATAATTTAGAAAGATATCCAATATTGATTTAAAGACTTCATAAAAAAATTCACCACAGCTCTAGGTCAATTGTTCCAATGGTTAATTACGCTCGCTGTTAAAAAAAAAAAAAAAAAAGTGCCTTATATCTAGACTGAATCTGTCTAGCTTCACCTTACAAACTCTGGATCTCATTATCTCTTTTTTTTGCTGTATTATAGTGTGTGTACCCTACCCAACATACTCTATATTATGAACACTGATGCAAATAAATCAGCTACCCTCTCTGCAATACCTTTATCTTAGCTGTACCCTTTGCTCCCTGGAGTTCTAGCAGACCCATTCTCTTGCAGGCTTCGGGCTTCCAATATCTGATCTTGAGATTTACTTTCACTCCTCCTAATTTCCATTTTACCTGCCATTCTTCTGAGACATTTTCAGATTTTGTAGCCACCACTAAAACCTGGATGACTGCTGGCTCAACTCATATACTGGCCACATATTTTTGATCTAGTGTTGGAGCAGAGAATAAAAGTGGGGCAACTGGAAATTTGATTCTACTCATTGGCTACTCATTATCTCCTGTGATCTGAGGTTGGTGCACAGAGTGTTTTGATGGTTTTCCACCTGAGATTATTGAAAACTGATCATTTTCAGAGTCTGAGGAAAATCAACCATTCTACTTAATACTTGATAGGACCTTACAGTGATCTTTTGTCCTCAGTTACTGCTTAGTTGCCCCTAGGCATTCTTTTCCATAGTTTTGTCCTCACAGGTCACAATGATTTACAGGTGACATGCAATAACTGAAGATGGAGGGAATGTGACTAGGGCTCTGATAGTTGAATTCACATCCTAAATCTCAATAGTTGCATGAAAAGATTTTTTTTATGTAGTTTATTCCATGACTATGGCGAAGGTAAACTTGCTTTACATTTACAATCATGCCTGATAAATCTGACAGTGGACCTCCTTTGAATAGCAAACAGCCTAATTCAACATAGCTCTCATAATTCGGTAAACTATATGACTTCCTTTCACTGTGAAGAAACTGTTACTTTCCAGATAAAATCAAGCAGATTCAGACTGAACGCCTGCTTTTATGGACACAAAACAATATTTGGAGGAGACAAACATTAATTCTTCGCTTCTCTAGTTTAGGTCACTGCTGTTGGTTGAGATACTAGGGATATTTTATCGCACAAGTGCTATGGACCCATCTCTTTTCTTCTGGTGAAGGCCATCAGGGAAGAGTTAGGGTCAGGGTTGATGGAGATTATCAACATCTTATTTGGGTAGGAGAGATTACCAACTTCTATCAAGGATGGTGTATGGACAATCACCCCAAAAAAACATTACCTGATGTTGACAATCATTTAGCATCTAACCTTCTTTCCTGATTAAGTGTCAGAGGGGTAGCCATGTTAGTCTGGATCTGTAAAAGAGGCAAAGAGTCCTGTGGCACCTTACAGACTAACAGATGTATTGGAGCATAAGCTTCCATGAGAGAATACCCACTTCGTCGGATGCATGTAGTGGAAATTTCCAGAGGCAGGTATAACTATGCAAGCAAGAATCAGGCTAGGGATAACGAGGTTAGTTCAATCAGGGAGGATAAGGCCCTCTTCTAGCAGTTAAGGTGTGAACACCAAGGGAGGAGAAACTGCTTTTGTAGTTGGCTAGCCATTCAGAGTCTTTGTTTAATCCTGAGCTGAAGGTGTCAAATTTGCAAGTGAACTGAAGCTCAGCAGTTTCTCTTTGAAATCTGGTCCTGAAGTTTTTTTGCTACAGGATGGCTACCTTTAAATATGCTATTGTGTGTCCAGGAAAGTTGAAGTGTTCTCCTTCAGGTTTTTGTATATTGCCATTCCTAATATCTGATTTGTGTCCATTTATCCTCTTACGTAGGGCAGTGGTTCCCAACCTTTCTGTGGGAATAACATATTCCTATTACCAGAAGACCGTGGCAGGCGCCTGACATCCCGCCACCGAAATGTGGCGGGGGCAAGAAGCGTTACCGCCGAACTGCCACCGAGAAACAGCAATGCGTCTCGGCGGCATTTTGGTGGCACAGTGTCCTACAGGCGCACGCACCTGCCCCGCAGGCACCGCATTGGGGATCCCTGACGTAGAGACTGTCCAGTTTGGCCAATGTACATAGCAGAGGGGCATTGCTGGCACATGATGGCGTAGATTACATTGGTGGACGTGCAGGTGAATGAACCGGTGATGCTGTGGCTGATCTGGTTAAGTCCTGTGATGGTGTCGCTGGTGTAGATATGTGGGCAGAGTTGGCATCGAGGTTTGTTGCATGGATTGGTTCCTGAGTTAGAGTTACTATGGTGCGGTGTGTAGTTGCTGGTGAGAATATGCTTCACCTATTGGAATGCATATGAGCAATCACTCAAAGAAGAACCTCAGGGTTACGAACTGACCGGTCAACCACACCTCTCATTTGGAACTAGAAGTACACAATCGGACGGCATAGCAGACACACACAAAAAAAAAAAGAGCAAATACAGTACAGTACTGTGTTAAATGTAAACTACTAAAAAAGGGGGGGGGAGTTTAAGAAAAGATATGACAAGATAAGGAAACTGTTTTATTTAAATTAAGATGGTTAAAAGCAGCAATTTTCTTCTGCATAGCAAAATTTCAAAGCTGTATTAAGTCAGTGCTCAGTTGTGAGCTTTTGAAAGAATCGTGATGTTTCGTTCAGAGTTATGAACATTTCAGAGTTACGAACTACCTCCATTCCCAAGGTGTTCGTAACTCTGAGGTTCTACTGTAGTTACAAATATCCCAAGTCCTCCCATTTCCTCCACAATAAAGAAACTTTGCAAGCCAACCAATTAACCCATAATAGATTGGTATGTAACCAGATGGTTGTTTGCATCCACTACTAAATGGAAAAATGAAACTGCCTGCTGTCCTGCTCTCTGTGGCAAGAGAACTTCTCTCCATCTTTTTTATGGAAGCCTTTCAAGTATTTGAAGAACGCAATCATATCCCCTCTTAATCTCCTCTTTTCAAGGTAAACATACCCGGTTACTTCAGCCTGTGCTGATACGGCTTGCATTCCATCCTTTTGATCATTTTTGTCACTCGCCTCTGGATCCTTTCGTTTCTCTACATGCTTTCTATATAGCTGTGACCAAAATTGGATACAGTACCTCTAACTGACCAGCGGTTCTCAAACAGTGGGTTGGGACCTCAAAGTGGGTCACGACTCCATTTTAATGGGGTCACCAGGGCTAGCAGACTTGGTGGGGTCTGGGGCTGAAACTCAAGGGCTTCAGCCCCGGGCGGTGGAGCTCAGGCTTCGGCAACAGCCCTGGGCAGTGAGTCTCAGGTTACATGCCCCATGCCCAGGGCTGAATTCCTTAGGCTTCTGCTTTGGCCCCCCACCAGGGGCTTGGGCAAGCTCTGTCTTTGGTTCCCCACCTTGGGGTCGTGTAGTAATTTTTGTTTTTAGAAAGGTGTTACAGTGCAATGAAGTTTGAGAACCATTAGCCTACACAGCACCGAGTAGGGTTGTACTCTCTCCTCCCAAAACTTGTATGCTATGCCTTTGTTAATTCAACCTAAAACTGCATGGGTGTGTTTTTTGCAACAGCATCACATTCCTGACTCCTGTTGAGGTTGTGCTAAGCCAGTTATCCCCCATTCTGTATTTGTGCATGAGTTTTCTTCCCTAAGAGCAGTACCTTCTATTTGTCTTTGTTGAATTTCATTTTGTCTATAGCCGAGTCCTTCAATTTATCAAGATGCCTCTGAATTTTAGCTCTCTCCTCCAAAGTGTTGGCAACACCTCCTTCCTTTGTGTCATTTGCAAATTTGATCAATATGTTCTCTATTCCTACATCCAGATCATAAATAAAGTTATTAAATAACACCAGACCCAGAACAGATCTCTGTGGAACCCCACTTGAGACCGCCATCCAATCTGACATCATTCCATTAATAGTTACTCTTTGTCTGCAGTTGTTTCATCAATGTATCCACTTAATGGTAGGGATGCCGAGCATGCATTTCTTCAGCTTACTTATCAGAATGCCATGTGGAACTGTGTCAAAAGCCTGGCTGAAGTCCAATATATTATGTCCACTGCATTCCCCCTATCCACCAAACCAGTTATCCTGTCAAACAAGGAAATCAAGCTAGTTTGGCATGATTTGCTCTTAGTAAATCCATGCTGACTGCTAGTAATTACCGCTTCATCCTCCAGGTATTCGTAAATTGAATGTTTTATACATTGCTCCAGTAACTTCTCAGGTATCAAAGTCAGATTGACTGGTCTATAGTTCCCCAGCTCCCTCTTTTTAAAGATGAGCACTATATTAGCCTTTCTCCAGTCTTCCAGCACCTTTCCCGTCATCCATGAGTTGGCAAATATTATTGCCAGTGCGTCTGAGATTTCTTCATCCAATTCCTTCAGTACCCTGGGGTGAATAGCATCAGGCTCTGTAGACTTGCATTCACTCAAATTGGTCAGACGACCTCTGGTGGATTTTTTACTTATCCCGATCTGCACCCTTTCCCCTTTATTTTCTATTGTAACTTTGCTAATCATCTGTCAAATATTTTTTGTGAGAAGACTCAAGTAAAGTTGGCATTGAGCAGCTCTGTCTTCCTATCATCTTCTGTTACCAGCTCACATTCTCCATTGAGAAGCAGACCCACACCATCCCTAATCTTTCTTTTTTGTCTAACACATTTGACACACTTCAGTAGTTCCCTCTCACAAACCAAGCCAAGAGACTTGGTGAACCTGAGTTTGGAGGCACTACTGAGCCTTGCTGAAGGAGGACGTGGCCTAAAGCAAATGGATTCTTACCCCTTGGGAGAACATCAGCAGACCCACGTAAAAATCCCACCTTGTACAATCCAGGACAATGAGGATTAGAGGAGTCTCATGACAAGCAGACTTCTTTAGGATCCTCCATACAAGTGGAAGAGGAAGACATGTATAAGTCAGAGACTTATGCAAATCAAATATGATCTTGCCAGCACTGCTGGGTCTCGTTACCTCCTGCAAAAACCATGACCACTTGGCACTGATTTTAACATGTATTGGCCCTGTTTATTGTCATGGATTCAGGTGATTTGAATCACCTTAACAGTACAGCAGGTTGGCTACATTAAAACAAGATTCTTCCTAGAGAGTGAACCATAATGGCAGGTTTCAGAGTAACAGCCGTGTTAGTCTGTATTCGCAAAAAGAAAAGGAGTACTTGTGGCACCTTAGAGACTAACCAATTTATTTGAGCATGAGCTTTCGTGAGCTACAGCTCACTTCATCGGATGCATACCGTGGAAACTGCAGCAGACTTTATATACACACAGAGAGCTCACGAAAGCTCATGCTCAAATAAATTGGTTAGTCTCTAAGGTGCCACAAGTACTCCTTTTCTTTTTCCATAATGGCAGAGGTCTTTGAGCAGATCTCTAGGGATTGGAGAATTCTTTTTATAGGCCACTTCACACTGAAAATCAGAGCCGAGCATTCATGGTTTTCATTACCTAAAGCAGATTTCATGGTTATGTTTTCCTCCTAAAAGACAGAAATCTCAGGAGTTTAACATAAGAAAGGGCAAACTAAAAGCCTGTACATCTAGGGTCTTATGGACAGGCAACGGTTTTAATCACCACGGGTATGTCTATTCTGCAAAGGAAAACCCAGAGCACTGAGTCTCAGCCTGGGTCAATTGACTTGGGCTGTGGGTCTAAAAATAGCAGTGTACACATTCCCACTTGGGTTGCACCCTGAGCTCTGAGACCCTTGCTCCCAATTTTCTGGGCTTCAGAGTCCAGGTTCCAGCCTGAGCAGGAACGTCTACACTGCTATTTCTAGACCTGCAGCCTGAGCCCTATGAGCCCAAGTAGACCAGTATTACTGTAATTTATATGAATCTTTGTTAACCATTTTCTTAAAGAAACATGAATTTCCAAAATGATGTGGAAAGGATTTGGATAGACAAATTACACCCAAGTAATGGGCTTTGATTTGTGACAAAAAACCAACTCAATCTGTAGTATGATAAAATAATTTCTCTAAGATACTACTTGTGGTCTTGCTACCTTACACTAGCAAAGTTAAAAAAGATATATAGATTGAGTGGGGATATTTGTTTGAGAAACTGTGATAAAAGAGATGATTTTATGCAGATATGGTGAATGCGTCTGTGATTCATGAAGGGGGGAGGAGTAGCTCCCTTGGATGGACAGTGAACCAGCCAGTTGGCTGTAAAATCCCTCTTGGTCTGTTCTCTGCTTGCTTCACCTGTAAAGGGTTAACAAGCCCACAGGTAAACGAAAAGGAGTGGACACCTAACCAAAAGAGCCAATGGGAAGGTAGAACTTTTTAAAATTGGGAAAGAAACTTTGTCTATTGTTCTCTGGGCTGCAGGGATATGCAGTCGTAATGCTGTAAACAGCTTTAAGCCAAGTATGATTATAGATTATCAATTCATACCTCAAACCTACTTTTTTGACGCCTCAGATATGTAAGAAAAATTAAGGAATGTCTAAAGACGTGATTAGGGTTATTTCTTTTATTTCTTATTGGCTTGTGGACTCCTCTGTGCTAACCCCAAATGGTTTTGTTTGTTTGTAACCTTTAAGCTGAACCCCCAAGAAAGCTATTTTGAGTGCTTGATTGTCATAACTGCTCTTTTAAAATCTAGCAAAAGCCTAAGTTCCAGATGTATTTTCCTTCTTTTTTTGTTTTTAATAAAGTTTACCTTTTTTAAAAACAGGATTGGATTTTTGGTGTCCTAAGAGGTTTGTGCGTATGCTGTTTGATTAGCTGGTGGCAACCACTAATTTCCTGTGTTTTCTTTCTCAGCTCTTCCGGGGGGTGTGGGGGTGTGAAAGGGCTTGAGGGTACCCCACAGGAAGAAATTCCCAAGTGATACTTCCTGGGTCCAAGGGGGTTTTTTTTGCATTTGGGTGGTGGCAGCGTTTACCAAGCCACGGTCAGAAAAAAGCTTTAACTTTGGGAGTGACAAGTATTAATTTTTAGAATCCTTGCGGGCCCCCACCTTCTGCACTCGGAGTGACAGAGTGTCCAATTATTAAAGAGAGTATTGGGATGCTGTTTATACCCCAGTATTACAAACTGTTAGTGAACTGCTACCAAATGATCCTTCACTAATCCTTCTGGGGCTTAGCAAAAATACTCAGAATCAAAGAAATGAAGTATTGATCTCATCTGCTAAGAACTGCTAGATTATATGAATCAGAAAATATGTGATGTTATAGAAAAACAAGAAAATTCAGATTCACTTAAGTCTTGAAAGGAAAAGATAAGTATAGTATGATGAGGTATATTATATCTGCATCGAGACAGGACTTTGGGCTTGGCCACATGAGAAGAGTCAGACTCAAAAAAAGCTTCCTTTTACTATCCACTTAGTAATACTGTAACATACTCCTGGAGCAATTTTCCACCACTGTGCATGCACAGAATTTATGTCCTCCACAGATTTCTTTGCTTCCCCGCAGAAAAATTACTTTCTGATGGGGAAGCAAAAGGAAGCCAAAAGAGCACTCATGCGACCCTCCCCAGCAATATGTTTCGGGTGCTTAGGGCAGCTGGCAGGGAAGTAAATAACTGTGCGGGAGGGGGCAGGACTGGGGAAGACCTGGCTGGTGGCTCCTGCCCTGCGCCAGGCTCAGTTGCTAGTCACAGCTGGGCTAGGAGAGACAAAACTTCCTCTTATGCTGCACAGCATCCGGAGCTGGGTCATACCCACCCCCAGATTTCTCTCCCACATGCAGGAAACTCTGCAAACTCCCTCCCAACCCCCAGCCCGCCACTTCCTGTGCCCATTCCTCCTCAGCTGCAGCAGGGGGAACTGCTCCCCCATCCGCCCAAACCCCATGCATCCAGACCCCCATATACCAAGCCTCACCCCCCACACTCAGAACACCCCTAATGAGCCCCACTCCCCTGTAACCTGGACTATCCTGATGAGCCACCTGCACCTGGATCCTCAGCACCGAGCCCCAACCAGTTGCACCTGGATCCCACCCCACTGAGCTCCAACCATCTTCACTTGGACCCCCCTGCAGAGTCCCATTACTACTGCACCCAGAACCTCTAACAAGCCCCTATGCATCCAGATCCTCCCCGCAACCAGATCCCCCACTGAACCATCCACACCCAGACTGCCCCACACAGAACCCTCTCAACCCACATCTGGATGCCCACACCTTAAGCCCCTCCACACTTGGATCCTGCTTTGCTGAGCCTGCCTGCTCACACTGAGGGGCAAGGCCCTGGGGTGTTTCTGGGGCAGGGTGGGTTCTTGCGCTGTGACAGGGTTGGTTGCAGCCTCACCGCTGAGTCCGTGTCCTGGGGTGGGGAGGAGCCGCACAGTGATCTCCCACCTCTGTGCAGCCAGTGGCCTGTGCACCCCAATGCCATACTGGAGCCTCCACATTTATTTGACAAATAAAATTTGCAGAATTCTGCACAATTTTAAAATATTGCATGCAGAATTTTTAATGTATTCGCACAGAATGCCCTCAGGATTGTAAAATTTAGAATCTGTCTACACTAGACTTTACCATGAGTTTTTTGACTGCCAACTATCTTCAGGTTTCAGAGTAGCAGCCGTGTTAGTCTGTATCCGCAAAAAGAAAAGGAGGACTTGTGGCACCTTAGAGACTAACAAATTTGAGCATAAGCTTTCGTTCAGGCACTTAGCACATTTATAAAGGCTATTGTGGACACTTACCACTCCTTTGATCTAGAACAAACATTTCTAGCCTAGATGGAGTTAACTATAACCAGAGTAAGCCACAAAGAAAACTTGAAAGGCAAATGGATTCATAATGCAAGATCCATTTCCCAAAGAGAGTACTGCTAGCCAATTATCATACTTCCAGAATCTCTTGTACTCATGCTAAGCATTATTGGGGAAACGTACTAGTAGTTAAACTGTATATCCATACCCTCTGTTCTTCATATATAGAAAATCTATCAGAAACAAGATATATGTTTTGTTGAGGCTTGCCAAACATGAAGTATGCTAGGTATGACCTAGGCTGGGGATGGTCGGTACAGATGTTTTTGTACACTAAAATATGGGTATGAAACTAAATAAGAAAGAGAAGTAAGGTCTGTAATAATACAGCGGAATTTTCTACTTGTAATAAACAAGTAATTGAGCTCATATCTTGGGACATGTTACATTTTTTAATTACTGCAAGACTGTTCTCCAGACTGGTAATGTACAAACCTCTATGCTTGGGCTGATTTAATAAATTGATGGAGCCAAGTTATCTAATGTCTAGTTAATCAACAATTTAAACAAAACTACTAAGAGCATCCATCAAAACTGACTTGTGAAGTCTGATAAGAAAAGATATTTAAAAAAAACAGATAGATGCTTTCATTCGGTTCCAAAGGGTTGCAACTCCTCTTTCAACCCACAAATCTGATTCAGTCATTGGCCTTCAGAGAAAAGCACTGACAGATGGCAGAGCATCCATCTCTCAGGCAGTCATAAAATTATTTCATGTAATCCACACCCACTGAGTCGTAGAAGCCTTGGAAGCACTTGGACTTTTTTGGGACACATGATAAAAACAGATTATAGAAGTTCCTTTCATTCAAGAATAGATGGACAAAATAAGGTAGAGAGAGGCTTCCTGAGCCAAGTGAAAAGGGAAATCACCTTGGGAACATGCTTAATCACTAATTTCTCTTAATGAAATTCCAGTTAAGGATCCCTAGTGGGCAGAGCTCAAACACTCCTCAAGACACAGAGTAACTGACTCCTGAGGGTAATATAGGGCCAGTGCACCTGTGCCGGATCAGCATACCCCTTAAATTGATTAATTAGGCCTCTAGAGCAAGGGCATCTGATTAGAGTACCTTCCTAACAAGGGAGCTTAATTGAAGTGATTAATACCACATGTGGGGAGAAACTAAAAGAAGAAATAAAAAGTTAGTAGCTCAGTGAGAGGAGAGCCCTGAGGCACACAAGGCTGGGGGCCAGTACAAGCCTGAGACAGACCCAACAGGTGAGAGATTGATTCCTGTGGGGAAACCCTGAAGAGGAGGGTTTAGGGAATCTTGTCGATTCCTGCTGGACAAAGGGAGTAGACTGGTAAGTCTTATGAAAATAGACTTGGAACAGTGGGCCAAGACAGCTGGACTTTGAACTGATTAAATTTGAGGGCTGAGACAGCTGGACTTTGTGTTCATTAGTTTAATGCCCAACAGAGTAGACTTTATGAAAACCTCAGGAAAGAGAGATCAAACTTGCCCAGACAGAAAGGCTGGGAAAAGACTGAATTTGTCCCTGTGATAGGGGTAAAAGGAATTATTTTATTTTCTTCTGAGTTAATAAAACTGGTCCTGAAGAACAGGACTTCCTGAATGATCTTGACTTCATGTGTATACTTCCAAAATGCTTTTGGGAAAATTTTTGTTTACTGCCCGTGACCTGTCCGTGACTTTTACTAAAAATACCCGTAACTAAAACATAGCCTTATCGAGGACTAAAGGATGAAAATGAACATAGAAGAATGCCAATTAGTGCAGTTGCGATTTCCACATTTGGATATGAATGTTACAGCCAGTCAACTGAAGAGTTCAGAATTCCAACAATATAGATGGGAAGTTCTTCTCCACCCACAATAAGACTCTGTGAGTGTAATGCTGCCTTGCTCTTTCTTATCTCTGTTAATATTTGCCACAGTAAGAAGGGTGTAAAGTCACGTGAAAATCCTAAATTCAAATATTATATTCCATGCATAGCACATCCTGAATGGCAAAATTAACAAAAAAAAATCTTAGATATACTCAGAATATGATCCCAGTCCTCATCTGCCTGTGAAGAAAAGTATTTCAGATTAAGGATACAGGCCAGTTGGTTAATCCAAGTAGATAGCTCATATCTCAAAGAGCGGGGTTACAAAGAATCCAACTCTCCTCTGGATGAGATTTCCACCCATTCATATATCATCCTAAATATTGCCTATATATCAATATGAAGGCACAGAGCTAATAGGTGAAGAAAATACTTTCTCCCTTTTAGAAATTAGGCAGGTTATTGAAGAAGGGAAAAGAACTGTGTGTGGTCAGCCGGAGAGCCACCAGGGAGTTGAACCCTCTTTCCAACTGTTGCTATCCTCAGTAGAACACCATTTTTTTCTCCACTGCCAATTGTGTGTAATAAGCAACTAAACAATCTAAACTGAGAGCAACTGAGCTGAAGTTGATGTCACCATGGGTACCAGAGGATAAGAGTATAGAGAAATGGACAGACAAAGTCATCTCAAGAGCAATGACAACACTTTCTCTCTCCCCCTGTGGAAAGTAAATTGCTGCCAGGCACCTGTAGCACTGTAATTACCAGTCAGTGGTGACAGGACGCCTTCCCAGGGGGTGCGGGCTCTTCCAGCAGCTTGTGGGTGTTGGTGTCACTCAACCTGCATCACTCTCTGGCAGTGATCAAAAAATAGTGTCTCAGATCTAGAATTGCTGCTTTCCCTGACAGGGAGAGCTTGATGGAATGCCATTCAGAAGATTAGGGGAGAGCAGCAGAGAATGAGTGCCCATCCCCCACCTTAAAACTTCAATAATGAATATACATATCTTAGGGTTCTAACGTTTAATATGCCAGCCCAAAAGCAATATAAAGGGATCCCAACAGCAAATGGAAATTGGGAGGGAGGGGGGAAGAGATCAAACAGACAGAATATAACCACTCTGAAGCAAGCTGCCCAACAAGTTTTGAAAACACTCTGAGGAATCTCCTCAGCCAGAAGTACTAGAGCCACTGACACAGAGTGGTGATCTGAACCCTCAACCCTAACCACCACGGAAAAGAGAGCCCCAAATCCCAGGAGAACCCCGCTGTACAGCCTATAACAGAAGTTCCTTCTCCCATTCTGCCAAAAGGTCTGCTGAGGCAAGCTCCTTAGGAGTAGAAAGGGAATGCTGTTGGTCTGATGCCTCTGACTGTTGAGAGAACATGGGGACTGCACCTAAAACTGTCTCTCAAACTGCTTGGGGGAAAAAAATAAAGTACCATTACATTCAAACAGACCTCAGTGGTTCAGGAGCCAAATTCGTAATCAACATTATCCAAAAGAGCCACAGTAATGTGAATTCATTTTTCCAGTTACTATTTTTATATATATTATTCTCACAGCAAAATGACTGACCCAGAAATATTATTTTATCAACTACAATTGGTTAATAACTTAGATTGGTTAACAATTAAATCACACAGTGTTTTAATATCATGTGCTGCAAAAAGCCACAAGCAACACATTAAAGATCCACTTGTGGCTCTCAAGCCTCAGTCTAAGTATCACTGGTTTAACTATTCCATTCCAGCCAAAACAAGCAGAAAGTGAGATCCTGAGTCTCTTGGAGTCTCTCTCCTGCTGCTATCTACTAACAGGTGACTAGGACCTTATTTATTTATTTATTTATTTGGGATAAGTGAAAGAACAAAGACACCTAGCACAGGGATTCTCAACCTTGAGGCCCCTGCAACATACTATAAAAACTCCACAGTCCAGCTGTGCCACAACGCTGTTTTTCTGCATATAAAAGCCAGGGCTAATGTTAGGGGATAGCAAGCAGGGCAAATGCCCAAGATCCCACGCCACAGGGGGCACTGCGAAGCTAAGGTACTCAGGCTTTGGCTTCAGCCCCAGGTGGTAGGGCTCGTGGCTCCAGGGTGCAGTCCCGCGCAGCAGGGCTTAGGCTTTCTGTCCTGGGTCCTAGTGAGTCTTATACTGGCCATGCTTGGCAGTCTCTCTGAAAACTGCTTGCAGCTGCCCTAGGGGGCCCCGGACCCTGGGTTGAGAACCACGGACCTAGTGTATGCTCACAAAGAAGATGGAGTGGCAGGTGAGATCCTACAAGGGCTGCCAATCCCACAGCAATGGATAAAGTCTGAGGGTGGGACAGGATAATTGCCTTATCCCTGATAGCTTGAAAGGGAATTTGAGACAGACATGATTGGTGCCCTATCCCCAAATGAGTGGTCTTTGCTGTTTGAAGCATAAACAAGAATCCGCTCTCTTCAATTTTCAAAACTTAACTCCTAGAGGGAAAGAAATAAGGAAAAAGTTAAGATACAGCTGCACAGAGGGCTTCTGGTTTAAAAAAAAGATTCGGGAGGTAATAGAAATGGGGAGTCAGGGATATATAAATATATACCTACCTTGATTAATAAATCCTGTCTCCTTTTTTGTTAGTTGATGGAGTCATACCAATCTCTGAGGAGTTGTACTCTTTAGAATGGGGACGGGGAAAGAGAGAGAGAAGGCTCTCGACAAACAAACTTTAGCTGGAATTATTCCATGAAGTACACAAAATACAACAACTAAACCATGCATGAGGAGTTTTGACCCCAGGTCTCCTGCATGTTTAGCAGCACTTACACTGAAATATACATTGTATAACTGTCACCTAGTTTAGATTTATTTTAAATCACTTGTTTCCAAGGTACCTCGACATCCTGAACACTGGATAAAGAAGTTGATTAAATCCAGAAGTGCTATATCCCTGTCTTGTTTATATGATTCAATCCAGTCGTCCACCACAGACTGTCAAGAAAAAGAGAAAATGTATCAGATACTCTTAAAAAGATTTATAAATGCAAATGACTTTTCAGACAGTAATTTTATAACTGAGAATGTACTTCCCACAACTGTGTGAGTACAAATTCAGAAATCAACATGCCTTCCCTTAGCCAGTGGAGACAGAATAAATACTGCTAGAGCCCAGGTCTACATGCATTGTTTTCTAGTGTTATACTAGGATAAATAGTTAGCTGTTCAAAGGCAAAATAATTTAAAAACCAAAACTGTGCTTGAGGTATTTATTCAATCTAACAAGTTTGTTGAGAACAGAAGCATTCTGTCTTATTTCAGAACTCCTCCAAGAAAACATTTTCAGCAGGGTAACGCTCTCTGGGGATAAGCATCTTATTTATTTTGCAAGATGGAAGTTTTCTAATGTTGATAATGGTCAGTGAGCCATGGGTCACAATTTTAAAATAGAGCACATAATTTGATTAAACAGCTGGTGATGGGAAACATTCTAAACTAAAAAATAATAGGTGGAACTTCTTTACGCTGATTGTGGCTGACAACCAAAGAGCCACCTATAGCATTGCAACAAAAAACTGAGCAATGGTCTCAAAGAACTCAAGTGTGGACCACAGTATTGGGGAACATTTACATTACTCATAACAAGGTGTACAAAGTCTGCCATCAACAGTTATGATAGCAGGGAGGGGGACAGACAAGTAGACAGAGGACAAGAGCTGTTTGACATCTATCATATGCTAGGTCACCATGGATGAAGAGCAGGCTCAGCTGCTTGATAAGTTAAGGCACTAAATGAACACTGACCATCAGTGGAAGAGGGCAATCAAGGAGTAAGAGAGAGTGTATGGCACAGACACAAACCCAGCTAGAAAGTGTGCAAAGACACACACTAGAAATGTATTCAGATGTTCCCCATGCACCAACTTAATCCTAAAAACCTAATGCTGGTACTCTATAATTGCTGGGGCAGAAGCAGAGATGTCACATGGTATTACAGCAGCTGATGCAGGCAAGGAAAATGGTAGAGGCGGAGACAATGGAAAAAAGCTAGGAAAGAGCATCAGCCTCTCTGAAGGAGCAAGAAGAGGGTATGAGGTTCCTCTAGACCCCACTACCATGAAATCTGTGTCTTCTGAGAGAAGTAAAATATGTCAGGGTTCTTCTCATTTCCCAACACTATCACCCCTTAATTTAGGGAGCAACATTACTAAAACCCTTAGTTTCCTTAGTTCCAAAGATGAACAGCATAGCAATACAATTACACACATTTTTATTTGAGTAAAATAAATAAATAAATGTTTATTTATGTTACATGATGGAAAGGAAACCAGCTTTTTCTATTATTTTGAGAGAGAGAGAACTTTACGCAGAAGCCAGATTTTTTATTATTCTGGGGCAATGTCTTGTGCAAGTTTTCTTTTGACTTAAGACACTACTTTGGAAAGGTTAGCTTTACAGGGAATTTCTTTAAAATTAGTAAGAATTCCAGTTTTACTCATAACTGGTTTCTGCACCCTAACAGTGGTTGGAAAACAATGGGAGGAAAGAGAAGGTGTAGTCTCCAAACAGTTGGGTAAAGCAACTCTTTAAAGGAATTCTGCCACTTTTCAAGCTGCTATAAATGTAGGACCTCAGAAGGTCCATGTGCAATTTCTAAATCAGCAACAAATGCTGACACCCCCAGGTGGCATACGCTTACCAGGGTTCTGCTGTCAGCTGGCCAACGAAGAGGGTCAAGGAGGATAATTATATACCTGAAGTCACAGACTTAGCATGAGATAAGCCAACACACACTGATGAGCCTAAACCAGAACCCTTGTTCAGAAATGCCCCCCTGCTCCAGTTAATCCAGGAGAGCAGGAAGACAAGACGAGCCATCAGTGAGACGCTTGGCACTCAGAGTTTCTCTCTGGCTTTGTGCTTTGGCACGTTTCATAATGAGAAGCCTTGGCTTTGAGAGGTTTATCAGCCACTTAGTCGGTCTCACTCACTCACACACACACATACTCCTTGAGAAGTCTTACAAAACTAAACTATTGGATCTTCTACTTGCAAAATAAAACAAGGCAGAAAAGTTTGGCCTCAAACTAAAATATCAGTTTTGTGCTGCATCATTACATTTTGCGCCGGTATTTTCTGTGTGGATTCCCATTTGATTTAAAAATACGTTCTATGAACTGGTAGCGTATTACTTTCCCACATCAGTGTTTCTCAAACTGAGTCCTCAGTTCAAAAAAAATGAAATCAGTTCTACCCCTCCTCCCCCCGCAACCTCACATTTGCATAGGTGAAGGGATACCCATCTTAATTTGGTCAACTTCCCTGCAACCTGCCTCATACTTTGAAAAATGCTTGAGTATATCTGCATGATATGATACTTCCTCACCTTTCTTACATCCTTTGATGAGCAATGAAACAGTTAAAGTTGAGGTTTAAAGTATCAGTGGCATCTGAGTTAGCACCCATAAAAATGAATGATGCAGTTCACACCTGAGAGCTATTCTTTCAGTCTCTCTACAAACTCAAGCATATATCTATATATCGCTTTTACCCACTTCACACTTTTGAGGCTTTCTTTGCAACCATAAGAGCAAGAGACTGCTTTTTTTAAACGAAAACTAAAACTCTAGAGAACATTTAAAAGCTCTCTTCCCACTTCTCTCATCTAATATTTTGTGCCCTCCCACAGCACTGTCTCGCACACTTTGGGAAATGCTGCTCTAATGATGACATAGGTATTCCTCACTCACATATGTTGGAGTTTAAAAATTGTTTTCAGAACTGAAACTGGCTGAGACCTGATGTGCGTCTCCTCTACCCATGTAGCCACATGAAATTTTCTAAAGCTTACCATGTGACATTGTTTCACAACAATCAACACAGAATCATAGGACTGGAAGGGTCCTCAAGAAGTCATCTAGTCCAGTCCCCTGAGCTCATGGTAAGACTAAGTATTATCTAGACCATTCCTGACAGGTGTTTGTCTAACAAGCTCTTAATTTATTTTAGCCTCCTCTCATTTTCATTGGCATTCACTATGTTAAACAGCCAATCACCACCAACCTTCCTGGTGAAAACCGAACCAAAGAAATCATTAAGCACCTCTGCCATTTTCTGTTATTGTTCCCCCCCTCGAGTAACAGGCCTGTCCTTGCTCTTCCTCTTGCTTATAATGTATTTGTAGACTGTTTTCTGGTTACACTTTATGTCTCTAGCTAGTTTGATCTCATTGTGTGCCTTGGCCTTTCTAATTTTGTCCCTACATCAGAGATGCAACCCTGTGTTCTGGGTGTCCCTAAGCCTCTGATTGCCAGAAGCTGAAACTGTATCACAGGGGATGGATCACTCTCTAATTGCCATGTTCAACACACCAGTCTTATATCATTAGAACATAAGAATGGCTGCACTGGATCAGACCAATGGTCCATCTAGCCCAGTATCCTGTCTTCTGACGTTCACTAATGCCAGATGCTTCAGAGAGAATGAACAGAACAGGGCAATTAGCGAGTGACCCATCCTGTCATGCAGTTTCAGCTTCTGCAGGCAGAGGGCTTGTCTACACTGAAAAAACAGCCCCCGAGCGCAGCAAGTTTCAGCGCTGTAAACTGCCAGTGTAAACAGTGCACCAGCAGTGGTAGCTATGCCTCTCGTGGAGATTTTTTTTTTTTTTTTTGAAAGAGTGCTGGGAGAGCTCTCTCCCAGCGCTCTGCCATGACTACACAAGCCACATTAAAGCAGTGCCATGGCAGCACTTTAGCATTGCCAGTGTGGGCTAGCCCAGAGGCTTAGGGACACCCAGAGCACAGGGTTGCATCCTTGATCATCCTGACTAATAGCCACTGATGGACCTATCCTCCATGTATTTATCTAATTCTTTTTTGAACCCAGTTATATTTTTGGCCTTGACAGCATCTCCTGCCAATGAGTTCCACATGTTGACTGCCTTGTGTGAAGAAGTACTTATGTTTGCTTTAAACCTGCTGCCTATTAATTTCATTGGGAGACACCTGTGTGAAGGAGTAAATGATACTTCCTTATTCACTTTATCCACACCATTCATGATTTTATAGACCTCTATCATATGCCCCACCCCCCAGCACCCCACCAGTCCTCTCTTTTCAAAAAATAAGCAGTCCCATTCTTTTTAGTCTCCTCATACAGAAGCTGTTTCATACCCCTGTCAGGGTTCCTTCCCCACTCTGAACTCTGGGGTACAGATGTGGGGACCTGCATGAAAGACCCCCTAAACTTATATTCCACCAGCTTAGGTTAAAAACTTCCCCAAGGCACAAATTCCTTTCCTTGTCCTTGGACAGAATTGCTGCCACCACCAAGTGATTTAAACAAACATTCAGGGAGGGGCCACTTGGAGCCCTATTTCCCCCCCCGGGCAAAATATCCCCCCCAAATCCTTTTACCCCCTTTCCTGGGAAGGCTTGAGAATAATATACCAACCAAATAGGTTAACAAGGTGAGCACAGACCAGACCCTGGGGTTTTTAGGACACTAAAAACCAATCAGGTTCTTAAAAGAAGAATTTTATTATAAAAAAAAAGTAAAAGAAGCACCTCTGTAAAATCAGGATGGAAGGTAATTTTACAGGGTAATAAAAAGATTTAAAACACAGAGGATTCCCCTCTTGGCTCAACTTGAAAGTTACAAAACAGGAATAAACCTCCCTCTTGGCACAGGGAAAATTCACAAACTAAAACAAAAGATAATCTAATGTATTTCCTTGCAATTACTTACAATTTCTGTAATTTTAGTTGTATCATTTCAGTAGGAGTTGGATTACCTGCTTGGTCTCTCTCTCTGTCTCCAGAGAGAACAAAATAAAGAGCACGAACAAAACCTCCTTTCTGCTGCCCCCCCCGGCAGATTTGAAAGTATCTTCTTTCCCTATTGGTCCTTCTGGTCAGGTGCCAACTAGGTTAATTGAACTGATTAACCCCTTGCAGGTAAGTGATTCTGTACCTCCTGCCCAGAGTGATTTTATCTTACTGCATACATAAAGGTTGTTATCCTTCCCTTTATATTTATGACAACCCCTAATTTTTTGTTGTATTTCTCTCTATACTTTTTCAAATTCTAACATAGCTTGTTTGAGATGCGGAGACCAGAACTGCACACACTATTCCAGATGAGGATTACCATGGATTTATATAGTGGCATTATGATCTTTTTGGTCTTATTTTCTATCCCTTCCCAAACGTTCTAACTTTCTGTTACCTTTCTTGACTGAGCAGATGTTTCCAGAGAACTATCCACAATGATTCCAAGATCTTTTTCTTGAGCGATAACAGTTAATTTAGACCCCATTATTTTGAATGTATAGTCGGGATGTTTTCCAATGTGCATTACTTTGCATTTATCAGTACTGAATTTCATCTGCCATTTTGTTCCCCAGTCACCCAGTTTTGTGAGATCCCTTTGTAACTCTTCGCAATCTGCTTTGGACTTAACTATCTTGAGTAATTTTGTATCACCTGCAGCCTTTGCCCCTTCTCCCCCATCCCCCCAATTGTTTACCCCTTTTTCCAAATAATTTATGAATACGTTGAACAGTACTGGTACCAGTTCAGATCCTTGGGGGACATTACTATTTACCTCTTTCCACTGTGAAAACTGAGCATTTAGTCCTGCCTTTTGTTCAGACAGTTACTTATCTATGAGGGAGTCCTTCTTGTCCCATGACAGTTTACTCTGCTTAAGAGTCCTTGATGAGGGACCTTGTCAAAGGCTTTCTGAAAGTCCAAATAAACTATATCCACTGGATCACCCTTCTCCACGTTTGTTGACTTTCTCAAAGAATTCTAATAGGTTGATGAGACATGATTTCCCTTTACAAAAGCCAAGTTGACTCTTCCCCAATATAACATGTTCATCTCTATGCCTGATAATTCTGTTCTTTACTATAGTTTCAACCAATTTGGCTTGTACTGAAGTTAGATTTACTGGCCTGTAATTGCCAGGATTGCCTCTAGAGCCTTTTTTAAAAATTGGTGTCACATTAGCTACCCTCCAGTCATCTGGTACAGAGATTGATTTAAGTAATAAGTTACACATCACAGTTAGTCGTTCTGCAGTTTCATATTTGAGTACCTTAAGAACTCTTGGGTAAATGCTATACACTCCTGATGACTTACTAGTTTAATTTATAAATTTGTTCCAACACCTCCTCTACTGACACCTCAATCTGCGACGGTTCCTCAGTTTTGTCATCTAAAAAGACCCGCTCAGGTGCGTGAATCTCCCTCACATCCTCTGCAGTGAAGACAGATGCAAAGAACTCATTTAGCTTCTTTGCACTTGCCTGGTCTTCCTTGAGTGCTCCTTTAGTACCTTGATTGTCCAGTGCCCCCTCTGATTGTTTGGCAGGTTTCCTGCAGCTGGTGTACTTAAGTTTTTTGCAGTTAGTTTTTGTGTCTTTTGCTAGTTGCTCTTCAAATTATTTTTTGGCCTTTTATACTTGACTTGCTAGAATTTATGCTCATTTCTATTTTCCTTCATTGGATTTGACCTCCAATTTTTAAACTTTTTTTTTCCTCTCTAACTACCTCTTTCTCTCTGTTGTTTAGCCATGGTGGCATGTTTTTGTTCTCTTTCTTTCTTTCTTTTTTTTTTAAATATGGGCGTATACAATTAGTTTGAGCCTCTATTATGGCACTATTCACAGACATACACCAAAGAATTACCAGTGGAAAAAAATCTTCTATTCCTTCTCATGCAGGGGGATACTGAATGCCTATCAGAGAAAATAACTTACAGGTAAGATTAAAACCTTCTGTCTGATGAGTGCGTAGCCAGCAAGCCTAACCAAAGGTTTGGTGCTAGCAGTAAACAAACATACCGAGCATGAAGGCACCACTAAACAGATGGAGGGAAAAGGCCTTCACTTAACATTTTAATAATTATCCTTTTTGCAGCTTTAATTTTTGTTTACTATAGCACATGGTTTTCTGCTACATGGTCCATACCTTGTGCAAAAATCAGCAATAAATCTTAATCTGCCTGGGCGGCTTGAAGGCAGAAGCAAGTGCCCTGATACTTAAGTGCTCTGGTGTCTATTTTACTCCCTGTAGACCTGGAAAATGGTTACTTACATGTTAATTAGCATAACTCTTGGTCTTCAAGATGTGCTGTACACATATCTATTCCACTTTAAGTGCGTGCATGCCCAGTGTATTCAAGTCGGAGAGTTTTCACTACCAGTCCCAAAGAGGTGGCTCTTGAGCCCCACATCTGCTCATAGAATCAAGAATCATAAAAATGGTAGGGCTGGGCGGACCTTGAGGGGTCATCTAGTGCTAACCCTTGCGCTGAGGCAGAACCAAGTATACCTGGGCCATCCCTGATAGATGTTTGTCTAACCTGTTCTCAAAAACCTCCTGTGACAGACTCCATACCTTCCTTGAAAACCTATTCCAGTGCTTTGGTATCCTTATAATTAGAAAGTTTTTCCTAATATCTAACCTAAATCTCAATTGCTGAAGAGTAAGCCCATTACTTCTTCGCTTACCTTCAGTGGACATGGAGACCAGACTGTTATCCATCACTGTCCTCTTTAGAACAGCCCTTAACATACTTGAAGACTTATCAGGTTCCTCCCTCAGTCTTCTCTTCTCAAGACTAAACATGTCCAATTTTTTTTTAAACTTTTCTTCAGAGGTCAGGTTATCTAAATTTTGTTTATCATTTGTGTTGCTTTCCTCTGGACTTTCTCCAATTTATCTACATCTCTCCTAAAGCGTGGTGTGCAGAATTGGACACAGTACTCCAGTGGAGAACTCACCAGTGCCGAGTAGGGGAACAATTATCTTTCATGTCTTACATATGATACTCCTGTTAATACACCCCAAAATATTAGCTTTTTTTGCAATGGCATCACATTGTTGACTCATTCAATTTGTGATCCACTAGAACATCCAGATCCTTTTCAGCAGTACTACCCTCTAGCCAATTATTCCCCATTTTGTACCTGTGCAATTGATTTTTCCTTCCTACATGAAGTACTTTCCAGTTCATAGAATTTCATCTTTTTGAATTCAGACCAATTCTCCAATTTGTCAAGGTGATTTTGAATTCTAATCCAGTCCTACAAAGGGCTTGCAACTTCTCCCAGCCTGGTGTCATCTGCAGATTTCATAAATTCATCATAGGGTACTTAAGGATCCACTCCATGATCCAGGTCATTAACGAGAATGCTGAACAGTATTGGACCCAGAATCGACCCCTGTGTGACCTCACTAGATATGCACTCCCAGATTGATAGCAAACTGTTGATAACCACTCCGAATAAAAGATTTCAACCAGCAGTGCACCCTCCTTATAGTAATTTCATCTAGATGGCATTTCCCTAGTTTGCTTATGCACACGTAGGACTGTATCAAAAGCCTTACTGAAATCAAAATATATCACTGTTTCTTCTCCCTATCCACTAGGCTAGTAACCCTGTTGAAGAAAATTAGGTTGGTTTGGCATAATTTTTTCTTAACAAATCCATGCTGGTTATTCCTAATAACCCTATTATCCTCTCGGGGCTTACAAAATGATTTTTTAATTAATTTGTTCCAATATCCTTCCATATACTGAAGTTCGGTTGACTGTTCTATAATTCCATGGGTTCTCTTTTTTCCCCCTTGCTAAAGGGGGGTACTCTACTTGCTCTTCCACAGTTGTCTAGAACTGCACTCGTGCTCCATGAGTTCTCAGAGATAATTGTTAACTGTTCCACGACTGCATCAGCTAGTTCCTTAAGTACCCTATGATGAATTTCATCAGGTTCTGCCGACTTGGATACATCTAACTTATCTAAATATTCTTTTAAAAGAATTCTTTCCCTATTTTGGCTTGTGTTCCTTCCCCCTTGTTGTTAATACTGTGTTAAGTATCTGGTCACACAACTTTTTTAGTGAAGACTGAAGCAAAGCAGGTTTCAGAGTAGCAGCCGTGTTAGTCTGTATTCGCAAAAAGAAAAGGAGTACTTGTGGCACCTCAGAGACTAACCAATTTATTTAAGCATAAGCTTTCGTGAGCTACAGCTCACTTCGTCGGATGCATTCAGTGGAAAATACAGTGGGGAAATTTATATACATAGAGAACATTGTTTCATGTTCAAATAAATTTGTTAGTCTCTAAGGTGCCAAAAGTACTCCTTTTCTTGAAGGAAACATCTCAACCTTCTTAAGGTCATCCATTATTAGCTCTCCTTCCCTCCTAAATAGCGAAATTACACTTTCCTTTGTCTCATGTTTCTAATGTGTTTATACAACCTCTTATTGCCTCATCCCACCAGCTGAAGGTAAAAAGGGGCAGAGCCACACAATCATTCTTCAGTTCCTTCATCTGAGAAGCATGATGGAAATAAGACTAACACAAAAGGAAGGAGGGGGGGCATGTTGTGGAATAAATATGTGCACAACACATCTCAAATTACTAGAGTTACAGTACAGGTAAGTAAGCATTTTTTCTTCAAGTACTTGTATACACCCAAAATGGAACAGATATGACTTTCAAACAGTATTCCCTCTGATGATGGGAGCTGAAGGTTGCATAACAATTTTCCAATATCTGGATCAGCCCTCGAACCAGTTGTGATGGTATAATGCTTTACAAAAGGTATGTACTGTGACTAAGTTGTCTCTTTGCAAATGTCCATGTGGCACATAGGTCTTAGAAATGCTACTGAGATCTGGTGGAATAAGCCGATAATTTTTGAGAAGGCAATACTTTAGTTACATCATAATAGGTTTAAGAACAGGAAGAACCAAGAACCACCAGGTTTAAGTCTCAAGATAGAACTGAATCTCTAACTGGTTGTTTCAGAGTAGCAGCCGTGTTAGTCTGTGTTCGCAGAAAGAAAAGGAGTACTTGTGGCACCTTAGAGCTGTAGCTCATGAAAGCTTATGCTCAAATAAATTTGTTAGTCTCTAAGGTGCCACAAGTACTTCCTTTTCTTCTAACTGGTGGGTAAATTCTTATAATCCATTAAAAAAACCTACCAAACAGAGTGTGGAAAAAATGGAACATCCTAGCATAAGATGGCAGTTAACAGAACTGATTTGTCCTAGTTTATTAATCAACCCAGCTGAACAAAAGGGAGTGAGTTTACTGCACGTTATCCTCCATTTCTTGACTGAACTGGCCGTAGATCAAACAGATAGTGGGTATTTCTGTATTTCCAGATACAGAAATACCTGCCAATTCTCCTGAGGTGAGCCATTTATAACTGACATGCACTTGATGAAGACCCTTGGAGCCAAGGGCAGACCAAAGGAGAGAACAGTATATTGGTAGTGGAGACTTGTCACTATATACCTCAGATACTCTCTATGGCTCGGTTAGATGCCCACATGATTTGCAACCCTGCAAATCAAGAGCAGCACATCAGTCATCAGGATCCAAGGAAGGAATAATGGAAGCAAGGGATACCATCCGAAATTTCATTTTGCTGATAAACGTGTTTAGCTTTTGCAAATCTAGGACAGTCCTCAGACCTGAGGCATAAAGAAGTACTGAGAGTAGAAATCCCTCCCCTATGTTGAAAGAGCACTCCCTCTCTAGCTCAGATACAGAGGAATCTGCACCTCCCAAAGTGCAGACCCATGAGAGAGGTCGCTGAAAAGTGATATTGTTAACCTATCCAACTATACTCTCAGCCCAGCAGAAGCAGCTGTTCTATCTCGGGGCCTCTCCTTCTGCCCCTCCACCCCCACGAACATGATACAGTTCTGTGGTGACCTAGAATCCTATTTTCGACGTCTCCGACTCAAGGAATATTTCCAAAATACCTCTGAACAGCATACTAATCCACAGAGTTCTCCCTACCAACACTACAGAAAGAGGGATTCTAGGTGGATTCCTCCTGAAGGTCGAAACAGCAGACTGGACTTCTACATAGAGTGCTTCCGCCGACGTGCACGGGCTGAAATTGTGGAAAAGCAGCATCACTTGCCCCATAACCTCAGCCATGCGGAACGCAATGCCATCCACAGCCTCAGAAACAACTCTGACATCATAATCAAAAAGGCTGATAAAGGAGGTGCTGTTGTCATCATGAATAGGTCGGAATATGAACAAGAGGCTGCTCGGCAGCTCTCCAACACGAGTTTCTACAAGCCATTACCCTCTGATCCCACTGAGAGTTACCAAAAGCAACTACAGCATTTGCTCAAGAAACTTCCTGAAAAAGCACAAGATCAAATCCGCACAGACACACCCCTGGAATCCCGACCTGGGATATTCTATCTACTACCCAAGATCCATAAACCTGGAAATCCTGGGCGCCCCATCATCTCAGGCATTGGCACCCTGACAGCAGGATTGTCTGGCTATGTAGACTCCCTCCTCAGGCCCTACGCTACCAGCACTCCCAGCTACCTTCGAGACACCACTGACTTCCTGAGGAAACTTCAATCCATCGGTGATCTTCCTGATAACACCATCCTGGCCACTATGGATGTAGAAGCCCTCTAGACCAACATTCCACACAAAGATGGACTACAAGCCGTCAAGAACACTATCCCCGATACTGACCTGGTAGCTGAACTTTGTGACTTTGTCCTTACCCATAACTACTTCACATTTGGGGACAATGTATACCTTCAGATCAGCAGCACTGCTATGGGTACCCGCATGGCCCCACAGTATGCCAACATTTTTATGGCTGATTTAGAACAACGCTTCCTCAGCTCTCGTCCCCTAAAGCCCCTACTCTACTTGCGCTATATTGATGACATCTTCATCATCTGGACCCATGGAAAAGAAGCCCTTGAGGAATTCCACCATGATTTCAACAATTTCCATCCCACCACCAACCTCAGCCTGGTCCAGTCCACACAAGAGATCCACTTCCTGGACACTACAGTGCTAATAAACAATGGTCACATAAACACCACCCTATACCGGAAACCTACTGACCGCTATTCCTACCTGCATGCCTCCAGCTTTCACCCTGACCACACCACACGATCCATCGTCTACAGCCAAGCTCTGCGATACAACCGCATTTGCTCCAACCCCTCAGACAGAGACAAACACCTACAAGATCTCTGTCAAGCTTTCTTACAACTACAATACCCACCTGCAGAAGTAAAGAAACAGATTGATAGAGCCAGAAGAGTTCCCAGAAGTTACCTACTACAGGACAGGCCTAACAAAGACAATAACAGAACGTCGCTAGCCGTCACCTTCAGCCCCCAACTAAAACCCCTCCAACGCATTATTAAGGATCTACAACCTATCCTGAAGGATGACCCAACACTCTCACAAATCTTGGGACACAGGCCAGTCCTTGCCTACAGACAGCCCCGCAACCTGAAGCAAATACTCACCAACAACCACATACCACACAACAGAACCACTAACCCAGGAACTTATCCTTGCAACAAAGCCCGTTGCCAATTGTGCCCACATATCTATTCAGGGGACACCATCACAGGGCCTAATAACATCAGCCACACTATCAGAGGCTCGTTCACCTGCACATCCACCAATGTGATATATGCCATCATGTGCCAGCAATGCCCCTCTGCCATATACATTGGTCAAACTGGACAGTCTCTACGTAAAAGAATAAATGGACACAAATCAGATGTCAAGAATTATAACATTCATAAACCAGTCGGAGAACACTTCAATCTCTCTGGTCATGCAATCACAGACATGAAGGTCGCTATCTTAAAACAAAAAAACTTCAAATCCAGACTCCAGCGAGAAACTGCTGAATTGGAATTCATTTGCAAATTGGATACTATTAATTTAGGCTTAAATAGAGACTGGGAGTGGCTAAGTCATTATGCAAGGTAGCCTGTTTCCTCTTGTTTTTTCCTACCCCCCCCCCGATGTTCTGGTTTAACTTGGATTTAAACTTGAAGAGTGGTCAGTTTGGATGAGCTATTACCAGCAGGAGAGTGAGTTTGTGTGTGTATGGGGGTGGGGGGGATGTGAGAAAACCTGGATTTGTGCAGGAAATAGCCCAACTTCATTGTCATGCACATTGTGTAAAGAGTTGTCACTTTGGATGGGCTATCACCAGCAGGAGAGTGAATTTGTGTGGGGGGGTGGAGGGTGAGAAAACCTGGATTTGTGCTGGAAATGGCCCACCTGATGATCACTTTAGATAAGCTATTACCAGCAGGACAGTGGGGTGGGAGTAGGTATTGTTTCATATTCTCTGTGTATATATAAAGCCTGCTGCAGTTTCCATGATATGCATCTGAGGAAGTGAGCTGTAGCTCACGAAAGCTTATGCTCTAATTGGTTAGTCTCTAAGGTGCCAAAAGTACTCCTTTTCTTTTTGCGAATACAGACTAACACAGCTGTTACTCTGAAACCTGAAATTAAATCATGTAACCTATCTTCACAGTTCTCAGAATTCACTGATCCAAAAAAAATGGCACAACTTGTTTCCAAGGGAAGTGATTGGGAGGAAAGCAGTCACAGACTGCTTTGGAACAGATGAGTGTCGGTGTGATGTGTCTAGAGTAGTAGGATCTGGTGGCCTTCAGAGTTTTAAGATGCCCCTGAGACTTATCAGCCTGTCTGGAAGCGTACTAAAGCTGTCTATACAGAGATGTGTATTGCCTCCTCTGTAAGGCTGCTGTACAGAACCCAAGACAACAAGCCAAGTAGTGATGCTTGAGAATCCTTGAGAAAATGCAACGCTTCATCAGTCTTGTCAGAGAAGAGACTGCATCCCCCAAAAGGTAGTTCCTCAAGAGTCTGTTGTATTTCTATAGGGATCCCAGACAACTAAAGCCATGAGGCTCTATGCTTTGTGACAGATGTCACCACTGCCCCAGAAGCTGTGTCACCAGCAAAAAGTGCTGCCCGAAAAGAAGTCCTTGCAACAAAATGGCCCTCCATAACCAAGGAATTAAACTCTTCTCAAACATCGTCTGGGAGATTGTCAAATACTGTAATGAAATCCCAGTTTAAAAGGTCATATTTTGAAAGTAATGCCTGGTAGTTAAGCACATACATTTGAAGGCAGTTTACCTCTTGCCCAAACAATAGCGGTATCTTCGGCAACAACCATCGCTGTTCTCATCCCAAAGTCTATGACAATGCAGAACAGAAGTGGGGATAGTATGGCAACCTTGACTTACACCAGAAAATCTTAAAACTATTCTTTGTGTCTGCTCTCTAGCCTAGCATGCAGACTTGTCATACAAGACATATCAAAACAACAATCTTTGCTAGAATTCCGTAGTGTGTCAAGATCTTCCAGAGTGCTTCTCTGTGGACACTAACAAATGCTTCTGTAACATCAGTGAAGTTAAAAATAATCTTCGGCAGGTATTCCAAGCTTTTCTCAATAAATCTTCTCAGGGAATATAGGTAAGTTTGCTATTTCTTCGCATCACTGAATGTGTGTTAATGGTTCTGGCTGGTTGAGCACAGCCTTGTCATGTTTCATCCAACAGGTTTCCACTATGTTAAAAGTGTACCGTCCAAAGCCTTCACAATGCCTCAACAATTTGAGAACTGTGATGTCAGGTGTTTGGATACTAGAAAAAGCTTTTTATAATCCCTTCTCTTGTACACCTTCTCAGCTTCTCTTGCTTTGCTTTCCATCTATTCTCTCATCTCTTCTGGCTGATCTTTTAACTTCCTTGTCTTTATTGGCATATTTTTGTTCTAGAATAGCTGGGACAGTACCTTGACATGATGGGAAGGCTTGAGAGCTCTGAAGACCCTGAAAGCTATGCTGGACGGAGTGTAATTCTTTGTAGGGTCACCAAAGACAGATAGGTCAAAGGGTAGAAGCCAGATTAAACATACCTTCCTGGTAGGTTGTTGAGAGTCAGGCTAACAAATGTAAAAAATGCTGTTACAGAAACAAAAATCATAGGCAAGTGTCAGACTTGCAAATACAAACACCAACTGTAGAGAACTACAATCCACTGGACAGAAGACAAGATAGTTCTGGCCAACCAGTAAATCTAGCCAACATTGTAATGATGGAGAATCAAAGCCACAAGGAAGCTCTCCATCTGAAACAGGGTATCTTCACAAGTAAGGTTAAGAAAAGAATTCGGTGTTAGAATGTTAGATCGCTTTGGAGCACATGCAGACTGCCATGAGTTATCAGAGAAATTAAAATCTTTGGCCTAATTATACTTGAACTGAGTGAGATGAGATGGACTGGAAAAGGCAAATTATCAGTGTGACTGTTCCCTATTCGGATGATAAACATCAGAAATAAGAAGGCTTATTATTGAGTAAGGAAGCTACTGAAAGAATGGGAACCTGTTAATTTAAGAATACAGACTGCTCACTGACGATCTATGCAAAAGACACAGTTGTTCAGTACTAACTAATAATGACAAACTGATCAAAGACTGTTTTTATGAGAGACAGCAGAGTACCCTTGGCAATACCAAGGAATATGACATCCTTATCCTGATGGGAGATCTAAATGCACAGGTTGTTGTTGATAATACTGGATATGAACACATTATGAGCAGATATGGCATCCTAAGGCAGAATGAAAATGGTGAATATTTTGTTGAACTCTGCAGACAAGATCATCTTTGCATTTGGGGAAACACTATTCTCACACAAGAACAGACAAACTGACAAGAAGATCAAATGATGTCTTCATCCAGAAGTAGCTTGAACACGTTCTCATTAGTAGGTCTTGGTGAAGATAACTGTTGCACACCAGGGTGTATACAAGCTCTGATGTTGGAAGTGACCATCTTGTCACTGGGACAATCAAAATAAAACTAAAGACGACATATTCACTCAAGGCAGTGAGCATAATAGTAGAAATTTAGCAGATGTGTCAGCAAAGGTGCATTTCAAGGTGCAACTCCCCAGTAGATTCGTAGAGTTAAAAACACTGACAGATGACATAGAAAAACTAGAGTCTGAAGAAGACCTCTGTGTAAGCTCAAATGTTTGTTTCTCTCACTAACAGAAGTTGGTCCAACAAAAATATTACCTCGTCTCTCTAATATCCTGGGACCAACATGGCTACAACAACGCTGCATAGAAGAACAATGGAAGCTTTTCAAAGAAGCAAGTGTGGATGCAGCCAGGATTACAGTAATGGTGAGAACATATAAGAAAGAAGAATGCCTCCAACCAAATGCATGTAGGTTTGTTGGTGAGAGGAACAAATTAAATAAGAGAATTCAACACCGCCACATTCCCATTGCCAATGTCCCACACATCCTCTTCCCACTCCCTCTAGTCCCCTTCCCTGCCCCATCACCTGACCAACCAACCCCTCCCTCCGTCTACTCCTCCCCTCCCAGAGAGCATTTGCCTGTATAGTTTATGTTTTCTTTTTTAAAAGTTTTCGCACCTTCTGAATGTTATGCTTTTCTTGGATTGCACTTCCTCAAAATAAAAATTGTCTTTGCTAGAGGATCACTGGTGCAATATGCCTGCTTCCTTTTTTTAATTCAGATTTCTGCCCTGGGTTGGACTTCAGCTCTCAATGCCAGGGGTGAACTTGGATTCAATGATCAGGACATTCCCTAACAACCAACCCTGGACCTGTGATAAAGAGGCAGTTTTCCAGTCAGCCCAAATTGGGATCACTATCAGAACCCCACATCCCTATGAGGCACACCAGGTATTAATACAATCCAAGTAACTGTAGATTTTAGAGCACTTAGAAAAGTGAAGTTGAAACAGAAAACCAGTCTCAACGTTCTTTTGCTCTCCTAGAACAATGGTCACTTTTGGATTCAAAAATCTATGAAAACCAGACCACAAAAAGGTTTGAGTAACTTTGGACATGCCCAGTCAACAAAAATGTGCAAAAAATATAGTCCTTTTTGAGATTTGTTAATTCTTCCATACTTCTCACAGACCGGTAAACCCCTTAAAAGACTGACTAAAAAAGATGTAGGATGGTGTTGGGAAATCCATAAGCTAAAGACTTTCAAACAGGTCCAAAAGTGAGCAATTAACCATCTGATCCTGAAATATTATGGTATAATTTAATATAATGCTACTGAATGTGGAATGGGTACAGCAATATTACAAAATGATCAGTCAAAGCAAGTCATCACTTGCTTCTAGGACACACTTTCCAACAAAGCAAACCCATGCTCAAATACAGAGAGAATTCCTACTCACTACTTTTTCATATACCAAGATTGACCAGTATCTCCTGGGCCATGATCATATCCATGCAGAAAAAGACAACAAACCTTTGGAATCAATATTCAAAAAGCTATTGTTAACAGCGCCAAAGTATCTTGAAATATCAAAAATATCACTTGAATGTACGATGCAAAAGACCGTCTTCGATGTTCATCCTGATGTTTTGACTGTGCATACCTTTTGTCCACAGCACGAATGCCAAAAGACAGCTTGACAGCCCTTGCATGTAGAAGATTATGAAATCTTCTACATGCACCAGGAGGCGGAGTTGCATCAGGAACATCAACCAAGCAGATTTCTATTGTGTGACAGATAAGCAAGTGACCCAGATACCGACATACCCAACTGCACAGTCAATTTTAAGCATTTGGAACAGTCTTTATGTCAGGATGACCAGACAGGAAGACATCTGCTAAGCCACTTAGATTTTCTTTGTCTAGCCAATATTCACTTCAAATATACTGACACTACAAAATGGTATTCTATATAAAGGCAGTAGGGTAAAGATCTAAAGGTCTGAAATCCTGAAATGCTAGCTTTCATTCACTGAAGCCTGTTGGTGTTGAAACATGTTTACATTAGGTTAAGATGTCCTGTGTAGGCCCAACATAAGCAGTGAAGTCAAAGATTTCATACACCAGTGAAGTATCTGCAATGAATTCCTAGCAAATCTCTCATGATACACTAAATATTTGGTCTACCGCAGAGCGAGTCAGGCATGGATCTATGTTTATTAGGAAATCAAGTATCCCTCCGAATGCTTGATTATAATTTCTGATTTTATGAGGAAAAAATCCCATGCACACAAGAGTAGTTTCTACCACTTAATGCTATGAAGAATCAGCACAGAATCCCATAAACTGTAGCTACAGATAATGGATCTCAGTAGACCTGTAGGTAAATTTTTAGTTTGCAGCATAAGCAGGATTTGAACACACCACATCCTTTCTGCATCACAGCCAGTCTAATGGTAAAGCAGAAGCAGCTCTCAAGATTGACAAGTAGTTGCTAAAAAAGGCGCACAGGCATGACAAAGACCCATTGACAGCATCACTTGACTGGGAAAATACACCAACAGAAGGCATGGAGAGCAGGCCAGCATGGCATCTCATGTCACACCACATACAGACTGTTACTTACAGAACAACTTTTGAACAAAGCTGCAGTGGAAAGGTTGAGAGAACAAATTAAACAGCAATGACAACAAGCCAAATACTACTATGACACAGATACCAAAAGGCTCTTTGAACTCCACATAGAACGGTCAATATGAGTACAGGCAACACCTAACAAAAAAGACAACAGACAGGGGCAGGGACTATTTGCAAAGAGTAGCACATCGTAGAAATACAAACAACTCTACATCTTCAATTACAATTCCCTTAGAAGAACCTTATCCTGAACAAAAGACACAAATGAATCCTACCACAGATCAAGATACAGGGAAGGTCTGCAATGAATGTGAAGTGAGTTCACTTGAGCTTGATGAGTTCGCAAAGGCAATGCCAGAAAAATCTAGGAGCACAGAGATCTCCTGAGGGTAAACAGTAACATGAGGACGGCCTGAAAATAAAACTACATGAAGCAGAAGAGCAGTAAAGTTGCTTTGTAATTTCAAAGACTATGTTATTGATTGAAAAGATTCAGTTTCCATTATAGGAAGAGAGATATTACCCAGCACTTTTTAAAAAAAAAACACATCTGTGCACATGTATATGTAGATAGAGTGCCATCTTACCAACAAAAGAATATGTAGCATTTTCTGAAAGTTGGTAGGTTCAATAATGTTACTGTTGTGCACTGCAAAGATCTGCACAGAAAGAGCCACTAACAACAACTCTGTCCATTCCAAATGATCGTGTCACGAGCTCTATAAGAGAGACAAGGTGGGTGAAGTAATAGCTTTTATTGAACCAATTTCTGTTGGTGAGAGAGAAGCTTTCAAGCTTACATAGAGCTCTTCTTCAGGTCTGTGTCAGCTTGAAAGCTTGTCTCTCCCACCAACAGAAGTGGTCCAATAAAATATATTACCTTACCCACCTTGTCTCTCTAATATCCCAGGAACACCATAGCTACAACAACACTGCATACAACAATCTCTACAAGTCAGCATGGAGGCCCTCAAAAGGAATGAAAGGGGAGAAAAGGCATATATATATATATATATATATATCCAAGTCTGACCAGTTTTTAACTGTGGTTTCAGGAACACTGGTGAACGTGGTTATTCTCTGTCTACACTTGCAACTAAACAAGTGTTATGCATAATTTCAGATCTATGTGTACTAACACGCATTGTCAGTAATGAGTCATTTCTTACTGTTGACCGGAGTAAAAATTTCACCTAAGTGCCTAAGCTACTATTGAAAATGGGACTTAGGCATTTCTGAAAATTTTACCGCAGGCATGAGAGCGACCTCGCCCACACTACTACTTTCTTCATGTGCCCAGGGCTCCTGCCCTCTAACAAGTCCCCTCTTCCAACAAGCTCAGCACACGTCCTTCATGAGAGAGAGAGAGAACGAACTGCTACTCTCCCTATCTCAGTTTCTTCTGAATTGAATCCCAAAGTGTCACAACACACACACAAATTTCTCCTTTGAAATTTGCCAAGAAGAGGTTGTACCATTGGAGTCTGTATTCCCACCACCTTTATGTTTTGCTATATTTATGGATCCTATTCAGAACAGAAGCAATGCAACTATTCCTAAACAACTGAGTTCCACTCACAAAGGCACTCACAAAAAAAATAAAAAAAAATCTCCACCAGCAAAGCAGTCATTTGTACCTTTTCTCTGGCTTCCATTTATATCAATGGCTCTCAGATAAACACCCAACACAGATCATATCATATTTCCTACCTCATAATAAAACTGAAAACAAATTCCAAAATAAGCTTGGAATCCTGCCAAAGCAAAACTGAAAATGTGTTGAAAACGAACAAAAGTGATAGCTCTGATGCAGTAAAACAAAATGAAGAAAATGCATCAGGAAGATTTCCATAGTTCTGTTATGAGAAAATTTGTTCCGTCTTCACCTACTAGATAAGAGGAGTAACACCTACATCCCCAAATTTACAAAATGTAAAAGATTTTAGAATTCTGATTTTCTTCAGGTTTACTGCTACATTCTCTACTTTAATCCACAATCCAGTCCCATCATGGATTTATGTCTGGTGCGTAAAATTTTCAAAAGGGCTTAAGTGACTTCAGATGGTCTCATTTTCAAAAGTGACATAGGCACTTAGGAGCCTAAGTGCTACTAAAAGTCAATGAGACTTAGAGTCCTAAATTCATTAAGTGACTTTTGAAATTAGGACTTCGCCTAAGTCATTTAGAATAAAATTTTCAAAAGCACCTAAGTGGTTTAGCCTAAGTCTCCCTAAGAGATGCTCATACGTATATAAGCATCAGACCAAGCATAGCATTTCTCTCATAACCTTACCTTCCTTCCCAATATCTGAATCCTCTACTACTCAGTTGTCAAAATACTTCATTCCTACACTGCACCAGGAAGGTTACTGCAGTCCTAGGGGTCCACAGTGAAAATCAACGCTCTAGTGCAGGGGTAGTCAACAGATGGATGGCAGACCAAATCCAGACGCTTTTGAATGGACCCCGAAATCTTTTTATTTACTTATATTATTAAAATTTAAATTATTTTCTCTGGAGTCTGGATCTTGACAAAAAATAATTGACTAGCCCATTCTAGTGGAATGATTCCACTAGCCAAAGCCTGTAATCCTGGAGGTGAAGGCTGTGAATCCTTTTCCCTAGAATTGAAAATGGGACTTGGGCTCTAAGCCAATTCAGTACTTTTGAAAAGTTTACCTGCTGTGATTAAACATCTCACATCTTTTCTGCCTTGCTATACTTAATACATGATAACCTTCATAAAAAGCTGCTTTAATATATTCCCTAATATTCGTACTCACTTGTTTTTCCATTTTAAAATAACAAAATAGTGAAGAAATTAACTGAAGTAGAAGACTTCTTCTAGGACTATGGTTATTCCACATATAATCTCCAGCTTGATCACATTCCATATTTCTTTCTTTACTTCAACATACAAGCTGATGGGAAAATCTTAACATAATACCTAGAGATTCCGTCAGTCTGATACAGGTCATCAAAAAAAACAACTACTACACACTAGTTTACAAAAGTTGTTTGTTACAGTTTAGTGAAAATATTGAGTGATCAAGCTGTAACAAAGATGAACAAACACCACATTAGTTATTTTACCTGCATCGCACTTTTCCCCAGTTTCACCACCTCAAACAAAGTGACAGGGTCTCCGCCTTCTCCATTCTGTTGAGGGTGACCATTAGCTCTTCCACGACCTATTCCTCTAGTTCCAGGTTCAGAACGGCTCTTATCTCCTGGAGACTTTCGAGGTTTCTTATTGGCAGACTAAATAAAGGGAACAGCATAATGAAAATTGGGTGTAGTTATAACATTTGAATGAATTAATTCGAAATGTCTTGTAAACCATTTATACATATCAATAAACAACTGTTGTGATAAGTACTTAGTAGGCATTTTATGTGTAATGTCAAGTTATGAAGTATGAATTCCTAGCACCAAAGAGTTAACAGGACATATTCCATAATACTAGTCTTAACCAATACAATAAATACATAAAACAATGCAATATCATGCTTGCAATTATGCATAAAAGACAAGAAATTTAAAAATTATGGTCAGTGCAACAAAAACATCTCTGTCATATACTCACACAATAACTAGTGAATCTTATTTACAGAATTACTGCATCCTATTTACCTTAGGACACAATTACCAAGTTCACAGGGACCAACCGCACATTGTTATTCTGAAAATGTGTTCCTCCCCTTCATCACCATCCAACTACAGCTTGTTATTAGCTCCTTATTTGCCCATAAGAAAGGCTTAGCTCAGTGGTGACCAACCTGAGCCTAAGAAGGAGCCAGAATTTACCAATGTACATCACCAAAGAGCCACAGTAATACATCAGCAGCCCCCCATCAGCTCCCCCCAACTCCTCGCTCCCAGTGCCTCCCGCCAACCAGCAGTCCCACTGATCAGCGCCTCCTCCTCCCTCCCTGCACTTCTTGATCAGCTGTTTCGTTGCGTGAAGGAAGCTTTGGGGGAGAGGGAGAAGAACGAGGGCAGTGCCTCAGGGGAGGGTGCAGGAAGGGGTGGACTGGGCACAGGGCCTGTGGCAGAGCCTGGGGTTGAGCACCCCCCAGCACATTGGAAAGTTGGCGCCTGTGGCTCCAGCCCCAGAGTTGGTGCTTATACAAGGCATATATTAACTTCTGAAGACCCGCAAGTTGGCCACCCCTGGCTTAGCTGTTCTCTTTCCACACCACTAAAATTAATCAATAATTGGATTTATATGGACAAATACAATTGATGATATGGTCGCTTCTTGCCACTAAATTGGTGGTGGAAATCCTGGCCCTCCTGAAGTCAACAGGAGTTCTACCTATGAATCTGTGTAATTTAATATAAGATTTCTTTAGTTCCTTCATACCTATAGCTCCCCTTTGTGTGGTCTACCTGATCCAAACAGCTTGCAGATCAGCCTTGCCATGTATGTAAATCATTTTGCTCAAGACAGTTAGTCCCTTATAAAGAGTTAATCTTCTGATGGCATAATTGTACACAGGCCACTCTCGTTCTGTTGTCACTTGCCATGTGAATGGTAAAACTGTTTTGGGGAATTTTGTGAAGAAAGTTCTCTACTGAGCTTACTGCTGCCCAAAGCTCCGGAAAAAACGGTTACTCACCATTGTAACAGGTGTTCTTCAAGATGTGTTGCTCATATCCATTCCAATTATGTGTACGCATGCCGCATGCACGGAGTTTTACCCTAGTAACACCCAGTGGGTCGGCTGTGGAGCACCCTGGAGTAGCGCCTTCATGGCGCTCAATATATACCTGAGCCGACCCACCGCCTCCTCAGTTCCTTCTTGCCGGCTACTCCGAAAGAAGGGAACTGGGGCGGGTTTGGAATGGATATGAGCAACACATCTCGAAAAACAACAGTTACAAAGGTGAGTAACCATTTTTTCTTCTTTGAGTGCTTGCTCATATCAATTCCAATTAGGTGACCCCCAAGCCTTACCTAGGCGGTGGGGTCGGAGTGAAGTAACATGGACTGCAGTACCGTTCTACCAAATACCGCATCGTCTCTGGCATGCCGGACAATGGCACAGTGCGAGGCAAAAGTGTGCACTGAGGACAAAGTTGCTGCTCTGCAGAGCTGGCAGACGAGGCCTGAGCCCTTGTGGAGTGAGCGGTGAGGGCTGGGGTCGGTACACGAGCCAGATCATAGCAAGCGCGGATGCAGGAAATGATCCATAAAGAGATCTGCTGAGGAGACCGGGAGGGCTTTCATCCGGTCCGCCACCGCAACGAAGAGCTGGGTCGTCTTCCTAACCAGCTTCATGCACTTAATGTAGAAGGCAAGGGCCCTACAGATATCAAGGAAGTGCAGCCACTGTTTCCAGGGACTGGAATGTGGTTTTGGATAAAAAACCATGAGAAAAATGTCCTGGCTGGTATGGAAGGCCGACATAATCTTTGGGAGAAAGGCTGGGTGAGGCCGAAGCTCCACCTTATCTTTATGGAAAACTGTAAGAGGGTTCCGAGGTGAGGGCTCTCAGCTCAGAGACACTCCGCGCTGACGTGATAGTGACAAGGAAAGCCATCTTCCAGGAGAGATAGAGGAGGGAGCAGGTGGCCAGCGGCTCAAACGGGAACCCCATGAGTCTGGAAAGGACCAGGTTAAGGTCCCATGTGGGGACCAGCTGCCGAACCTGGGGGTAGAGGTGGTCCAGGCCCTTGAGAAACCTGCCAACCATGGGATTGGTAAAGACAGAGTGGCCATCCGCACCCAGGTGAAACGCCGAGATGGCCACAAGATGAACTCTGACAGAGGATGCCAACAGGGCCTGCTGCTTCAGATCCAGGAGGTAGTCCAAAATGAGAGGCATGGTCGCCTGGAGAGGGGGCAAGCTGCATTGGGTGCACCAGCATAAAAACCTCTTCCACTTAGCCATATATGTGGCCCAAGTGGAGGGTTTCCTGCTGCCCATCAGTACTTGCTGTATGGATTCCAAACACAGATGCTCTGAAGGGTTCAGCCATGCAGCATCCATGCCGTGAGGTGGAGAGACTGCAGGTCAGGATGGTAGAGGTGACCGTGATCCTGAGTAAGCAGGTCAGGAAGAACAGGCAATGGGACTGGAGCGTCCACAGACGGCTTCAATAGCGTGGTGTACCAACGCTATCTGGGCCACACTGGAGCCATCAGAATCACTCACGCCCTGTCCCTGTGCTCCAGCCCCAGAGTCAGCTTGAGCAGGACCCTGAGCAGGACCTTGTACACAAGAGGGAATGGGGGATAGGCGTAAAATAGACGACCAGTCCATGGGAGCAGGAGGCGTCTGTGAGAGAGCCCGGGGAGCAGAAAGCCAGGCATTTCTGATTGCTGCAAGAGGCAAACAGGTCGACCTGGGGAAACCCTCACCTTCGGAAGATGGGGTGGATGACATCCGGTTGAAGCTATCACTCGTGGGAGCAGAAGGACCTCCTCAGGCGGTCCACCAGCATGTTCTGGACCCCAGGCAGAAAGGATGCCACCAGGTGAATAAGATCGGGCTATGAAGAATTCCCACAGTCCAACGGCCTCCTGACAGAGGAGGAAGGAGTGGGCCCCCCTTGTTTGTTGATGTAGAACATGGCCATGGTGTTGTCTGTGAGGACCACCATACAACAACCCTGCAGTCGCTCCTGGAAAGCTTGACAGGGAAAGCGCACCGTCATCAGCTCCCAGAAGTTGATATGAAGGGAGAGCGCGGACGGAGGCCATAGGCCCCGCGTCTGACGGTCCCCGAGGTGGGCGCCCCATCCCAGGGCTGATGCATCCATAACCAGAGACAAGGAGGGCTGCGGACTCTGAAATGGGACTCCTCTGCATGCCACCCGGCAATCTAGCCACCAGCAGAGGGAGGCCAGGACCCACTCCGGGATGGTGACCACCAAGTTCAGGCTGTCTCCACCTGGAGATAGAATGATGCTAACCAGGCTTGCAACGGGTGGAGTCGAAGTCTGGCACGCCTGGTTACATATGTGCAGGAAGTCATGTGGCCGAGAAGACTCAGGCAACTTCTTGCCGACGTGGTCAGGAAGCTCTAAAGGCTTCAAACAAGGCCCACTATAGCCTGGAAACGAGCATCCAGCAGGAGGGCTTGTGCCTGCATGGAATCCAGAACCGCCTCGATGAATTCTATTCTCTGGGTCGGTTCTAGAATCGACTTTGCCACATTGAGGAGGAGGTCCAGCTGTTGGTGGACATGTTGGTGTCCATGACCAACAGGTGGGACTGTACCTGTTCCCTGGTGCATCCTTGGATTAGCCAGCCAGCCATCGAGGTAAGGGTATACCTGCACCCACTGTCGACAGAGGAAGGCCGCCACGACTGACATATATTTGATGAACACTCAGGGGTCGCAAAGAGACAGAAGGGGAGGGCCATGAACTGATAGCAGAGGAAGCGTCTCTGTGCTGGATTAATAGCTATGTGGAAATACGCATCCTTCCCGTCGAGGGTGGCATACCACTCTCCAGGAAAGGTATGATTGTGCCCAAGACAACCATGCAGAACTTCAACTTTACCATGAACTTGTTGAGTCTGTGCAGGTCCAGAATGGGCCGAAGCCCGCTCTTTGTCTTGAGGATTAGGAAATATCGGGAGTAAAAACCCCTGCCCCTTAGTTCCCTCTGAACCTCCTCGATTGCCCCCATGGCAAGGAGCGTCTGAACCTCCTGAATAAGGAGTTGCTCACGAGAAGGGTCCCTGAAGAGGGATAGGGAAGGAGGGTGGGGAGGAAGAAAATTGGAGAGAGTATCCCACTTCCACCATGCAGAGGACCCAGCGATCCATGGTTATTTGAGACCAAGCATGGTAGAAATTGGATAAACGCCTCAAGAAAGGTGGGGTAGGATCCTGAGTGAGGTCCGGTACACCATCCTTGGGCGTCCCTTCAGAAGGCCTGTTTTGAGCCCGACGAAGGCTGGGTCGGGCCCTGGCCTTGTCCTGATGGGGGGTTGGAGGGTTTCCTCCTGCCATTATGCCCCTACCTCCTAAAGAAGTCCTATCTCAGCTGAGGACGATATGCGCATTGTTGTGGCTGTTGAGGCATGAAGGGTTTCCGCTGGGTAGCCGGTGTGTGCAGGCCCAGGGACTTCATTGTCGCCCTTGAATCCTTAAGTCTATGTAGCCTTGAGTCAGTCTTTTCCGAAAACAGGCCCTCGCCATCAAAGCGGAGGTCCTGCAGTGTTTGCTAAAACTCTGGGGGCAGGCCAGAGGCTTATAGCCAGGAGATACGCCTCATCGCGATCCCTGAAGACCAAGTACATGCGACAGAGTCCACAGGGTCCAGCGAGGCCTGCAAAGAGGTCCGTGCCACTGTTTTGCCTTCATCAACCAGAGTCCCAAACTCCTCTCTGGACTCAGGAGGTACCAACTCCTTAAACTTCAGCATGAAGTTCCAGGAGTTAAAATTGTAATGACTCAGGAGCGCCTGCTGATTAGCAATCCTGAGCTGAAGTCCCCCCGAAGAATAAACTTTGCGTCCAAACAAATCAAGGCACTTGGCGTCCTTTGACTTGGTCGCTGGGGCCGGCTGGCCATGTCGTTCCTTTTCGTTCACAGATGCAACCACGAGCAAACAGGGGACAAAGTATCTCCGCTCCACCCCCTTTGCAGTCGGGGGATGGACGCAGGGGTCTGCCAGATTGTCCTGACATTATCTTGGATGGTCTGACTAAGGGACAGGGCCACCCCGATGGAGCTTCTGCAGTCCGAATGTCCACATGGGGTCCTCCACCTCTACCTCCTCTTCCGCCCGAAGGTTCATATTCCGTGCCACCCAGCACAGGAGGTCCTGGTGGGCACGGAGGTCTATCGGAGTGGGACCCAAGACAGCAGTGCCTGCTACTGCCTCGTCGGGTAAGGAGGCGGCCACGCGGGGGAGAGGGTCGTGGAGGGTTCCTTGCAGAGCTGGGGCTAGTTGTTCTGTGCCACTGACTTTGGGGGCCAATCCAGGAATTGGTGTCTGAGGAGGTCCTGAAGCGGGGAGAGAAGCCACCACAGTCTCCGTGCCCCCCGGGGCAGGCCGGCTGGCAGTAGCCTCTGGCACTCGCAGCTCGGATGGGACTGAAGCCCTAGACGGAGAACCCTGGGCCTGGTGGTATGCCCATGGCATCCAGAACGGCCACTGACTGGGCCCCTGCGCCCGCCAAGACCCTACCCCTCCCTCCAGGAAGCTAAGGTCCAAAAAACATGACCCCACCTCTGATCCCAAAGAGTGAGAAGCAGAGTTGGATGGCCAAGCCGGTGCCAAGCAGATCTGCGCCAGTTCACGGCAACGGTGAGTGAGGCTGGGGAGCGGACTGGTACCGAGACCTGGAACGGCACCTGGATCTGGGCAGAGATGTTGAATGGCGGCAAGTCCAGGATCTGCTCCTTAACAACAACCAGCGGGCAGAGCAGTACCTGGACTGGCGACAGGAGCAAGAGCAGCACCACCGCGAGTACAACCGGCGCCACAAAGGAGAGCGGTGCTGGGACTGCAAGCGGCGGGACTGGGAATGGTGCCAAGAGAGGGATCAGTGACGTAGCTCAACCAGTGGTGCCGACGGGTGGTTCAGGGTCAGCTTGCCCTGGCATGGTGCCACGGGAGGGATGCCGATGCCGTCATGGCAATAAGATCCTTTGCAGACGCAAAAGTATCTGGGGTAGATGGCAACTGGGTCTCAACCATGCTGCACGCCAGGGAGTCCAGCAGTACCGGACTCAACAGCTCTCCCCTCGGGGCCACTGTCAATAGTGTCAGGGTCGTAGCCTGTGCCCCCAGATGCTCCGCTCCAGGACGTACCTTCACCAGCGGTTCCAGGGAGACTGGTCTCTGCAGAAGCATGCCACCCTTTTCCTGCTTCCAGTGCTGCTTCTGGTCAGGAGAATGGGAGCGATGCCAGGCCGATGCCGCCAGTTGCGATGCTGGGGAGCATCAGTGCTGTGGGTCTCGATTAGAGTCCAACTGCGGTGCCACTCCTGCTGCTGCTGCCAGGTCGCTGCTCACCGAGGCGCATGGTGCTGGTTCTTAGCACGCTGCAGGATGCTGAGGGCTAAGAGCCACCTCCATGACGAGCTGCTTTAAACAAAAATCCCACTCCTCCTTAGTCTGGGGACGAAACCCTTTACAGATCCTGCACCTCTCTGCTTGATGAGCCTCCCTGAGACACTTCAGGCAAGAGTCATGGGGGTCACCCGTTGGCATGGGCTTAGAGCAGGAACCGCAGGGCTTGAATCCTTGAGCTTTGGGCATGAGACCAAGAGAAGAATTGGGGAGGAAGGGCAACGCCCCCCAACCCCACTAACACGAAGTAAACCAACTACAACTAACGACAACAACTATAAACTATTAACTATTAGATAAACACTAGGGAGAGTGGAGAGCAAGTGAAGCAGGACTCCACAGTTCCAGCAACTGTCAAGGGTGGTAAGAAGGAACTGAGGAGGCACTGGGTAGGCTGGGGTATATATCGAGTGCCATGAAGGTGCCACTCCAGGGAGTTCCACAGCCAACCCATAAGGTATTGCTGGGGTAAAACTCTCCGACGGCCATGTATGCAGCGTGCGCACATCTAACTGGAACTGATATGAGGAAGCACTCAAAGAAGAAGATTTATTCTGTAGAAAGTCTCCTGGTGTGACTATTTGCCTTGAAACATAGAAAAATATTCTGTTCATCCAGGCCTTGATAGAGGCTCCACCAGGGGTTTACTGATGCTGAGTAGGTTGTGCCTAGACTTCCACAAAGCATAGAATGAAGCATTAAGGGTCATAGTCTGTGGTTTGTTAAACCCATTTGGCATGGTTGAACATAGCAGCAACATGTGGACTTCAAATGGCCAGATATGCCCAGCAGAGAATTCCCTCTGCACAGGGAAACTCTCACCTGGAAAAAAGCTAGGGCAGGCTGAAGAACTGACTTCTGTGCCAGCCTTCTCCATACCCCTGGCATAAGAGGAAGAAAGGGTGAGTCAGATGCATGCCAGCGGATGGGCTAGGAGAAAGGAGGAGGAGCAAGGCAGAGTAAAGCACAACTGTGCCTCATACCCCATGGTTTAAGGTCACTGAGGGACCTTACACCAGTGGCATACATTAGGGCTGTTTGTTCCTCAGAACTCTAACTTAAATTGAGGCTAGGCGACATAGGATCAGGAAGTTGCGAGCATATGGACTCGAGATGCCAGCCCCGACCCTACAAGAGATAGGAAGGAAGTTCCCATTTCTTATGAGAACATTATTCAGACATATACAGAGAAAGCACTGCCTATGGGACTATGTTTACATATTAGACTACCAAGCTAGTTAACCAAAAGCAGCTCCATGTCAAGATTGTGGAGTATTGAGAAACTGATCTATTGTGTACTATATGTCTTGAGGCTTTTTTCACAAAATAATTAGACAATGCCCAAGATGGACTTTATTTGGTCCCCAGGTGGCAGGTGTTTTGAAGTGGCATTAAGGAGTTACACTGTAAGTTAAACTATGAACCTGAGTTGTCCTGGATTTGTGCTGGACTGCTGATTCTGTGGACAAAGCTTTTACCAAGAGGTTAAATAGGTAATGAAAGACATGAGTCCCTCCTATGTGCGACTTGGTACTAGGATCTTCATCAGTTTCAGAAACATCCGAGTGGCAAGTGAGAGGCTCAGTGGCAAAGTCTTAATTTGCAAACATTGATTCTGGATAGCAAACTGGAGAAAATATTGATTAGCAGGAGTTAATGGGGACACAGAGAAAGACTTCTCTTAGATCAGCTGAACAAAGGATATCACGAAGGGGCAATTTCCAAAATACGGAGAGCTAACATTTCCATCCAAATTGTGCTTTCCGTATCTGCAGATCCAAAGACAAGAAAGTGAGTAATGGGTGGAAGCCTCCAGTTTTGTTTTGTTTTTTTTTTAGTGATAACACAGAATTTGAAGTATAAACCTGCTCCTCTCTTCTGCTGATGGATATAGTAAGTTCTGAATTGAGTCCAGTATGACTTACTACTTCTCTGGGTGGGGAAAAAGGAATGCAATAGGAGGAGAACACTGAAAATCTTTATGATATCCCTTTTTGATCATTTCTAAAGCCTACGTGGCTGTGGCTGTACTGGTCCAAGCATGAACATTTTTTTTCAGCTTGACCCCCAAAAATCTTGGGCAAGCTGGCTCAGCATCCTCACCACCACCCTCCCACAAGAAGAGCCTTTTTCACGACTGCTGGAGAAACGTTTTCAGTGCCACAGTACTTCATTGAGGAATCCTTCAAGGTTTTAATGAGAGATTAGCAGAGTAGTTTTGTGCCATCAGTGTTGCTGGGATGAAGTTTTCTCTAGGGGAAATATCTGTACCCCAAATTAGCAACTATATATTTCTGTGATCTAGAGCGAAGACGACTCTGTCCAAAAATACAATGCCACCAAAGGCTTTAATGTACAAGATAGCTAACAACATGAGGTCTGGAAAACATGCCTTACAATGAGAGACTTAAGGAGTACAATATATTTAGTTTATCAGAGAAAACATTAAGAGGGATTTTGATCATGGTATACGAATATTTATATGAAGAGAAGTTATTTATTATTAGAGCATTCTAATCTAGCAGACAAAAGCATAAGATCATCCAATGGCAATAAACAGAAGTTAAAAAATTCAAACTGAAAATAAGGTGCAAATTTTTAACCGTGACAGTATTTACCCACAAGAACAGATTACCACGGAATAGGGTAGATTCTCCATCACTTGGAGTATTTAAATGAAGATCTGAAGTCTTTCTAGGAAATACACACTAGCTCAACCACAGGTTATTGGGTCTCATGCAGTAAACACTGGGTGAAGCTTTCCTGTGGCTTGTGATATTCAGGGAATCCCATTATATGGTCACGGTTCACTCTGGGCTTAAAATCTATTAATTTATGAAAAGCTATTTTATAAGATTTGAGTTTTTAATATGATTTTGCCTTTAGTTCTCAACTAGTTATTCCCTTCTGTATTTGAATCAAGAAGAGCATAGAGAATTAATGGGGAGATCACAGATCCTGTTGTAACTGATGCATTGTTAAAAATACTATGTTGAGGGCCTCTTAGCTGGACAGAACCATACAGGGTCCACTTTTTTTCTCAAGCCTTTTAAGGATCAGAAAAACTACTTTTTCATTTCTTTCAACTGCATTTTGAGGGAGGTCTTTCTTGAACTGAATGAATAATGGATTATTATTTGATCTCCAGATTGGTATGTAACAGCTCAGCCATCCAGGTCATCTCCCTCCAAAGGAGATTACTATATCTGATTCAGATTAGTTGGAAAAGAAAAAAATATGTCCCTGCAGCCAAAATTCAAGAACATAGGAATTGTTATACTGGATCAGGTCTGTGGTCCATCTAGTCCGGTATCCTGTCTTGGTCAGTGGCCAGCACCAGCTTTTTCAGAGGAAGGTGCTTAAACAGATGAATCTCAAGTAGGAAGGTTATTTTACCTCTCTATTTGGCACTGGTGCAACCACTGCTGGAATACCGTTTCCAGCTCTGGTGCCCACAATTCAGGAAAGACGTTGATAAACTGAAGATGGTTCAGAGAAGAGCCACGAGAATGATTAAAGGATTACAATAGACTTAAGGCGCTCAAGCTATTTAGCGTAACAAAGAGAAGATTAAAGGATGACTTGATTACAAGTATCTACATGGCAAACAAATATCTAATAATGAGCTCTTCATTCTAGCAGAGAAATGTGTAAATGCATTTGCTGGACATTCAGACTGAAAATAAGGCAAAGTTTTAACAATGAGAATAATTAACCATTGTAACAACACAGTTTTTAAATCAAGACTGGATGTTTTTCTAAAAAGATAAGCTATGAATTATTTTGGGGAAGTTCTATGGCCTGTTTTATACAAGAGATTAGATTAGATGATCATAATTGTCCCTTCTGGCCTTGGAATCTATGAAACTTTGCATTAGGCAGATGTGAGATAATCTGTCACCCATGAAGGTCTCACCCTAACCCCAAATGGAGTGTGGTTGAACCCCGAAGTACGTTGTTTCATATCCTTTTCAAAACTTTCTTTAAGCATTAACCATAACAACTGTGGATATTTTTGTTATTTATGTAAATGATCAATCCTTCTTTGAAACTTGCAAGATGCTTTGCCTTAATGGAATCCTGTAGCAAGGAGTTCCACAGTCTAATTAGGTGTTGTGTGAAAAAGTATTTCCTTTTCTTAGTTCTGAATGTCCTCCTTTCAGTTTCATTCACTGTCCCCTTGTTCTTGTGTCACGAGACAGGGAAGAAGAAATACTCCCAATCTACCTTTATTCTTTTTTCATGTCCCCTGTTACTTGCCTTTTTCTAAGGTAAACAATCCCTATCTCTTCAATCTCTCTTCATGTAAGAGTTTTTCCATGCCTCTAATAAATCACATTTTTTTTTCTGAACCTTCTCTAATTCTTAAATATCCTTTCTGAGAGGCGACCAGTAGAACAGATAGTATTACAGTAGGCTGGACTGTCGATTTATAAAACAATTGACTTAGTTGTTGTGATAAACACAGAAAAATGAATCGGGCTTATTGCTTTTTGATGTTGACCTTCTTTGTGGTATACTTCTCAGATGAGGAGGAGCAGCAGCAGCTTGGGTCTTTTGGTTTGGGTAGGAAGAGGTCACTGAAACAGATGAGCTCTCTGACAAATACAAGGAAGATCTGCAGGCAGTGGTTTTGGGAAGGGACAATGAAGGGAACCTTCTGCGTCTGATTTGGATAGTGCCCTTGGACAGGAGAGTTCTTGTTCAGCCTCTCAAAAGAACAAGCCATTCAAGTATTTCCATCTCAAACTTAAGAGACAGGCCATGGAGGATCAATGGAACTTGCCCTTAGGTGGCAATCAGAGGGAAAAAACACAGGAGTTTGGAGAGATAAAGAGTAGAAAGTCTCTTGGCTTGCAGGTGCTGGTCCAAAGGATCACCACTGAAAACAGGGTGTTGTCTCACCAGTACATTTAAAGCATTTTCTCCTTCTGAGATTGGCCATCTGAGAAATTTTCCACATCGCACTGAGGTAGGAGGCTGCCTGTGTGTGTTTAAAAAAAAGCTCTCCTGGGCCACTACGAAGAGGCCATACTTCCAGACTTCAGTGAGTAGGAAAACTGCTATAGAGAGCAGTCTTTTGAAGTGCAGCTGAGCCTCTGCTGTGCTGACCACAAGAAGGAAATGCCACTGGATCAAGGATTTTCCCCCAGGCTGCTCTTAGAATCCCTTCTAAAGAGTTCCATATATATATATATATATATATAATTAGGAATCATGGGAAGGAGAGAAGAAATAAAAAACCTACAAAAGATGCTCTCAGAAAGAGCACTGAGAGGAAACTGCTGCTTTCTAGCACATAGACACTCAGCTGAGGACTCACAAGGAAACAATACAAATGTGACAGCAAGATCAGCTGGAAAGCTTAAGACAAAAAATAATTGAAGTGGTTTCTGGATGCAAGACAGGTACTCAGCATTCATGACCAGACCAGTGTGAGAAGTTCCCTGTACCCATGAGAGAAGTGAGGTTCTGGAACATCCTTCAATAGGCATAGTGGTAGCATACAACCTAACTGGTTTTAAGATGGATCTTGATAAATTTATGAACAGGAGTTTATGACAGGGTTGCCTGTGATAGCAAGGGACTGAACTCAATGACTCAGGAGGTCCATTCCAGTCCTATGCTTCCAACAGATTCTGAAACATTTGCAAAACGGATCTGGTAAGCTGGAAGTCCTTCAGTGGATAGAGCTGTTAACTACAAACCTAACATACCAATAGATAATTAAGGATTAAAATTCTACAGGAAAACAATGTAATTTTCCTACTGTACATGTACTTGGATGGATTTTCAAATCTTTATAATCAACCTTTTAGAACCAGATATTCTAACACCAGATATGTTCTATATACTTACATGATCGCTTATAACATATATTCCATTAATGTACTCTAGCTGAGCTGACACCAGAACAGTCATGAGGAAGAAACAAATTGGCAAATAGACAAAATTATTAAAAGCTCACAAAAAACTATGTAAAACTCTTACAAAAAATCTTATTACATACTGTGTAATTCTGATTATACAATCAAACATTAATATTAATACTTGTGATGACTGAATCTACCTAGAGTGAACAGCTTGATAAAACACAGCCTCCACAGTTATATATGTGCCTGCTGAGGAAGTTACTTCTCTTATGAATAAATATCTTATAAACATAAAAAGGGTTACTTACTAGTTACTGTAAGTTTTTGAATTGCCTAGGTACATTCCCATTCATGATGTGGTAATGTACAAAGGCCCCTGAAGAAGAACCTTCTGTTAGTAAATACCTATACAGCAGATACCAAATCTAGCGATAACTATATTATACTAAAGAACAAAGCTCCTTATCTGGATTCAGGACACAAAATATGTTCATTTATCTTAATCTTTTAACCTACATGAACAGATCTCCCTAGGGAACAACTAAACATTATATTAAAAGTGTGAGCCTACTTTCCAGTTCTCAAGAAATTAAAAGCCACTTAAAGATGACTCAAGTATCGTTTCACAGCATTTAAGTGAAGTATCCATTACAAATTTTAATAGTAGAAAGAAGTTATGGTTAATAAAACTACTCTCATGCCTGGGAAGATTATTATAGGACAAATAACAAAATGTAAAATTTTAATATGTATGTATGTAAAGAAAAAAGTATTAATGGCTATTACCAGCTTATCTTTTAAATCAGATGCTATACTTCTATTTCAGCAAACAATATTTTCAAATCAGTCTGACATGTATTATGCACTATAAATCTTCATATAGTTTGACAAATTGTTCATTGCAAACCTACAATGTGATCACTAAGAGGACAGGATGGGAGAACAATCTGCAGTCAAGTTTAAATTGATGCACAACAACACAAAACTAAACACCACATACTGGAGGCCTGCCAGGACGGCCCCTTTTTCTCTTTCCTTTGACTTCTGTTTCTTCAAGCTCACTGCCAGCATCTGAATGTGCAGTAGTTTCATTTGTTGAATCCCTAGGGAAAAAATACTAGTTAAATTAAAATTATTTGAAACAAGTTATTAATTTATAATTGACACTGATTAAATATTTAGGTATAGTACAGAATAAAACAAATTATCCTTTAAAAGCCTTGTGCAGCATTCACTCTGCAAATTCATCAAACACTGCTATGTATGGAGGAATGCTAAACTATGTAAGTTTTATGAAGTTAGAAATTACACTGTATCCTCTCAGACCTGAAGACTCATTTAAATAACTGGCTCTTTTAAAGTGAAATTCTACTTTGAAAATTGACTACGTTAAACAGCACCTTCTTAACAGATCCATTCACATGTGTACTCAGTAGTATCAGCTTGTTCTCATGACCAAAATAAGATTTTACTACTATTTACTCGTTAGCCCTGAGAGCCAATACAGATATCAGGTAAGCAAGCTGGATTCTATTCTAGCTCTCACTTCATTAAAGTGGTTATGTAAATTCCAACTAAAGACCAAATTCTAACCTCAACTGCACTCAAAGACAATGGGATTGCACAGTGCAAATAAGGGCAGGATTTATCCTGAAGAATCTTTATTGCTGGTGATGATGCACAAATCAGAGAGACAGTCAGATTGATTTTCTCATCCCAGGTTGAGTTTGTGACTCTGGGACTTAGGAAAACCATTTCACTTGTACAATGAGCAAATCTGATCTGTAAGTCATTGAGACACTAAGGGTATGTCTACACTAGAAGTAGAAGTCAACCTACAGTAGGTCAACATACAGCAACCACAGTAATTACTGCATGTCCACACTACCCTCTCCTTAGGTCGGTGATGCGCATCCTCATTGAGGAGTGCTTCCACTGACCTAAGAAGGGCAGCGTGGGGTACTGAGAGCCCAGTCTCTCCACTCCACTGGCAACTCCCTGCCGGGAGTCCAGCTGCCCCACAGGCTCTCAGTGGGCTGCCCCCCCACACACACACACCCCGATCCCCAGGAAGAATGGAGGAAGCCGCCCGGAGCTTTCTCATCCCCATAGACTGAGGTTCAGTTGCCTCTGTTTCTTGGCTCTACTCCCTGCCCAGCTCCCAGCGGGGTCTGAAGCTTCTCACCCTGACTCCCAGCAGCTCCAAAGCTGCCAGGGCTTCTCACTTAGGCTCTCAGCTGGGAGCAGGGTCCAGCTGCCCAGCTCTCCAGGAAGCAGCTGGGCTCCTTCCATGAAATTGACAAGACAGCCAACAGCCGACGGCAGGGACGCAGTGTCTACACAGACCCTGGGTCACCCTAGCTACACCAACATGAGCCTAACACCTCTTGTGGAGGTGGAGTTATTATGTCAATGTAGTAGGTATGACAAAGTCAGGCCGGACAGGCTGCAAGAGGGTGCTGGAAGGCAGATATGTTAGCCCTAGAATGTTAAACGCCCTCTTCCCTACTAGCTGAGAAAGGGCTACCTTAGGTCAATTAGAGACACCTGAATCCAATTAAGGGCTGCCTGAGATCTTTTAAAACCCCTCCTCTGGTGAGAGAAAGGGAGAAGAGAGAGAGACAAGCTCCGGTCAGGCTAGTGGCAGCAGGAAAATAACCTACGCCAGGGTGAGAGCCTGTGCTCCTTCCTATAGGGGAAACAGACAAACCTTAGCACCTGCTAGAGGAAAGACTGACACCCCAGAGCAATCAACAGGACGACACCCTGCACTGGCAAGGAGGAGGCGAAAGGTATACCCCTGGGGTTTTTGTGTTTATGAGGCGGTTTCCTTTTTGTCTGGTGGAGGATCACCCCATAGGCCGACCCTGAAAATACAACCAAAGGAGCACAGAAGAGGGAAGGCAAACTCTGCCCTAAATGAGGCTGATTACCCCAGGCCCACCATCACCAGAGGAGGAAGTGCTAAGTCTGGAGAGATGAAGGAGGTGTCCTGCCACATAGGGAATGTGCATCAGCTGGAAGAAGGCTGTAGCGTAGACACTGACATAATTAGGTCGACATCAACTGCCTTATGTCAACCTAGCTACGTAGTGGAGACCAGCCCTAAGTGTGGAAGCCCACAGTGTCACTTTTTAGAGCAGGACCACACTTTAAATAGTAAAATTGTTACACAAAAATGTCCTTTCTTCTGGAAGTCAGGTCCACTGGTCCTACAATGGCTCTTCAACCAGAGGATTGCTACTTGAAGAACCAGACCAGTCACTCATCCTCTGGAGCACTGGGTTCTGCCCCTGAAGATCTCATAAATGAGATTATTTCTCAAGATGACATGAATGAATTTATTTTAACTTTCACTTGTATTACCAATAAACTAATTCAACAATATCTCTATGGGTCAAAGACCACTTGTGGCAGAGCACCAGATCCACCTTTCAGAATTATCAGGATCTCATTTTTATCTCACATTAATGAAAATCATGGGTAACTCCTCTGAAGTCAACGGAGTTCCACTGGTATAAATTAGGTGTGAAGGGAAAATCAGGCCAATTTAGTTAAGATTATACAGTCTTAAACACAAACAAGTGTGGATCAGTTCAGTGGATCTGGCACCATCTTCCTTCAGGGCCAGGTCCACAGATCCTCCAATGTGATTTTATCAAATATGTTCCGTAAATTTGGGTGGGAACATCACTAATAAAATAGAACAAACATTTAACTATATGAACATCATAGTTACGGTTGTGTCAGAATCTCCCCTTGAGACTTTTGTAATTCTGTTCTCACCTAAATATTTTTAGAGAAAAGTAATGGATATTATAAATCTCAATATGTCTGAATTTTCTAAAGTGTATCTGAGTTCCAAGGTTTTGTAGTTGTCAAATATCAGAGTATTTAAAAATCTGAAAAAAGTGATTTTCTGAAAGGGTGTCACTTTTTTTTTTGGAACACTTTTGTTGTCATGAAAATACACGCAGAAAGAATTCTTTATTCTCAGAAAAAGAAAAACCATGCAAAGAAAAAATGATAAACAATTAACTACTTTACTTAATTAAGTGGGGTCAAACCAGTTTGCAGCAGTACAGCAGAAGTGGAATTGATGATTATGTCTATAACAACAGGTTTCAGAGTAGCAGCGTGTTAGTCTGTATTCACAAAAAGAAAAGGAGTACTAGTGGCACCTTAGAGACTAACCAATTTATCTGAGCATAAGCTGAAGTGAGCTGTAGTTCACGAAAGCTTATGCTCAAATAAATTGGTTAGTCTCTAAGGTGCCACTAGTACTCCTTTTCTTTACGTCTATAATACTGGTAATGGTTATTATGTAGCTAACTGACTTATTCAAAGCAGCCACCATTGGCTGTGACCAAATGTGACTGAAGCCATACACTGCCTAAGGGAACCACCATTTGCATGTGGAAGTGAGGCTGCCCTTTGTAAAGATGCCTACCATCTAATATTGTTTCCAACAGGACTAAAGCCAGGATGGCCTCAGAGAAGATGACCAGCCTGGTGCTCACAAAACTGGACAGAAAACTATTAGGAGATGGGGTCCAGGAGACTGTGGGAGGAAGGTCCCCAGTAGTTTCCCCTTACCTTTGCCACAGCATGCCTCCAGATCTCCTAATCTCTGAAGATTTCCCCTAGCCTCAACAAATCCTATAGCACTCCTAGCCCTAGGGTGCATGGTCACATTCTTGGACATATAAAGCATAAGCGTAACTCCACTAGTCAGTAAGTGTTACATGTCCCCTTTTTACACAATCAACAGGAGGTGTAAGTCTGCTACAGCCCTAAACCAAATGCTTGGCTCTTTGCTGAAGATCTGGAGAGTCTCTGTTCAATCCCTGATGTGTCAGACAAGATAGAGACCATCACATTAGTATGGTGGGTGTGGAAGGAACAACTGAATAATTTACAATCTTCCCCCCTCTACTCTTTATAGGAAGCAAAGCACTCTCTTAATCTGTCTGATAGACCCACTCCTCAATCACCTTTCTTGGATAGCAAGATACTTTTGGTTTGCAGGGATCCTCATCAGAAGAAGTTCACCACATGACACTGTCAGTCTAATGAGGCAGGTGAGTCCTCCTGCAAAGGGGGCAGCAGTGAGGGCTCAAGGAGGACTCCAACGGTGCACATGGTCAGGTGGGAAGATGTGCTCCTCACAGCCTCCCTTCCATCTGATGTAGTGGGGACATGACATAAAGGACAGCCTCCACTCCTTGGCAAGGGCAGCCTGTCATATGTAACATACATAGCACCTCAGAGCCTGGGAGTCTCTGTCAAAGCCACAGACCTTCCACAAGAGCAGGAGAGTCCCCAGCACTGAGGTCCCTAGCTCCTGTATGCTGTGAACCCAGGCCCACTTATGGGAAGCAGCAGCCAGGATTCCCAGGATACAGGAGCTATGAGCTCCAGTGCTGGAGGTTCCCTAGGTTCTTTCAAAGCTCTGTGGCTTCAAGAGAGGCTCCTCTACTCTGAAGAGCCTTGAATGGCTTGGCAGAGCAGATGCTACGTAGGACAGGTTCTCCCATAATGGTATAGGCATTGTTGAGCTGGAGTAAGATTTAGGCCACGAGAGAAGAATGCACAAAGTGCCTTAACCTGCCATCTCATAAGTCAAACAAGAAGTGGGGAATCTTCTATAACCTCGCCCTTACTCACATCTTTCCATAAAATTGGGATGGGATAAATAGGGGAACTGGGTGGCATTCATCTCCTCCATCCTGCAACAGGTCCTGCAGATTCACAGGGAAAAGTCTTTTCTCAGGTGAACATTACCTACCTCATTAGCCCTGCAATAATGATGTGACAACTGATACACAGATATTTCTGTACCCATTCCTGCCCTCCTCAACCCATTCCTACCCTCCTCACTTGACTCTGCTTTCACCACTATCATAAACATCTGTGCTCCAGTCATTTTCCTCACACCGTAAGGAAAAGTGAGGAGAGCCATCCCTTCTCCACTTTTCCATGTGCCTCCAATAGCCTCCTACACCTCCTCTATTAGAAGTGCCACATTAGCATAAACAAACTTAATTTTAAGCCAGTTAAGGTTGGGTAAGAGCAAACCTTTGGTGACAAGTTAATGGTCATAAGGAAATGCCAGGTTATTGGACAGCTCTTAACTGTATCAGACTCCTCACACAGCAGGTTTCTACTGAGAACAACAAACTACACAAATCATCAAGAAACTCCCTTCTGCCTCAAACAGATAAAAAAACATACTACACAACACTTTACACTGCAAGCCAAACTTTAGTGATAACCTCACATTTTTGCTGTGAACACACACCACACCCTTAACTAGTGCATCTACATCAATAATGGACATTTGCTAATGTTGCTGAGGTTGTTAAAGTTTTGCCAGGGGTAAATGCGGTACTTGCTACCATCAGACCAAGTCACCTGGAAAAGCACTAAAGGAGGGTGTGCCCTTCCTCGAATGCCTGAGACACTGCCTGGAATCTCTGGAAGGGTCAGAAAGGTCAAAGAAAGAAATGAACTCTGCTTCTCTTTGGGGCTGTTCTGCAGCACCTCAGAAACAGACTAGGAATTCAGGTTGTTGTGTAGCATCTTCTCTGTAGGATTCACAAGAGCACCTACAGAAGGCCTTGCTTTTGGCCTTGGAGTACTCTGAGGCACAGGTGTTTTGCATTCTGAAGACAGACCTCTCTTTGGAAGGAATCCTTCTGAAACAGGGAGTGCCAGCAAAAATACAGGTATTAACCCCATGATGAAAGGTCACAGGGTGAGATGGCTGGGTACTACGGACTAGATGAAATTGAGCCTATGGGGTCTTAATGCCAGCAAAACTATCTGGGTTCTCCCACTCCCAAGCTGCAGGGCAGAAAATCTAAAAAAGGTTCCTACACAACAGAATGGATGGCTCATTTCTTGAGACACAAAGAAGGAAATAGTCATTTGGACATTATCGTGGCCATTGATCCCTAAAAAGCTGCTGAAAGTACCTCCCTTTATTCATGAGGCTTTCATTCCTGAGCCAATGTCTGTCCTGTTATGAAGGATCTGCTTCTCAGGAGGTGCAGCAGTCTGTTCCTGCTATGCTGAGCTTTGAGTTTCCCCAGGATCACAGTTCAGGTTGGTAGGCTGAAGTGATCTTTTCTGACTGCTTCTTGACAGTCCTCTTGAATGCTGGGGGAAGGGAATTTGCCAGCAGGGCAAGGAAGCCTGAACAGTTACTTCTCTCTTCTACTTGGGTAGAAGGCGCCTGGGAACATCAGCAGCAAAAACTTCAGTCTAGTCACTTTAGGAAGAGAAAGATCATGGCTTCTTTTTCCCAAGTGTGCTGTTTGCACACTGAGCTGCGGGAGAGAAAGATGGTTCAAGGTTTCAGCAAATCTTGAAGAGTAGTCCTGCTTAGAAAAGTTAGACAGCCAAGCACAAATATGTCCCAAATGAAGTAGAAAAAATTAAAATTCTAGAATATACTTTTTAAAAACTGCTCTTGTTTTGGAGAAGGAAATATGTTGTCCTCCTGCCATTTAAAGATAGGAGAGAACTGGTCGGCAATCCAAGGCTGGAGCCCAGACCTCAGGAAATGACTGAAGAGCTTAGTTTCTGCCTCCAAGCAGCATGTAAGCTGGTGCCTTTCCTAACCTGCTCTCACACACAGTCCACACTACATAAAATCTAAGTTGACCCCTCCGTAGGGTTTGATTTTTAGTAAAGATATTAACAAGGCAACAAAGTTCTGCCCCAATTTTTACCCAGACTTGGATACTCCTAGAATTGCATCCTTCAATCTGCTCAGCTCACCCTCTGGACAGCCACTCCATTCAATCCATTCTACTGCTCTGTACCTTATGTAGGTGGAGATCCATTTGACTCATTTCATCTTCACAACCAACTTACATTCCCCAGCAAACATTGTGGGCTGCTTATAGGCAAACACAGCCAGCCTATTATCTAAAGCAGACGCTGAAGATCTTTTGTGAGATATGTAGACCTGGCTATAAAGGAGAATGTACAATTGGAATAATTAACAATTTTGTTGAAAACGAGTGAGGACTAGAATCCAGCTCATACTTCCACAGCTCTGCTGGCTCTGCAGTGCTATCAGAAATAAGAAATGGTGAAAAAATATTTTTATTATTGATGCAGGAAGAAAAGGAAGAAACATATCTGTTCAGTGAGATGGTGCCACTTTTACATAGTCACTTTTCAAAGCAGACTACTACTTCAGGTGACTTACAGCCCACACAAGAAGTCTTTACCAAAGACACAAATATGCACCTTAATCTCAGTCTCAACCTTAAGCACAAAGCCATCCCTTCCTCCCCAAGAAGTATTCTTCTTCATATTTTTGGTAACGTGAAGAATTCAAATAAAAAAGAAAAATAAATTTAAACTACTCACTGTAACACCGGCAAATCTGAAGTAATCATTTTTGTAGCACAGCACCCTCTATGAAATATTAGAACTACATAGAATTTCTTCTAGTGATGACGTTACAAGACAACTTCCTGATAACTATTTTCATTAATCTCAAAGTCCAACCTATAAAATAAAAAGATGAAAACTTGTTAAAGTCATGATTTCAAAACGGACGTTCAATATATTAAATGAAACATTGTTATAGACTAAAATCTGTTAGCTCTGTATTAAGTTTACTATTTCAATCATATGAAACTCCAAAAATTCAGAATGAATACACCATGGCAACTTGGCTATATCCTTGCATTACATCATATATTACATATCATCATTACAACTGGGCCCAGCAACATGCATCTGAACACTAGACAATATGACATTTTTTAAGAATTTACATGTATGGCATTTTGTATTCCTAGATATATATTCATGCTGAAGTCACATTAACATAGTTTTGTATACATAATATTCGAAGAAAACAAAAAACTAAAGACACAAACAGTACAAAATAAATGTAAATATAAGAGTATAGAGTGTGAGGGACTAGTGAACACACTTTCTATTCAACCCAGGAAAAACGGAACCTATTCAATAGGGTTTAACTTCAACCAAAGTTAATCCTGAGCTGAAGGCCTTAAGACAAAACTCTTCTTGTTAACATTCCCTTCCTAGAACTCCAGCTGCCTGATTAGACTACCTAATAAAATGCAGGATGAGAGCATTTTAGATGATTGTTCCCTCTATGCAATCCAAACAGCAGATACAAGAATGTCTAACTGTAATACAGGGCTAAATTCATCCACCTTACACAGAAAGGCAGAACTTGAAATAAAAGAGACAAGTATGCATTCTCACAAGAGGTATCCTCTAGTCTGTAGACCAGTGAGATAATCACATCACAAAGGCGACTTCTACGGAACAACTTTCCAAATTAATGGACTGTGTGAAACTCAGAGGGGCTGATCTGTTGATACAGCAGAATATGAGGGATTGCTGTAAAGTTGTTGCATTAGATGTGAGTTTGATAAATAAAGCGTGTGTGCTGTTTTTCAGTATCTGTGGGAAATGAAAGTGAATGCATTATGGATAAGACTGCAAGTTTGTCACGGATTTCATAGATTTCATGACTTTCTGTGACCTCCGTGACTTCTGCCTGGCTGCTGCTGGGGCAGTCTCGGGCCACCCCCAAACCACCAACAGTTTGGGTGTGGGACGGGGCTCAGGGCTGGGGCGCGGAAGGGGGTGAGGACTCTGGGCAGTGCTTACCTTGGGGGTCTCCCCAGAAACAGCAACATGTCCCTCCCTCAGCTCCTGGCACCACCCTCGCATCTCCCATTGGCCGCGGTACCCTGCCAATGGGAGCTGCGGAGCTAGGAGCTTAGGGAGGGACATGTTGCCGCTTCTGAGAAGCCAGGTAGGGAGCCTGCGAGTCCCACCAACCCCGCCCAGCACCTGCGGCACCCACTGGGCTGCTCCCACCTGAGCACCACTGGAGCCCCCTGGGCTGCCATCCCTGGAGCACTTGTGGGGCCCCCACAAGCACCCACAGCTCTCTCAAGATTTTATCAGGGATATAGTATAAGTCATGGACAGGTCACGGGCCGTGATTTTTTGTCTACTGCTCGTGACCCGTCGATGACTTTTACTAAAACTACTCATGACTAAAACATAGCCTTAATTATGGAGTGCTGCAGTGTGTTATAGAAAACCTAGCAGTCACTGTGAAGGGGGAAATGAATGCTAGGAACTTTCCCTTAAATATCTTCATTCCATGCCTTTAAAGCTTTGGGTTGATAAGGATCCATCAGGATGCACCCTAAAGAGTCAATAAAATAAAGGGATTTTTTGCATTAATTTCCTAACTTTTATACTTGGCTGATGTACTTAAGTGGGTTCCACAAGATTAGAGAAATGACAAGGGGAGCTGCACCTGCCTGGGAAACAAAGGTAGAAACTGCATTGATGAAGCAGCTTCTATGATTTGTGTCAAACTTCTTCAACAGCATGAGAAGCTGCAACATGCATTAGGAAGGTTTTTGTCTCCGTGTCCTTTTATCACCATTTAAAAGTTACTGAAAGTAGATATACCAGGAGCAACACATCATATTTAATAGTGACGACAACATGCCATAACCTTTCCCACTTCTGGAAAATGGATGCAGTCAGAAGCGGCCGCAGCGGCAGCTCTGCCTAGTGTGCTTCCCCATTCCTGTCAGCGCGAAGCACATCTCTCAGCTTCCAAAACTACAAATGTGCAACACCAGCATGCGAAATGGGTAACCCATAACAAAACACAACATTTTCTTTCAGCCTCTGCAGTTTGTGTGGATTAAATATAACATTTATCCTTATGAAACTCTGAACTGGCACACATTCATGGTTTTTCACAGCAAAGGCGATTAACCATTGGAACAAACTGCCAAGGGACGTGGTGGATTCTTCATCTTTTGGTGTCTTCAAATCAAAAGATATATAACCTCTTTCTGGATCATGTGCTTTAGTCAAAACACAAGTTACGCTTTAGTCAAACACAAATTACTGGGCTCAATACAGGAGCAACTGGGTGAATTTTAATGGCCTGTGATATGTAGGAGATCCAACAAGATGATCTAATGATCCCTTCTGGCCTGAAATTCTCTAAATCCTTAAAGATAGAGCCTTTCATAGATTTCAGTAGTAGGCAAACACCCACCACTGTTGCCTTGACCATGGAGAAGCTACTAAGATTACCTTGGTCCTATCATGTCTTCTCTCTCCCAGTACCTTTTGTATCAGTGCAAAGCATACAAACAACAGTCCCCTCCCCCAATTCAGAAGAAACATGAGGACAATGGATAGAATGTTTCTGTCTGGAAATAGGGCACTGCATGTTGGTGAAGAGAACTCTCTCTGGAAACCTTCAAAAGCTGAATATATTTTGAATTAGTGAATCCTTTACAGAACTTTCATGCAGCTGTGTAAGGTCTCTGCTGAGTTGGTCTGCTTTGTCATTGTCCTTGCTTGCTAAGTTAAGAGCAATTGTTGCACATACACCAGTCCCACGACTGTTTGATTGCCTCCTTGTATAGTTGACATGCGTGAACTCCTTCCTACATGTTCAGGTAATGACAGCTGCTGTATTTTCCATGACAACTTATATTACCTTGTTGTGGATATGACATAGAAAATTATTTCAGAGCTACACTGATAGCCCTCAGTTCTAGCATATTTATATGTAGGGCCCTACCAAATACACAGTCATGAATAACGTGTCACAAACAATGAAATCTGGTCACCCCCCCATGAAATCTGGTCTTTTGTATGTTTTTACCCTATACTACACAGATTTCACTGGAGAGACCAGTGTTTCTCAAATGGGGGGTCTTGACTCATAAGGGAGTTGCAGGGGGAGGGGGGGTCACCAGGTTATTTTCGGGGATGTCACAGTATTGTCACAACTGCTCTTACTTCTGCACTGACTTCAGAGCTAAGCGGCTGTTGGCCAGGTGCCCAGCTCTGAAGGCAGCACCCTGCCAGCAGCAGCACAGAAGTAAGGGTGCAATACCATATCATGCCATCCTTACTTCTTGCTAGTGCTGCCTTCAGAGCTGGGTGGCCGGAAAGTGGCAGCTGCTGACTGAGGGCCCAGCTCTGCAGACAGCAGCGCAGAAGTAAGGGTGGAAATACCATACCATGCCATCCTTACTTCTGTGCTGCTACTGGAGACAGCTCTGCCTTTAGAGCTGGGCTCCCGGCCTGCAGCCGCCACTCTCCAGCTGCTCTTCTCTAAAGGCAGCACAGCTGCCAGCAGCAGTACAGGAGTAAAGGTAGCAGTACTGCAACCCCCCCACACACAATAACATTGCGACACCCCCCCACCCCAACTCCTTTTTGGGTCAGGACCCCTACAATCACAATACCGTGAAATTTAAGATTTAAATAGCTGAAATCATTAAATTTTAAAACTTTTAAATCTTATGACCACGAAATTGAACAAAATGGACCATGATTTTGGTAGGGACCTAGTTATATGTGATGCCTTTTCTCCATAGCTCCAACATTTCCAAATCAATATATAGTCTCCATGCTTTCTCCATCCTTTCTTGGAAGTATCCAAAGTGATCATCAACAAAGGAGTGAGAGGATTGAAAGATACTCCTTTGAGAACATTCTCTGGTTGAGTCCACCACAACAAGGACACTAGAATTGCTTTTGTGAGAGACAATTCTGAACAGGCTAGCCTTTTGCTTTTCAGATTTGTATAGGCCAACAATACATTACTATTTCCGGGAGCATTGTGCCACTAATGCTGAAAAGGTCTCATTCTGAGTCTGGCATAAAATGTGACAAATTGCCCAAGTCCCTGAAAGAAAATTATCTTTTGAGAGGAGATTTTGTATCAATATCTGTATGACAGACTGAAATTTTAGAAATCTCGCCATTGGAAGAAAGACTTTGCCTTCTTGAAAGTCAAGATCTGCCCCTTATGAATGCAATTCTTTGTGTAGGAAAGAGGAGATTTTTTTCATATTCATCAAGTCCTAAATTTTCCACAAAAGAGTACACGTAAGGCAGATGTTCTTCATAAGGCCTTCTTTTGTTGAAACTTTGAGAAGCCAATCATCCAAATATAGATAGACGAAAATACCATAACAATACTATCTCAGACAAGCTGCTAACACAACTAATATTAAAACGGTTGTGCAGCAGAAAAAGCCAAAAGATAGAACCTTGTATTGAAAATTATCCTGGCAGATAGCGAAGTGTAGATGTGTGTGAAGATTTAGTCTTATAGAGATATGGAAATATGCATCCTCCTTTACCTCAAAAGTTGAAAACCAACTTAGAGTCAAAAGGGAATGGTTAATAGACACCAGAGGCAACATATGACTCTAGAACTTCCTGCTATGTGTGTTAAGCTTTCTCATGTCTAATAGCGGATGGAGACCTCCAACTTCCTTTAATATTAGGAAATATCTTGTGCATTACACCCCTTTCTGGACCCCCTTGGAACCTCCTTTATTGCTCCTAATAGAATCAGAGACTGGATTTCTTAATGTGTTCTCGTGGGACAGATCCCTGAAAAGGGAGAGGAAGGGGACTGATAAACGTTTTCTAATTCAAAGGCAGAGACTTTCTCTATTACTTCCAAAACACAGCTGTCCAATGTGACTGAGGTTCCTGTCTGGAGGAATTGAGAAAGCTGGCTTCCAAATGGCGGGGAAGTGGATACACTGTTGATGAGGATTAAGAGCTGCAAACCCATGTCAAACTTGTGACTTGATATTTGACAGAGATGACAAAGTTGAAGAACGCTTTACTTTCACTCATGGCTTGAAAGGTTTCCTTCCATTCAGATACTGCCTTGGATCCAGAGCCTGGTACAGAGACCAATGTCTTATACAGAACTTCTCTCTCCTTGAATCTGAACTTGCCAGGAGCCAAGACAGGACTCCTGTCCTTAGCATTGGGCACTTTTTCAAATTTGTAACCAACACAACACAGCCAACAGTTCTTGAAGTAGCAAGCCTTGCAGCCTGTTCTGTAGATCTTTCTGAGTTTGTGGCGGGAATGTTGAGCAAACTGAATGCCTTAATAGAGAATGGCCCTCATCCAGGCACACCAGAGACTAGGTTGAGCATCAGACATCAGGAAGATCACTTGACAGGATACACACTTTTTTAAATTCTTCAACTCCAACATGGAACTGGAGATGGAACAGAAGAGCTAACTATTATTAATTATAACCAAGGAATTAAGTTATAACTATTAAGCTCTCCTAACTATGATTAGCAATAAAACTAGTACTAAGATCTCTAAACCTACTTTGAAAACAAATGTGGAGCCAAAGGACCTGGAGAGATTCACCTCTGTCTTTTGGTGCAGTTGAAAAGAACTGAAGTGGGAGAGTCACACCCCATTTACAGTCTTACATTCAGTAGATTAACAAACACAGAAAGAAGGGCTAGGAGGGGCATCTAACAGGCACTTCTACTAGAATGTTTCCACTATCTAGCCTGAACCAACTGGTGCATCCCATGAGTGGGAATATGCAGAGAACACTCAAAAAAGAACCGACAGTTTTACAGGATTAAGTATGAAAATGAACAATACAACTGACACAGCAAGCATTTTGTTATTTTGATATGCCTTTTCCCTCCACTCTGGGACTCAGAACCATGCAGGAGTGAGCCCTCCCCAACCAGGGTCACCAGGGCCCATGTATTCCCACCCCTCCCCTTTCAGCCACATGGTTTTGGAAATGAAAAACTCCTGGGAGGAGCCAGCCAGATATTCAGCTGGCAGCAGGAAACTTCTAGATTTTGAGTTTGTATCACACCTAGCACAGTGGGCCCTGATCTCAGTTGGTCATGAGGCACTACTGAAACAGTACTACTAACAATACATTTTTTATGCTGCTCCAGAGCAGTAAAAAAAATGATTTATCTAACCATAAATTTTTCTCCTCTGAAGTGGGTATCTGATGCTCTGTGATCCATTACAACTCATTTATTCCTCCTCAACTTCCAAGCCAGAAACTCCAGCCCCTTTTTTTTATTTTAAGCATTCAAGTTTCATAATGTGCTCCCAGCAAGGGGAGCTGTTCAGAGAACTGAAGCCCCAGTCACCAGTCCAAGCTGAGAAGGGAAATGATCAATTTTGATGAATAAACATTACAAAAGATTAGCTATCTACTTATTCATTTCTTATACAGTAAAGTTAGATCCCAATAGGAAAGAATTCTAAGGTTTTTCCCTCTCTGTAAAAATACTCCATAAGAAAAAACAAAATGAGATTTCCCCTCCAACTGGCACTTAATGCAAAAATTGGTAATGTCCTGGGTAGTGTCTCAGGCTTGGTCTACACTAGAAAGTTAGGTCGACATAAGCTGTGTTAGTTCGACTGAATAACATATGTGTCTACACTACTGAGTCCTTTCCACAGACTTAAGCGGCCTGTAAAGTCGACTTCTGTACTCCACCTCCGCGAGAGGCGTAGCATTTGATTTGACATCCACAGGTCAACATGGGGCTAGTGTAGACACTGCATTGTGTAATTCGAATGAATTGGCCTCCAGGAGGTGTCCCACAGCACTCTGTGACCGCTCTGGAGAGTGCTTTCAATTCCACTGCACGTCAGCCAGGTACACAGGAAACAGCCACTCCCTTGTGAAAGCCCCGGGTACTTTTGAATTTTCATTTCCTGTTTGCTCAGCGTGGAGAGCTCACCAACACATGATCATGGAGACACAAGGCCACAAATGCACTCCAGCATGGAATACACAGCAGGTGGTGGATCTTATTGCTGTGTGGGGAGAACAGTCTGTGCAGGCAGAGCTCCGATTCAGCAGAAGGAACACTGACATCTATGCCAAAATCATGCAGGGCATGAAGGAGAAGGGCTACACCAGGGATACGCTGCAGTGTCACATGAAAATAAAGGAGCTTCAGCAAGTGTATTAGAAGACAAGGGAGGCGAACAATCATTCTTCCCCACAGACATACCACTTTTATGACGAGCTGCATTAAATTCTCGGCAGCGACCCCACCACTACCCGAAAGTGCTCCATGGATACCCCCAGGAGCACCAGGCGACCACGAGCAATGAAGATCACATTGTTGATGAGGAAGAGGAGGAGCAGAATGTGTGGCAAGTAATCAGATGATCCATTCTACTCAACAGCCAAGAACTGTTTTTAACCCTGGAGCCCACGCCCACACAGGACCAGCTGGCAGCAGAGCGTGATGCCAGGAAAGGCAGCTCTGGTGAGTTTACACTTCCAATCAAACCGTAGGGGTTACATGGTACTATTTTTAATGTTTATTCTGAACAAAAAAGTAGGTGCAATGGGTATCGGTGGCCACTCCAGCTCTGCAGAGGGTGCTCTCTGAAAAAGACTGTTTATGTGCATGTGAGTGACCCTGAAATTCTCCATGGAGATCTCTAGGAAGCTTTCATGGAGGTACTCTGCAATCCTTTGCAGAAGGTTTTTTGGGAAGGGCTGCCTTATTTCATCCATCACGGTAGGACACTTTCCCGCGCCACTCCAGTATTAACTCTGCTGGCATCATTGCAGCACTCAGCATTGCAGCATAAGGACCAGGTCTGTACCCAAACACTTGCAACATCTGCTCCCTTGCCACCTTTGTTACCCCTAGGAGAGTGATATCGCATATGGTCACCTAGGGGAAACAGGGGAAGTTTTCAATGCTAACCTTTAAACCACAAACAATTCAACAAGTAATCTGCCCCTATTTTGTGAAATCTGAGTCTCACAACCACGATTTCCCAAACGTGCCATGGTTGTGGTTGGAAAGGATCACTGAGCATTGCAACCAGCTTTTTAAAAAAAGAGGGGTGGCTTCCTGTTTGTCTCCCTTCCCTCCCCAAACCCGTGTTGCTTTTGTAGAAAACGAACTATCTGGGGGGGCTTTACACTAGTGCCTGTCCTCAAGCACCATACAGGTTGCTAGGGGAAAGGGTGCTTTTCGGAAGTTCCAACCAGTGATCCCAAGGATGCCTTCACAAAAGCTGTAGCACAAGACCTCTCACCCATGCCTCGTGGTCTTACTCACCATGGCTGGAGCAACAATCCGACTCTTGCAGTAGCCAGCAGTTGTGATTACACTACAGCTTGCACTGAAGTGCATTGAGTGGTACGTTTTTTTATAAAAAGGATTAACCTTGCACCAAAAGCAATGTATGCACTGTCAATGCTACCCTTGTGCTTTGTATTGCATCTGAAACCTTATCAGTCGGTGCATCCTCCACACCGGGACAGAGACTTTCCCAGATTAGAACGTGGAAAAAGACGATTCGGGAGGACATGTTCAATGAGTTAATGCACGCCTCCGAGAGTGACAAGACAGAGCTCAGAGCATGGAGGATTACACTGTCGGAGAACCTGGACATGGAGGACAGGAGAGCGTGCAGGGAACAAAGAGTATGCCACACAAGAAGAGATGCTGCGGATTATGAAGGAGCAATCAGACACATTGAGGCATCTGGCTGAGGTTCAAGAATGGCAGCTGGATGCTAGAGTAGCTCTGCAGCCTATACTGAACCTACTGCCATCATTGCCAAGTTCCACATACTCCTCCCCCAATCACCACTAGAGGAGGGTACAAGGACCAGAAGGCACCCATTCCCACACCTTTGATCATTATTGCAGTACATCGGTAAGCAAGCTGTCCTTTTTTCTCCCCCCCACCCCCCGCGTTATCAGCCCTTTTGCCTCAGGTTATCTTACTTTTCTTTGCTGTCTCTATGTGTTTGTGTGCATAATAAAACTTAACATATTGAGGAGAAAAGACTCTTTATTCATTCAACACATGGCAGTTAGTGGGGGTGGAGGTTACAGGGGAGAAAATGCAATGAAGGGGACAGTTTGGTAAGGAACACCACAGATAAGCATCACATTACTGTGGCTCAGTGCTTGTTCCCTGAGCCCAGAAGCGGCACTCAACTATGTCGTCAAGGTGATGCGTGACTGTCGCCAGCAAATGTAAATTGCTCCACTCTGTCTTCCAGCAGGGCCGCTTGCGTGGCATCACATTGTTCTGCACAGCAGCTCCTGTACTGGCTGTGTAAATACTGCACGAGGTGTTTGTAATGCTCACAACAACAGTGTACAGCTGAGCAGGGTCCATGCTTATTGTGCTATGGCTTCTGCGCAGGTAACCCAGGCTTTAGAAAAAGGCTTGGTTTGTTTGCCATTGATTTCAGGGAGGGAGGAAGGGAGGTAAGTGCATCATGGGAGGCTAATGCCATGTTTCCATAACCACCCACACAAATGTTTTGGTCCCATAAGGCATTGCAAGCCCAACCCAAAAATCCACTCTGCTACATGCACTGTGGGATAGCTACCCACAGTGCAGTGCTCCGTGTGTCAACGCAAACCCTGCTAGGGAGGATGCACTCCACCGACACAATGAGAAAGACGGACTTCCTTAAATCGGAGACTTGATGTCGACTTACATAAAATAAACTTAGTTTTGTAGTGTAGACATGACCTCAGAGAAGAAAGAATTACAGATAGGTAAGTAAGTTTTACCATTCTCCTTCACGGATACCTGGTGCTCCGTGATCCATTACAACAAGGAAGCGGCTAGCTGTAAAACCAATCTCCACAAACAGGAATGTAACTTAAAAATGAATCAAGATAATAAACACCTCTTATCTGAGGGTGTTCGGGGTTTGTTTGGTGGGTTTTGGGTTGTTTTGGTCTTTCTTCTTCTTCCTTTCCCTACCATATGAAAGGTTTTAATAAATAAAAACGAAGAGACACACCAGAACCCCATGTTCAAAAGTCATATCAGACAATCTATTTTAAAAGTGATAAATAAGAGAATTCACAAAAGACAAGGCAGATATATGGCAAAATTACCCAAAAGCACTACTAAGCTGTTCTACTCAGAAAATGACCATGTACCTGATTGAGGGAGCCCTCTCAGAAAGAGGGTGGATCTTTAATGCAGAAGTTCATAGACCTGACAAACTATTGAATTTGTCCATCTGAAAATAGTGAATATGGATGCCTTGCACCCTCTCCTAGATCACACAACTAATCCTGAGGTTGCATCTGATTTTCTTCAAATTATTAATTTTGCATAAACAGAATTTGAATGACCTGACCACATCTGAAGTATGCAACTGATTCTCCTAGTTGTGAATGGGATTGACACACAAGGAAGGAAAATATGTAGATTGGTTGAAATGAAAAACAATTATGGAGGAAAGAGAATTCTTGTACATACAGAAGAATCACCTCATCTGGGAAAACAATGCAAATAAGAATTCCAGATGAATAAAACATTAGAAAGTGTGAGAGTACTGCAAAAAAGGCCTAGAAGTGGAAAGGATGTGCTACCAAGCTCCTAACAGAAGACTAGGGCTCTTGACTGGGTCCAAGCCAGGAGACAAAATAAGATTCTTGTCCTTTCTAAAGCATCATAAAGATCAAGTTCTCTGAATCTCTTGAAAAGACTAGATTTGTTTCTAGATGTGAGCAGGAAGTTAGTTAACTCTCCTGAATACTTATGCTCCAGAAGGTAAAAATTCTTAGGTTTCAAAGCAAGAGCCTCCGGTAACATAGGTCTGGGAGACTGAAAAACATTTTTATGGCTGACTTAGAACAACGCTTCCTCAGCTCTCGTCCCCTAACGCCCCTACTCTACTTGCGCTACATTGATAACATCATCATCTGGACCCATGGAAAAGAAGCCCTTGAGGAATTCCACCATGATTTCAACAATTTCCATCCCACCATCAACCTCAGCCTGGTCCAGTCCACACAAGAGATCCACTTCCTGGACACTACAGTGCTAATAAACGATGGTCACGTAAACACCACCCTATACCGGAAACCTACTGACCACGATTCCTACCTACATGCCTCCAGCTTTCACCCTGACCACACCACACGATCCATCGTCTACAGCCAAGCTCTGCGATACAACCGCATTTGCTCCAACCCCTCAGACGGAGACAAACACCTACAAGATCTCTATCAAGCATTCTTACAACTACAATACCCACCTGCTGAAGTGAAGAAACAGATTGATAGAGCCAGAAGAGTTCCCAGAAGTCTCCTACTACAGGACAGGCCTAACAAAGAAAATAACAGAACGCCACTAGCCATCACCTTCAGCCCCCAACTAAAACCCCTCCAACGCATTATCAAGGATCTACAACCTATCCTGAAGGATGACCCAACACTCTCACAAATCTTGGGACACAGGCCAGTCCTTGCCTACAGACAGCCCCCCAACCTGAAGCAAATACTCACCAGCAACCTCATACCACACAACAGAAGCACTAACCCAGGAAACTAGCCTTGCAACAAAGCCCATTGCCAACTCTGTCCACCATCATAGGACCCAATCACATCAGCCACACTATCAGAGCCTTGTTCACCTGCATATCTACCAATGTGATATATGCCATCATGCGCTAGCAATGCCCCTCTGCCATGTACATTGGCCAAACCGGACAGTCTCAACACAAAAGAATAAATGGACACAAATCAGACGTCAAGAATTATAACATTCAAAAACCAGTTGGAGACCACTTCAACCTCCCTGGACACTCAGTTACAAACCTAAAAGTCGCAATTCTTCAACAAAAAAACTTCAAAAACAGACTCCAATGAGAAACTGCAGAATTGGAATTAATTTGCAAACTGGACACCATTAAATCAGGCTTCAATAAAGACTGGGAGTGGATGAGTCATTACACAAACTAAAAACTATTTCCCCATGCTAATTTTCCCCCTACTGTTACTATACCTTCTTGTCAACTGTTTGAAATGGGCCATCCTGATCATTACAAACGTTTTTTTTTTCTCCTGCTGATAAGAGCCCACCTTAATCAATTAGTCTCGGTAGAGTTGGTATGGCAACTCCCATTTTTTCATGTTCTCTGTGTACATATATCTTCCTACTGTATTTTCCACTGGATGCATCTGATGAAGTGGGCTTTAGCTCACGAAAGCTTATGCTCAAATAAATTTGTTAGTCTCTATGGTGCCACAAGAATGCCACATCATTCTTTTTGCTGATACAGACTAACAAAGCTACCACTCTGAAACAAATTAGACAGACTACTTGGAGGACAAATACATGAGAAGCTCCTAGCAAAAAATACAACTTGTGAAATATTTCCTTGGGCAACTGGACTAGAACAAGAAAAGTCTGATAGTGACAGGCCAGACCATGAGGGGGCACTAAGCAGCTCCTCTGAAGATAGATGAAGCCAAGCGACTTGAGTAGTTGAAAGATTTGGTTAATTTCATATGGATGGGTTATCAACAGGTCATCCATGAATTTCCTGTCATATAATGGTCATCAGACACACCATGGAACATGAGAGAAATCAAGGAGCTTTGCATGGAATTGGATACGAGTCTGCAATGTTGCAAAGTGCTAGTAGCAATGGTGGCAAAGAAACTGACAGCTTCCTGTAGGACAGTGAAAAATCCTGAGATACAATCTCTATCAGAAAACCCCTCCACTCTCCTTCCTATTAGGAATAATCTTGAATGAACACCTCAAAAATATCCTCGGGAAAAGGAGTAATAGTTGCTAGCAAAATGAAGTCTGCAACACTGTCCTTCATTGCCCATTTACTGATCCAAAGGAAGAATGGCCAACACGATGTGGATTTTTTAAAAATTTGATTTGGAAAGCCTGAAAGCTTTGAAAGAAAACTGTTCTTTGTGGGGAGGGGAGAGAACTATAGCTGTGTATATGTGGGTCGGCAGCTACAAAAGGGGGCATTGGTGACCACCACCACTTCAGTTCTTTCCAACTCTGCCTCAGAGAAATTGTTTATTACAATGTCAAGAAGAGGGGAATATGAATATCCAAAGTCCATCTGGATGAACTCTGATTACAAGTAACCTCCATTTCTTCTTTGAGTGTCCACTGCATATTCCCACTTATGGGATAAATTTGGCAAGCACTACCCCAACCAGGAGAAGGGATGCAATGTTCTAATAAAATGAAGACTGAAGTACAGCTCTAGTTCTACCAAACTGCATCAGCTCTAGCAGCCAGATCTAAAATGTAATGTTTCATGAACGCATGGTACGGAGTCTCATCTCAAGTGGCAGCCTTACATATTCCTTCAACACATGCACATCTAAATCAAGCTATGGGGGTGGTCACTGGTCTGGTAGAACGCAAGCTAATACCATGCGGGAAGAGAGCGCTGCTATTTTATAAACTTTCCTGACACACCATTTGATCCATCTAGAAATGGTTAAAAAGGATATTGGCTGACCTTTATGAGTGTCTAGATATGAAAAACCATTTATTAAATTTGTAAAATTCTTGAGTTCTATTAAGATAATAAGCAAGGGTCTTTTGGCATCAAAATTACAAATCGTGGATTCCCCGTTACTGTGTGATTTGGGGGGTGGGAGGGAATGGCAGCTGTAGTTTGAGTGCCTCTGAAATCTGACACAATATGGGTTAGAAATCTTGAGTCAGGTCTCTGTAAAGCATAGAGAAAGGAGGATATGTCAGAAGGGCATTTACTTCATTGAACTGCCTCGTTGCAGTTATAATAATACAGGCAACCTTAAAAGATAAATGAAATAATGTACACTCCCCCAAGATTTAAATGGCATTTTATCAGCTGTGCTAACATTAAACTGAGGTCCCCAACAGGTACAGGATCTTTCACTAGTGGATAAAGATTTCCAAGTCCCTTCAGGAGCCTTTTAACTGACCCATGAGTAAATACCAATTTATTATCAACTTGTGGTATGCAGATATACCCATTAAATGAACCTTTGGCAAATAATCTCACAGATCCTCAGTCTTCATATGCAGTAAATATTCTAGAATATATTGAGTAGAAGCCAGTTTTGATTGCTCTGGTTTGTTGTCCATCCATGTCATAAATCTCGACCACTTAAGCTAGTAACATTTGCTGAACATCCAATGAACAAGATCTTTCAAGGTTTGTTCAAGTCTTATTACACAGTAGCTCAGTAGTTTGAGCACTGGCCTGCTAAACCCAGGGTTGTGAGTTCAATCCTTGAAGGGGGCTATTTAGGGATCTGGGGCAAAAATTGGGGATTGGTCCTGCTTTGAGCAGGGGGTTGGACTAGATGACCTCCTGAGGTCCCTTCCAAACCTGATATCCTACTCTATGAAATACACAGGTTCTGGACAAAAGATCTTGCTTTGTTGTTGCAATAATAGATCCCGTAACAATGGCCACATCCTGTATATCCCCTCTGACAACTGAAGTAGCTCCATGTACTGCCACGCTGAAGCCATTGATCTGAAGAATCTCCCATCTGGAGTCCAGCCCTGCCAACAGTGGGCATTCTTTCCTTACCTGCCTTCCTTGGAACCACACCAGACGATCGTCTTACACATGGCTCTGCCTTTGATGAGTCTGAGCATAGTGGGTACTAAAGGGCTTTCAGTTTCATCTAATACAGTCTCTTATGAGCCGTGCACACTGCAGGCTCTGCAGATAATTCTGGTGTTGATATTAGAATCTTTGTAGGCAACTTGGTCTTAGTTGGTATTGAGCCCCGAGCCAACACATCTTTTCATTCTGTGTTCCATGATATTAGACACACCCAATCCTATTAGGCTTTGCTGATAAAGACTCTTGGAGCAAGACTGCTTGTAACCTATTTCATCTGTCCTTACAGACTCTTGGAATAAAGATTCAGCAGATGGTGCATATGGACAGAAAGTGCCCTTCTCCAATATATGCAAAGCACTTTACATGAGACACCACAGGTTCAGGATAATGACCACAACCAAGACTGGCTAAGGCCCTTCCTAGAGCAATCAGGGCAAAAATACCTGGTTACAATGGGAGTCTGAAAGGAGTGGTGGTGTTTCAGGGATGGGGTCCTGCACCTGAGATTTTTCTGCCCCTCTGATTTACCAGCCTCCAAGACAACATATTTCACCCCAGTCAGAAGAGGAAAAAACAGCCAAGGCTCTCTGGCATAATACTTCCAAAATGCCAAATCCTGCTGATGAATTTACTGCTTAAGGCTTGCCTGACATATTGCTCCTGTTGGAGTGAGCACTTACTGTCATTCTTCACCTTGGTCTGAATTTCTGAGTAGCAAGAGTCTAGTGACTGAGATCTCCAAAGCCAGCTCCTGTTATGAATTTCCACCCATCAGTTTAAGGCTTGCCTGCCACATTCCTGCACAGTGAGGGAGGCAGCACGTTATTGCAAAGCCGGGCTGTGGCAGGAGGCCCTTTGATCTTAGCTGAGCCTACTACGCTGCCATGTTTCCTCCTCAAATACCAGTTCCCTCAAAAATAGCCTCCTCGCTACTGCCCTAGTAAGGAAAAAAAGACAAAAATAAAAAAAAATCCAATGGAAAAAACTTCTTTGCCTAGAGATTAGAAGGGTAAAAGGGAAGAAGAGGCCAAGAGGACCTCCTGCTTCTTCAACCAGAGGCAAGACATTGGGAGCTAGAAAAACTGTCAGTTTTCCAAACTGCTCACCTGCTAGAGGTACATTGTGCAACTAGATAGAAATGTTCAAAGAACAGCCTCTGTGTTTGGAATATGTGGAGGAACAACCAGTTGTAATGGATCATGGAGCACCAGGTGCCCACAAGGAAGAATTTTATTTTCTATGTGCCACAGATTTTTTTATATTAACAATAGCTACTTTGCTAGCAGCTGTTGGAGAAACTAATGGTTTTGAAAGCAGGAAAGGGATGAGAAAGTGATGCTTTAACCACAAGGGAGATTGTGCCTGTCTCCTCTTTTTCTCTACCTTCTGAGCAGGGATGAAGATGTCTTGACAGTGTTTTCACTTTATGAAACTGAATAATAAAAAACAGCACAAATTGACAGTCGTTTGTACTTGATCTTGCCAGGTGGCTACAGTAAGAGTATTCTTGAAGTACTTCCCTGTTAAATGCAGACTGACTTTCTTTAAGCCATTATTATATAGCTTTCAATTAGAACTGCCAGAGAAATCTCCCATCCTTCCACATAGTGGGAAACCATGAGATACGGGAAAGGCTCCTTCAGAGACCACTCTCAGTATGTGGAAGTGTACAGTTTACATATTTTCTTGCACATGGCCTAAATTCCATCTCCCTATAAAAGTAACAAATTAATTTAAACTCTAAACTTTATTTACTATCCCTGCCACTGAAGCAGAATTAGTGCTTTTCAAGTGTGCTCAGCACCCACAACGGGGCTGGCTTTTAAAAAGCAATCAGCTCTTGTTTAGACACCTAAATGAAGTGAACAGATTTTCAGAAGCTGCTAATACTGAGCACTTTCAAAAATCTGGCCCCAGAAATACACAGAGACAACACCACACGGAGGTCAGAGTTGACTTTTCTTGTTGAAATCAGTGGGACAAAGTCATTCCACCCCAGGTCAGTTTTTTAACAGTAATATGGCTGCCCCAGAAAGAGAGTAAGTATTAACTTTTTAATTTTAAAAAATTCCTTTGAAGTCCCATATTCAACTATCTGACACAAGAATGTACTAGTCTAAAAATTTGAAGAAAAAGTCACTGAAGAAGGGCTACATGCAATGAAAGAGGAAAAAGTGAACACAAGTCAGGAAACGTAAACATTAAGTTTTGTGATAACTCTGCCACACAATGTATCGTATTAGAAGCTTACAATTAACAGGTTTCAGAGTAACAGCCGTGTTAGTCTGTATTCGCAAAAAGAAAAGGAGTACTTGTGGCACCTTAGAGACTAACCAATTTATTTGAGCATAAGCTTTCGTGAGCTACAGCTCACTTCATCGGATGCATACTGTGGAAAGTGTAGAAGATCTTTTTATATACACACAAAGCATGAAAAAATACCTCCTCCCACCCCACTCTCCTGCTGGTAATAGCTTATGTAAAGTGATCACTCTCCTTACAATGTGTATGATAATCAAGGTGGGCCATTACCAGCACAAATCCAGGGTTTAACAAGAACGTCTGAGGAGGGAAGGGGGGTAGGAAAAAACAAGGGGAAATAGGTTACCTTGCATAATGACTTAGCCACTCCCAGTCTCTATTCAAGCCTACGTTAATTGTATCCAATTTGCAAAGGAATTCCAATTCAACAGTTTCTCACTGGAGTCTGGATTTGAAGGGGTTTTTGTTGTAATATCACAACTTTCATGTCTGTAATCGTGTGATCAGAGAGATTGAAGTGTTCTCCAACTGTTTATGAATGTTATAATTCTTGACATCTGATTTGTGTCCATTTATTCTTTTACATAGAGACTGTCCAGTTTGACCAATGTACATGGCAGAGGGGCATTGCTGGCACATGATGGCATATATCACATTGGTGGATGTGCAGGTGAACGAGCCTCTGATAGTGTGGCTGATGTTATTAGGCCCTGTGATGGTGTCCCCTGAATAGATATGTGGGCACAGTTGGCAACGGGCTTTGTTGCAAGGATAGGTTCCTGGGTTAGTGCTTCTGTTGTGTGGTATGAGGTTGCTGGTGAGTATTTGCTTCAGGTTGGGGGGCTGTCTGTAGGCAAGGACTGGCCTGTCTCCCAAGATTTGTGAGAGTGTTGGGTCATCCTTCACGATAGGTTGTAGATCCTTGATAATGCGTTGGAGGGGTTTTAGTTGGGGGCTGAAGGTGATGGCTAGTGGCGTTCTGTTACTTTCTTTGTTAGGCCTGTCCTGTAGTAGGAGACTTCTGGGAACTCTTCTGGCTCTATCAATCTGTTTCTTCACTTCAGCAGGTGGGTATTGTAGTTGTAAGAATGCTTGATAGAGATCTTGTAGGTGTTTGTCTCCGTCTGAGGGGTTGGAGCAAATGCGGTTGTATCGCAGAGCTTGGCTGTAGACGATGGATCGTGTGGTGTGGTCAGGGTGAAAGCTGGAGGCATGTAGGTAGGAATCGTGGTCAGTAGGTTTCCGGTATAGGGTGGTGTTTACGTGACCATCGTTTATTAGCACTGTAGTGTCCAGGAAGTGGATCTCTTGTGTGGACTGGACCAGGCTGAGGTTGATGGTGGGATGGAAATTGTTGAAATCATGGTGGAATTCCTCAAGGGCTTCTTTTCCATGGGTCCAGATGATGAAGATGTCATCAATATAGCACAAGTAGAGTAGGGGCATTAGGGGACGAGAGCTGAGGAAGCGTTGTTCTAAGTCAGCCATAAAAATGTTGGCATACTGTGGGGCCATGGCGGGTACCCATAGCAGTGCTGCTGATCTGAAGGTATACATTGTCCCCAAATGTAAAATAGTCATGGGTAAGGACAAAGTCACAAAGTTCAGCCACCAGGTTTGCCGTGACAGTATCGGGGATAGTGTTCTTGACGGCTTGTAGTCCATCTTTGTGTGGAATGTTGGCGTAGAGGGCTTCTACATCCATAGTGGCCAGGATGGTGTTATCAGGAAGGTCACCGATGGATTGTAGTTTCCTCAAGAAGTCAGTGGTGTCTCGAAGGTAGCTGGGAGTGCTGGTAGCGTAGGGCCTGAGGAGGGAGTCTACATAGCCAGACAATCCTGCTGTCAGGGTGCCAATGCCTGAGATGATGGGGCGCCCAGGATTTCCAGGTTTATGAATCTTGGGTAGTAGATAGAATATCCCAGGTCGGAGTTCCAGGGGTGTGTGTGTGCGGATTTGATCTTGTGCTTTTTCAGGGAGTTTCTTGAGCAAATGCTGTAGTTTCTTTTGGTAACTCTCAGTGGGATCAGAGGGTAATGGCTTGTAGAAAGTGGTGTTGGAGAGCTGCCAAGCAGCCTCTTGTTCATATTCCGACCTATTCATGATGTCAACAGCACCTCCTTTGTCAGCCTTTTTGATTATGATGTCAGAATGGTTTCTGAGGCGGTGGATGGCATTGTGTTCCACACGGCTGAGCTTTATGGGGCAAGTGATGCTGCTTTTCCACAATTTCAGCCCGTGCACGTCGGCGGAAGCACTCTATGTAGAAGTCCAGTCTGCTGTTTCGACCTTCAGGAGGAGTCCACCTAGAATCCTTCTTTGTTTTTTCCTCCCCCCCCGCAAGACGTTCTTGTTAAACCCTGGATTTGTGCTGGAAATGGCCCACCTTGATTATCATACACATTGTAAGGAGAGTGATCACTTTACATAAGCTATTACCAGCAGGAGAGTGGGGTGGGAGGAGGTATTTTTTCATGCTTTGTGTGTATATAAAAAGATCTTCTACACTTTCCACAGTATGCATCCGATGAAGTGAGCTGTAGCTCACGAAAGCTTATGCTCAAATAAATTGGTTAGTCTCTAAGGTGCCACAAGTACTCCTTTTCTTTTTACTATTAACAGTAACCAGTCAGTTAAAACATTGTATATGTGTTCAGTGAGAGAATTTATGCTATTGAAATCTAAGATTTTGCATTTACTGTGTTCAGGTCTGAAACTATTACATCTATTTTGAATTTTCCATTTAACAATCCAAATGGCTTGATATCTACTAACTTGCATAAAACTATAAAGCGATACAGCAAAAGTGGGCAAACTAAGGCCTGTGGGCCACATCCGGCCCACGGGACCATCCTGCCTGGCCCCCGACCTCCGGGCATGGGAGGCCTCTCCCCTACTGTTCCCTCTCCCCAGCAGCCTTACCTTGCTGCGCCACCGGCACAATGCTCTGGGCAGTGTGGCTGCAGAGCCTGGCCTGACCCGGTGCTCTGTGCTGCGTGGCTGCCTGTCCTGGTACAGCCGTGCTGCCAGCCATCGGTACTCCAGACTGCGCAGTAAGGGGGCAGGCAGCGTGGGGAGGGTTGGATAGAGGGGCAGGGGAAATTGGGGGGTGGTCAGGGGCTAGGGGTGTGGATAGGGGTTGAGGCGGTCAGAGAACAGGAAACAGGGGGGTTGAATGGGGCAGGGGTCCCAGGAGCACAGTCAGGAATGAGAGGAGAGGTTGGATGGGGCGGGGGGCAGCCAGAGGCATGGGTTCTGGGGGTGGTCAGCGAGCGGGGGGGTGGATGGGACAGGGGTCCGGGGGGGCATTCAGCAAGTAGGGGGGGTTGAATGGGGCAGGGGGGGCAGTTAGGGGCGGCAGGGTCTGGGGCCAGTCAGGGAGAAGGGGTGGTTGGATGGACAAGGGGTTGCCGGGGGGCCGTCAGGGAACAGGAGGGGTTGGATGGGGCGGAGTCCCGGGGAGGGCCATCATGGGGTGAGAAGCGGGTGGGGGGTCGGATAGGGGGCGGGAGCAGGCCATGCCTGGCTGTTCAGGGAGGCACAGCCTCCCCTAACCAGCCCTCCATGCAATTTCAGAAACCCGATGTGGCCGTCAGGCCAAAAAGTTTGCCTGCCCCTGCAATAGTGTAGAACTTCAGATTACAAACACCAAAATTACGAACTAACCAGTCAATCACACATCTCATTCGGAACAGAAAATACACAATCAAGCAGCACAGCAGCAGAGAACAAAAAAAAAAAAAAAAGGAGGTACTATACAGTACTGTGTTAAATGTAAACTACTAAAAAAATACAGGGAAGTTAAATAAAAGATTTGACAAGATAAGGAAACTGTTTCTGTGTTTAATTTAAATTAAGATGGCTAAAAGCAGCGTTTTCCTTCTGTGTAGTAAAGTTTCAAAGCTGTATTAAATCAATTACAGAATGATAAAATATCAGGGTTGGAAGCGACCTCAGGAGATCATCTAGTCCAACCCCCTGCTCAAAGCAGGACCAATCCCCAACTAAATCATCCCAGACAGAGCTTTGTCAAGCCTGACCTTAAAAACTTTGAAGGAAGGAGATTCCACCACCCTCCTAGTGAAAAAGTTTTTCTTAATATCCAACCTAAACCTCCCCCACTGCAACTTGAGACCATTACTCCTTGTTCTGTCATCTGCTACCACTGAGAACAGTCTAAATCCATCCTCTTTGGAACCCCCTTTCAGGTAGTTGAAAGCAGCTATCAAATCCCCCCTCATTCTTCTCTTCCGCAGACTAAACAATCCCAGTTCCCTCAGCCTCTCCCCATAAGTCATGTGCTCCAGCCCCCTAATCATTTTTGTTGCCCTCCAGTGGACGTTTTCCAATTTTTCCACATTTCTTGTAGTGTGGGGCCCAAAACTAAACACAGTACTCCACATGAGGCCTCACCAATGTCGAATAGAGGGGAACGATCACCTCCCTCGATCTGCTGGCAATGCCCCTACTTATACAGCCCAAAATGCCATTGGTCTTCTTGGCAACAAGGGCACACTGTTGACTCATATCCAGCTTCTCGTCCACTGTAACCCCTAGGTCCTTTTCTGCAGAACTGCTGCTTAGCCAGTCAGTCCCTAGTCTGTAGCGTGCATGGGGTTCTTCTGTCCTAAGTGCAAGACTCTGCACTTGTCCTTGTTGAACCTCATCAGATTTCTTTTGGCCCAATCCTCCAATTTGTCTAGGTGACTCTGGACCCTATCCCTACCCTCCAGCGTATCTACCTCTCCTCCCAGTTTAGTGTCATCTGCAAACTTGCTGAGGGTGCAATCCACACCATCCTCCAGATCATTTATAAAGATATTGAACAAAACCGGCCCCACGACCGACCCTTGGGGCACTCCACTTGATACCGGCTGCCAATTAGACGTGGAGCCATTGATCACTACCCACTGAGCCCGACAATCTAGCCAACTTTCTCTCCACCTTATAGTCCATTCATCCAGCCCATACTTCTTTAACTTGCTGGCAAGAATACTGTGGGAGACTGTGTCAAAAGCTTTGCTAAAGTCAAGGAACAACATGTCCACTCCTCATCACGTTCTCATCCACAGAGCCAGTTATCTCATCATAGAAGGTAATTAGATTAGTCAGGCATGACTTGCCCTTGGTGAATCCATGCTGACTGTTCCTGATCACTTTCCTCTCCTCTAAGTGCTTCAGAATTGATTCCTTGAGGACGTGCTCCGATTGCCATGAGTTTTAAAAGGTAATAGCCAGTGGCTCTGCAATCACATCTGCCAACTCCTTTCGCGCTCTCAGATGCAGCGCATCTGGCCCCATGGACTTGTGCTCATCCAACTTTTCTAAATAGTCCCGAACCACTTCTTTCTCCACAGAGGGCTGGTCACCTCCTCCCCATGCTGTGCTGCCCAGCGTATTGTTCAGTTTTCAACATTTCAGAGTTACGAACAACCTCCATTCCCAAGGTGTTTGTAACTGAGGTTCTACTGTACTTTATGAAATGTCTGTGTTTACATATAAAGAATACGGAAAAAAACAGCTGCACAATATAGATTGAAATTTTCAAAAAGGCCGAAAGAAGCAAATATCAATGGGAACTGGGTGTTTCACTCCCTTCAGCCCCTTTGAAAATGCTACTCGTAGTTACTAAATTGTTTCTACTGTTTTTCTTATTGCAATGTAATAGCAATACCCGGAAACAGGGAAAAGTGCATGGCCCTTCAGTTTATTTTTAAATCCCATAATTCTAGTATGTAACATCTGCTTTGCCTCTAGAAAATCACCTTTGTTAGCCATTGCACTGACATTTTCTTCTGAATATTATTTTAAAAAGGAATGCAGTTTTCAATTAAACTGCCACAGTTTCAAAGGGAAAAATCAGAAGGGAAGATTATTAAATAGCTTGTTTATGCAGTTTTTGTAAAAGTAGATAAAATTTAACTATAGTTCCTGGAATTCCATTTCTTACCAGTTTGTGCAATAACTCAATTAAATTTAAAAAAAATTCTCATTTTAACTCGAAACAGTGTTATTGTTATTGTGTCAGCTGATTTTAAGTGGCTTTTGCTGCTTTTTCCCTGACTCCTACATTTCCCATTTTTCCATCAGGCATACTGGTCTGCGTTACCAGCCAAATCATATATACACAACATTGTGTGTGACCTACTAGAAAGTTGCTATAGCAACGATTTCTTTCTGCAGTACATATTATGCATTTTAAGTGCCATCGTACAGTGTAGCATGTCTTGTCAATTAATAAGCAACGTTCAGAATAGCACAATATCAAAGTGAGACACTGAAGAAAACAAAATATGAAAAGCATTATGTTCACCATATACACAAAATGAGATGTATGTTGGTATACATTCTATATTTAGACTCCTGATTGATAAAAACAATTGCTGGTTTCTTTAATACCAGGCTTTAAAACTTACACGTCTACTGAAACACACACACAAAATTCATAAAGTATGAAAAATACTCTGGATAATCTTTAATAGGGAATGACAGAAAATTATAACCAACAGGCCTGACCAGTGTGTGAAATCCTCCGTATGATCAGCCAAGAATTTGGTGAATATCGGAGGGTACAATAATTTAGGCTTCTACTGTTTGTTTTGTGCAAAATACCTCCACAACAAGGGAGAGAATTTTTTAAAATAGGAAAATATGGTTGACCCAGTCTCACTAGACTTCAGAGAATCACTGGGTGAAACCTATGGCTTGTGTTAAGCTGGAGGTCAGTCTATAGGATTATAATGGTGCCTCTTCTGACATTAATAGCTACCAATCTATAAAATCAGTGTCCCTTTAAATTAGGGAGAAAATAAAGATATTAAGCTTAGAGTCTAATATTAGTAGAAGGATATCTACAACCATGACAAATAGTAAATTAGTAATCCTAGCGAGGGAACATCATCATCAGGGAAACGTAAAAATATTAAATTGTGCAAATTTAAAGGCTTGAGAGTCTAAGACATTACTCCGTGATGCTAGTAAATTAAATTGTAGTTCCATGAAACGTATGAATCAAGGACCAAGCATTTCCTTACTATCCCCTTAACTGCGACACATGAGCTCTTACCCATGAAACAGCAGTTGGTACTTGCAGCTGAAGATGAGGAGATCCTCTTACTTCCTACACTTCATTAATTCAAACTCTAAGCCAGTGCGCTTATGAGAACTTTGGAAGTCCCTTGCCACTGAATAGTACAAAACAAACAGGGCCCTAGTTTCTGAATTGCCTAGAAAAGTGTCCCTCTTGCAGACTGAGAGTGCTGTTCAACCACCACTTTTTTATGATTAAATATACATCACAAAAGGTAACAAAGTAACTTGCTGAGATATGAAAGGTGTTCAATTTCAGGAGAAAGGACACACCATTTATGAGCGCTATATCTTTCTGAACAGCAAAGTATTGGTGTTCATTGAAATCCTTCTGAAAGATACTATGTCTATCAGAAAGGCAAATCTAAGGGGTATGAGAAATTGCCTCGGCCCACATGCATCTTCAATAAGTAGGTAAATTAGCTGTGCTCTGCTACTGAGTGTAGTGCACTGGTTAAGTATATGCAACCATACCTCCCTATAGTGACTGGTTCACATTGAGGGTAACAGCCTGCATCTCACAAGCAATTCTTTTAGCTCAAGTGGTAGAGACTTAAGCTTTCAGGGCTTGATTCTATAAGGAACTAAAAACTCTTGCCCTAAACGGCAAAGAACATAAATAAGCACAGCCCCAATGATTTCAATGGGATTGCTCTCATATTTAAAGTTAAGCACATACTTAAGAACTTTGCTGGATCAGAGCCTTATCATTCAGCACTGTAGTAAGACTGATCTTAAACCCAGCTTCATCTCAGCCGATTACCAATGCAGAGTCATTGCACACACACATCTCCTAAGGATGCAGAAATAAACCTAATATTTGAAAAAGTATGCATGTGGTCATGTAATAGGTTACTGTAATACATAAACACAAGGTTGCAAAGGAAAAAAAAGATGCATAAAGGCCTGTGTATGGAAGGTGGGGATCGGTTTGCTTGTGTTTTTCAGAGATTTCCCTTCCTTGCTTTTCACATAAAAAAATTCAAGCTCATCTGGGCTTGAAGATGCACTGGAAGCTAGTAAAATGCTGAAATCACAAGATCAAAGAGAGTGAAAGGTGGGCAATTGAGACACGGGATTTTTAGTCAGATGGTTTAAAGCTTAGGTTTTGTTCACGGCCGTTTAACATCAGCAGCTAATTAACTTCAGTTAAAGGAAGCTTTCAATAATGACTCAATACACACACATCCCTTCAATTAAGTATTAGAGCTTACAATAAATCCTCACCTGAAATCCTCCAACAAAAACAGGGAAAAACAGACTTAAATTTATTATTTTTAAGGGTAAAAGAAAGAGCAAATTTTGCTTTAAATTAAGCTTCATCAGAAAGAAGAGGCACATTCCCTAATTTTTTAAAAACTTCTTTTGCTATTTCTGAAGGTGAGGGCACAGAAAAACCCTTATAAAAATGTTTAAAGTAATATTTAATACAACTGCAGGGCACACCATCAACAATCTCAACAGATACTCTAAATTTGACTGATTGTTGGACAGGAACCATTGAGATAGTGGAATGTAATTTTTGCTGTCTTCCCTGGAGCAGTGTAGTTTTTAATTGTCTTGTCCATACTCCCAGCTTCCTTGTAGGTTAAAAATGTTCTTTAGTTTACTATGAATCCATAACATCTGTACTGTTATCTTGATATACTCTTCAGCCTCGTTTCTAGAATTTGCCCAGTTGAGATCATCCAAGAAAGTATGCATGCATGGTTCTCCGCTACAAACATTGTGGCAAACACTCTCAGGATTGTTGCTACCAAAATGGCAGTTTTTACAAGTATTTTTCTTCCAACGCCCCCCCCCCCCCCCAAAATCCAGAATCTTCAAAGGCAAGATCAGATTGCTATGAGGATAGGTTTTGTTTAGATCAATAGAAGTCTGAAATTTCCCAGAACAATAGCTGCTAAGATGCTTCTTCAAGTTCTGGATGGAATGATAGAGCATACATATTTGTTGACGAATTGTAGCTCCAACACCAGTTTTATATTCTAAACCTTTCTGGAAACCATAAGGATGATTTAACCATGCTGAAAAAAATATTTTTGTTTAGGGGAGTTCTGAACCACCTCTGTAAGGGTATGTCTACATTACCCACCAGATTGGGGGGCAGCGATCGATCCAGAGGGGGTCAAATTATCCTGTCTAGTCTAGATGCGATAAATTGATCCCCGAGTGCTCTCCCGTCGACTTCTGTACTCCACTGCTGCAAGAGGCGCAAGCAGAGTTGACGGGGGAGTGGCAGCAGTTGACTCACTGTAGTGAAGACACCACGGTGAGTAGATCTAAGTACGTCGACTTCAGCTACATTATTCACATTATTAAATTTGTTAGTCTCTAAGGTGCCACAAGTACTCCTTTTCTTATAGCTGAAGTTGTGTAACTTAGATTGATCCCCCCCAGTGTAGACCAGGGCTAAGAGACTGATTTGCTCCTGCATTAAACAAATCTTAGGGTTTTTAGACATTGCTGATTGTACTAACAGAGACAGGGAGTTTCAGAGGGAGTAGCTGCAGATTGTGCTTGGAGGCAGCAGTGAGTGGTGCATTTGGTCCATCTGTGGGTTGTCTGCCTGTTTTGTTTTCTATGTACAAGCTTTGTAGCTGGGCCATGGGCCTCTTAGTAAGCAAAGTGGCTAGCCCTTGGAGCTTTGATCAGCCCAGCTGTTTGACATCTCAGAGTGATTAAATGCTCCCTGGTGGTGAGGGATGGGGCTGAGCTGAGCTAAACAGGGAAGACGCGGTATAAAAAAAAAAATCACTCTGATAGGCAAACTTGAGAACAATGAAAAGAGGCACCTAACAGTGGAGTGTCAGAGGGACTTGAGAGGGAGTAAGAGAGGCTTTCCTTCCAAGTTTAGCACTGCACCTGTGATATCAAGATGGCCAGTGATGGAACAGTGGTGATGACCTGTAACGGATGTGCCATGTTCTCTTTTCTGCCTGAAGACAGAAAGGATTTCATGTGCATGAAGTGCAAGTTGGTGATGTGCTGGAAGAAAAGATTCTTGGATTGCAGGAGCAAGTAGAGATGCTACTGAGAATAAGAGAAGCAGATTACTTCCTAGATAGCCAGGTTTGAGAAACATCAGTACCCTAGGTTCAAGACAGAATGGAGCTGGAGACAAAAGAATCAGAGAGAGGGGAAATCAGAGAGGAGGGCTGGCAGTTTGTAACCACTAGAGGCAAGAGGTCACAGTTGCATTTTACACAGCTGAAGACAGCTGAAGATGGGCAGGCTGTGGCCACCACAGAGAAAAAGACGAGGAGTATTTTCCAAATAGCTAGAAGTTTTGAATCAATACCAGATCCTTAATGTGGAAACAGTGTAAGATACCCCTCGAGACTCAGTAGGTCCAAAAAGAAAGGACAGATGCGTGGGGGACACATGTTGAGGGCAGTTCGGCACAACTTGTAATAAAATCAAGTTTGCCTGCAAATAGATCATCAATTATCCAAGGAAAACTGAAGCGCCTTGCTAGAGATTCAATACTCAGAAGAATCAAAAAAAGCATTCTGCAAGTCACAGGTGGACAACAGGACGGTGTGCTGCCTGCACAGAGCCAAAACACAAGATGTCACTCCAAGACTGGATAGGCTTCTGAAGTCAACTGGAAAGGTTCCATTGGTGATGGTTCATATCAGCACTAATGACACTGCCTAACAGAATATCACACAGTTAACAGATTACTTAAGGACACTCGGAAGCGTCCTAAGAAAAAAAATTGTGGAGCACCCTTCTCTGAGGTTTTTCCTGTCCCATGAGGAAAGGCGTGACCCAGAGTGATCTTGGTCACTTGGTAAACTAGTGCAAGCAAATAATGTGTGTGTTTTAATACAAGTAGTAAATGTCAACGTTTACATTTAGGAACAAAGAATGTAGGCCATACTTGCAGGATGGGGGATTCTATCCTGAAGAAGATATGGCGGGCTGTGGTGGATAATCAGAAGAACATGAGCTCCCAATGTGATGCTGTGGCCAGAAGAGCTACGGCTACCGTGGAATGCATAATTAGGGGAAGGTAGAGTAGGAATAGAGAAGTTATTTTACCTCTGTATTAGACACTAATGCAACCACTGCTGGAATACTGTGTCCAGTTGTGATGTCCACAATTGAAGAAGGATGTTGATAAATTGGAGATGGTTCATAGAAGAGCCACAAGACTGATTAAAAGATTAGAAAACATGCCTTATAATGGTAAGACTCAAAGAGGTCAATCTATTTACCTTAAAGTGAAGGTGTGACTTGATTATAGTCTATCTACCTGGGGAACAAATATTTAATAATGGGTTCCTCCAACGTAGCAGAAAAAGGTCTAACATGATCCAATGCCTGGAAGTTGAAGCTAGACAAATTCAGACTGGAAGCAAGGCATAAATATCCTCACTGTAAAAAATTGAACTACTAGAACAATTTAGCAACAGTCATCGTGGATTCTTCATCACTTGTAATTTTTAAATCAAGACAGGACTTTTTTCTAAAAGAGCTGTTCTAGTATAAAACAGAATTATTTCAGGCAAGTTCTATGGTCTGTGTTATACAGGTCAGAATAGATTGGTCAGAACAGTGGTCCCTTCTGGATTTAGAATCCATAAGTAGTCTCTACAGGCTTTAAGGGAGCAACAGGATTTGCAGATAAATTCTCTATTATCAAAAAATTTCAGAAACAAAAACCCAACTTGGTCCCCTAATAGCCTCCCTGGCAGGTTCTAGCAGCAGCCAAGGCCCCAGTGACTACCTTGGAGTGGGGCTGGCCTTAGACTTCTTTGCTACTGGATGAGAAAGTGTTCCAAGGCAGTACAAAGGGCACAAAAAGGCTAGCTACAATCAGGCTCCAAGAACAGAACCAAGATCGTTGCTCTCTGCAGAGAAGCTGCTATTATCTCCGGTCAGTCGCTGATAGTAGTGTAATCCCTGCAAAGCCAGAACAGAGGGTGGGGAAAGTGAGAGCAGTTCCTGGATGGAGAACTGGGTACCAAAATCTTTCCTTGTCCAAACTGGTGAAGCTCCTTGATTCGACAGGTTACCAAAGACACTTACTGAGCCATTAATGTTGAATTTCAAAAAAATCTTGGAGCAGCAAGGAAGTTCCAAAAGACTGGAAGAAAGCTAATATTGCTGCAACTTTTAAAAAGAGTAAACAAGCTGACCTAGGTAATTATAAGCCTGTCAGAGCTTGACCTGGATCCCAGGCAAGATAATACAGCGGTTGAGCAACCCAGTTTCTATACTATTCGAGCCCCTACATCAGCAGAAAACTATTTTACTAAAGTAATCCAAACATTTCATCTGACATGGTCCTTAGAATCATAGAATATTAGGGTTGGAAGAGACCTCAGGAGGTCATCTAGTCCAATCCCCTGCTCAAAGAAGGATCCACACCAACTAAACCATCCCAGCCAAGGCTTTGTCAAGCCGGGCTTTAAAAACCTCTAAGGATGGAGATTCCACCACCTCCCTAGGTAACCCATTTCAGTGCTTCACCACCCTCCTACTGAAATACTGTTTCCTAATATCCAACCTAGACCTCCCCCACTGCAACTTGAGACCATTGCTTCTTGTTCTGTCATCTGCCACCACTGAGAACAGCCTAGCTCCATCCTCTTTGGAACCCCCCATCAGGTAATTGAAGGCTGCTATCAAATCTCCCCTCACTCGTCTCTTCTGCAGACTAAATAATCCCACTTCCCTCAGCCTCTCCTCATAAGTCATGTGCCCCAGCCCCCTAATCATTTTCGTTGCCCTCTGCTGGACTCTCTCCAATTTGTCCACATCCCTTCTGTAGTGGGGGGACCAAAACTGGACACAATACTCCAGGTGTGGCCTCACCAGTGCCGAATAGAGGGGAATAAACACTTCCCTCGATCAGCTGGCAATGCTCCTATTAATACAGCCCAACATGCCGTTGACCTTCTTGGCAACGAGGGCACACTGCTGACTCATATCCAGCTTCTAGTCCACTGTAATCCTCAGGTCCTTTTCTGCAGAACTGCTGCTTAGCCAGTCAGTCCCCAGCCTGCAGCGGTGTATGGGATTCTTCCATTCTAAGTACAGAACTCTGCACTTGTCCTTGTTGAACCGCATCGGATCTCTTTTGGCACAATCCTCCAATTTGTCTAGGTGACTCTGGACCCTATCCCTACCCTCCAGCGTATATACCTCTCCCCACAGCTTAGCGTCATCTGCGAACTTGCTGAGGGTGCAAATCATCCCATTATCCAGATCATTAATAAAACGTTGAACAAAACCGGCCCCAGGACCGATCCCTGGGGCACTCCGCTTCATCCTGGCTGCCAACTAGACATCGAGCCGTCAATCACTACCCATTGAGTCAGACAATCTAGCCAGCTTTCTATCCACCTTATAGTCCATTCATCCAATCCATACTTTTTTAACTTGCTGGCAAGAATACTGTGGGAGACCATATCAAAAGCTTTGCTGAAGTCAAGATATATCACATCCACAGATAGGAGATAGTTTACAAGTAATTTCTACACTCATTTAACAGCATTAATATGGAAACATCTTACTACAAACACCAAAGGCGATATGATGAGGCAATTTAAGAATAGCTTATATTCCTCCATTAACTGAAACATAAACAGCAGCAAGAGAACATGCCAAGAAAAATTAACCCCAATTCTAACTATTCATCATACTATTCACATCGCACATTACATATGGGATGGGGTTAGTGTAATTTATCGCATTTAATGGGGAATTATTCATTTAAAACCAATGAACAGCGAGTGTAAGGAATATCCAAGCGCACAGATTTTCCCCTGGCTGTATTTAGAAATAAAGCCCTACTAGGTTATTTTATCCACCCATCCACCTGCCAATAAAGGATTGTGCTGAATATTCAAATGATTTGTCCAGTCTAATTTTAAGTGATTCAAGTGGCAGGAGATTACTCCAGTCTAACTGACCTCTCTGTTATTAAGTATACCTTTGGTCAATTTTAATCAACTTATATCTATAGACATGCCATTGTTAAACCCTAAACAATTACTCCTCCTTGGAGTATTTCATTCCCTTTAAATACTGACCATACGTATGGTTATATCCCTGTTAGTTATTGCACCGTACATATTTTAGGTTTTTTTAAACCTTTAGTAGCTCTAAATATATTCCTCCAGGTGCTAAAATATTTTTCCCCAGTTCAGCAGCATTTTTTGGATACCGAGACCTAGAACTCTAAATAGTACCCTAGATGTGATATGACATGGGTCAGACACAGAACAACTGACACTTTTTTGATCAGTGAAGAAATTTCTCTGTATTATACTATACAAAGTGCTATTGGCTGTTTTTGTCATTAATATTGAACGACCAGATCATGTCTAATTTGCTTTGCACAAAAGCTTAAGATATTTCTAGTTCAGTAACGTACCATTCCCTTCTGAGCATTAGACCAGGAGAAAAGAGTCAGAGGATCTTCTCAAACTATGCTGAAATATCCTATTTTTGACACTCCAGCCTCCTTCCCTCACACCCAGCTCACTTTTCTCATCTACTTGTCACATCTTCCCATCGCTACCATTATTATGATTACAGTGGAGCCTTGTAGCTATACCTTAGTTAGGGTTGTGTTCTAAAATGAGTTTAAAATCTTTTTCTCTCCTAAATATAAAAGTCCTTTTAGAATGAATTTCACACACGGTTAGTTTTTACACATTTTCTCTTGCTGAATTAAATACTGAATATCTGAAATTGGGCTTTTTATTAACTTTGCCCTTGGCAGTCCAACCTTTCACTGTTAACAGTGAAACTATTTACTACATAATTAGGTAGAGAGATGTAACCCTCTACTTTACATCTGATGTAATATTTACGTGTAATTCCATTTTGGGTTATTTTTAAGAATTATTCATAATAGTTGAAACTACGTATGACAAATTTTTGTCAAATATACTCTTCTCTGTTTTATAGATAAAAAACAGACTCCATCAATATAGTTACATTTTTCAGTCAGATTCTATGCTACTAGGCAGAAGATTTTATATATGGGGGTCTGGCACACAGCACTGATGTGAAGTGTACACTTCTCCATCCCCGACAGATTTGCCCCTCTTATTTAATCATCTACCTTTAAGCATGAAAAAACCACATTAATATACAAAAAATTAATTGTAAAATAGTCAAGTTAACTTGTACTACATACAATACACCTGAGACAAACATGAAAAAGCGAGGAAAGAAAAAGGTTAAGCCATTACAGCACATACCCTTCAATGCTCTAGCCACAACCATACACTTTACCATTATCACAATTACCCATCACCACAAATCCCACACCACAACCTTAACTCCTCTGTAATGTCACCAGGTATAATTCATGTTTTGCGTCTGTACCAAGACTATGTATCCCTAAGGCATTAGCTATTTGAGGCTGGAAGATTGATCAATGGAGCTTACCTTTAAGAATGTATTAACATGCAATGGAACCTCTGGCTGGCACTACTGATACCTAGAAAAGCAAAAATCAAGTGTGTATTAGGTTTCTCCTGCCAACCAATTCCACAATGCCAACAAAGCTTGAGATATAAAGCATGACCTCAAATCTGAACCACCACTTCCAGATGGAAATTTAGGAGCTCTCCAAACAAACATTTGAACATAAGAACGGCCATACTGGGTCAGACCAAAGGTCCATCCAGCCCAGTATCCTGTCTACCGACAGGTTTCAGAGGAACAGCCGTGTTAGTCTGTATTCGCAAAAAGAAAAGGAGTACTTGTGGCACCTTAGAGACTAACCAATTTATTTGAGCATGAGCTTTCGTGAGCTACATGAAGTGAGCTGTAGCTCACGAAAGCTCATGCTCAAATAAATTGGTTAGTCTCTAAGGTGCCACAAGTACTCCTTTTCTTTTTGTCTACCGACAGTGGCCAATGCCAGCTGCTCCAGAGGGAGTGAACTTAACAGGTAATGATCTAGTGATCTCTCTCCCGCCATCCATCTCCACCCTCTGACAAACAGAGGCTCGGGACACCATTCCTTACCCATCCTGGCTAATAGCCATTAATGGACTTAACCTCCATGAATTTATCCAGTTCTCTTAAACCCTGTTATAGTCCTAGCCTTCACAACCTCCTCAGGCAAGGACTTCCACAGGTTGGTACCTGTTTTGGATTCATAATTTAATCACTGCCAATACAGCCATCCTCCATTTTCAGATGTGGTGGACAGAATGACAGAATGTAAAATGAGCCAAAGGTTAGTTATGAGGAATTTTCTGAAAGGAACCTAAGGCTCTTCCACCAATCTTCAGAAACTGAACATGAAAAATTCTTCTGTTTAACACAAGGATTCACCCACAGGTGTTAATCGTTCAGTTCTGCAGAGACAAAGGAATAAACACCTTGTGTGCTCAAGCAAATTTTAATTACTTGCAGTAGGACTGAGGCCATAGGCTACTTTCAGTTAAAATGGTCACCATTTCCTTACAGCCTGTACAATAGATTAGAATGTCCATATCAGGGTAAAAGGGGTGTTTCTGAGGAGTAACTGCATATCCTGTGCTCAGAGGTAACAGCCTTGGCTAATTTGTGAGTTTGGTATGTTTCTGTAAGGACCTTGTGATTGGGTTTTCAAGCCTCTCCAGGCCATGTGTGTGATCTCTCCAGGTGTTTTTAAAATTCTTCTTCTTAACGAAGGAGTTGTGCTGACCCAATTATACAACCTATATAAGCCAGCTGCAAAGGGAGCTTTGAATCAGAGAACAGTGAATCAATTCTGAAGCACTTAGAGAAGAGGAAAAAGTGATCAGGAACAGTCAGCATGGATTCACCAAGGGCAAGTCATGCCTGACTAATCTAATTACCTTCTATGATGAGATAACTGGCTCTGTGGATGAGAACGTGATGAGGAGTGGACATGTTGTTCCTTGACTTTAGCAAAGCTTTTGACACAGTCTCCCACAGTATTCTTGCCAGCAAGTTAAAGAAGTATGGGCTGGATGAATGGACTATAAGGTGGAGAGAAAGTTGGCTAGATTGTCGGGCTCAACAGGTAGTGATCAATGGTTCCATGTCTAGTTGGCAGCCGGTATCAAGTGGAGTGCCCCAAGGGTCGGTCCTTGAGCTGGTTTTGTTCAATATCTTCATAAATGATCTGGAGGATGATGTGGATTGCACCCTCAGCAAGTTTGCAGATGACACTAAACTGGGAGGAGAGGTAGATACGCTGGAGGGTAGGGATAGGGTCCAGAGTCACCTAGACAAATTGGAGGATTGGGCCAAAAGAAATCTGATGAGGTTCAACAAGGACAAGTGCAGAGTACTGCACTTAGGACGGAAGAATCCAATGCACTGCTACAGACTAGGGACCGAATGGCTCGGCAGCAGTTCTGCAGAAAAGGACCTGGGGATTACAGTGGATGAGAAGCTGGATATGAGTCAACAGTGTGCCCTTGTTGCCAAGAAGACCAATGGCATTTTGGGCTGTATAAGTAGGGGCATTGCCAGCAGATTGAGGGACGTGATCGTTCTCCTCTATTCGACATTGGTGAGGTCTCATCTGGAGTACTGTGTCCAGTTTTGGGCCCCACACTACAAGAAATGTGGAAAAATTGGAAAATGTCCAGCGGAGGGCAACAAAAATGATTAGGGGGCTGGAGCACATGACATATGGGGAGAGGCTGAGGGAACTGGGATTGTTTAGTCTGCAGAAGATAAAAATGAGGGGGGATTTGATAGCTGCTTTCAACTACCTGAAAGGGGGTTCCAAAGAGGATGGATCTAGACTGTTCTCAGTGGTAGCTGATGACAGAACAAGGAGTAATCGTCTCAAGTTGCAGTGGGGAAGGTTTAGATTGGATATTAGGAAAAACTATTTCATTCGGAGGGTGGTGAAACACTGGAATGTGTTACCTAGGGAGGTGGTGGAATCTCCTTCCTTAGATATTTTTAAAGTCAGGCTTGACAAAGCCCTGGCTGGGATGATTTAGCTGCGGTTTGGTCCTGCTTTGAGCAAGGGGTTGGACTAGATGACCTCCTGAGGTCCCTTCCAACCCTGATATTCTATGATTCTATGACCAGGCAAACACTAACAGGAGTGTTTGAAGGAATTTGCAGCAGGGAATTTGCTTATCTTCTACCTAGGTAGATTTCTACATGAGTAATAATGGACAACATTGGAACAGTATTTGCAGTCTGGGAGGAGATGTACATGTTTTCCTTCCTGACTGAAGGCACAAGAAAAGTTTTCCTGAATGTGAAATGCAAGTTGATGGGAAGAAAAGATTTGTGGTCTTGAAGAACCATCAATCTGACAGCACCAAAGAGAATGAAGACTTCTTGAACAACAAGATCTAGAAATCATCGCCACAGATTCAACAAGGGAAGGAATTAGCAATGAAGGAGTCGAAAGTAGAAATCAGAAAAAGAGGATTGGCAGTTTATGATCACTAGAGGAAAGTGAACCAGAAGGCCTTCTACATAGCAGAATACATCATCAAGTACGGTTTAAAAAAGAGAAGTTCATGAAGGATAGGTCCATCACTGGCGATTAGCCAGGATGGGCAGGGATGGTGTCCCTAGCCTCTGTTTGTCAGAAGCTGGGAATGGGCGACAAGGGATGGATCACTTGATGATAACTTGTTCTGTTCATTCCCTCTGGGGCACCTGGCATTGGCCACTGTCAGAGGATAGGATACTGGGCTAGATGGACCTTTGGTTTGACCCAGTATGGCTGTTCTTATGTAGTCTACAAGGCATCTGCAGAAAAATCTCTCTTTGAAATTTCACTAGACGAACAAAATAAGAGCTGCAAGGGACACATATGAGGATGGCTGCTCAGCTCAATCCAGAAGGACATCACACCTGCTCAAGAGAAGATGAGAACAGTCCCTGTTTTCAGGGACTCCATGTTAAGAAAAGTGGGTAAAAAATTCTGCAAGAGACAAAAAAAGGACAGAAGAATTGTGTGCCGTCTTCCCGGAATTAAGAGAAGAGATATGATAAGATGGCATTCTGAAGTTGATGCACAAAACTCCGCTGGCAATTAAACAAACTGGCACGAGTGACATGACATTATGCTTCAGAGATTATTGAACACTTCAGGGATCTTGGAAGGGAGGAAAGGCCAGGTGATATTTTTGGAGATCCCTCTTATCCCATGAGCAAAGGGGAGGTGAACCTCTGGGCTAGGTAAGTGATATAGAGTAGAGGGATTTGTTTTCATGGAATGTTAGCCACGTTACATGGAAGAGAGATCTAGAGAGTTGGGATGGCCTTCATCACAATGGCACAGAAATCAATCTTGTGGAATAGACTAGTTAGATTATTTGGAAGACATTTAATAACAAACAGTAATGTGGTAAACACAATACAAATGCTATGCAATGCAGACTAAAGGAGTCACAAACATCATGAATCATGGGGTGTAAAGAAAACAAATATAAATTACTGCAAAAAGTACAGAAATTAGAAGTTCAGGCAATTATCAGCATATAAGCTATATTCTTCCACCCAGACAGACCTCACCATTGCCAAGACTGTACGTCAAAGACCACAGCTTTAAATTTCAGCCTTTTAGTGATGCCATCCATATAAAGCCTTCATTAACTACCACCACCAAGCATAAACAACAACAACTTGATGAAGGGAATATGCGCAGAAGGACAGGCAGGGGTGTAGTTTGTTGTGTCCATTTCTTCAGCCAGAATGGCCCTCAGCCTTCATCATTGGAATCAGATGTTTTTAGAAAATTCATGCTGCTTATTAATTATAATTCCATCATATCCTAGTGCTTACATAGGACTCAAAGGGACCTCCTGGATCATCGAGTCCAGTCCCGATATTGCAAGCAACCATGTCATACTCCCATTCATAAATTTATCAAACTCCATCTTAGAACAAGTTAGATTTTTTTCTCTCACTATTTCTATTGGAAGGCTATTCCAGAATCTCACTCCTCTCACGGTCAGAAACCTTCTTCTAATTTCCAACCTAAACTTTTTCATGGTTAGCTCACACCCATTTGCTCTTGTTCCAACATTGTCCTTTAATGACTAGAATTGTGCACAGTATTCCAGATGAGGTCTCATCAGTGCCTTGTACAATGGCATTAACACTTCCTTATATCTACCAATTCACCTCACATATCCTAGGATCACATTTGCTTTTTTTTTACAAATGCATTTCTTTGGTAGCTCATAATTATCCTGTAAACTAATACATCCAGGTCTTTTTTCTCCTCTGCTGCTTCCAACTGATGAACCAGCAACTTATAGCAGTAATTCTTGCTATAGCTCCTAAGTACACGATCTTGCACTTTGTACTATTAAATTTCGTCTAATTTCATCCAGTACTCTAGGTCATCCAATTCTTCCTGTATAATATTCTGATCCTCCTCTGTATTGACAACGCCTCCCACCTTTGTGTCATCAGAAAATTTCATTAGCACATTCCTACCTTTTGTGGTAAGATAATTAATAAAAAACATTAAAATAAGATTGGTCCAAATACTTGAGGAACTTGACTAGTAACCTCCCTCCAGCATAATCTGTTATCTCCCATTTAGCCTATTCCTTACTCATTTTATTATTCTTGTATTAATCCCCATCTTCTCCAACAAAACTGATAATTTCCCTTGTGGTACCAGGTCAAGTGCTTTATTAAAATGCAAACAGACTAGACCTACTATATTTCCCTTATCTAAAAAATCATTCCTCTTTCTCAAAGAAAAGTATCATGTTAGTCTGGCACAGTCTACCTGTGCAGACCTTTGTTGCATTTTGTCCCATTTTTCACTTAACTCCATATTTCTAATTATTCTTTCCTTCAAAATTTGGTTCAAAAGTCTTGCATTCTATTGAAGTCAGACTAACAGGTCACTAGTTGCCCGAATCACCTTTTCCCCCTTCTTAAATACAGCTACAATGTTAGTTATTCTCCACTCCAGTTTTGATAGATTTATTTAAAAACTTTGCTATTGGACTTGCAACTTCATAGATTCCAAGGCCAGAAGGGACCATTTTGATCATCCAGTCTGACCTCTGTATAATGCAGGCCATAGAACTTCCCCAAAATAATTCCCACAGCCTATCTTTTAGAAAAACATCCAATCTTGGTTTAAAAATGGTCAGTGATGGAAAATCCACCACGATGCTTGGTAAATTTTTCCAATGGTTAAATACCCTCACTGTGAAAAATGTATGCTTTGCTTCCAGTCTGAAGTTGTCTAGCTTCAACTTCCAGCCATTGGATAATATTATGTCTTTCTCTGCTAGATTGAAGAGCCCATTATTAAATATTTGTTCCTCAGGTAAATATTTATAAACTGTAATCAAGTCACTTTTTAGCCTTCTTTGTTCAAATTGGGACTCTTCTATGAACCCTCTCCAATTTATCAACATCCTTCTTGAATTAAGGACACCAGAACTGGACACAGTACTCCAGCAGCAGTTGCATTAGTGCCAAATACACAGGTAAAATAACTTCTCTATTCCTACTCAAGGTTCCATTATTTATGCATTCCAGAACAGCCTTAGCTCTTTTGGCCACAGCATTACATTGGGAGCTCAAGTTCCACTGATTATCCATCACAGCCACCGCTTCCTAGGATAGAGTCCCCCATCCTGTAAGTATGGCCTATATTCTTTGTTCTTAGATGTATACATTTACGTGCAAGCATATTGTTTGCTTGCACCCCATCTACCCAGCAATCCAGATCATTCTGAATCAGTGATCTTTCTTCTTCATTATTTACCATTCCTCAGTCTGCATGTCATCCACTATCATCAGTGACAATATTACTTTTTCTTCCAAGTATTTGATAAGAATGTTACATAACATTGGGCTAAGAACGAATCCCTATGGCACTCCGCTGGAAACACCCACGTGATGACAATTCCTCATTTATAGACACACTCTGAAACCTCTCTGCAGTTAGCCAGTTTTTAATCCATTTAATATATGCCATGTTAATTTTATTTTGTTCTAGTTTTTTTAATCAAAATTTTATGCGGCACCAAGCCAAATGACTCAGAAAAGTCTATTACATGAATGCTATTACCTTTATCAACCAAACTTATCTCATAAAAAAAATCAAGTTAGTTTGACAGGATCTATTTTCCATACACCCACGTTGATTTTTGTTCATTACATTACCCTATGTTAATTCTTTATTACTCAAGTGCCGTATTTACGGCATCATTATCTTGCCTGAGATTGGCATCAGGCTAACAGGCCTATAATTATCCAGGTCATCCCATTTACCATTTAAAAAATTGGTCCACCATTAAGTTTCTTCTGGTTTTCTGCAATTTCCCCGCTACTCCAAGCATTACTGAAAATCAACAGGTCCAGTGAGCTCCCCAACCGTTTTAAAACTCCTGGATGCAAGTTATCTAGATCTGCTAATGTAAAAAAATTACAAATTTGGTGCCAATTTTTTCAGCATACTAGGACGGACATTTATCCAATCCCCCAGACTTGAATGTTAAGCTTTTTGAGTTTGTTTCCACCTCAAGGTGGTAATTCATATTTCTATATACTCATTCCTATGTAGCCATCCTGCCTTTGCTTCCATGTTCTACATTATCATCCTTATTAAATACTGAGGCAAAGTATTTGTTAGTTTTTGGGCCACACCTGCACTATCCTTAATCTCTACCCCACCCTACCTAGCCATCCCAGCTACACAGCAATCCCACTTCTCTTCTTGCTCTCTTTTTATTTATATGGCTAAAGAACCTTTTACTATTTGCTTTAATTTCCTATGCAAAGCCTTATTCAGTTTCACTTTTGACAATTCTCACTTTGTCCCTACAGTTTTTGACCTCCAATATCTATTAGCTTCCCCACCCTCTTTTTTTTTTTTTTTTTAAAACGCAATCTCTTCTTCCATTTTTTTTTGGTCTCTCTGCTTACCCCTAATATCTTTTCTGAGGGGTCAGTCAGTATATCAGGTCTGGAGCCCTTCCCTACAAATTCCTCCCTCTTGCTTCGGTTGCATATTCTGAACAGTTTTTGTATCTTTGACTTAAATTCCAAGCATCCTTCACATTTAAGTCCCTCAGCTCTTCAGTCCAGACGATTTCATTCTCTTAGTTTCCCAAATGGCCCCTTTAGAAATCAAACACTTTTTTTTACACTATTTTTCCATTTAATTTAAACTGAATCAACTCATGATCACTCAATCCAAGTTTATTTTCTATGACCAGCTTTCTATAATGTTCTTACTACTTACCAAAATCAAGTAAAAAACAGACCACCTCTGATGGCTCACTGGTTAAAGAAATCTATTTCATCCAGGACTCTACCATTATTAACATTTGCTCTCCAATCCATATCTGGGAAGTTAGTGTCCCATAATGAAAGAATTTCTCTAGTAATATTAAAGAGATCTTTCTACATACTCAAACCCAAACTCAGAGGCCTACAGAAGGCCACTAATGCTACCCCAATAGAACATTTTTCTATCCTTCCCCAAGGCAATTTTAACTTCAACAGACTGTACAGAAGTAAGTGATAGAATGGATAAAACAGCCTAGCAGATTACTGATAGATAAACACTACGCCACCTTTACTTGATTTAAATTCCTCCTGAAAAGCACATACCATCCAGTACCTGTACTTGAATTTACAAACAGGACTTGTGAGTCAATTGCCAAATGTGACTGGACAAATGTAGGTACTGCTATAACATCCAGTGACGTTTACAAGTATCTTATTTTATTCATGTAGCTTTACAGAGTAAGATAAACTCTTTTAAAACCTAAAATACAACACAGTTTAATAATACAAACCAATTAAGTAGACAAAGTTAAAACTCAGCCTACTCTAAAAGCATCAGCAAACTCCCTGAGAAATAATCCCCAATCTTTCCAGCCTGCCTCTCCACACAAAAGCCTTGAGGGAAAAAAAAGACGAACTCAGCCTCTGCCAGATTATCAGAAGGAGGGAAATCCAGGAGTCATGGATCACTCACTGAGAAAATCATGCCATTGGACCCAACATTTATATCTGAAGCTGGGTTTTTTGAAGAGTACTGATTCATCTTTTTCATCAGGGAAAATCCTGCATCGAGACAATCTTTGTGGTAGCTAGGGACCCAAATCATTAACCAGGGTAGATCGGATTTAAATCAAATTGATTTGAATCATGATTTAAATCACTAGTCAGGAAGATTCGATTTAATCATGGATTTCTACATAAAAGTGCATTCTCGTTTGTTGTTATAACCTTAAGACATATTCTTCGCAACTCAGAGACAGATGAAGGGTTCATTTTTAGAAGGTACACACTATACATTTTTAAGTGATTTATTTTGAAAACTTTTCAGGTTAGTTTTACAGCTATATCAGAAAATGAATGATTGTTTGGTTATTTCATTTACCAAAGGTAACTGAAGCAGATATTTATGAAGTCATTGGGAGGTGAACTATCTCCAATTCATCAGGTTAATCCTTAATATTTTGAGGTATTTCTTGCCATGCTGTATTAGGAGGAGAACATCACCAGACAGACATTTAAATTGTTTTATTTAGCTAAAACAACGTTATGTATTCTGGATTTTTTTCTTCAACAGCAAACATGTAATATTTTAACAAAACAAGCATATGAAGTTTTGAATTTAGTTAAACATTCAAGTTTTTTAAAATCAGGTTTCTTTTTGTTAAAATTGTTTTAAACTAAAATAGTTAAATGAATTTTAAAAAAAATTAAATTGACGATGTCAGCCAGGGCAACATGAGAAACTTAAAATATTGGCTTCTGCAGCTAATTCAGTCATCTTCATCTTCATTTTCCTGTTTGTTCATAATCTGGAAAAGAAAAACAAGCTTTCCTACTTTTTCAGGTCCCAAAAGATTTCTCAATTTGGAATGAACTAATCCAAAGGAAACAAATAATCTTTCTACACCGGCAGAAGAAGCTACTTCTGTTAAAAGTGGGATCATCACTTCAACAGTCTCTGAATCTAAGTGCTTAAATGACTTCCATTCGTTCACTGGTGTGACTTTCTTTAAAATATCATCAAACACATTTCTTGAATGGTTCACCCTTAGCTCTGAAGTTTATTATAGTTGACATTATGGAGGGATGATTGCTGGATGTCCATGTCATAACCAACTCCTCTTCTTCAGCAGTTAAAGTTTGACCCTGGTACCGAGTATTGAGAATATTTGCAAGAAAATGAGCTGGAAATAGTGCTTGTCCCATTCGTTCTTTTAATTATTGTAATTTAACTCTGTCATTGCTTATTTCTCTTTTTAAGATCTCACTCAGTTCCTTCCAAATTTCAACAGTGCCAGCAATAAAACAGCTATTTTTCTGCATTTTGTTCAAGGCTACAGAAACAGGCTTCAGGATACTCACCATGTGTTCAACGTTTCTCTTCAGCCCAACGTTGAGAACGTGGGCTGTGACGGTGCCATCTATTTTTTCACAATTTTGTTCACAAACTGTCAACAGATTAGGCCAGTTCTTGATACAGTGCTCAAAACAGTCCACTACTGAGTTCCATCGCACGTCTTATGGGAGAGTTAGCTTGGTTCCTCCCACTTTTTTCAGAGCAACTGCTGCAAAGTGGTTGTTATGGAAGTATTTTGTAATTTCAACAACATCAGCCTTTATTACTGGAACATTGAAGTCTTTGGCTAGGAGGTGCATCAAATGAGCACTGCAACCGTATGTTATTAGCTTGGGACTCTCTTCTAAATAATTTCTTCTCATCTTGATTACATTTGCAGAATAGTCTGTGACCAAGCTGCATACCAGACATTTGAATTTTTTTTCATAGTTTGTTATAGCTTTTCCTGCTACTTCTTGTAAGTATTCTGCTGTGTGTGCATTTCCTGATGTATCAATTGTTTCTGTAAGGAAGACATTCCCTTCTTCTGTTGTCACACAAGCACATACAACAGGATCATTGTGGACATTGCTCCACCCATCAAGACTCAGGTTAACAATTTCACCCCCTAAACATTTCGCACACTGCTCAATTTCTCTTTCGTGCACTTTATCCAGCAATTTGCCTGCGACATCTGCTCTGTTGGGTGGACTGTATCCTGGTCTTAATGACTGGACCATATTAATGAAGTGTGGGTTCTCAATCAAACAGAAAGTAGAGTTTGTTGCAAAAACAAACCGGGCAATTTTTTCATCAATTACCCCATTTTGTAATCTGCTAGTTCTTATCACAAACTTATCTATGGTTGTTTCTGGATGATGAAGATTTTTTTTTCTTTTTGCTACAGGTGATATACTGTGGCTATGTGACATACATGATGTGACTGACACTATCATTGGCAGATAACTCTGAAACTATAGAAAATGATGGTGATCTTGAAGGTGGATAGTCTTCAGAATTCTGTATGCTGAGGGTGGATTCTCCTAAACAAAGTAAGTCAATGCAGGTATTTAATTAGTATTACTATACTGCTCATTTAGTATTACTCATTGCATTCACTGACACTCAGTACTACTTTAAAGCTGAAATTGTAAAAGGAAGATCTGAATATTTCAGCTATTTTTTTTTTTTTTAGTAATTTAGTAATTTATTGTAGAATAACTATATTTTTTGCTCAAACATGAGAATTCCAGACTCGTCCAGAACGAAGACAGGCAGTCCTTAAGAAAAAGTATGAAATAAAGTTTACCAACCTGAAGATCCTGCATGTTCAGACATGTTCCTTTCATCATCTTCAACACAGCTTCCTCCTGAGAAGGAACACTTCTCATGATGCTGTTTCATTCGGGAAACCAGACCTTGCATTTCTTTGTTGCACTGTTTACATTTTGCACGTGTGCCTGTCTTACCCACAGGTAGAGGAACTTCATTAAAATATTCCCAAACTGGGTCTCTTTTACAGCCTGCTGCCATTATAGGTTTTCCCTTCTACCAAGAGAATGGTATGGTAGATCTCAAATCAATGAAGGCTACACTCAGGAAGACCTCAAGACTTCTAGAATATGCTGCTCAAACAGTTTCACTTTTGTTTCTACTGCCTGTCCCTCCCTTCTCACATTTATCTCCAGACTTCTTCTCCTTGTCCAGATCTATTCCGCCCTCAACAATCTTCTATTCATTGAACTTTCTGAAACGTTGCACTTTTAGAGAGAGGTAAGGGATTGACTCTGTGTACACAAATTTGCAGAGGGACAATAGGGTTGAGGTCTGTTATTTCTCACCTCTATATATTATTTATTTAAAAATATTTTTGCTGTTAACATGCACATTATCTCTGGAGACAAGTCCACAGTTTGAGAACTGTAAAACTAGGCATCTCTGATGGTATCTTCTAGACTGAGCCTCATTGGGTAGATAGAAAGATTAACCTAAATAATCTGTACAGAAGCACTTGGAGCACCATAAGATTGGATCTCTAATCCATGACCTATTGGAACTTGCTAACTTTTTCTTAAACATTACATGAATATATTGTTTCATACTATAGAATTAGAATTTATAATCCCTATTCCATAATGAGATATCTTTGAGCTATAATGTATCTTAATTAAAGCTATCTTTAGGTAGGTTTTCCTCAACAAGCATTTTATCAAAAAAATCCGATTTAAATAAAAAACAGATTTATTTATTTATTTATTTATTAAATCACTGAATTATCCACCCTGTCATTAACACAAATTGTACCCGGAAGGAATGGATTCATTAGGCCTATAACCACACAACTATACAAATCTAAAAGGAGGCATAATTTTGTGCCTATATGCTAGTTTTTAGCAAATTGTTTCCACAGAAACGACTGTGGAAACACCTAAAATAAAAGGGATGAGTTTACCTCTCATCTACTTTTATCCTATTTATGTTTTCTTTTTCTACCCTCTCATTCTTTCCTTTCTCACCACTAAACTTATTAGTATTGAACTTTAGTGTTTGAACAAAAGAAAATGTATTAGTTTTATTCACAAAGTTTAGTAACATTTTACAGCTATAAAAAATTGCACTTGAAAATTAGAATATATGAGGAAGCACAAACATTACGTTCTCCCTCCAAGAGCCACCATTGGGTGAGCAAGAAGACACATAGCTCATTAATTGAAGTTTTCAAATAGTATCAGGTGTCATCTCATGTACAGTGCATCATAGGAATCTAATCAAGTGACAAAACATGGACAACTGTGGTCAAGTCCATATCAAAAAGCAAAAGTAAGTTCTTCTGGACAAGTTCCGGTGAAAAAGCCACAGTTACTCCCTGATCATATAATAGCAGCCTATGAACTAATGAAATGTCTAAATCACACACATCTTGATAAAAGACAAAATTGCATCAATCTCTGTTACCCCAGCCAACCAGCATCAACCATCTTGCACATACTGAGTCTTAGACCTCATTTAGCTCCTCTATCGCAACTACACACTGGGGAAGATGAGACTGCACAATACTGGTCCAATCAAAGTAGTACAAACCCACCCGGAAATCCTGGGTGTGTATGTGGGCAGCTAACCCAAGCCACCCCTCATGCTACCCCTGACTACACTGCTACTTTTTGCCCACTAGCTCGAGCAGAGCTACCATGTGTCTGTCTACTCATGCTGAGAAGGAAACATTACTTGCCCTGTACAGTTACTGTAGTTCTTCGAGACGTGTATGCCTATAGGTGCTCCCCCACAGGTGGGCATGTGCCTCTCGAGCCCTTGATCAGAGATTTCCAGCTAGCAGTGTCTGCTCAGCCTGCACATGTGCCCTATACCTCCTTGTGGCAGACACCGAGATGATATAGGGTCATGCAGGGGAAAATCGCCCTTAGTTCCTTCTCTATTCAATCATCTCCAAGGCAATAACCAAAGCAGAGGGGAAGGAGAGTAGATGTGGAGCATCAGATCTGACAGCATGGAGCAGTGAGTAATGCTTTGAAAATGTATGGACTGAAGTCTAAGTAGCAGCTCTACATATCTCAGATACTGGAACACTCTTCAAAAATGCTGCAGATGTTGCCTGCAATCTGTCTGAATGTGCGCTCACCCAGGAGGTGGAGGAGGACCAAGCACCTGCAAACTCATAACAGGTAAAGATACAACCCGATACCTATTTTGAAAGTCTCTGAGAAGAAACAGGAGCACCCTCAGATCTATCTGAAAAGGACAGGAAGAGTCCAGGCGATTCTGAAATGGAATCCTATCCAGGTAGAAGGATAAGGCCCTTCTATAGAAAGAGGATTCCTACTGCGAACCGTGAGCTTTCGGAAAAAATACTGGTAGGCTGCTAAGATTGGTTAAGATGAAAACACAATGTAACCTTTGGTGTGGACATAAACAGACCTTATTATTAAAAAACATGGCACAGGGGAGATCTACCATCAAGGCTCCAATCTCTCCAACTCTCCAGGCAACATGATGGAAAGCCTTTGGTTCAAATAGAGGTTTCATGTGGTGGCTGAGAACCAGGTTGAGGTGCCTAATGCGGGGGAAGAGATTACTCAAATCCTTAATAAATCTAGACTATACAGGGTGAGCAAAAATGGAGGATTCCTTGACAGGGGATGAAAGACTGATATGGCAGCAAGGCATACCTTGACCAAAATGATAAATAATCTGGATGTCTTCAGATCCAGCAGGTAATCTTGGATGAGGGAAAGAGGAATGAATTCAGACCAGAGGTAGCGACGATGGACAAATCTCTTCCATTTCCTCAGCTAAGTAGTGCAGGTTTATGTTTTTCTACTGTTTAATAACACCTGGTGCTCCTCTATAGATCAGGAAACCTCCGTTCCCAAGAACCATCCAGGAGCCACATCCTGAGGCGCAGAACCACCATGTTGGGGTAATGCGAGCAACCCACTTTCTAGAAGATATGAGGAATGGTCAGGAGCTTGATCAGCAGTCGGACACAGCTGAAGCAGGTAAGAGTACCAAGTTTGCCTCAGCCAGGTAGGTATTATGAGAATAACTGGCCTTGTTCTGCCTGATCTTGTTCAGCACCCTTAGAATTAGGAGTGTTGAAGGAAAGGCATAGAACAGACTCTTCTGCCATGGTAGAAGGAAGGCATCCCCAAGGGAATGGTGATCCATGCCCCCCTGAACAGAAGACAGGTGGCTTCCTGTTCACAGAGGTGACAAAAAGATCAATTTCTGGCATCTCTAGAATATGCTGTGAAGAACCTGAGTGTCCAGCTGACATTCATAGTCCTGGGAGAAGTGTCTGCCAAGGGCATTCTGGATGCTTAGGAAGTAGACTGCTGAAATCTGGATATGGTAGGGTATACACCATTCCAGAGCTTTATAGCTTTGATGCACAAAGAGGCAGATCTTACTCCTCCCTACATGTTGATGTAAAACATTCAGGACATGTTTTCCATCTTGACCCTGATTGCTTTGCCCCAGATGTGGGGCAGGAAATAGAGGCAAGAGTTCCTGACTAACCTGGTTGATCTCCAACAGGTTGTTGTAGAGATTGGTTTTGTAAATTGTCCATCTGCTCTAAACTACCAGGTTGTTGAGGTGGGCTCCCCATCCAACAGGGATGTGTGGGTTGTTAGAGTCACTGACGGGGTTGGGCAACACAAAGGGACATCCACACGGACATTAAGTTGCTCCTTCCACTTGTTTAGGGAGTTCTTTAGGTGCAAGGGGACCATCATCCACCTGTACAAGGTGCCCCTGTTCAAAGAATAGGCAGTTCTGAGCCAATCATGGAAGCAGTGGAGGAGCATCCTTGTGTGATTGGTCACAAAGGTGAAAGATTTTCAGCCAGACATCCAGCCACTTTTGGTTCTTGTGGTGGGGGTAGATCTCCAGCCTATACTGTTGATTCACTGCATTCACCACTAGGGAGTTAGGTGGGAGATGGGAAAATAAAGAGTTGGAATTCTTAAGGGGCACGTGGTACTTCTTATTTGCCTGCCGCACGCTGGTGGAATAGGCAGGCATTTGCCACATCATCTTAGCCAGTTCCAGGAGAGCCTCAATAATAGGTATCACCACTCTGGAAAGTGTTGCCAACTACAAAAATATCTGAAGACACTCGGTACCCAACAACAACAGGGACTCTGGTTCATCCGACACCAAGATGTCCCTCAAGTATCGGAACTCCTGTGGTTCTGGAAAGGACATTACCGTAACTGGGGCCAATGGCACCTACAATAATGGGTATACTACAGGGATTTTAGATCTCAGGTGCCAATACTTGCAGTGGTACCCCCGAATGAGCTGCTTGCATCCAGTACCAAGATGGCTGGTTAAAGCGCATGATGGCATCAATGCAGTGGTATCCTTTGGTGACAGTGGCAGGGCTGAACTCGATGGTACCCTGTGCTCACCCTCCTTACTGGTGGAGGGTATAGATGCCCTTTCGGAGCCATGCTTCCTGTCCTTGGAACTCCAGGGCTTTGTGGGCCTACCCATACCCAAGGAAGCGTCCTATGCCTTAACAGTACCCTCCGAGACAGATCTTGACAGGGACATGGTCTTTTTTGGAGCTGGCTCCTTATAGAGTTTATGCTCCTCTTTCTGAGAGTCTTCGCAGCAGGCGCCAAAGACTTCTCTTAGGGGACACATGTCCTGAGGTTGACAGGGCACTCGATCTGTCCAGGGACAGACATACAAGGTGATCTCCCAACCTTGCTCAGAGGGTGAGCTTTATTTCCCTGTTCTTCATAGCCCTGGACTTAAGGGCCAAACAGAAGAAACGCTTCTAGGAGACCTGAGACTCCCCCAAGCAATGGACACACAGAGTGCCAGTCGCTGACGAGTACAGACTCTAGGTAAAAGGCAACATTTGAAGCCTGGCAAACCAGGCATACTCCACCAGGAGAAGACAAATCTCCTGGAGGGTAAAAGAAAGGGGGGACAAAAAATAACCCTCTTGCCTAAAACTAACTATACCAAAACACTAAAATACAACAATAAACTAACTTTGGGAAAAAGAAAGAGAAGGCCAAGTACACTCTATTCAGACACGCTAGGACTCCATCTCAGGCTGAGGTGGTAGAGAAGGAACTGATGGCAGGTCGCCCAGGCAGCCACGGTATCTGCCACAAGGAGGCATAGGGCACATGCAGTGACAGAATGGACACTGCCAGCTAGAAATCTTCAATCAAGGGCTTGAGAAATGCATGCATACCTAACGTAAAGCACGAACAGAGACACTACTCGACGCAGTAGTAAGCTCCCAGCTGCAGTGTATACATACCCTCTGTAGTAAATCGTTGGGGTATTTGTTAAAATCCAATACCATTTCTTCTTAAAACAAATAAAAAGGGGAAACAAAAAGAAAAAAATTCTGTCTGATACTTGCAATTCAGTTGTTGGAAAATCACTGGCAAAGTACACATTACATTACCTTATTATAGGGCTGTCGATTAATCGCAGTTAACTCATGCGATTAACTCAAAAATTTAATCGGGATTAAAAAAATTAATCATGATTAATCGCAATCTTAATCACACTTTTAAATAATAGAATACCAATTGAAATTTATTAAATATTTTGGATATTTTTCTACATTTTCAAATCTATTGATTTTAATTACAACACAGAATACAAAGTATACAGTGCTCACTTTGTATTAGTTTTATTACAAATATTTGCACTGTAAAAATGAACAAAAAAAATAGTATTTTTCAGTTCACCTCATACAAGTACCGTAATGCGATCACTTTATCGTGAAAGTGCAATTTACAAATGTAGATTTTATTTGTGTTACATCACTGCACTCAAAAACAAAATAAATTAAAACTTTAGAGCCTACAAGTCCACTCAGTCCTACTTCTTGTTCAGCCAGTCGCTAAGGCATCAAGTTTGTTTACCTTTAAGGGAGATAATGCTGCTGGCTTCTTATTTACAATGTCACCTGAAAGTGAGAGCAGGCGTTTGCATGGCACTTTTGTAGCTGGCACTGCAAGGTATTTATGTGCCAGATATGCTAAACGTTCGTATGCCCCTTCATGCTTTGGCCACCATTCCAGAGGACATGCTTCCATGCTGATGACGCTTGTTAAAAAAATAATGCGTTAACTACATTTTGACTGAACTCCTTGCGGGAGAATAGTACATCTCCTGCTCTGTTTTACCCGCATTCTGCCATATATTTCCTGTTATAGCTGTCTCGGATGATGACCCAGCACGTTGTTCATTTTAAGAACACTTTCACTGCAGATTTGACAAAACGCAAAGAAGGTACCAATGTGAAATTTCTAGTGCTACAGCACTCAACCCTAAATTTAAGAATCTGAAGTGCTTTCCAAAATCTGAGAGGGATGAGGTGTGGAGCATGCTTTCAGAAGTCTTAGAGCAACACTCAGATGTGGAAACTACAGAACCCAAACCACCAAAAAAGAAAATCAACCTTCAAGCTGATGGCATCTGACTCAGATGATGAAAGTGAACATGCGTCGGTCTGCACTGCTTTGGACTGTTATTGAGCAGAACCCCACATCAGCATAGACGTATGTCCTCTGGAATGGTGGCTGAAGCATGAAGGGACATATGACTCTTTTGTGCATCTTGCAACACAGCTATAACCATGCCATGCAACCGCCTGTTCTCACTTCCAGGTGACATTGTAAACAAGAAGCGGGCAGCAATATGTCCTACAAATGTAAACAAACTTGTTTGTCTGAGTGAATGGCTGAAGAAGTAGGACTGAATCGACTTGTAGGCTCTGAAGTTTTACACTGTTTTATTTTTGAATGCAGATTTTTCTGTACATAATTCTACATTTGTAAATTCGACTTTCATGATTGTCAAGGTTCCTCCCCCACTCTGAACTCTAGGGTACAGATGTGGGGACCTGCATGAAAAACCTCCTAAGCTTATCTTTACCAGCTTAGGTCTAAACTTCCCCAAGGTACAAAATATTCCACCCGTTGTCCTTGGACTGGCCGCTACCACCACCAAACTAATACTGGTTACTGGGAAAGAGCTGTTTGGACGCGTCCTTCCCCCCAAAATACTTCCCAAAACCTTGCACCCCACTTCCTGGACAAGGTTTGGTAAAAAGCCTCACCAATTTGCCTAGGTGACTACAGACCCAGACCCTTGGATCTTAAGAACAATGAACAATCCTCCCAACACTTGCACTCCCCCTTTCCTGGGAAATGTTGGATAAAAAGCCTCACCAATTTGACCACCGACCCAAACCCTTGGATCTGAGAACAATGAAAAAGCATTCAGTTTTCTTACAAGAAGACTTTTAATAAAAATAGAAGTAAATAGAAATAAAGAAATCCCCTCTGTAAAATCAGGATGGTAGATATCTTACAGGGTAATTAGATTCAAAAACAGAGAACCCCTCTAGGCAAAACTAAGTTACAAAAAAGATACACAGACAGAAATAGTTATTCTATTCAGCACAATTCTTTTCTCAGCCATTTAAAGAAATCATAATCTAACACATACCTAGCTAGATTACTTACTAAAAGTTCTAAGACTCCATTCCTGGTCTATCCCCAGTAAAGACCAGCATATAGACAGACACAGACCCTTTGTTTCTCTCCCTCCTCCCAGCTTTTGAAAGTATCTTGTCTCCTCATTGGTCATTTTGGTCAGGTGCCAGCGAGGTACCTTTAGCTTCTTAACCCTTTACAGGTGAGAGGAGCTTTCCCCTGGCCAGGAGGGATTTCAAAGGGGTTTACCCTTCCCTTTATATTTATGACAATGATAAATTGCACTACAATGCTTGTATGAGGAACCGAAAAATGCTATTTCTTTTGTTCTTTACAGCACAAATATTTATAATCAAATATAAATATAAAGTGAGCAGTGTACACTGTTATGTGTTGTAACTGAAATCAATGTATTTGAAAATATAGAAAACATCCAAAAATATTGAAATAAATGGTATTCTATTTTTGTAATCGATTGACAGTCCTACCTTATTACCCACCCAAGGACTTGGGAAACTTAACTAGAGCTGGGCTAAAGCATCATTTAGCTTGCCTCTTTGGTCATAGGAAAGTGTTGCAAGGTTCACTCTGTCCTCACTAGACAAGCTGACTCTTATTAGATGGAAGAAAAGATGAGAAAAGAAGGTAGGAGGAATAAGATAGGGGACGAAATTGACACTACAGAGGATGGAGTATCATTTGGTTTGATTCCTCAACACATCTTGTCAGAGCATGTTTCAGAATCAGGAAAAAAAAGACAATGGTATGACAGTATAGCTCTGGGTTTCACCTATTGGTGATGGTGCTGGCCATGATACTGATGCCATGCATAAGCAAATTACCAACTGCTCCCCAGAAAAGCAACAGATAGCAACCTTCTCCCATGAAAGCTGTAAGTAATAATAAAGGTCCATACATGCACATGTCCTCTGATTTTAAACATTTTGGTCTGTTGGTATTAACAATTCTGACCTAAACACTGTTGACTTGAGGTTTGTCAAAGCTCTTAGTCAGGTAAAGGCAGCTTACATTGTTCCTTGATTTAAATCACTCCACCCTGATGTTATAAGAGGTTGCCAGTGCCAAACACTTCCCATTGTAAACTCATGTTTTAATTTGCTTATAACTTTACAAGCTGTAATTGTTTGGGCTGAAACTTTCCCTGCGGGGTGACTGCCCGGGGCTGAACTGTTTTGAAAAGTTGCAATTGAAAAACAGTTCAGCTGTTTCTCAGACTGAAGTTAGGGGGAAACTACATTGTTCTGCACATGTTAAAATGTTCTTACAATTAAGTTCTAGTGCCTCCAAAATTTGGTGTGTGGACTTTAAATGCAGTAGGGATAGACAGGGTGATGACTGCCCTTGTGTCAGGGATGTGCCTTTTGCTATCCTTGTGAAAATCCACTGTGATCTGGCTGAGTTATAAAACCTCTGAAAGTCAGTTTGTGCCAAGGAGAGGCTTCAAAGTTTTCATGTGTATTGTGCATGCTCCATCCCCACACAGCTTTTATGAGCCCAGATTGTACGTGCACTACCCCAATGAAGTGAATGAGCATCTTCCATTGTAGGACTACAAGGGCTGAGCTACAATTTTCCACTGTAGTGCCAAGCACCAGAACTGGGAGCAGGAAGACTCTCTCTTTTGTGCTGTCGATCCCCGCCCTTGCCCCCCCACCCCTGGGCAAAATCATGAGCCTTTCAGCACTTCTCCACATCTCGCCCCAGTTAACCAACCAGAATATAAGACAGGCCACCTGCCTTAACTAGACCACCATCCAGTCTCTTCCCGCAGCCTCCTGCCTCTTCACAATAAACAACAAAGCAGGCGTCCTACAGACCACAGCCTCATTCACAATATCACTCAGATTCACACCCTAAGCCATCCTATGAGCTGAGTAAGTTAGGGATCCTGTGGAAAAAAATATGTAATGTCGTCATTAAAGACTATCAATGTATACACACAGGGGAACCAAATTAAGGATGTATGGGCAAGGATGGTATGTGAAGAGTAACTCAATTATTCAGGCACACTCAACACCTGTACATAACAATAGCACCTGTGCCACACTTTTATAAAAAAAATAATTAAAAATTCTCTATCTTCTATATGAACAAATTAATTCTACAAATCAATCTAAGTCGTTGGTGGAACGGAGGGAGAGGAGGGGCCACTAAATCATTCTGTCACTGTTTTTCTGGAAGTTGCAGCAGGCTAGTCAGCTGACAGACCCAGAGGTGCAACTGCTTCTTGTTGTTTTGGCATTGCTGTGTCTGACAAATCATTATCAAGCAAGTCTACTGACTCTCCAGTGGGGGGGGGGGGAGAGTTTTTACTCAAACTATAATATAACCAAGCTCTACTATTTCTCTGAAAGCCAGTGTGGGTTTCTTTAGTTGAGCCACCTCTGGATAGTTTGAATATGCATCAATAACGGCACAATAATTTCTGGCCTCTAGAGCAAAAATGTCCACCTCATCATCTGTATCCCAGACTCTAACTGATGTGTCTGTAACTTGAATATGGTTACCTACCTACCCGTTTTCTATACATTTGGCACGTGGTAGAAACATTTACCTTAACAATGATATCTTTGTTCGTACCTGCTGAATATATTACTGCTAGTCCTCTTTTTTCCCCTACTTTAACTGGATCACAAAATGCCTACATAGATTCAGAGTCCAAGACCAGAAGGGACCATTTTGATCATCTCGGCTAACCTCTGTTTAACACAGGCCACAGAACTTCTCCAAAATAATTCCCACAGCATATCTTTTAGAAAAATATCCAATCTTGATTTCAAAATGGTCAGCGATGGTCAATCCACCACAAACCTTGGTATGTTGTTCCACTGGTTAAATAAGATCACTGTAATAAAATGATAGCTTATTTGCCGTCTGAATTTGTCTAGCTTCAACTTCCAATCATTGGTTCATGTTATACCTTTCTCTGCTAGACTGAAGAGCCCATTACTCAATATTTGTTCCCCAGGTAAATACTTACAGACTATAATCAAGTCACTTTTTAGACTTCTCTTTGTTCACCTAAAATAGACTCAAAGAGCTCAGTCTATCACTAGAAGGAATGTTTCCTATAGCTTTAATCATTCTTGTGGCTCTTCTATGAACCCTCTCCAATATATCAACATCCTTCTTGAATAGAGGGCACCAGAACTGGACATAGTGCTCAGCAGAGGTCACACTAGTGACAAATAAAGTAACCTCTATTCCTCCTCTAGATTTCCCTGTTTATGCATCCTAGTATCGCCTTAACTCTTTTTGGCTATAGTGTCACAACAGGAGTACATGATCAGCTAATTATTCACCATAGCTCCCTAAATCTTTCAGAGTCACTGCTTCCCAGGATAGAGTCCTCTATTCTGTAAATATGGCCTACATTCTTCGTTCCTAGATGTATACATTTACTTTTAGCCATACTAAAATGAACATTATTTGCATGCACCCAATTTATCCAGTGATCCAGATCGTTCTGGATCAGTGGCCTTTCCTTTTCATTATTTTCCACACCCACAAATTTGGGTCAGCTGCAAATTTTATCAGTGATGATTTTATGTTTCTTCCAGATCACTGATAAAAATCTTAAATAGCATAAGGACAAGAACTAATCACGGTGGGACTCCACTGGAAATGCACCTACTCCATGACAACTCCCCGTTTACAATTACGTTTGAGACCTATCAGTTAACCAGTTTATAGTCCAGTTAACGTGCATTTTAATTTTATACGGTTCTAGATTTTAATCAAAATATCATGCTTCACCAAGTCAAACACCTTAGAGAAGTCTAAATATATTATGTCAACATTATTACCCTTATCAACCAAATTTGTAATCTCATTAAAAAGGGTATTAAGATAGTCTGACAGATTCTATTTTCCATAAACTTATGCTGAATAGCATTCTCCTTTAATTATTTATTAAAGGAATCCCGGATCAACCACTCCACTATCTTGACCAGGATCTATATCTATATTGATGTGCCGATAATTATCATGGTCATCCCATTTACCCTTTTTAAAAACTGACCCAACATTAGCTTTCTTTCACTCTTCTGGAACTTCCCCACTGCTCCAAGACTTACTGAAAATTGGAATTAATTGTTCAGCCAGCTCCTTTAAAACTCTTGGTGCAAGTCATCTGGACCTGCTGAACTAAAAATGTCTATCTTTAATAGAAGCTGTTTAACATCCTCCTGAGATACTAGTGGAATGGAAAGATTCAGTTATCTATAAAGTTATCATCATATGATGAGACTACATAATCTGTTTTCCCCCCAGTACGGAACAGAAATATTTGCTGAATATTTCTGCCTTTTCTGCATTATTATTGACAATTCTACCATTTCCATCTAGCAGAAGGACCAACACCACTGTCAGGATTCTTTTTGTTCTTAATATATTTTGAAAACTCCTCTTTATTGTCCTGAACTCTGCTGGCCACAGATTTTTCTTGGTGTCTTTTTGCTTCCCTTATGAATTTTCTACGATTCCTAGCTTCTGATTTATATTCATTAATAATAATTTCCCTTTTCTCCCCCCCACCTTTTTTTTTTTTTTTTTTTTTTTTTACAATAGCTGCTTTCACTTCCCCTGTAAACCAAGTCAGTTTTTAACTAGTACAGCCTTCTTCCTTGATTGTGGGATTCTAGCTTCTTGAGCATCTTAGTAAGATTTTCTTAAATGATTCTCAATTATCATTCATTTTTCTGATTAAATTCTTCCTCCTGACTGATTTAGCTCATAATTGTTTTCAGTTTTGTGAAACTGGACCTATTAAAGCATCAAGAATATATAAAGACTGGTCTGGATTTATTCTTCATATTATAGATCTGATCAATTCATGATCGCTTGCACCTAAGCTACCATTAATTTTTAGTTTTGTTATCAATTCCTCTTTATCTGTTAGGACAAGGCATAGCTAATAAAGAATTCCCTGGTGTTGACTGCAACTCTTTTTGAATTAGGAAATTGTCATCTATAATGATTAGAAATTCCAAGGATGCTTTAATACTGTCCACATGAGATCTCAGGCATATGTCATTCAAATTGAAATCCCCCAATGACGTGCAGGGCTTTTTCCCCCGATACATTAGAAAGAGGTGCCTAAGGAGACAGTCATCCTGGTTCTGAGTGTGATTTGATGGTCTGTAGCAGACACCAGCTAGTATCCCATCTAGTGCTGTATCTGTTAGGAGACTGATCCATAACTATTCAAAGGTTATTTTCTTCCAAGTTATCAGTTACTCAGAAACAGGTAATGCCATTTTTGACAGAGTGCCACTCCATCTCCCTTTTTGCCTACTCGATCTTCCAAAATAGGTTAGAAACATTGATTTTAACATTCCAATTGTGTGGATCATCCCATCAGGTTTCAGTAATACCAACTAGATCAAATGTATGCTGATAAATGAGCAATACTAATTTCTCTGGTCTGTTACTCAAGCTTCTGCCATTGGTGTAAGGCAATTCAAGAATTTCTTCCCTTCATGTGTTTTGACTAATTTTGGTATCATCTCAAGTGCTCATATCATCCCTCTTTTTATCCTCTCCTTTTGCTACTAGTTTAATCCCCTCCTGACTACTCTAGCCAGCCTGTCCCAATGGAGATTGGTACCCCTTCTATGGAGGTGGAAGCCATCCAAACTATACAGTCCCCTCTCCCCAAAGAAGATGGACCAACATTCCACAAAACCACACCACCTCTACTTTACACCACTTACCTTCCTTTAAGGAGAACACCATCTACCACAGAGAAATTATGCCTGTGAGGTACATAGTAGTTAAACGCTTTTTTCCACCTGAGAAGTACAGCATATATCACGGACTGCAGTGTCTCATCCTGTGCTCTATCACCTTGTTACTTTTCCCAGGTGAGGTTAGACAGCACCTGAGTACTCTACCCAGTTGACGTGGACGACATCAGATTCAGTTTCTGGCTCTTGATCTAGATGGAATTATTCCTCCCAAATATTGGACAATTAAATAGATTTCCTTGATTGAAATCAATCATGTTTTTGAAGTTCAGTAAGACGCTTTGAAACTTATGTGATGCTTGCAACAGATTCTTTGAAAGAAACAAGTAGCAACAGCTTGCAATCAGTTTCAGTCACAATCAACAGACATAGCTGTGGAAAGCTTTGCAACCGAAGGTGACTAGAGTATCCTTTCCGAATTGCATGTATCTGCGTTCTGTGTTTGTGAAGGTTCTGAATGCCTATACTACAGGTCCCGAGTCAGTCTTTCCTTTGCAGCAGTACTACACCTAGTCCATTTTTAGAGGCATGCAAAGAACTTTTTATATGTCAAAAAACATTAAAATATTGCCATGCAAATTCAGAGATGAGTACTGTAATATTTTTTTCATTTTCACTGTTTCAGGCGCCTCAGCAATCTTCTCATATGCACAGTTTCATCAATTATATTATCTATGAACTTTCCCAACAAAGTTAACACGCTCATGATCACTTGTAAAGTCTCTTTTTGTTTTGCCCTGACCATTCACAGGGTAGCTTGTATTTTCACAAGACCCAATTGCTGGCCTGATTCCAGATGTAAAATAGGTGTTCTGTCCCCACTGTGACAGTGACACAGGTGTGCCTAACTTCTCTGTTTTTGGCATACTGGAGTGAAGCAGCAGCTTCCCGCCACAGAAATAAGGAATCCATCGCTTGCTGCATCAGTGGAGGTCTGTTTTTCAGGCTGCACAATGATCATGTGGTAATACATGATTTCAGCATCTGTATCCAACTTGTACACAATGTACCACTGATGTTCAATGTAATAGTTTAGTATGTCTACCGTGACTACTATTGTATGGAATCAGTGCACAATGGTTTATCACTGGAACAGAGTTCCTTCACTGAATTTACAGTTTTCTTTTGTCTGTATTGTCAGACAAAGTGATTACACTTACAAACTCTGTACTTTTTCCAAATGCTAAACAGAATCTATATGCACATTCACATCCACACTTCCCATGCAGCAGTCTACTGCAGGGTTTTGGCACCTCCCCTTGCACTGTTTTCCCCATGTGTTTTCCTCTTGTGTCTCTCCTGTCTTACTGAGTGATAACCTCACGCATTGTAGGACCCTATCTTATGGATATCAAGCTCAACATACAACTATGACACTGCAGAAATAAGTACTGCTATGAAACCTATCACTATCTTCGCAAATTCCCTTTACAGGGGACTGAAAATCAATATGACAGTGACATTAGCATCCAGGGGGTAGATTTTTTCAGTAATAAAAGAAAACGAAAACTTCTCCAGGAAGCAAATACACAGTATAAAAGGAATTTTGTTTAAATAAGTTCAGGATTTGAGTTTAATTTAAACCAATTCTCACATATTTACAAATGATGTCATTTACGACAGAAAAGTCTCATCTTACAGCACTGTAAGAGAGTCACAAAGCATTAAAGTTAGTGCACACAATGTCTATATATATAAAAAACAGTAAGGCATGCATCTACCTATGCCAACAGTCCTAAACCACTGTAATATCAAATATAACACTCACTACCTTTAAGCTACAGCTAATTTACATGCAACAATTATAATGGAGGTAATGAGTCAGTAATATGAGAGATTGCACAGATGGTGGATTATTTGGCCCAACTGCCACAGTTCTTCAAAGAGTGTATTGAGTTATGCGGTTGGTGAATCAAACTCCCCACAACCCAAAATTGCCCAGCATAATCCTCCCCCAACACAAATCAACAGAACCACCTACACGACACTATAACTAGCACACAAAAAAAACCCTGCAGTACACACACCTCATTTTCCACCTGCACAAATCAGTATGTCTCAGAACAACACACCCACCCTCACTCATACTTACAATAAAACCATAAACTTGAGCAGCAAAGCCACTGGTCACCACTAGTTCTCATGAAATTTTAGCTACTTATGCACAAAATCTACTCATCTCATCTACTTGAGGTAATGGATAAAAATTAATGTTAGTTTACTCTCCTGGCAAAACACAATATATATATAAGAGTAACAGAATGTAGCAAGATATGACACTTTCAAGATTAAATCTCAGTGACACTATGAACTCTGAATATCAAGTAAGCCATCCTGTAGTTTACAAGTATATAAAAGCAAACATACTTTAGAGGTAACATTCAAAGAACATACACTTAAACTGGTTAAAAAAAAGTGCAGATAGTAGGAAAGGAATTAAATATTGGGCCTTCGGAATCCTGTGGCAAAAAGGACTCTTGTAATTAAAATGTATAATGCATAAACAGAAGAAGTGATTTAAAATTTCACAAGATATTCAGATGTCCATTTTTTAACCCTTCATTTTAATATCTTTTTTGGTTCTTTTTGTTTTACCATCTCAGCCCCTTTACCTTAATTTCCTGTTAGAAGGGAGGGGCTGCTGCATTCTGCTGATAAAGTTAGACACAAAGACCTGTTAGGAAAACAGTGGTATTCTAGCTAAATTAAGTTGGGACAGTGGTGTCACCCTCCTACATCCTTCGTTAAAGGTTTGACTTAATGGGGAGCCCACAGTATTTCTGCTGATTTGGAGAAAGGATGGGGGTATGCACCACAAGCAAGCTCTTGAAAGATACAGTTGAAAGGAGTGGGAAGATTGAGTTTTGGACTGACACAGCTACCCCATTGCATGGAGCTTGCAGCATGACATGGGAAAAGGATCTGGCAACCTTCAGGTTCATTTCTCTGACACCTGGGCCTCATCTAGACTAGGATTTATGGTTGTTATAGCTCAGTGATTCCCTCAACTATAATTCACCCTCTGTCCATATTCCCAAATCTCTAAATTGTGAGCTTGATAAATTACAAATTGTGTCAGCTAATCCAGGTCAAGGCCTAGGCTTTAGCCCTGTTTTAGGCTCAGTGCGTCAGTGTACCTCCAGGTCAGTGCAGGATTAAAACAAATCTAAATCAGTCCCTCAAAATGACCAGTGAGGATGCCTGACCATCTGCTCCCCTCCCAGTTCTCCTTGGTCAAGAGGTCACAGGGTCTAGAACAGGAGTGGGCAAACTAGGAGTGCCCAGTACCATCCCACAGAGCCCCCCCACACACACACCCCATGAGTCTCCACCCCCCCCCCTTGGTAACATCCTTTATAGAGCCCCCCCATGCTACACCCCATAGAGTCTTCCTCCCCCACTGGGCATTCATGGCCTGCCATACAATTTCCATACTCAGATTTGCCCACCCCTGGTTTAGAAGATACAAATCAGTACATATTGTCCAGCACATTGTTATGGCCTTTCCTTGTGAGCTGTTTACATCAGTCAACTTTTCTTTCCACAAGGTCCTGGATTCAAATACATGGCTAGCAAAAGGCATTACAAGTTGCCTTCTGGCCAGAGGCACTCATAAAAAGTGCCAGTAAACTTTTGGAGTGAGGTGCCATCAGTGCATGACTTTGGTTCCAGTAATAGGAATAAAAGCCTATTACAATGGCATTGCAAAGAAGCTCATCCAGATGGAGATACACTAGACGGGAAACCAATTCAGGGAGGGGATAATGTGCCTGAAAGATATCTGCCAAAAAGCTAAGAATAATGCCAAATATGGAAGGGGCCTTACTCACTTTCAATCTTACGATGAAATGGACATTATAATTAGCATATGCCCTAACACAATCCCAGAATATACTATGGACAGTAAGGCCTGTCATTCCACTAAAATGGGACAATAATGACCCCAAGCTTCAAGTCACAGAACACTGTGGCTGATACCACTGAAATAGGGCCCACCACAGCTGAAACTTCATGGCCTGGGAAAACGCTGCCAGAATCCCAGAACTTCTAGTAACTTTCAAACACACACATCACTGGAGGTAGATCCAGACTTCAACAATGATGAGAACACATCTTCTCAGCCTTGTAAATAACATTTATAATTTTATATTTGTAAAGATGTGGTATGGGAGTAATGGTGACCACTGTTAAAAGCTTTACTACTGCAGATGTTACATTTTACAGCAAAAATGTTACGTGTCCCTTCACCCTCATCCCTCCCTGCTTTCCCCACCCCCAATCCTTGCACATAGACATATTCCTGATAAATGACAAGGAAGTGGGGGGGAACAGAAAAGTGCACACACAAAAGGTCTGATGCTTAACCAAGTGTATTTTTATTGTTACAACAGTAATGGGCAGATTTCAACTGACATACATGCAAACAGCAAGTCATAATTCATTAGCCATATAAGGAAATGCTAATCCATATACAGCTCACATGTGCCACTGTGCCAGTAAATGGTACTTACGGCATATGCTGGAAAAAAGCAATACAGGGAAACAGTTTTCCTCCATAAAGCAAAGCATAAGCCACACACCTAAAAAACCAAAAACACAACACGAAGGTGTCGAACACACACCTGCAGTTACTTGGGGAAGAGGAGGTATTGCATTCTGCAAGTACCAGTAACAGACTTTACCTTAAAAGCTTGTTAATTTTAGATCTTCTCTTTGCCCATGCCTGTGAAAAAATGTGAGAAAACTTTTCACTAAGCAAATTCTCCAAGGGATCAAGTAAATTGTGTGGAAAGCTAAGCCAGCCTCTGCCGCCTCCTCCCCCCACATCTCATCTTAAACAGAACTCTTGCCTATACCTTTCCTCCAGTAGTCTGGTGTTATCTAAGAGATGAAAAATTCAACTGCAAATGTTGCTGAATTTTGCCCAACTCCCTGCAACATTTGTTCCCTTTTCCACTTTGGCAACTCCAGAATACTGCTATAGTTCACAGTAGCCACTACCTAAAATAATATGGAATATTTACTGCCACTGTTCCCCTTGGCTTTTGAGCTTCTACCTTGACCCCACCACCTGATCATTAGTATTCAATTTTTAAAAAATTACTTCATCTAAATTTTGTACAGTAAACTAGTGACAAAAGGGTGTCTATCACACTAACACTGGATAAGGTGAGAAAAATGCCTCAAGTTAAGTTTGGCATGTGAAACCATAGATAAAAGCATCCATGTTGCTGGAAAGTAAGAAAAATGTGATAAACTATAGAAATTATGCTTATATACTCCTTTCCCCGATCCACCCTTTTTTAAAAAAAAAAAAAGTTCCCTCTACTTCCTCCCAGGACATCTCCAGGGTTACACTTTTTAAAAAAAAAAAAAGAGAGAGAGAGAGACACACCCATGAATGCCTCAGAAACATTGAGCGACCACCTCATCAAGCAATGAAGAATCAGGGCAGACGTGCTACAAGAGTTCCAAAGGGAAAATGCTGGTCAATATGACCCGTGTTATCAGCTGGAGCTAAAAAAGACAAAGATGCTTGAAGAGTTGATGGAAGAGACCAAAGCCAGGACTGAGGCCAACAAATGCAGAATACATACATGATCAGGAAATGGAAGTGCAGGACAGGCAGATCTTTCCAGTTCTAATGATACAAAAGAGTAGACAACTAGCCTGACCACTTTGGTTCTATGCCTGCACTCACATCCTCATCCCCACAGTATACACCACAGCCACTTTACAAGTGCTCTTCGCACACTACACTGGTCTCTGGGAAGAGTCTGTAAGTAGTAATACATGGAGCACATCACAGGACACTGACAGTACCAGGTCGAATAATCAAGAACACCACTCAGCGAAACAACCCACTTCCTTCCTTCCCTGACGACCCAAGGGATGCACCCCACCCATGTACTTATTCACTACACCAATACAGACCTGGACTCTAAATACATTCTATGGGTGGCATACCCAACATCACTTATCTACTGACATTTTAAAAACTCCCGTTTCCCAATCTGGGTCTATGCTGGTTATGTACGATGTATATATCTTATGAACCTTGTAACCAACACTTATAATCCCTCATAACCCAAGCCTGACCCCAGATGTACAGTAGCTTGCTTCTTAATTTGTGTAAATTTGATTTTAAAAATTAACTTTAACAACATTTTTACTTCTGTCGAAGTCCAATGGTCCATGCTGTCAAGTGGAGAGACTCTGTGTACTGATAGCAAATTTGAACTCTGTTGAGCCAATAGATCGGAAATTGCTGCAGACACAGATAAACCCTTTGTGATAGTCACAGTAGATCTGAGAATCACTGTTGTCTTGCCCAACCTGGGACAATAACACCAGCCCTGGTTTTGTGATATTTGATTTTCCTGAGAGCTCTCTGAATTAAAGGAATTGGAAGAATGCATAGAGGAGATCTACCCAAAAAGTCTAGAAAGTATGGATCCAAGATGAACTGATTGTCTGCTCATACTGTGAAGCAAAACCTCTGGCATCTGGAAATACATCTTGCCAAACATTCCCAGATAGGGAAATATTGTTCACTACCAATTCTTGAATGATCACTCATGCTGACTGTGTAAATGTCTGCCCCGCTGGTCTGCCAATATATTGTCCATGCCTGCAAGGTGTAGAGCTATAAGATTAGTTTGGTAGACTATGCACAACTCCCACAGGGCTATACAACTCTGCACAGGTGACAGGAATGTGCTCCACCTGTCTGTTGACATAAAACATTATAGTCAATACCTAAACCACTCCACTCTGCAGCTGAGGTAGAAAGGGCTCAAGAGCCCAACATATGAAGGATGCATCTCTCAATAATGCAATATCAATTTCATAAACATGCCATCTGTACGTGATATATAGTGTCTTGCTAGCCAATGAAGAGAGCTCATCTTTAGATACGCACAGTTACGTACATCACAGACACCATAAGGCAAATTGTGTAAGGAAGAACATCAATCACCATATAACGTGAGTTCTCCTGTTCCACTTCTAAGTACCTTTCTTCCAGAAGGAAAGCACTGCCTTTTTGAGAGCTCCAACCGAGATCATGACTTTTATTGGCAATTCTGAATGGTGTGATTTTGTCCAATTTATTTTGAATGAGGCATGTATTTATAATGTAGCTTTTGCTCCAGATCCTTCTATTAGAATACCATGAGGTGCCAAACATCCAAGTCAGGATATGGGTATCCTGACGTCTCAATTGTGCCTGTACTGCTGAAAAAGGTTTTATCAACACTTGAGGTGCCATAAACATACCAAATGATTGAACCTTGTGTTGATCATCTCCCCCACAACAAGCTTCAAGTATTTTCAATGCAAATATCTGACTGAGATGTGTAAATAAGCATCTTGCAAATCGAGAACCCAAACCCAATCTTGGGTGGAGAAGGATGTGAAGCTATAGTAAGCATGAGAAATCTGAATCTTCTTATGACAGAACTGAGCTTCCGAAGGTCTACAATGAGTTGGAGCCTCCTTGGGGATCAAAAAGTTCCTGCAATAAAATTCCTTCCCCAAAACTCTTCAGGAACTAACTCTAGTAGTGAACCAACTTCTGATCTTAGCAAGTTCTCATGAGAAGGATCCCTGAAGAGGTAAGAGGAAGCAGGAGTTGGGCAGAATGCTAGTGTCAAACTGAATGGAATAATCCTGTTAATCTCCAAGATTCATGATCTGTGGTGACAGTACGCCAAGGCTCTAATAAATGGGAGACTGTTTCCAAATGAAAAAGAGGCTGTTTGCAGGTTTAAATCCCGTTTGTTTTCATGAATCCTGTCAAACCAAGAGGCCAGTGCAGAGGTAGATGAGGCAGCAGATCTACCTTTTAACTTAAAAGTTTGTAGGATTTGTGTGTCTATTGAAGTTGAGCTGGTATTTCCCTGAAAGGAACAGAAAGCAGAGACTGTCCCTAGTAACAAAACACTGGTACCCCTAGACTTTGTTGTAGACTTGTATCTTTTAATTTCTCTAGGAGTTTCTCTTTTACAGTTAAGCAGCCCTTCACCATCAAATAGTAAGTCTCTATCCAGGTTCTTCCTTCCAGAAGTAGTCCAGATGAGCATAGCCACAAGTAGCACATCAAAGTAACCGAGGGTGCTACAGCTTTAGATGCTAGATCAGAAGTACTGAAGGAATATCTCAGGGTGTGGTTAGCGACCAAACAACCTTCAGTAATCAATGCTTTGACCAGTTTGCTCTTGTCTTCTGGCAGCAACTGGGAAAACAGTGCTATTTTCCTCCTATAAATGATATTAGTAATAGGACATCACAGCCTGATAACTAGCTATTTTAATGTCCAGAGCATCTAGCTTCTTACTTTCTCTGTCAGAGATTGCAGAGTGGACTTGAGTCCCATTACCACTTTGAGCTGCAGATCCACCACTAACGAATTTTGAGAAGGATGGGTGTGGAAAGCCCTTAGGAGAGAGTTGGTACAACCTGTCTCCTTTTTTAGAAGTTGCCAAGATGCAGGGTTTAAGTGAGTATTTTTCACTGGCTGTAATAAACTGTCTAAGAGGACAGACTCCTAGAGGATGAAACCAAAACATCAAAAACTGGATGTATAGTTTTCTTTGATGCTACTGAAGGGATTTTTAAGGTAGTTATCCTTCCTATGAACTCATGAAATTGGAGCATATCTTTGGAAGGAGAGGAAGATGATGTTGCACCCCAACAGTCATCCAGTGAAGTTTAAACATCAGTAGCTGTATCTGCATTCAGACAGTCAATAAGATGTTCTACTTCCTCTTCAGACGGTATGTGTAGGACTAGTAAAAGGAGATGGTTCCCTAAATATCAATGACCGCGATAGATCTGGGAAGAACAGATCTAGTGCAGGACATTTGTACTAAACCCTGGCAGAAGGCTTTGCAGCTACTTTTCTTCAGACCTCTTAAAATGAGGATAATACCTAGGGAAGAACCATATGACCACATTGCCCATGTGGTATCTCCCAGTCCTGCCAGCACCCAATAGGTAACTCCCCAGCATAATCCCTGGGAGAGAAATGATGATCTTGCAGTCTGAAGAGATGGAAACAAGAGCTTTGATAATGCGTTGTAGGTTCCCTAATCTATTTTCTGGGAAGAAAGCAAGGAAAGGTATGAGACCAGTTATGGTCTGATTGCGGATCTGAATGTGAATCCAAAGCCCAATTCAAAGAAGTCTCTAAAGGTAAGAACAGCAGCTTGAGTAATTGCAAAGTTGAGAAGCTCAGACATATTTCCCTGGAGAACCAGTTGAGGTCTTAGGGGGAGGTTTGCATAGCTAAGGAAACAGGTTTCATCTTGCAAGATTTTTTCCTTCCTGGAGAAAGAGAAGGAAGAACTGGCTCCAATGCCTTACACTTCTTTCCTCTACCTTTGGACACTGATAGAAACTTATCCAGCGCTGTAATGGGGGACCCCAATCCAAAGGCATATCTGAACAAAGGAGTTCAAGGAACTCTATGTGATGAATTTGAGCCATCATAGTAACCAAGGAATTAGTAAAATCTGATATCTCCAAGGAAGCATTAGGTGAATTACAGGTTTATAAAGAGGTTTCAAAGGTCTTTAGAGGTCAGAGCCTTATGAGAATGCTTTTGAACTGCAGTGAGCAGAAATGGGAAAGCAGATTCTTTGAGATATGCTCTTGTGAACTGGTTTTTTTCAGCAGAGACCAAGCATTTGTGTTCAGTCAAAGCTGATCTTTGTGGATTCATAGTGACTGGAACGGTTGGTGTAGCTACAGTCAAGGAAGCAGATATCTGCAGCAAGACACTGTCAGACTTCTTAGCTCCTTCAATGGTCAGAACCAAGACTGGTCTCCCAGCACTTATGGATTCCTGCATACCAGAGCCAGAAGATTTAGCTACTAATGCTTCCTGCAATGGCACAGCCTGGAGGCGATTCTGATGTTCCTTTCTGGTCCTCGGGTGAAGGCACTGCACACAGAGCAACAAGAAGGCGAATGACCTTCCGTAAGTAGGCCAAACCATGCACCTGTGGATATGAATCAAGAAAAGTGGCAGGGAAAGAAGAACACCTTGAACTCTTGTTCCTTAGTTTTCAATTATAACATGTGTGATTTCAGAGCCTAAATCTCTTTTTCCAAAGTGATTTTAGGCACTTTGGATTTAGGCTCCTAAGTGCCTAAATCTCTTTTGAAAATGAGATTTAGGCTCCTAAAAAACAGTTAGGCATTGCAACCAAAATCTACCAAAAATCCTTGGTAAAAAACAAACAAATAAAATTTAAAAATTGAGTATACTAGAAACATGACAGCAGGCCTGGGAACAATCCATTCTGAAGGACATGATGAGGTTTCTAGTCTATCTACCACCACAGTTGGAAGGAACAGAGGCACTCAGTTCCAAATGTTCAGAACTGTAAGGGAAAGGAAAAACAAGAATGCTCCAACCGTCATTGCTACTAAAAGATTCCACCACTGCAAGATGCACAGTTGGTGCATCCCCAGATTATTCTTTGAGGGGCCTCTGCACAAATACATTTATTGACAATGCACAGGTAATATCACACAGAATGAATCGCCATTACTGCTAGAAACATGAGACAGACACAGCTCCCAACAAAATCCATGGTAATTGCAAATGCATTCCCAATCACAAAGTGCATTGATAGTCTCCATACGAATTTCCACAGCTCACCTGGTGCTAAACCCATGAGCCAGTTGTCTGCTTTCCGGCTGGCTGAAAGCTGCTTGCAAGGCATTTGTGTTTCCCAACTACTCTGATGGAAAAATCAAATATGCAGAAAGAAACACATTCCTGTCACCGCAAGAACATTTTGTAGTGACCAGTCATTATGATTAAGTAAGCTTCTCCATCATGTTTTGAGCCGTCCAGAAGCACTTTCAATCCATCTGCCAGGGTTGTAGTTACAACGTCTTCTATCTGAGTGCCTTGAGTCAGGGTAAGTCTCGTGATGACCCAGGGAAACCGTGGGTAGCAAAGTACCCAAGAATAGTAGTGGGAACATTGACATATATGTTGTTCTACAGAAAAGCGCTCCTGCCTGCTCACAAACAAATACTGCAGAGTTCCTAAACATCCTGGTGTCCTATACTTTGCTAGTACTTGCAGTATTTATACCCATAAACCACTCCCAATGGTCTAAAACACCTGAATCACGATTGAATAACAGCCCTTTTTATTAATGTACTCATTTGCACTCTGTGGAGAGCAGATTCTACAGTTTGGAATCCCAGCTGCAAGAACAGCTCAATGATTTCAGGGACAGTAGCCGCCTTCACAACATGTCTACAGCCCAGCACTTTTATAGCCAAACAAAGCGCCACAGACTAGGGCACTCACAATGAACCTACCAACCCTAAACTTATTCCCAACAGACAGGAAACTGGCAACATCTGACACTTACTAGAGAGTAACATACACCCATCTGACCTGATATTGAGGCCGTGTCATCTGAGCCTGATGGATCCTCAGACAACTTCAAAAACGCGCCCTTGTTCATCTGAAAGTCTGCACTCACTACTGGTCGTCCAAGGTCGCCAGAACCAATAGTCCCAACACTATGTTTGAGGGCTAGGCTCACCACCACTCAATCTACTGCATTTCATTAACCAATAAAGAAATCAAAATAACTGATAAGTATCTCCTGCAGCTTGTTCACCCATAATTCACATTTGTTTGGACTGCCATTCCTGGATCAGCAATCCACCCAGGACACCCTCACTGGGAACTCACATTGGCTGGAGAAAAAATAAGATTGCAGTGAAGTGCAGCAAGAGGCACTCAAGTGAGGAATCCAGGCTCTCAGGCAAGGAAAGGTGCTCACAACCAGGTAGCAGATAAGGGTACAGCCTTCCAGCCCCGGGGAATTCCTGAGATCATTTATTAAAGTCATCTAGTTATCTACAATCCACAAATGAACAAATGAGACCTCTCAAAAGACCACACAAAATCAGCTTGGCCCAGGAACTCTGGAATGCATAGATCATTGACCCTAACATGAATGAATGATGCAACAACGTACATAGAAGGAGACTAAAATTTTAGACACATGACTACTGTGTGTAGATGTGATCCATTATGTTATTGTAACTGAGATACCCAACTCAAATTAAGAACAACCCAGGTAACTCTATTCTAGACAAGGCTTTACCTCCAACAGCTACCTTATGGCAGTCTTGGAAAGTAGAAATAGCAAGACCTATTACCAATGTACTCAGGCCTTCACCTATCCCTGCCTCCCCTAATGTCAGAGACCGAACCTACCTGAAAAACCAAATTCAAACCATAAATATGTATATTTCAATTATAATGCAAACTACTGTACATTCCCCTTGTGAGAAGCCAAAGGTCTCCCATCCACTAAAACAAGCAGGGGTGGGGAGGGGGAATCCCTGCAGATTACCAGGGAATGAGGGGCATTCGAGTGGTGCAAGGCCATCAAAGAGAAATAAAAACAATTCTTGGAAACACAGCGAGTTACCCTGTCTCAGCAGCCCCTATCTTCTCATCCACAGGTCAATACACTGCTGCTGTTCCCCTCCCTCATGCTGCTTTTACCCTTTCTGCCAGGTCACAGCATCACCTCTTCCCCCTGCTAACACCATGTCACCTTGCTCCTGCCCCTTCCTCACCTTCAGATCTCAGTGCTCCCAGTCCCAATGTTTTCTTTTGTTCCCAGGACATAAAGCTGCTGATGCTGCCTCTACCCCACCTCACTAGGTACTGTGCTAATAATGCTGATGATGGCACCCTGCTTCCCAAGTCACAAAGCCACAATAAACCATAACCCAATCCCAGTCACAGCACCACTGCTCACCCCGCCACCATGATCACCATACCACTGCTGCTGCCAATATCCCTCCTACCACTATGGGTCACAGTACCACCAGTGCGCTTCTGTCCACCACCCCATAAGGCTACAGCATCAGTGCCATTCCTGCCCACTTCACCCCCAGGTCACAGGGCATGCCCTGTTGTCCACCTCCCCCTTCCCTGCCCAGCTCACAGTATTGCCACCACCACCACTGCCAATCAATTCTTCACACAGGTCACAGTGCCACCAAGTTACAGTGCCATTGCTGCCACTTCCCAGACATACAAATCACTACACCTCCACCCAATCCACAAAGGTCAAAGCTCTGATGACACTCCTACCCACTATGTCCCTCCCAAGTGACAACTCTGCCAGAAATATCCCCCCACTTGCCCCCTCCAAGTCACAGTGAGGCTGCCAATGATCCTTAACCCCAACAACTCCAGATTATTGCTTCCTATGTCCTCCTCCAGCCACTGCTGCTGCTGTCCACCTCCCAAATATCACACCACCATTGCTACTGTGGCCCACATCCCTGCCCAAGTTTGCTGCCAATCTTGCTTCTATTGCACACCTCCCACCCCTACTATACACTTGCCCCTTCATCCCCTGGTCACAGCACTGCCGAACACCCTGCTCCTGCTACCCACCCACATCACCCTTCCAGTCACAGAACCACCAACCCACTACTGCTACCCATCCTCCAATCCATGTCATAGCACCTTCAATCCCACCCCTGCTGCCCACACTGCTTCACAGGTCACAGCACTGCCCAACCCCACTCATATTTCCCAGCTCCCTCTGCAACTCACAGTGCAGCCAATTATCCTACTGCCCACCTCTCACCCACATCCTAGCACTACCACCAACCCCACTCCCATCACCCAGCACAGATAACAGGGCTACTGCCTGTGCTCCCACTGCCCGCAGCCTGCCCCATCTGAAAGCATTACAGCCCCCACCACCCACCCCAGCCAAGTGACAGCGCTGCACCCCCTGCTCCACACAGCCCAGCCTAGGTCACAGCGCTGTTGACCCCACAGCCTGCCCCAAGGCACAGCACCGCCAAACACCCCCCTCGCACTCTTCAGCCTTACCCCAGGTCAGAGCCCAACCAACCCCACTCGTGCTCCCACCGCCCACCCCAGGTCACAGGACCGTCGTCGCCCGCTGCCCCCTCCCTCAGTTCACAACGCCGTGCCCCCCCCATAACAGAAGCCGCCGACCCCGCGGCCGCCCCCTCTGCGATGACAGAGCAGCCAACCCCGCTCGCGCTCCCACCACCCGCAGCGGGTCGCAGCTCCAGGGGTTGCTGAGGAAACAGTGGGCCTGGCCCAACACAAGGCAGGGGGACCTTAGCCCCGCGCCGCCGCTAAGGCCCAGGCCCAGCGGCAGGAGAGGCCGCTCTGCCCGCCCGACGCCCCCGGCAGCCCCGTCGGAGACAATGAGATGGCGGCGATCGCCCCGCCCGGGGGACCCGCTGCTCCGGCAGGAGCCGTGCCGCCCCGCCTCCTTTGCTCTCTCCTCCCCTCCCGCACGGGCAGCGCCAGCTCCCGGCCCAGCCGCCGCGGAGACCGAGCGAGCGGCCCCAACCCGCTGCCCCCGCCCCCCGCGCCTCCATCTTGGATCGGCGCCTTAGAGTCGTGCCCCCCCCCCCCCGCGCGCCCCGCTCACCTCGGGCCGGGCAGCGCCCCTGGAGCCTGCACTACGGCTGGCGCGTGGGGTCTAGGTGGGTGCGGGCCGAAGCCAGGCCGGGGCCGGGGCGGTGGCGTTCGCGGGGGCCGCGCTCAGCGGAGCTGCAATCCTAAACCGCCATCTGGCGGCATTTCCGACCCGCCAATGGCGCAGCCGCCGCCGCGCGCCGGAGCCCGGGCGCCCCCTGCCGGCCGCACGCCGCCACTACCCGCTCCCGAACGAGCCGTTCGGCCCCGCCTCCGTCTGAGCGCGGCACTCGGGGGCGGGGCGCCGCAAACCACTTTCGCGCGAAAACCGTGGACATGCGCAGAGCGGTCTGTGCCGGTTCACCCCCATGGACATGAGCCGTGTGCGCGCACGCTATCCTGACGAGCGTAAAGCGTCACGGTTTGCCGGTGTTTGTCTCGGCTTAGCGGTGGGTGGGGCCTGCCCTTGGGGCTGGGAGACAGGAAAGAACCTGGGGGCCCTTCAGCTCGCTCTTCCCCTGCCCCTGCCCCTCCGCCTGAACTCCTCTTCCAGGGCGCCAGCTGGTGGGCGGAGCGTGTGCGAGGGGCCGTGGTGGAGCCTGCCGGGCCGCGTGCGTGGGGCTGGGGCGTAGGGCTCGCGCCTTCCTTCCGCGCGCCCCGCTTCCTCCGAGCCGCGCACTCACCTGAGGCCCGTAGTGCCCGCAGCAAGCCGCGTCCCGGGGAGCTGGGTTGTCTCCCGCCGGACCTTGCTGTGTGAGGGACGGAGTAGCCCCTGGGGGTGGAAGCGAGTTTGGAGCTCGTGGTCCCTAGTGTGCCGCCTCGTCCCCTGCTCCTCTTCGCGCCTGTTCTGCCTAGGGACGGTACTTGGGCTGTCGGGATGCTCCAAGCTGCCTTCTAAGGCAGGCCTGGCAGGGTTTCGTTTGCATCTGACCCCAGGCCTACTTTCAGGTTGTTGTACAGCATAGCACTGGTATCCTGGCGTGAACTGATTCTGTTATGCCATTCTGTGCTGCCTCTGACCCAACCAGCCAGAACCGTGGCTTGAATTAGGAGGGGGGAAAGTGGTGTTTTTCTTCTCTGGTCCTCCCACAAGCCACTGGAGACCTGATAATGAAATAGTTGTCACCACAGGTTGTGTAGATCTTCAAAATAAGATCCTACCGACCTTGTTGGTCTCTCAGTGGTGTTGAGGTATGCCCTTCAGCAGAATTGAGGCCCCATAGGCATGTACCTTGGGCTTTGCCTCCCAGTCTTGTGATGAGTCAGAATCTTAGCTTTCATGAAGAAAAGCTGTGTTTCTAGCCTTTATGATTGTTGGCTGATGGGGGAAGCTTTTAGATATGAACCAAATGTAATTAACGTGGGGACATCTAAGTGCAGACTCCAGCAGAGGAAGAAGATTTCCCCCCACACCAAAGCAACTCTGACTTCTTTCACTCAAGGGATGTGTGGTCAAGCTAGTAACAAGGCTTTCATCTACCCCTAGGCTCTGGGGTTGGCTTCCAGTTTCAAGACAGACATGCCTGGCTCTCCTATTCTGTCTTTTCTGGGTCCAATGGACAGAAAGGGGAGAAAAAAAGTGACGTTATCTAACCAAGTGTCATGCTGGTACTTGCAATAGACCTATAATTCACTACCAAAAACTTCGTTAATCTAGAGTTCGGGTTGTCTAACGCTACCTTGGGCCATTCCAGAATTAACCTTAACCTCTGAAAACCAAGAAATGCAGAGTTAAGATAATGTCTTGCACACTCCCTTAGCATTGCTTGGAGCTGGCAGTAAGCATTGGGACAAAACCAAAACTTCACCTATCCTTAATAAAAAAATCTATGTGCATGTTGTGTTCAACACAGTTTTATTCTATCATTCATTTTCATACACTCTCACTATGTTAGATGTAGCTGAATTGATCTAGGGATAAGTTGCAGAAAATTGGTAGAGCTTGCCCTGCCATTTGCGAAGAGATGTAGCTGCAGCTCCTATTTTCTGCCTGTGTTATGTAGGAGATCCAAACAGAAGTTCACAATGACCCCCTTGCTCTAAAATCTAAGGGCTAGGAAGTATGACAAGAAGCAACAAACAATACGTGTTTTAATACAGCCATGTGTATATATGTGGGAACAAAGATTATAGGCTATACTTACAGTGATGGGGAACTCTATCATGGGAAGCAGTGACTGGAAAAAATAAGGGAGTCATGATGGATGATCACCTGAACATGAGCTTCCACTGCGACGCTTTGGCCCAAGGTATTAATGTGATCCTTGGATGCATAAATGACAGTGTTGAGTAGGAGTGGGGAGGTGATTTTACCTCTGTATTTGGTACTTGAGTGAATTCTGAGAAGAGCCACAAGAATGATTAAAGGATTAGAAAATATGTGTTATAGTGATAGATAGGAGCACAAATCTGTTTAGCTTAACAAAGAGAAGGTTAAGGTATGACTTGATAATGGGCTCTTCAGTCTAACAGACAAAGGTATAGCAAGATCCAGTGCCTGGAAGTTGAAACAAGACAAATTCAGGCTAAAAATAAGGAATAAATTTTTTAACAGTGAGGGTGATTAACCATTGAAACAGGTTACCAAGGATCATGGTAGATTCTCCTTCAATGGCAATTTTAAAAATCAAGACTGAATTTTATTTTTTAGATATGCTCTGGTTCAAAAGAAATTATTTTGGGGAAGATCTTTGGCCTATGTTATACAGGAGGTTATACTGGGTGATCGTAATGTTTCTTTCTGGCCTTGGAATCCATGAAGATAAGAGAATGAGTGTTTCCCCCTATTTTAACACTTAAATATTTTCAGTACCCACCAGAACGCCATGTCTGCACCTCTCTGCTCTCCATGCTATTGCTCCTGGGGCTTCTATGAGAGTGATGTTTCAGCAGGAATCCTTAGGACAAGGATGTATAGCTGCTAACATCTGGCAAGTTTTTGGTGGTTTGCCAGGCCATTTGGCAGTAGGCCATTTGTTGAGTGTAGATTGGTTTTAGCTAGCTCATGTTTGCTAAGCCTGTCCTAAAATTGACTTTTATCTTAGTCAAGACAAGGTCTACTCTTGTCCACTTTCTCCACATGCTCCAGAAGGATACAGGTATGATTGCTGAGGTATTGGTTGGGGTATCGCTCAAAAGGAGCAAAGTTAAGATTGTATGGGGGGGGCATGTTTTTGCAGCAAATTCCCTTCATTTTTGGAGGAAGGTACAGTTTAAGGGCACAAGGGGGCTTCCTGGGTATCCCTTGCTGCCAGTCAGTTACCAGCTCTGCCTTCCTCATGGCCCCTCCATGTCTCCCTGGTAGGGCTGGAGAGAAGGTGGTAGCAAATGGGCTGTGAGGAGTGCATCTACCAACTGGAGGCAGGAAGTGGCCCAAATGTTCCTACTCTGAAGCTAGTGTAGGGAGCAGTGAACGGACTTGGCACGCCAATCTGCAACATAGGAATGAATAACTCTTTAGCTATATTTAAGAAGGGAGCAAATGCGGGAGAAGTGATCCAGGCAACTACAGGTCCATTAGTTTGACTTCAGTAGTATGCAAGGCTTACAAAAAATTTTGAGGGAAAGAATAAGTAAATTCATTAGGAAAAGGGAATGTAATGTAACGAAGGTTTACCAAAGGTAGGTTGTGCCAGACTAAACTGATATCTTTCTTTGAGAAGAAAATTTCTTTTTTTAGGTAAGAGAAATGCAGTGGATCTAATGTATTTGGACTTTAGTACATCATTTGTTACAAAATCACATGGGAAATTGTTAGTTAAGATGGAGAATATGGGGATTGGTTCAAGAATTGTAGGGTGGGTAAGGAACTGGCTAAAGGGAAGATGATAGGTTGTGTTGAAAGGAGAACTGTCAAGCTGGAAGGAGATTACTAGTGCAGTGCCTCAAGGGTCGGTCTTGGGACTGAACTTCATTAATACTTTTATCAATTATCTAGGAACAAAAGGTAGGAGTGTGCTAATGAAATATTCTGATGACACCAAATGGGGAGGCATTGTCAATACAGAGAAAGATTGCATTATACAAGAAGAACTGGATGACCTTAAGGTGGGGAAATGGAAATCATAGAAATGGATGGGATTTAATAGTACTAAGAACAAAGTCATGCACTTAGGGACTAATAAGAATTTCTGATATAAGCCAGGAGCTAAACTGTTGAAAGTGACAAAGGAAGAGACAGACCTAGGCATGTTGGTCAATCACAGGATATCTATGAGCCATAAATGTGATGCAACTGTAAAAAAAGGCAAATGGAATCCTAGGATATATCAGTCAAGGTATTTCTAGTAGAAATAGGGAAATAGTCATTCCACCATAGAAGGCACTGGTAAGACCTCATACAGACTACTCTGCACAATTCTGGTCACCTATGCTCAAGAAAGAGGAAGTGGAACGGATGCAGAGAAGAGCTACTCGGATGTTCAGAGGAGTGGAGAGCCTATTTTACAAGAGGAGACTAAAAGGGTTTGGCTTGTTTAGTCTAGCAAAATGAAGGTTGAAAGGGGTAGGATTGTTCTCTATAAATACGTCGGTGCAGGAAGGAGGTAAACACCAGAGAGGGAGAAGAGCTATTTAAGTTAAAGGACAATATTGGCTCAAGAACAAATGGGTATAAATTAGCCATGAATAAACTCAGACTGGAAATTAGAAGGTTTCTTGCCTTCAGAGGTTTGAGGTTCAGGAACAGCTTTCCAATAGGAGTTGTAGGTGCAGGCAGCCTACATTAGCTTTAAGACAGAGCTTGGTACATTTCAGTAAAGTGTATGATGTGGTTGCCTGCAGCGGTAGGAGGCTTGGCAGTCTTGGCGGTCCCCTCTGGTTTACATCTTACAGGTCTAAAATGTTATGCTTCAAGGCTTCAGTTGGTCATCTGTAGGGATCAGAAAGGTAGATGTGTATATATATATTCTGGAGGTTTGGGGGGGTTTTCCCCTCCTTCCTTTGAAGCATCAGAAATGGCCACAGCTGGAGATGGGTCACTGGATGGGGTGGGTCAGTGCTCTGAGGCGATACTGAAAATTATCTTTCTTAGATGCTTGGCTGGTGAGTGTTGTTCACATGCTCAGACTCTAACTGATGTGCATGTGCAGCATTGGGAAGGAATTTTCTCTCAGGTCAGAGTGGCAAGGATCTCGGGAGGGAGGGGGAGAGAAAGAGCAGGTCACCTTCCTATGCAGCATGGGGTGTGGGTCACTTGCTAGGATCTTCTGGGTATATCTGACTGAATCAGTTGCCTGCCATTGCAGGGACCTCAGGCATTGGTACCCCTCAGTCGCTCCTGTTCTCTGCCTGTGGCACAGAATAATTTAGTCTCCTGAGAGCTGTAATACTTTGGTCTAGTTCTGGTTGTTGGATTTGGTGTGGCAGTGGCGGGGTGCTGTTAAGTGGCCTATGGTGTACAGGAGGTTGGGCTAAATGATCTGGTAATCCCTTCTGGCCTTATACTCTATGACTATGACCTGACACCTAGATAACTTTAAAAGAGAAGAAGGCAGTTTTCCCTGACCACAATTGTCAATTGGTCTAGACTGAGCCTCCAGGTAGCCTATGGGAACATCTACACTGCAAAGAAAAACCTACTGCTGGCTTATGCCAGCCAACTCAGGCTTGTGGGATTTGGGCTGCTGAGTCCTGGAGCCTGGGCTCCAGACTGAGCTCAGAAATCTACACAGCAACGAAACAGCCCGACAACCTGAGCCCTGCAAGCTTGAGTCAGCTGGCATGGGCCAGCCACAGGTTTTTATTTGCTGCGCAAACATACCCTACGTGTGGCCTGTTTAGATTGGGACTCCTAGCATGCAGTTGCCTTAATACCTTCTCAAGAGAGGAGCTTCAATACTGTGACTGTAAACGCTCCACAGAACAGAAGATCTGTTCTTACAATAATCCTAAGTAAAGAAAAAAAATGGAGGGAAAGTTATAATTACAATAATACACTTTCTACATTTTTGTCATGGGGTCCTATGAAATAAATAGTATGTGATCATATAGTTAAAGATTGTCAAAAGCATATGCAGAAGGAGACTGAATTAATGTTGTGCAGGCAACCTTAATTCTGTTGTCTTCTAACTTTAGAATACTATTTTTGCATCCTTAACATTCTTCCCAGGTAGGTTTCTTTAAATGCAACTTCTGATTTATTTTTTTAAAATGTAGGAAATGCTGTCATGTGAAATCATATTGACCACTATATGATATTAGGACCTTCAGATCCGCAGTGCTGTCCCTTACCTCTTGAGCTATTGAAACAATTATAGCAGTAGCATGTTTTTGATCTTCACTTGTCAGGAATGAGAGACATTTTGCTAATGTATTTCACCACTATTTACTAGAGCACAAAGGAATCTTGAGTTCAATTCCTGGTTCTGGATGAGAGTGATGGAGGAAAAGCATAGTGGTGCTAATGTATAATAGAAAAGGTGACACTGGCACCTCTATAAATTATAGAGGTAAAGAGTTGATGAGTCGTAAAATAAAACTGTGGGCAAGAATCAGTGATAGGAGACTAAGAAGTGGAGTAGGTATTACTGCAAGTCACTATGGTTTTATTCTAGGAAAAAATCAGCAAATGCTGGGGGGTTTCCACTGAGGCAGCAAATGGAAAAATTTAGAGAAAAAAAGATATTCACATGATGTTTATTGATTCGGAAAAGACCTTTGATCAAGTTAGAAGGGAAGTAACCTGATGGTGTTTGAGGGAAAAATATTATGTGAAGGTTGTCCAAGCCATGAATGTAGGTGCAATGTCAATAGTTGGAACTTCTAGTGGTTTAACATACAAACTGTTGGTAAAGGCTGGGAGTGCATCAGGGATCAGCATTGAGTCCTTTCTTATTTAGGATCATCTTGGATACCCTCAGAAGGAACATACAGAATGAGGCATGTTTGCAGATGTTCTTCTTTGAAATTTCTCACATGTCCATTCCATTTGAGGTGTTTGCATGCCCAGTGCATGAGCACCACAGATATTTTGCTTAGCGGTACCTAGCAGGGTGGCACATGTGCCCTCTGCCACCTCATGCTGCTGTGCAATGTTATGAAGAGCGGAGCTGCCCCTGACGCCCCTCAATTCCATTTTATGGCCCGTGATCTGTAGTCCGAGTGTAGTGGCTTGCTTTGCAACTGTTCTCCCTTTCAGGAATTTTGTTTTCTCCTGTATATAGTTAGTAGTTTAGTATAAGTTTAATTCATTATTTTATTTATTTGTATTTAGACAGTTGTTTTCCGTGTTGTCTGGGTACTGACTCTCAGTAGAGAGGAATGCCTTGGGCGCCAGGCGTCAAGTATTGTACTGGCTGTAAGAAGTCGATGCCAGTGAGTGACCATCATTCAAGGTGTCTGAAATGCCTCAGTGAGAGTCACATCCAGAACAGGTGTCAAATTTGTAGAGACTTCAAACCTCAGACTAAGAATGATAGAGAGATGAGATTGCACCATCTCCTCATGGAGGCAGCCTTGTGTCCACCCTCACAGCCTTCCCATTTGGAGAGGCACCAAGCACTTCTGCCTCAGAAGTGTCCCTCCAGACACTGTTGGAGACTCTGCACAGCTCCCCTTCCCCAGTACCAAAGAAGAAATACACAGTATGCTTCCAAGAAGCCAGCCTCTACCAAGAGATCAAGGTCTCCTATACCAGCTACTATTAAAAAAGCTGGAAGGCTAGGTAGAGTGTCTGCAGAGGAGAAACACTCCCTCATATGAGATGAAGTTGGTACCAGGTCGCCAACACTGGCATCTGTGCTTGTGCCATTTAGGCCAACCCATTCTGTGGTACAGACCTCTTTGATGCAACAGCAGCAGCATCTAAGTACTGACAACACCAGAGGCATCTGCTGTAGCATGGTATCTACTATGCCTCTCAGTACTGGATTCTCCAGTGGTACAAGAGTCAAGTCATCCAGTACTGATTGATCCTCAAACCTCGTTCGGCTTACCTGTGAGTAGCATCCAACTCTCAGTACTGTGGCCAGCTTTGGACCATCCAATGCCTTCTCACTTGGCGCTGTCAAGAGGCAAGTCCAGCATGCTGCCTTTGGTACTGGTGTCTCCGGGCATGCATCACTGGTCCCTTTCAATGCAGCATACCATGCCTTCATGGTTGGGCAATTTGGGCTCTTCCTCGGAGTTGGAAATATGCTCCTATACCCTTATTCCCAGGATAGAAGGGGAATTCCACTCTTGGTACCCAGCAGAGGTCCCATGATGATCAAGGGTCCTGGATACTTCGATGTGTTAGGGGTGGGGGCCTTGTGTCCTATCAATAACCATACTGGAACACATAGGAGTTTCCTCTCACCACAAAGTCCTTCTTACTTCCTCCAGATCCCACACATGTTGGTGTACTTTTTGGGAAAAGGCTCAGGACATTTCCCCCAGTATCAGGGAAATCAGTATCAGTATCAGGGTTGGTACTGAGCATAGGCAAACTTGCCCACCAGAACCTCCCTTGGGAGTGCGAAAATACAGAAGACTCCATCTCAGCCTCCTTTATGCTGCTCTTCCTCTTACCACAGACACCACTGCCTCATTGGATGGTCTTCCCCTCTTCAGGATGACCACAGGGTTTACCAGGATTTAGCAGGGTTTTTTCCTTTTTGGCTATCCAGATTAAGGTAGTACAAAAAAACTCCCATAGACTGATCGGATTTCCTGGGTAAGGATACACCTGTCAGCCTGAGATCAATTCTCCAGGCAAGATAATGGAGGGGCTGATATGTGGTTTAATTAATAAAGAATTAAAGGAGGATAATCTAATTAATGTTAAAAAGATGGGTTTGTGGAAGATAGATGCTGTCAAACTAACTCTTTTTGGAGAGGTTACAAGTTTGATAAATGTAATAGTGCTGAGGTAAGATATTTGACCTGGTACCACATGACATTTTGATTAAAATAGAATGATTAAATTAACATGGCATACATTAAATGGTTTAAAAACTGGTTAACTGATAGGCCTCAAACTGTAATTGTAAATGGGGAATGGTCATTGAGCTAGAGTGTTTCCAGTGGAGTCCTGCAGGAATTGGTTCTTGGCCCTATGCTATGACCTGGAAGAAAACATAAAATAATCACTGATAAAGATTGCAGATCACACACACACGCACGCACGCACACACACACACACACACACTGGAGAAGTGGTAAATCATGAAGAGGACAGATCAATGCTCCAGAATGATCTGGATCACTTGGTAAACTAGGAATAAGCAAACAATATGCATTTTAATATGTCTAAATGTATGTCTAGGAAAATGTATATGTTAGGAACAAAGACCAGACCATACTTACAGGCTGGAGGACTCTATCCAGGGAAGCAGTGACTGAAGAGATTTGTGGGTCATGGTGGATAATCAGCTGAACATAAGTTCTCACTGTGATGCTGTGGCCAAAAGAGCTAATGCAGTCTTGGGGTGCATAAATGGAAATATCAAGTAGGAGTTAGCATGTATTTTACCTCTGTATTTGGCACTGGTGCTACTGTTGCTGGAATACTGTATCCAGTTCTGGTGCCCTCAATTCAAGAAGGATGTTACTAAATTGGAGATTATTCAGAGAAGAGCCACAGGAATGAGTAAAGGATTAGAAAAAATGCCTTGTAGAGATAGATTGAGCACCTTCAGTGCATTTAGTATAACAAAGAGAAGGTTAAGTGATTTGCAGTCAGTAAGTATCTATATGGGGAACAAATGTTTTGTAATGGGCTCTTCAATCTAATAGAAAGGGATAACACAATCCAATGCCTGGAAGTTGAAGTTAGACAATTTCAGAGTGGAAGTAAGGCATACATTTTAAACAGAGTCATTAACCATTGGAACAATTTACCAAGCACGGTGGTGGATTCTCCATAATTGACAATCAAGATTGGATGTTTTTCTAAAAGATATGCTGTGGGAATTATTTTGGGGAAGTTCTATGGCTTGTGTTATACAGGAGGTCAGATTAGATTATCTCAATGGTCCCTTCTGGCCTTGGAATCTATATACTGGGGTTAGCTGAATCTTCCTGTGTGGGTCTGCCTATAAACAAAGCACTACTGTAACCCACAAAAATATTGTGGCAAATGCCATAATTTCTGCTGCCATCAGCCAAGAGGATGGAGTGGAGATACCATATTCCTCCTTGCAGGATATGAACATTTCTGCATCCTTTCCACCCTCAGGATCCGTGGCTGCATTGGCAGCAAACAAAAGGGAGCATGAAGGACGCACCCTTCTTCTACTCCAAAGGCAAAAGAGGCAAAGAGATGCAGCCTTTTCAGTAGAAAGATTTATTCTACTTCTGTCTTAGTTTCTTATCTCAAATCAGCAAGGCTTGCTGGCCAGATATTACTTCTCCATCTAGGATAATGTTCTTGTATTCATAGACAAGTTACCGAAGAATGCCAGGCAGGAGTTTCAGGCCATATTGGAGGAAGGCAAACTCACGGCTAGTACCTCTCTCCAAGCTGTGTTGAATGGGGCATATCCAGCAGCCAGAGCCATGGCATCTTCAGTAATGATGCACAGGCGTTCCTGGCTTCAAACTTCAGGTCTTCCACATGAGGTCCAGGACACTATACAGGATCTCCCTTTCGAGAATTGAATCCTCTTCTCCCAGCAAACTGATGAGAAACTTCAGAATCTCACAGACTCAAGGGCTACATTGAGATCAATGGGGATTTACAAACCATTCCCTAAAGAGAAACAATTCCACCCTCAGTCATCTCAATGATACCACTGTTTTATGCTTAGACAATCTGGCCAGTCCAGGAAGAATCATAGGAGGAGACCTCTATCTCTGTGCTCTTCTTTGGAAACTGTTTCTAGGCAGCCCAGAAGTACTAAGCAGTCTGACTGCCATGTTGAGGGCAGTTTACTGGTTTTGCTTACACCAGCTTCTCCTACCCCTGTTTTCCAAAAGTCTAGCCCATAGTCCATATGCTTGGATCCATGTTACCATGAATCAATTGGTTGGAAGTACAGTGGAACTGGGATACACCCTTTTTTTTGTTTCAATCCCTCCCACCCCATTCTCTTTCCCTCTTCAGGGACCACTCTCACAAGATTGTCCTCCTCAAGGAGGTCCAGTCTCTTCTCCATTTGGGAAGATATTGGAGAGGTTCCCCTTCTCCACCTGGAGAAAGGGTTTTATTCATGCTACATCCTGGTTCCAAAGGCAAAAGGAGGTCTCTGACCCAGGACGTGTGAGGGCTAAACAAATGTATAATAAAATAAGATTTTGTATTCTCACTCTAGCCTTCATTATCCCCTCCCTCGATCCCTGCAAGTGGTACATTGCCCTCAACTTGACAGATGCATATTTCCATGTCCATCAAAACCACAGGAGATTCCTAAGATTTCTGGTCAACAACACCTGTTATCAGTTTACAGTCAAAGAATGTTTGGAGAACATCTTCCAAATTTAGAAGATTTAGGGATTTTGTTGGTTTTCATTGTAAATAATTGTTGCACTCCAGAATTAGTAGAAGTTGTCTGCCACAAGGAAGAAGGAATGTTAAAAGAGAAGCCAGGGTATAAGTTTGGACTATTAAGAGCAATTTCTTAAAAGGGTGACGTCCCAATTGATATTAGGGGCTGATAATGAAATAGAATCCTTAAAATGAATCAAATCGAAAAAGCCTCCCATAAGAGAATCAAAGAAAATTGTTGAACACAAACCCCATCTATTGGAAGCTAATGGAAACAGCAGAGAAAGTAAGTGTTGAAATCCAAGCACTCACTTGGCACATACTCAGGGTCCAACTGGCCACCATATTTGGGGTTGGGAAGGAATTTCCCCCCCTGGGGTGGGGGGCGATGGGGCTGCCATCAGACTCTCTCCCATCCCATAGTTAGTAGAATAAGAAATGGGGAGATTTCAGAGATTGTATTTCTCCTTCTATTTTTTAATATAAGTAAGTGTAGGTTATCTTGCTAAGTCTCCACGCTGGTGAGACCTCAATCTGACTGCAGGCAGGGGGGCCCCCCCTGTGCTGGTGGAAGGTCCCGCCGGAAAAGGGAAGGGTCTGTCCGTGGCAGGAGGTCAGGGTCAGCCTGCCCTGGCACTAATGGTTGGGGGGGTGCAGTTGATGCCGGGAGCCGGCAGAGCTGAGCACAGCTTGGAGCTGCAGGGGACAGTCGCCCACTGCCCCAGGGCACAGGAAGGGACATGCGAGGGAGGCGGGCGAGGGTGGCAGGCAGGGCTGGGGGAGAGACCTGGCTCTGAATATTGCTGGAGCATAGGCACCACAGGCCCATATAACTCACTGCCCCTGCCCAAGTCAGATTGGATTTGGCAGAGACCCTGGGGCTTTTTGCCTTCCGCTGCAGCATGGGGCACGGGTCACTTGTAGATTTAAGCTAGTGTAAATGGTGGATTCTCTGTAACTTGACATTTGAAGTACCCAAGCCCCCCTTGGTTGAAGTACCCATCTCTCTCTGTTGGGGGGCTGGCAGTGTGCTCTGGGCCAACAACACCACCTAATGGTGACACTCAGGGATACAATACCCAACAGTGGCATCCCAGGGGTAGTGTTTCCTAGCGGTGAGAGTCCAAGGGGTCACTTTACCTAGCGACAATATCACAGGCATAGTATCATCCAGTGGCAAGAGTGGGGAGGGTAGAGGAACCTGGGTGCATCCTAATCCACCAGGTTCTGATCCAGAGCCCTTCAAAACAAGTTGCTCTGACATAGGGTTCAGGTCCCAATACCCCCAAGTGCATTCCCTAGGTCACTTACTACCTTCATCCTACTTCCTCCAGCATTGTCTCCTGAGTTGGAAGTGGGGTCCCTCTTGTGGTCCTTTTGCTTCATCTCTGGTAGCTCCTCTGTTGGCAACAGCAAGTCATTCCCTTCAGTTCCTGCAATCAGCTGGCTTCCTGCAGTGCAGCTAGGAGGCTTGATCATGGTGGCTTGGAGGCAGAAGGTTGCTGCACACAACTGCTCTCCTCAGTCAGCCCAGACTGAGCTGAACTGCTCCCTTTTGAATGGTCACTTCACTGGGAGAATGTCCAGCAAAGACAAGAGGGCTTCTTGGGTACAGAGCAGTTTTGTTTTGTTTTCAAACTCTTACCTCTTCAGTGCAGAGTTAGTATTCCATCACACACCCTTCCCTTCAGGTGAGGGCCTGTCAGTGGTTCTTCCCCCTATTCCTCCCCACCCATGAGAAGAAATCAGTGTTAGCATGCACCTTCACCAGATGGTGGAGCACTTTGACATCATAGGGCTGGAGGGAGAGGTAGCATCTCATGATCTGGGCATGTGTCTTTCATGGAATTGATCCTGTGGAGAGAGGCCTGGTCTATAATGAGCTGGAAGTGGTTTCCCAACAGGGAGTAACTCAAAGCCTTCACTGCCCACTTTATCACCAGCGCTTCCTTTTCAATTGTTGAGTACTTAGTCTCTCGAGGGAATAATTTCCAGCTCAAGTACAGTATTGGATATTCCTAACCATCCACTTCCTGGGATAATACAGCCCTGAGGCCCATTCTGGAGGCATCTGTTTGGAGGATGAACTACTTTGTAAAGTTGGGGTGGAAGAGGACAGGCCCCCAATTCAGCCTATCCTTCGAGGACTGGAAGGCTCATTCACAGTCTTCTGACCACTGCATCTTCCATGGCCTGGGGCCTTTTATGAGGTCCATGGGGAGAGGGGTGGCTATCATTTCTAAATTGGGCACAAATAATCTATAAAGGCTGCTAATCTGAGAAACTGTCATACTTGTTTCTTGGTCGTGGGGGCTGGACAGTCCCTCAATGCTTGGACCTCAGCCACATGGGGATGTAGCCATCCCCACCCAATAGAGTACCTGAGGTAGGTCACTTCTTTTCCCCCATGTGGTACTTAGCCAGGTTAGCAGTTAAACCTGCCTCCTCAAGGGCTTGAAATACCGGTGAGGTGGTATAGGTGGTCCTCCCCGTTGACACTGTAAACAACTATATTGTCAATATAGGTGGCAGCATACTGCTTATGTGGTCACAATAGTCGATCCTTTAGCTGCTGGAAGGTGGCTGAGGCTCCATGCAGGCCGAATGGCATGGTCACTAACTGGTTAAGACGATAGGGAGTGGAAAAGGCTGTGTTCTCCCTGGATGCCCTTGCCAGGGGAATATGCCAGTACCCTTTTATCAAGTCAAGTCTAGGGTGGATATATACACTCAGCATTCCCCAGCCTTTCTAGTAGCTCATCTACATGGGGTAGGTGTCAAAGCTAGAGCCCTCCTGAAGACAATGCAAAACCTCAAACTGTCTGGTTTAGATACTAGATTCAATAATGGGGCTCCTCTGATTGCTCTGGGATTCCTCCACAACCCCTAAGGCTATCACCTTTAGCAACTCACGGACTGCCTTCCACATTTTCCTCAGGAAGGGGCGATAGTGGTCCTGCACCCTCTGTCAGGAGTGATGGCTGGTCAAACATCAGACAGACACCAGTGCTGTACCCTGTGGAGACACAGATGCTGGACAAGACTGGACAAGAATGGTTGACAGACAATAGGGACATCATAGGGTAGCAATGGATTGCTTCCTACCCATGTCCTAGTCCTTCCAACATCATCTCCAGGGTTAGAAAGGGAAAGTTAGTCCCAAAAGGGATACTCCAGGTTCAACCAGATGGACCATCGGTCCTTTTACTCTTGTATGTGATCGAAGGAAAGTATCCACCATTATTTGGCAAACCTTGGCTTGAGAAGCTCAAGGCGAATTGGACTGAGATCAAGGTGATCATGAAAAACACCTTGAAATCTTCAAGAAATACTGGGCAAACACTCCAAAGCTTTTGAAACAGAATTTGGACAGTTGAGCACCATGTCAGTGAAGCTCACCATCAACTGTGACATCCAGACAAAATATTGGGCATCTTTGTGCCTTGTTTAGCCAATTTGGTTTATTGTTATAGATGGTGAGTGGCAATGGACCTCAATGCTGTTCTAAAGAATTTCAGAAGTTGAGCTTCAAATAGAATTTAGCACATATGTTCTGCACCATACCATCCTGTGACAAATGAACTAGCAGACTGCTTCATACGGATACTTAAGCATGCCTTAATTGCCAAGGAGTCTACTTTGACTAAGCAGAAGAAATTGTCCAATTTCTTGCTTGCCTTCAGGAACACACCACAGGCTACTACCCAGGAGTCAGCTGCAATTCTTTTTTTGAAGTGGTCTTTGTGTTCCTGTTGGGACCTGCTTTATCCTGATGTTGTCTTGTGTAGTCAAATCCCAATCTATGCAAATTGATCAATATAAGATTCATCATTGTTCTTTCCTAAACAGTGAGCACCTGGCAGCTCACACAGACTTCTTGGTTCTGCAGTTTGTCATAAGGCTGCAGAAGCATGTATGTGGTATATAGCACCTTTTCTATAAAATTAATAGATATTAAGGCCAGAAGGGACTGTTATGATCATGTCGTCCAGGGGTCTCAAACTCAAATGACCACGAGGGCCACATGAGGACTAGTACATTGGCCCGAGGGCTGCACCACTGATCACCATCCCCTGCTGTCCTGGCCCCACCTCCACTCCACCCCTTCCGTGAGGTCCCACCCCTTCCTTGCCCCCATTCCAACCCCTTCTCTGCCCCCGGTGCACACCAGACCGGAGCCGCTCTAGGTAAATGCTTGGGGGGGTCAGGGGGGCTGCGGGGAGCTGGCAGGCTGCAGAAAATAACCCTGCGGGTTTGAGACCCCTGATGTAGTCTGACCTCCTGTATAGCACAAGCCAGAGAATTTCACTCAGCAATCCCTGAATCAAGCCCATAACTTCTGGTTGAGCTACAACATATTTGTTAAAAAACACATCCAATCTCACTGTAAAGATTTCAAGTGATGAATACATCACATTCCTTTGTGAGCTGTTCTAACTGTTAGTGACCTTCAGTGTTAACAATGTGCATCTTTTTTCTGGTTTGAATGTCTGGCTTTACCAAGTCGTTGGATCCTGTTAAGCCTTTGTCTGCTAGATTATCAGAAATCTTCTCCCCATAAAGGCGATTATAGATCACAGTCAAGTCATCTCTAAATCTTCTCTTCAATAAGCTAGGGGCATAGCGAGCAGATGGAGGGACGTGATCGTTCCCCTCTATTCGACATTGGTGAGGCCTCATCTGGAGTACTGTGTCCAGTTTTGGGCCCCACACTTCAAGAAGGATGTGGATAAATTGGAGAGAGTCCAGCGAAGGGCAACAAAAATGATTAGGGGACTGGAACACATGAGTTATGAGGAGAGGCTGAGGGAGCTGGGATTGTTTAGCCTGCAGAAGAGAAGAATGAGGGGGGATTTGATAGCTGCTTTCAACTACCTGAAAGGGGGTTCCAAAGAGGATGGCTCTAGACTGTTCTCAATGGTAGCAGATGACAGAACGAGGAGTAATGGTCTCAAGTTGCAGTGGGGGAGGTTTAGATTGGATATTAGGAAAAACTTTTTCACTAAGAGGGTGGTGAAACACTGGAATGCGTTACCTAGGGAGGTGGTAGAATCTCCTTCCTTAGAGGTTTTTAAGGTCAGGCTTGACAAAGCCCTGGCTGGGATGATTTAACTGGGAATTGGTCCTGCTTTGAGCAGGGGGTTGGACTAGATGACCTTCTGGGGTCCCTTCCAACCCTGATATTCTATGATTCTATGATTCTAAACAGACTGAGTTAACTTAGACTCACTGTGGGGCAGGCATTTGATATCCACAAGAATGATCTGAGGTCTTTGCTGAATCTGCTCTAATTTTTCAACATGCTTTTTGAACAGTGGGCAAAAAAAATTGACACAGTATCACAGTAATGGCTTCACCCATGCTGTATACAGAGGTTATACTACCTCCCTACTCCTAATTGATATTCCCCTTCCCCTGGATCCAAGGATCACATTCACCCTCTTAGCCATCACATTCACTGAGAGCTCACGTTCTGTTGCTTTCCAACAGGACACCAAGTTATTTACGGAGTTATTGCTTTCCAGTATACAACCCGCACCCCCACCCCATCCTGTAAATGTGGCCTCGTTTCTTCCTAGATTCATGGTCTTGCATTTCGCTGTATTAAAACATACGATGGTTGTTTCTCCCCACTCCCCAGTTTACAAAGTGATCTTGATTTCTCTGGATGGCCTCATCATTATTTACCATATGACCCATCTTGGTGTCATCTGTAAACTTTAATATTTCCTTCTGAAACACCAATATTAAAGGGTGTTAGGCTGAAAATTAATCCCTCTAGAAACACTCCTAATCAATAATGATTCCTAATTAACAATTCCATATTTCATCAGTCAGATAGTTTTTAATCCCTTTTATATGTGCACCATACTGAGGTTCTTTTGTGCTAATCTCTTTAATCAGAATGTTGTGTGGTACTAACGGTCTTACAGAAATTTATCATATCAAAATACATTTCCTTTATCAGACAGGCTTGTGGTAATGAACAGAACAGGCATTATACAAACAGCAGGTTGTTATTAGAGCTCTTGCTGTTTATATATCTGCCAAAACATGCCTATATAAATTATTTTAAAAAAACAACAACCCAGATTTTGTAATTGGAGAACAGCACACCGTAATCTTTTCAGCCCTGGACACTGGAAATAAATTAGATGCATTTTGACTTCTGATGATACACCTAGTTGTATTTATATGCTTATTTTTTTGTTTTTGTTTTTCTCCCTGACTGAACCCAGTTGCTTAATCCCAATAAGCATTATATCCATGAAAAGATATTTAAAATCCAAGAAAAAGAAAGGTACTGCAAGTAATATTCTCTCTATATACATTAAATACAAATGAATGTTGGTACAATACTACAGTCAGAGGCCCTTATGCTTACTGGGCATGCTCACTTGCTCCTGCTCTGACGCTCTCGCCTGAGTCTTTTGCTGTCGCCTCAGTCTTTTCCTCCAGACCCCTCTTTGCATAGAGAAGAGGGCGAGTGGAAAAAGGAGAACCAAGGCTAGTTCTGCAAACACCCTTTTCTGGAATACGCCAGGCTGACTGTTGCACATTACACTGGGATTAACGGCGTTGTCCTGCCTTTTGGGCGTTTACAGCGTGAGAAAGATGGAAGGATTGACAAACTCCGGAGAGCAGATTTCCTCCCTTCTTTTCCTTTAACATCACGCAGCCACCTCATTGTTTAAAGGCATCATTGTCTGGACTTGACCAGCTCCTTCTAAGCGAGAGGTAAATAGAGATTTCTTCCCCCTTTTCCCTTCTGGTATTTACTGATCTATTGCAAGATAACGCAGACATCCCAGCTGGTATACAGGCTCAGTTCATTCAAGTAACAACCTCCTGCCTCTGTTATTAACGCTCACTGCGCTTTACAAGGCCGGAGATTTGGAGGCTGTCGTTTGTTCAGACCAGATATGGATTCTCAAAGCGACTTCAATTGATCCGGTTCCATAAATATAGACAAAAATGGTAAATGGGTAAAGAGCAGAGTCCAGGACTGGTAACGCCGCTTTATGTATCATTAGGGAACAGCACTAAACTCATTTGCTGTGTGTCCAAGGTACTGAAATCTCTCTCGTCGTCATTCAGCAGCTCAGAGGGGCATGTGGGCTGCATTTACTCCCCCTTTTCACCTCTCCAGTTTAGCTCTGCGGCGTTCAGGGAGATCGAAGCCCTTTCATTTCTCTCCCAGGCTCCAGGATTTACTAACTCGCCCTTCAAAGAAATACGGCTCATTCCAGGAGACAGTTGCTGGTGGATAGCTCAGTGGTTTGAGCATTGGTCTGCTGAACCCAGGGTTGTAAATTCAATCCCTGAGGGGACCATTTGGGATCTGGGGCAAAAATTGGGGATTGGTCCTGCTTTGAGCAGGGGGTTGGACTAGATGACCTCCTGAGGTCCCTTCCAACCCTGGTATTCTATGATTCTATGATCACAAGGCAAGGAAATGTTCCTCCTAAATAAAGCTGGTGTGACGAATGGGTGCAGCTGGAGGAAGCTGCAGAGAATTTCACAGTAGGGCTCAGTTTATCAATCAACGTAGCGTTTTTAATTAGCAGGGTGGAAGAGTTCCCGAACAGTCCGTAAGATCTGATAGTTTTACTTTAATATGTTTTTGTTTGTTTTGCCACACACGGTATTTCTCTCGTCGGCAGAGACTATGGTTAAGCCACTTGATATTTTAATTCTGGGACAAAGATATATTTATATTTCAATGAGAAAGGCTGACACATTCAAAATAAAGACTCCTATGAATTGTAAGAAAAAGGAGGCTTTAAAGCACAGATGCTGATTTATTTTTTTTTGGCGGAGGAGCCAAATATCCAGTTTTCTTTCCGGGGGAGATTTAGAATATGCGACAAAAAGGCACATAGTGCTGCTGCTGAAACGGTGTAGCATAGATTTTTCTCACAGAATCAACTTTCCACAACAGATTTTTAACTTACAAAGTTTGGACTCTTCTTAAATCCATCTGAGTTTAGATAAATAAATGCCTACTTGCCCCCAACGTATGAGTAAAATTCCCTTCCATTACCACTATTTTAGAAACTTGAAATACTGTTAAGTCTAGTAATATATCTGCCTGCTTTTCCCCACAAGATACATTGATTGTAATATAAAGTCTGGGATTTTATGCAAATTACCAGTGTGAACATTCCTGTCATTTCAATTAAACTGTTGTTATGCAATAATTTGTATAGAGTCCCCATAACAGAATGCTCAAGATCTGTTTCTTTGGGGAGTATTTATCTGGTGGTTTTTTTATCTGGTCTCTCTTTCATTTGTTGGCTAGGTCATTTTAATGTAAAGTAATGGAAGAAAAAGTAAGTCACTACTTCTTAAAAAGAACAAAATTAAATGTATGATTATGTGATTAAAAAGATGACATTTAATATGGAACACATCACTGCAGCAAATACAGCATATATTTTATGAAGTATGTGAAGTAAAAAATTAGAGCTAAAGGCATAAGTTCCTTTAAAAAGTAATTAATCTATGCTTTTAAATTAATTATTTTCTATATTCCTATAATTAAACAAAACAGTTTGCCATTAAGCCTTCATGTTTGTTTTATTTTACTGGACAATATTTTTGTTGCTCTTGTTCAAACAAATTTTTCAATAGAAAAATCAGAGAAAGGCTCTTTACTAAACTATCATGCCACTCGCATTATTTCACCCTCCAGACACAATCTTTAATTTTTCAGAGTGGTAGCCATGTTAGTCTATCAGCAAAAACAATGAGGAGTACTTGTGACACCTTAGAGACTAACATTTACTTGGGCATAAGCTTTTGTGGGCTAAAACCCACTTCATCAGATGCATGGAGTGGAAAATACAGTAGGCAGGTATATATACACAGTACATGAAAAGACGGGGGAGTTGCCTTACCAAGTTGCGGGGGGGGTCGGTACTAACGAGACAATTCAGTTAAAGTGGAATTGGGCTATTCTCAACAGTGGAATACCAAGGAAGGGAAAAAATCACTTTTGTAGTGGTAATGAGGCCAATGTAATCAGGGTGGCCCATTTCAAACAGTTGGCAAGAAGGTGTGAGTGACAGTAGGGGGAAATATTAGCATGGGGAAATTAGTTTGTGGAGTGACCCATCCACTCCCAGTCTTTATTCAGGCCTAATTTCATGGTGTCCAGTTTGCAAGGGATATGTAGGAGAGTTACCATTTTTAGAAAACAGAACTTATTTTTTTACTCAGACGTAATCTCTCTTTTTCTTTTTTACGTGTAATCTCCGTGGCTCTAACACTGTATTTTCTATCCTAGTGCAACCCATTTGAAATAATTTAAAACCCTATTTTGTATATAATATGCAATATGGGCAAGATCTGTGCTAGGTGACCAGATGTCCCAATTTTATAGGGACAGTCCCAATTTTTGGGTCTCTTATATAGGCTCCTATTACCCCCACCCCATCCCGATTTTTCACATTTGCTGTCTGGTCACCCTAATGTGTGCTAGGTGCAGGAGTGGGTGTGAGGCACTCCATACCATGTAAGCCTAATAGACGGAGTTGGGGGTCAGCTGGCTGTGTGGCCATGCAGGGGTGCCTACACCATGGAGATGCCCTCTGGAATGGCCCACACAGGATTGGCATAGAAGGTCAGTTTGGGACAAACTGCAAATGGTCCATGGCAATCTGGGGAGGGGCTGTGGATCCACTTTTTCACAGGGTATTGGGACCACTGTATCTGTGTAACTGAGGTGGAGGGGCTGATGGGGTGTGAATTTTACCCTGTCGGTTGCATCTCTCTGCTTACATCAATTCTGTATCAGATGTTCTCAGTTTAGGATTAAGATGATATTTTTCCTACATGCAAACTCAGACTGGGATCTGGATTCCCCTTGGTTCACCACAGTAACTGAGCTCCACTACAGGAGTGGTGTGGGGACTGCAGAGGCCCCCATAAGACTTTTACTACCATTGGATGCATCTGGTGGCTGGCTTCTCTGCAGCTTGTACAGTAGGCCTGTGCAGTACCAGTTATGCTACAGTACATCTGGAGTTGCCGGAGGAGGCCACCGTACCGCTGTGCTCCCAGCTGTACAGTGTGCTCTTCTGCCGCACCTCCACCTTTGCCCTCACCATCGTTCTGGGGGCCCTGGTCTTTGAACGCACCTTCGACCAGGGTATAGACACATTCTACGAGCGTCTCAACCATGGGAAACTGTAGAAACACATCAAGCACAAGTATGAGAGACAAAAAAAGTGAAGTGAGAGCTGCAGGAGCCATGCAGGGGTGCCTGTACCCCTTGTGCAAACTCATCAGTTGCCTGATACCAGTTACCAAGAATGAAAATGGGCTTCTGACTGAAGAAATCTGAGCCAGAGTACATCACCAACTTCATCTGTGGCAGAAACCTTGATGGACTTTAGGATTTACTCCTGTTGTGTTAAAACTTTGTTAAACTAAACTCACTAACCCATAAAAAACAAAACAGACAAAACAAACAAAAAAACTCACACAGACTAATAGACCTTTAAACTGTAATAGACACTAAAATCATAATACAAGACTCAAAGCTGTTCCCTCTGGGAAGGCTGTGAGTTCCCTATTAGTTCTTTTTGTGTGGGTTCCCAGACTCAGTCAAACTCCTCCTAATGGGCTAGTCACACAATCCCATTCTGCCACGTGTCAGGGTGGCTACCATAGTCCATTCACCACAAACAGTCACACACCTTCATCCTGAGAGGGTGTCTGGGTGCACACTGTTTAGAAACCCCTTTTCCTCCTTCCCAGCAATCCTATAGTCACAGGTTCAGGCCAGAAGGGAGTGTTGTGATGATGTATGCTGACACCCTGGCCAGAGCAGTCATGTCAAATATGGGCTAAGTCTAGCCCTGCCCCCATGCCTTCATCTGGCCTGCAGTTCCCTCTGCACACAGAGGAACTGGGCTCATTGCATCTGTGGTGGTCTCAGGCTCTGAGGGAGGCGACTCTGATTTGCTGCATCAGGCAATAAACAAAAGCTAATCAGCGCACTCTAGCTCAAGCCTCCTGGCTAAGGCAGACAATAAACACAGTCTAGGCTGTGACTCTTTGGGCTGGGCAGAGCAATAAGCAGTCTTTAGCCTAAGGCTTCTGGCTAAGGCAGTGTAATGGGGTCAGCACCCACCTCTCATGAGCGCCCCTGTTTTAGCCACTACATACCTGCAATCACTCTATTTTTGAACAGGGTGGCTCTTACCTCTTACCTTTCTGGTTGGGTGGGAGCCTGTTTTTCTTTCAGTTCTTACAATGGGGTGGCACCTGCCTTTTGCAAGTGCCCCGCTGGCCAATGGTAGTTTGGCATGTCTTCAGCGACTTAGCCCAAGTCACACACACACACTGTCCCCCACTTCCCAGGTATATAGTCTCTAGTTCTTTCTCACAGCCCTGGTATGGGGTCATAGTACCAAGGCTCCCTCCCCAGGGGCACTGCTTTCTGTAGTAGTGCAACAGGGGCCCATCTGAGTACCCTCAGTTGGTGTCATTTCAGCAGTCCTCGCTGGACTCAGTCTTCAACCAGACCAGTAGAGTCCATCACGGTACCCGCACCTGCTCTGGTTAGGTTCTGGGCTCAGTCCCCTGGGCTCAGCCTGCCCACACTAACCTTTCCATAGTCCTGGTGATCTTCCAGCCAGACAGGCACCCCATCTTCAGCAGCCTTCTCTGGGCTCTGTCCCACCTGCAGTGAGCTGTCCGCAGTCCTGCTGCTCTTTCTACCAACCAGGCTCCCAGTTCTCCCTCTTCAATCTCCAGGCAGCACCTGACTGCTCTGCCTCTGCTGATTCCTTACATATGGCCCTTCTAGCCCCAACTGGTTGCTCCAACATCGCCTCTGATTGGCTGCTTCTCTGCAGCCACTCTAGGCTGCCTGAAGGACTTCTCTGCTCTTTTCTGGGGCAGGGTGAGGCAGGACCGATTGGCCTCCAGCGAGGGGGCGGGGGCGCCTCTGGACCTAGTCCATCCTGTCACAGGCAGGCAGTAAACACAGTCTAGGCTCTGACTCCCTGGGCAGGGCAGAACAATAAGGAATCGTTAGCATAGCCTCCTGGCTAAGGCAGACAGCAAACACAGTCTAGCGGCTTGCAGCCTTCTGGCTGGGACAAGTCACAAACAAGGCACAGGCCTTCTGGCCTAGGATGAGAAGGCTTCAGCAGAGGGTTGGGGGGACCCAGGCTATCCCTACTCTACTAGGTTCCAACCCAGATCCCTAAAAGTGCCAGGGGATCCCGCCACTGGGTCAGTGGGAATCCTGCTGAAACATGCTGAATCATATGGTGACAGTACAACCTGACTGATGTCTGGCTCCCCTGGGCTACTTTCTATCACAGTCCATTGGTGTGACTCCGTAGTCTGCAGGTCCTCAGCTTGCTCAGGGTAAGTGGTGGACAGCAGTCCCAACAGCTCTTCCCCACTCTTGGTCTCCTCTGGGGGCAGCTCAGAGTCTGGTCCAGAGTCCTGAGTCTGGTCCAGAGTCCTGCAGCAGGCTAGAGATGTCTGCCTCCTAGCCTGGCTCTGACCCAACTAAGCGCCTGTGCTTGCCTTGTTCCCAGCCTTTCTCCAGCCCTGCTCAGTTCCTGCCTCCGATTCTGATCCTTGGCTCTGACCCCTGGTTGCTGACTCCAGCTCTGTCCCTTGGCACTGTTCCCAGATGCTGACCCCAGTTCTGACCACTAGGCTTGACTGCCACTGCTCTGACCATCCATGCCCTGGTCCATGACAGTATCTCAAGAGGATGTTAAACACAGCTACTAAAGTTAGACATGTTTAAATCAGCAGGTCCAGGTAAACTGAATCTAAGAGTTTTAGAAGAGCTGGCTGAGGAGCACACTGGACTGTTAATGTTGATTTTCAATACATCTTGGAACAATGGGGACTCCAGAAAACTGGATGAAAGCTAATGGTGTGCCAATATTTAAAAGGGGTAAACAAGATGACTGGGGTAATTATAGGCCACTCTGTCTGACATAGATTCCAGGAAAGATAATGGAGCAGCTGTTAGGGGACTCAATTAATGGAGAATTAAAAGGAGGGTAACATAATTTAATGCAAGTCAGCATGAGTTTATGGAAAACAGATCCTGTCAGACTAATTTGATTTTTTTTATGAGGTTACAAATTTGGCTGATAAACCTAATAGTATTGGTGTAATATAGTTAGATTTCTGTAAGGCATTTGACTTGGTACCACACAACATTTTGATTAAAAAACTAGGATGCCATAAAATGAACATGGTACACATTACACAGATTAAAAGCTGGCTAACTGATAGGTCTCAAAATGTAATTGTAAATGGGGAATAATCATTGAGCGTATGTGTTTCCCATGGGGTATCGCAGAGATGGATTCTTGGACCTAGGATATTAAATATTTTTATCAATGTCTTAGAAGAAACATAAAATCATCATTGCAGATGACACAAAAATTGGGGGAGTGGTAAATACTGAAGAGGACAGGTCACTCATTCAGAGTGATCTGGATCACTTGGTACTCATTCAGAGTGATCTGGATCACTTGGTAAGCTGAGTGCAAGCAAATAATGTGTTTTAATATGGCTAAATGTAAATGTATACATTTAGGAACAAAGACTGCAGGCCATATGTACAGGATGGGGGACTCTATTCTGGGAAGCAATGACTGAAAAAGATTTGGGGGTTGTGGTGGATAATCAGCTGAACATGAACTCCCAGTGCAATGCGGTGCCCAAAAGGGGGACAACAATCCTTGGATGCATAAAGAGGTGAGTCTCAAGAAGGAGTAGAGGTTATTTTATCTCTATATTTGGCATTGGTGCAACAGCTTCTGGAGTACTGGGTCCTGTTTTGGTACCTTCAATTCAAGAAGGATGTTAAGTTGGAGAGGGTTCAGAGAAGAGCCACAAGAATGACTAAAGGTTTAGAAAACATACCTCCTAGTGATAGATGTGAGGAGCTCAATGTGTTTTGCTTTTCAAAGAGAAGGTTAAGGGGTGACTTACAGACTGTAATTAAGTAGGCTTGTATGCAATATTGCTGTAGGTGTGTTGGTCCCAGGATATTAGAGAGACACACAGAAAGTTCAAAAGCTTGTCTTTCTCACCAACAGAATTCAGTGCTTCCTGAGATACTAGCTCACCCACCTTGTCTTTATAAATAGGCCTGGCAGAATTCAATGTATTTATTTATTTTTGTAACTTCAAATGATTAACATCAATGTTTATTTTAAAGCTTTTTCATTTTTAACTATTTTGATTTTCTCAGTTGCATGAAATTAAGGTGTGTGTGTGTGGGGCGGGGGGATTATCTCTTGGTGTTAGAGTTAGTGCAGCACTGACAGCAGGGCTCCAGGGGCTCCCAGCACTGAAAGTAAGGCTGCAGATACTGAGGCACAAGGTGTGGGGAAGACTGTGGTTCTGGCCTGGTGGAGCAGAGACACCTGGCCAGGACTGCAAGGAGCAGGATGAGCCCCTGACTGCATGAGAGGACTCTCTGCTGCTGAATGGGTCATGCCCGGGGAAGAGCCCCACACTCCTGGCCAGCAGGGCCATCCGTAGAGATTGTGATGCCCTACGCAGCCCCCCTGCAGGGGGACTGGCCCCAGGCCTCTGCGGGGGGGGGGAGGGGGGAGGCGTACCAGGCCTCTGCTTGGGGGTGGGAAGGGGCTGCGCCCAAGGGCTTTGGAAGGCAGGAGCAGCCTGTGCAGGAAGTCAGCAGGGGTCGGGCTGGTGGCGGGAAGTGGAGCGACCCGGCCCCAGCCTGCTCCACTCTGGCTCCCAGGCTTGGGGGAACGGGGGGAACCACCCCCCAGCACTCACCAGTGGCACAGCTGGGAGTTGGCATAGCGGAGCGGCCTGGGGCTGGGTCACTCCACTTCCCACCGCCCAGTGAGTGCAGGGCGGGCCCGACCCCTGCTGCTGTCCCCTGGGACACATAGCTTACAGGATGGGGTTTGTGGGGGAAGGGGCGGAGTGGGGGCAGGGCTGGGGCAGAGCAGGGGTGGGAAGAGGATGGGTGGGGGCGGAGCAGGGGCAGGGGCTGGGGGAAAGTGGTGTGGCGGAGGCAGCTTTCCTGGGCCCTGCCGTCCAGGGGAATCGGACTGGCTGCTGGAGCTGGATGCAGCATGCAGCTGTGTAGGGCACCAGGAAATTTGGGGCAGTTTTGGTGCCCCAAATTTCCTGGTGCCCTACGCAGTTGCGTAGTTTCCATATGAGTAGGGCTGTCCCTTCTGGCCAGTGATTGAATAAAATGGGCCATGACAGTGGAGCTGCAAGGGCTCACTGGATTCCTGTGGATGCTAAGGGAGAGGGAGGCTGTGCTTGCTGACTATTGTAGGTGGATGTCTTTGTCTATTTCTGTGTGTCACGAGAAATCAACATTTACTGAAGACTAACCATTTATCAAATTCTGCCAGCCTTATCTGTAATACGTGCATGGGGAACAAATACTTATGAATGGGCTCTTCTATCTAGCAAAGAAAGATCTAACACAATCCAGTGGCTGGAAGTTGAAGGTAGATTAATTCAGATTAAAAATAAAGCATAAATGAACAGAGTTATTAACCACTGGAACAATTTACTAAGGGTTGTTGTGGATTATCCATCACTGAGTATATTTAAATCAAATTGGGTTTCTAAAAGATCTGCTGTAGGCATTATTATGGGGAAGTTCTCTGGCCTGTGTTGTTCAGGAGGTCATACTAGATGGCCACAATGGTCTGTCTCTTCAGGCCTTGGAATCTGTGATTTTAAAAGACATGCTGTAGTGCCAACATGAGTTATTGGTTTGATATGTTTACTTATAAAATAGAAATAAATGTTTCCTACACGGAAGGAATCACTGGTTGGAATTCTCTGGCCTGTGTCATGCAGGAAATCAGATTCAATAGAAATCATAATGGTCTCTTCAAGGCCTTGAAAATCTGTTAATATATTAATTTTCTTGTTTATAGAGTAAATGTAGCAATTCAACCATGTTGGATGAAAAATGAGGCGTCCAGGTGAGGTTGAATAGAACAATGTGCAAATGTTCACTTTAGGCAGCCTGAATATATGTTTGATATCTCTGTCATTTCATAACAGTAGCAAAATCCACTTGTTCTCCTCTACACTGCCAAGGAGTGGATAGCTTCTTTTCATAATATTTCTTCGTCTTTTTTTCCAACTGAAGTTCCTTTGGAAAACAAATTGATAGTCAACAGTTTTTGGAAATAATAATATGCAAAAAGAGCTTCAGAGAATTTGAAAATTTACTGTAGTACTTTTTACACTTTTCTGGTCCACCAGGTGCTTAGTTCACTGAGGTGCTCAGTGATGCCATCTGTCTATCTCTGGGTTGCTTCACTTTGAATTGATAAAAATCGCTCTAGTCTTCTCTAACCCAAATTTCATTTTTGGTCTGTATTTCTCTTTGCCCCTTAGCACTTGGTAAAGAATAAAAACCATTAATGATTACAGAATGACTAACTGACCTGAAGGGTCCAAAGAGGAAATTATTCTCAGTGTAATGAGAATTGTTATTAATTTGCATGTCTCTTTTTAAGAAGCAATGTAATAATAGGCATCATTTTCAAAAGTGAGTGCCTAAAGTTAGGCCCTAAAGTTATATTTAGGCACTTAAATAAAAATGACCTGGTTTTCAAAGATACTGAGCAACTTCCATTATGAAATAAAAATAGAGAGAATTCATGGAGGACAAGAGCAACTTGGTTAGGTTCATGCCAATAATTTCTAAATGGTCAAAAGACTGCAATGCAAATGAATTTTACAATATTGGTTGAATAAAAATAACTTTTTTTTTTTTTAAGACCAGACCTAGTTCTCTGAGGAAATGGATACTTCTTCCAAACAATGTCCAGTCAAAAAACGAGTGAAAATCCATCCCAACACAGTGACAGTGAAATATACATCCCATTATCCCCAACCTGGAGAAGAGGACTCTGATGAAACCAGTGAAGATATCGGTAGCTTTATGGAGGACAATCCAAAGAAAAGATTGCTGAGTGACAGAAAAAGGAAAGGAAGAGCCTTCTTTGGGACTATGGATATCCAACCTCAGCCAGCCCAAGAGACGAAAGCCAATGAGACTGGACAACACCAGAATTTTACAGAAGGAAGCATATTTCAGTCCAGAAAGACTTGGATAGTGCTGTTTGCCTCTGCCTTGACTCATGGCTGTGTTGCTCTGATAACTAGACTTGTTTCTGATCGTTCCAAAGTGCCATCTCTAGAACTAATTTTCATTCGTTCAGTCATACAGGTGTTGTCTGTTGTTGTTGTGTGTTACTACCACGAGGACCCCTTTGGACCAAAAGGATACAGACTGCAGCTCTTCTTCTATGGTGTCTGCAATGTTATCTCCATTACCTGTGCTTACACCTCCTTCTCTATAGTACCCCCAACCAATGGGACCATTATGTGGAGAGCAACCACCACTGTCTTTAGTGCCATTTTGGCTTTTTTACTAATAGATGAACGAATGGCTTATATAGACATAATGACAGTAGTTAGTAGTGTCTTTGGTGTTTGCCTGGTCATGTTCCCCAACATTGTTAATGAAGAAAACTCTTTGCTCAGTGTCTGGAAAGAAGCCTTTGGCTACACCATGACAGTTATGGCAGGCTTAACTACAGCTCTTTCCATGATAGTCTACAAGTCAATCAAAGATAGGGTCAGTATGTGGACTGCACTGTTTACTTTTGGTTGGACTGGAACTGTGTGGGGAGCCTCCACCATGTTTTTTCTTCAAGAACCAATTATCCCACTTGATGGAGAAACCTGGAGCTATCTCATTGCCATCTGCATATGTTCGACTGTGGCTTTCCTGGGTGTCTATTATGCCTTGAATAAATTTCACCCAGCTCTGGTCAGCACAGTGCAACATTTAGAGATTGTGATAGCCATGATTCTGCAGCTCGCAGTGCTACGCATCTTTCCCGGCATTTATGACCTCATTGGAGGGGCCATTATTATGATCACTGTTGTTTTCCTTGCATGTTATAAGCTGTCCTGGAAGAATTTAGGAAGGCAAGATTATCAGGAGATACTGGATTCTTCCATTAAATGAGTGTCAGTTTGTTTTAGTCTTTATTGTAACAGTTTCTGCACCACCATGTCAATATTAATGTTCATTTACCAATGTCCTTTGTCTAGTAGAGTGGACAGAGTACTAACTTTCTTGTTCAGAAATGGGCCAGATTCATACGTGACCTAATGATGTTGAAATCAGTAGAGTTGCACCAGAGTTGTCCCAATGTGTTAAATAATTTTAAATATTTCATTATGTGAACTTAGCTTTACTCTCAGCTGGTATGCAGTAGCTGCTAAGATTAGATATAGAGAATTCTGTCATAGGAGTCTTTCTGTCATAGTCCTCCTTGTATAACATAATATTGAGACAGAAGGATTCACTATTGTTAGTCATTCTGGGCATTGCAGTTGTAGAATATTTTATGGCAACAAGAAAGTCATATGTTGACATTCACCATTGAAGGAGGAAATTCATGTTCCACAGTAACAGTATACATCACTTGGTTGAAGCATGTAATATTTTATAAGTAAGAATTTTAACATGTATATGGTTATAATTCTTTAAATATCTGCTGGGAGAAGAGTAATAAATAAAGTGATGTTCTTTGTGTTCTAACAGTAAAGGTGCTGTCAGAATCTCCATAATAATCCTTGACTTGGTCCTAAAACTCCCTGTTAGCTGAATGCTGGAACACATGAAACTAGAAAAAGATATTCACGGGCAAAAATGAAAAGAAAGATGTGAGGCTATTTTGGAATTGTCAGAGTGAAATGCACTTAGAAGCTAGTTTCAGATGTTTCTAACTCAGAAATGTTTCTAGCCATGACTATTATTGCCTCACTTTAATAAGCAGAAAATCCACCTAGCTATCCGTCCCTCTATTGACTCACACCTTCTCCTTGAATCTTCGGTTTCTTCCCTTGTGCATGCCCACGGTAGCCCCAGGCAATGTGCCTCCCTCAGACAGGACACCTCTGTCCATGCCTCTTACCCAAGTCTGGAGCAGAGACCTACTCCTAAACACAGATTTGCCTTCTGTGTCCCTAGAGGCTGAAGAAATTCACTCATGTCTGGGTTGCATGGTATGAAACACCCTCCTTCCCTGACAGTAGTTTCTGGGGAAAATAGATTTGTTAAAAATAAACAGAGCGAGACAGAGAATCAGATTAAATTAAAAGCAGCAGTTTGCATCACATGCCTTATCTGGGTAATTTCCCAAACCCAGAGAGGCAGGCTCTGGTTGCTTAGCTACAGAATAAAAAGGAAGCTCTCACAGGTATAAAGAGCAAGCCCAGTCGCTGACCTCCCTGGCCAGAATGACACCTTGCTGCTCTGCCCAGAGAGTTCTTTCCTATCCCACTGCCTTGCATACGCTCATTATGTTCCCTCCCACTTCAGTCCAAGGCAGCTCTCCTTGTTTTCCAAACCAATTTTCTCAAGACATCCACACACAGTAAAGCTTGGTGAACAAATGCATGATCCATCCTGCCAGAGATGGCCAGCAGAGGAGATATATTTAAACAATGAGTAATGCAGCCTCTCTCATGCCAAATTCAAGTATAGCCTTCCACAGATCACTGAGTGCGGTTGTATCTAGTCTATCCAGGCCTCTGTTTAAAACCTTTTATCTCTGTTTTTCCTTGCCATGAAATATAAATCATTGGCAGGTCTTCTGTCACACACTTGTTAAGGTAAAAGTTGGTATGGCTTTTTTAATGTGTGGTCTCGAAATAAATATTTAGGTGCCAAAATGTTACCCAAGTATGAAAATTTGCCAGTAATGATTACTTGTGTTTTTTGCCAAACTGTGCTAAAATTGAAAGTTGAAGTGAATGGTTCCAAACCTATTTTCAGTCTGCTGAGCTAGCAGCAATCCAGGCATTTTAAAGGCTTATTTCTGCTCTTATTGAAGCTAATAACGAAGTTTACATTGGCTTCACTTGCTGTAAGATGATAATGATAGAACTGTATTGATTTACACAAGTTGATGATATCATTCACATCACATGCACAGTGCTTGCAATCATCTAACAGAGCAATGGTCCAGATCTTAGGGTTTACTTGTTCACTGCTAAATTAATAAATACAAAAATAGTATTATAAAATATAAGGTGGAGCTGACAGTTGTGCCTGCAATTAATCTAGGGCCCAAAGTGCACCCTAGATTTAGGGTTCAGGTTCTTTATTCATGCAGCTACTTCTAGTTAATTAAGATGATGAAACTGGTGAAGCATACACAAAATCTTTAAGATCTTTAGTTAATACAGACAAATATAATTGAAATAATGAAAAATCAATATACATAAGAATAAAATAAGTACAATAAAGTGGTTTTGTGCATTGATCATGCTTCCAATCTTACAGTGTGCATAGTTGCAACCTTATGGAGACCATTAGAAACAAAGAGAGAAGAAAAGGTAAATGGAGATCACGCAACGAGGAAGGCGCTGGGACATGCTTCCTACCCTATTGTTCCATGTTATCATCCCAGTGTCCCAGCTAGGGATGGGGTTGACAAAATTTTCTACACTTTTTCCTGTTCCATCCATGTACATCTGGGACCATATATGATCAAGTCAATTCTCAGCCCATATTAATATTTAGTATTCCAGGAGACCAATTTTAGGGTTCCAGTTGTTCATATTTGGCGTTCCAGTTAATCATAATTACATTTCCAGCAGTTAACCCAACCATTTGCATCAGTCCCTTTCCCAATAGTTTTGATATGTCAATGCAGTTAGCTCTTACCACAAAAAGCCCTTGAGACACGACTATCTGTTTGTTTGGGGTGTATCTGTTTATCACCAAATTCATTGGTAAACTATCACAACATGCTTATTGATAGATTCTGTAACATCAGGTCAAGCATTCCATAATCTTTGGTCAATTATGTAATACTCATACTATGTTACACCAACTGTCAACTTCTAAACCTCATCTAAGTCATAGAAATGTAATGCTTAAGAGCTATAGCCAAGCCAGGGGTGCTGGAACAATTTTTATACTAGGGATGCTGAGAGTCATGGAACCAAACTGTAAATCACTGTAAACTGTAAACCAAACGGAAACCACTTCAAGCTAGGTGGAGTGGCAGCACCCCTAGTTCCACCACCTATGGCCAAGCCTACTTTTAATAGGGATATTTTGGTTCTTCTACTTCCTGTTACAGCTGCAATAACTTTCATTATTATTTCTATAAGGATGCTTAGCAGATAGCTTATATTTACCCTAAACTATAAACCCTCCAAAGTCAGGACAGTGATCAATGGTCAACATAGTGATGTCTTTAGTTAAATCTAACATATTTCATTATAAGACTTAGTTTACAGTTTTTTCAAAATCTATTTGGGCTGAATTTTTTCCATGCTGAGTCTCTGTTTGAGAATAATTGTTTTGTGAAAGTTTCAGCAAAAATGGTTCATCCATTTCAGAGAATGAGTTAGGATGAAAATAGGTGGGGTTTTTGCTCATGTTAAATAACTTCTACAATCATTTCTCTGAGAAGCTCTATGCCCTTGAAATTTTGCAGAATGGTAGCCCTGGGATCAGGGAGTTGCTGTTTCTGTGAAAATTCACCCAAATTGGCTGAGTTATAAGCAGAGCTGGTTGGAAACCGAATATTTGTTCCATGGGAAATTTTCACATTTTAAAATTAGGTGAGGTCCAAATTAGAATAAAATGTCAAACATTTCTGTGAAATAAAAATGTTATAAAAGGTTTGTTTGGGTTTTTTCTTTCTCTTTTTTTAAACACAAACAAAATAATTTGTGACTTTGATCCAGAACAAGAAGTCCTAGAGTTCCCACCATGGATGATGAGCAAGAAGAGGAGAATATAATCATTAAAGTGGGGGAGGAATTAAAAGCAGGGGGACCATCTCCCAGTTGATACTAGTACTTTTATATGAGTTTCAGCCTTCAGCAAATCTGGATCTCATAAGAGAACAGTGGCAAGACTAACCCTTTCACATAACCAACTAATTTTGTAAAAAGAAAAGGAGTACTTTTGACACCTTAGAGACTAACAAATTTATTAGAGCATAAGCTTTCGTGAGCTACAGCTCACTTCATTGGATGCAATTAATTTTGGTACCAACTAATTTTGGTATGTCCTCCAGATGGTGGAATGGCTGGACACATAGGGGCCCTTTGCCCAGGAAATGTAGCCCAGCAGGCCAAGTTAGAGCAGTGTAATTTGCATAGTGTTCTGGCAGGAGTCACCAGAGTGCACTGTTACACATAGAAAAAGAATTTGTAAGACTCAGTGTTTGAGCAGTACAGTCTTTGAGAAAATGTATTGTTAGTTTTTTGATTCAGGTTCTCTCAGGGGAGCTTCTACTAAGGCAGGAGAAAAGGAGTACTTGTGGCACCTTAGAGACTAACAAATTTATTTGAGCATAAGCTTTCGTGAGCTACAGCTCACTTCATTGTATGCATTCAGTGGAAAATACAGTGGGGAGATTTAGATACACAGAGAACACGAAACAATGGGTGTTACCATACACACTGTAACGAGAGTGATCAGGTAAGGTGAGCTATTACCTGCCGGAGAGCCGGGGGGGAAAAACCTTTTGTAGTGATAATCAAGGTGGGCCATTTCAGCAGTTGATGAGAATGTCTGAGGAACAGCAGGGGGGAATATTGTGTGGAATGTTGGTGTAGAGGGCTTCTACATCCATAGTGGCTAGGATGGTGTTTTCCCCATGTTTATTTCCCTCCCCTCCCCCCGGCGCTGTGCTCAGACGTTTTTGTCAACTGCTGGAAATGGCCCACCTTGATTATCACTACAAAAGGTTTTTTCCATCGTTGTGTGGAATGTTGCCCTCTACACCAACATTCCACACAAAGATGGACTACAAGCTATCAGGAACAGTATCCCCGATAATGTCACGGTAAACCTGTGTGGCTGAACTTTATGACTTTGTCCTCACCCATAAATATTTCATATTTGGGGACAATGTATACCTTCAAATCAGCGGGACTGCTATGGGTACCCTCATGGCCCCACAGTATGGCAACATTTTTATGACTGACTTAAACAACACTTCCTCAGCTCTTGTCCCCTAATGCCCCTACTCTACTTGTGCTACATTGATGACATCTTCATCATCTGGACTCATGGAAAAGAAGCCCTTGAGGAATTCCACCATGATTTCAACAATTTCCATCCCACCATCAACCTCAGCCTGGACCAGTCGACACAAGAGATCCACTTCCTGGACACTACGGTGCTAATAAGTGATGGTCACATAAACACCACCCTATACCGGAAACCTACTGACCGCGATTCCTACCTACATGCCTCCAGCTTTCATCCAGACCACACCACACAATCCATTGTCTACAGCCAAGCTCTACGATACAACCTCATTTGCTCCAACCCCTCAGAGAGAGACAAACACCTACAAGATCTCTATCAAGCATTCTTAAAACTACAATACCCACCTGCTGAAGTGAAGAAACAGATTGACAGAGACAGAAGAGTACCCAGAAGTAACCTACTCCAGGACAGGCCCAACAAAGAAAATAACAGAACGCCACTAGCCATCACCTTCAGCCCCCAACTAAAACCCCTCCAACGCATTATCAAGGATCTACAACCTATCCTGAAGGACGACCCACCACTCTCACAGATCTTGGGAGACAGGCCAGTCCTTGCCTACAGACAGCCCCCCAACCTGAAGCAAATATTCACCAGCAACCACACACCACACAACAGAAACACTAACCCAGGAACCTATCCTTGCAACAAAGCCCGTTGCCAACTGTGTCCACATATCTATTCAGGGGACACCATCATAGGGCCTAATCACATCAGCCACACTATCAGAGGCTCGTTCACCTGCACATCTACCAATGTGATATATGCCATCATGTGCCAGCAATGCCCCTCTGCCATGTACATTGGTCAAACTGGACAGTCTCTACGTAAAAGAATAAATGGACACAAATCAGATGTCAAGAATTATAACATTCAAAAACCAGTCGGAGAACACTTCAATCTCTTTGGTCACTCGACTATAGACTGTGACGGGGTAAGGCTAGATGGCTATAGAAAAGTAGTGGGAGATAGATATATTAGCTCCAGGCTAAACAAATCTCTGGTACCAGGATAAGTGAAATGGAAGCTGCTCCAGGTCAATTAAGACACCTGGGGCCAATTAAGAACTTTCCAGAAGGCAGGGAGAATGCTAGGTTGATTGGAACACCTGAAGCCAATCAGGGGCCAGCTGAAACTAGTTAAAAGCCTCCCAGTCAGTCAGGTGGCTGTGCATGTCAGGAGCTGTGGAAGGAAGTTGTGCTGTTGGAGAGGCTGAGTAGTAGACACCATATGAGGCACAAGGAAGGAGGCCCTGAGGTAAGGGTGAAGTGGAGCTTGAGGAAGTGAGGGCTGCTGTGTGGGGGAAGTAGCCCAGGGAATTGTACATGTCATGTTTCTAAAAGGTCAGCTACCATAGCTGATACTAATAGGGTCCCTGGGCTGGAGCCCAGAGTAGAGGGTGGGCCTGGGCTCCCCCCCCACCTTTGCCCCCTGATTAATCACTGAGACTGGGAGACAACAGAGACTGTGCAAGGAAAGATAACTTCTCCTCCCCTCCCCTCACTGGCTTATGATGAAAATGGCTCAGTAGACTGTGACCCTTGTCTCTAGAGAGAGAAGGGTTATGTGGAGGGTCACAGTGAGCCTCTGAGGCTAGCGAAATCTGCCAGGAAATGCGGGACCCATGGAGGCAAGGACAGAGCTTTGTCACAAAACCTAAAAGTTGCAATTCTTCAATAAAAAAACTTCAAAAACAGACTACAACGAGAGACTGCTGAATTGGAATTAATTTGCAAACTGGATACAATTTTGCTTTCTGCCTTGATCTCTTGAAGCAGAGCAATTATCAGGATGGAGCTGCTCCAAGGGAGCTGGACCTGTGGTCTGGGCCAGAATGTCCAAAGTACGGGATTTCCTGAATGCTGGTTGCAGCCAATTATTTTCCAGGACTTGTGTATATAGTATAAATAAATAAATTACACTAAGAATACCAAGACTCCACAGCACTGATTTCTCTTGCAACAGGAAACCAACCTGTAAGTCCACAACATCTGCTACTGCTGAGCAGAAGTATGCTCCATGCCAACCAGAGGTAGTTTTGACCTCCTGCTCCTGAGATCATAAAATAAATTCTCAGTCAAGTGTGCAGGAAAGCTGGATGTAAGTAAATATTATGCTTTGTAATGGCAAAATGTAAATGTATACTTTTAGGAACAAAGTCTGTAGGCTATACTTACAGCATGAGGGAAATCTGTCCTGGAAAGCTGTGACTTTGGCTCCTCTAGGCCATGCCAAGTCTGGGCACCGGTCTCGTACAAAGAGCAGGGAAAATGCCTCTCTTCTGCACTCACTTGTCTCTCTGCTAGGCCTTGGTAGTATGTGGGAGGAAGCTGTCTGAATAGAATGCAGAAGGGACAAGAGTCAGGCTGAGGAGGAGGGAATGGGTAGGGGAGCAGATTGGACAAGAAACATTGCAGGGGCCTGGGGAGATTGGGAAAGCTAGTGAAGTGGGAATAAGGAATGGAAGTTGGGAAAGGGAGGCCTGGGAGCCAGGGAGGAAAATGCTGGGAGACTAGTAACCAGAGGGTAGAGAGGGAGACTAAAATCAGATGGGGACTTGGGTGGAAGACAGGGACTAGTCAAGCAAGGGGACAGACAAGGACTCCTTGTCAAGGAGATGGGTGTTAGGAGGGCAGTAAGATTGGATAAGAAGCCCGGGGAGAGACTGAGTTGGAGACAGTGGGGATGGAGAGAGAGGGTATGGGGGATGAGTGGAAGTCAGTGGGTGGGTGGAAAAGGACAGATCAGATGAGGAGCCAGGAGCAGGGACCTGGGACTGGTTGGGGGATGATGTTTGGGGAACCTGGGATGGGAAGTCCAGAGAGGGACACTAGTACAGGCAGGGCAAAGAGACTGGGACTGGGATGAGAAGCCTAAATGGAGACTGGGACTAGGGGTGGGAAAGAGACAGGGCTAGAACAGGGACAGGTTGGATGGGAAGTTGCCTAAGGGGTCAAGAGTGGGAGAAACAGGCAGAAGAGTCTGTCCTCACTAGAGCACACTTTCCTCCAATGCAAGGAATGGAACCCAAGATCCCTGAGTTTCACCATTCCTCTGCTGTCAGCAAAAACCTCTGGCAAACTGTCCCATCCCCCTCTAGTGCTACTCTCTATATAGGATTACAATTTCCTACTGCTATCAGTAAGTCCATTAGCCAAGAGGCAAAGGGCTCGCCGTGGATCAACAAATTTGGAGAACTGATCATGCCGAAATGGTCAGCAGTTATTCCTAACTTGTTTGCAATCAATGTTTGCGAACTTTTCATCCCTGACTGGTCATCAGTCACTCTAAAGTATTTTGTAATCAGCAATTTTCTGAAACTGATCATATCTGAATTCTCAGCAGTCACCCTGAACTTGTATACATCTTGTGTTACCCTGGGGTCCCTAGGCCTCTCTGGATTAGAAATGTTTATTAAGAGTAAGCCTCTCCACTGGTGTTACCAAGGGTTGGGGTCTCCACACTAGGGTTAGGCTTGTGTCCAGTAGGTATCCTCACACCAGGGTTAGGTTACTAAGACAAGGTGTTTCCATGCTAGTGTTGCACCTGGGGTCACTAGGGCTCCCTGTGCTAGGGTTAGGGTTACCAAGATGGACCTGAAAAATCCACATGATGAGTCTCTCCCCTGGCTTCCCTACCTAGATCTATTATACGGTTTCTAGCTTTTAACTACAACAGACTAACATATCTACAATAACAAAAGGGACCACATGAAACCCAGAGGGCTATATGAAATGTTTCATTCCACCCAGCAGTATACTTTCCAGCAGCTTCCATTAACTCTAATTAATGCAGGGGGAACACAGCTGGGATAGGATCGAGCACTGTCCCCAGGTGAGGCAAAGTACACCTTAAATTACATATTCTCACCACAGAAGACAAAGAACATAGTACTTTCTCTGTTCCACACTGTAGGAGCAATATTTGGCATGTAATGAAAGTATAAAAATGTTATGGCAAACAGAAGAGCACCTGTGAGCCTCCCCTTGTAGCCTGGCCCCAGTCACAAGATCTACAAAGTGGCCACATGACAACAATTTGACTCCAAAGCCTCCTGTTCTAATAATATAGATTTAAGGTTTAATTGGGAAAGAGCTACTAAATTATCATAGGGCATTAAACCTACAATATACTAGAAGTTGCACGTGAGCAGGCTGTGAAGGTGAGCCCATTATAACCGCAGGGCCCATGAGAAATGAGAGTTGTACCAAATTTCTGAATTTACGTTTGTGGAAACTCCATCAATCCTTCATCCTTTCTTTCAGATCTCCAGCCCCAATCCTGCAAACACTGATGTGCATGTTTATTGCTACCATGAGTAGTTCCACTAAAATCAATGCATTGCTCATGCTAGTGAAATTACACATACGGAAGTGTTTTCAGGATTGGGATGCACATCTGATGAAAGGTGCAGCCTTTAAATGACTTTGTGACGTGACTTCTCAGGACTTTTGTGAAGGGGAAGAAAACGATTTGTTGGGGTTTCTGACATATTTAGTTCAGCAGGTTTGCTCAGCTTTTCAGGCTTAAAGTGCTGTGGGGATTTCTGGAACACGAATGGAATGGAGAAAGGTGCAAACAGTTGGTGTAGGTCAAAGAAGATGATGTGTTCTTATATTTTTGCCTGTTCTTATCAATAAAGAGTCTGTGTAACCTTTATGATCTGCGAGGCTGAATGGAACAGCATGCAATGGCCTGTTACTGACAGATTACTAGGGAAGTCTTGTCCCTTCCTGCTTGCCAGAAAAATGTAGGACCTTGGAGGAGGTAAGGGAATGGTCAGGGATGAGAGGGATCCCTAGCAAAATAGATGGAAAACTTTTGTGCTCACCAGCAGAGACCTGGGGGTTCTTCACCCGGCAAGCGGGGGGAAACTACACTCACTTTTTAAGTGAGTTAATTTAAATAGCTGCATGTAATCCCAGTCTTGGAGAGGGACAGGCCGTGCAGACCCTGGCCCTGGGTTGGCAGAGAAACAGTTAACCACTTTTCCTTAAATAGAGCCAGAGATGTCTGCCTTTTGGCAGCCACTCAGGAGAGGGTGCAGACAGCTATGTAGAAGGGAGGGTCTGTTTCCTCTCTCTATATATATGAGTTTAGTTGGCTCTTTTTTTAAAGTCTTCAGAGGGTTGTAAGGCTGAATTGGCATAGAGGATTGGTTTTCTGTACTGTTTATTGGGTGCTGTGTGATGTTCTTAGGTGGTTGGGAAGCAGCCTTGAAGATTAAACCTCTGTTTTTGCTGTGACTTTGCATGACATAAATCATGCTCTTTGGGAATGTGGTGGGAGGGAGACATATTTAATGACAAAACTCATCCTGAAGACTGTGTATCCTCCTCTTCTGTAGTATCTGCTAACTTTGCGCTGACCATCTTTTCACAGTGTAGTTAAGGTGGTTGATCAGTGAGCGTACTAACCACCTGCTGTGATGTATCTTTCCTTAAGCTACACTCTTACCACTAAAAAGAAAAGGAGTACTTGTGGCACCTTAGAGACTAACACATTTATCTGAGCATAAGCTTTCGTGAGCTACAGCTTACCTCATCAAATGCATTCAGTGGAAAATACAGTGCGGAGATTTATATACATAGAGAACATGAAACAATGGATGTTACCATACACACTGTAACAAGAGTGATCAGATACGGTGAGCTATTACCAGCAGGAGAACAGGGGAAATAACCTTGTGTAGTAATAATCAAGGTGGGCCATTTCCAGCAGTTGACAAGAACGACTGAGGAACAGCGGGGGGTGGGGGGAGGGAATAAACATGGGGAAATAATTTTACTTTGTGTAATGACCCATCCACTCCCAGTCTTTATTCAAGCCTAAGTTAATTGTATCCAGTTTGCAAATTAATTCCAATTCAGCAGTCTCACGTTGGAGTCTGTTTCTGAAGTTTTTTTGTTGAAGAATTGCAACTTTTAGGTCTGTAATTGAGTGACCAAAGAGATTGAAGTGTTCTCTGACTGGTTTTTGGTTTTTGAACGTTATAATTCTTGATGTCTGATTGGTGTCCATTTATTCTTTGGCAGAGGGGCATTGCTGGCACATGATGGCATATATCACATTGGTAGATGTGCAGGTGAACGAGCCTCTGATAGTGTGGCTGATGTGATTAGGCCCTATGATGGTGTCCCCTGAATAGATATGTGGACACAGTTGGCAACAGGCTTTGTTGCAAGGATAGGTTCCTGGGTTAGTGTTTCTGTTGTGTGGTGTGTGGTTGCTGGTGAGTATTTGCTTCAGGTTGGGGGGCTGTCTGTAAGCAAGGACTGGCCTGTCTCCCAAGATCTGTGAGAATGGTGGGTCATCCTTCAGGATAGGCTGTAGATCCTTGATGATGCGTTGGAGGGGTTTTAGTTGGGGACTGAAGGTGATGGCTAGTGGCGTTCTGTTATTTTCTTTGTTGGGCCTATCCTGTAGTAGGTGACTTCTGTGTACTCTTCTGGCTCTGTCGATTTGTTTCTTCACTTCAGCATTTCTCTTTTTTTAAAAATAGGTAGCTTTCAATTAGCAGCTTGACTTTAGTCACTTACATTCAAAACTCTAAACCTGTGTCTGTGTTACCCTTCTCACTTTTCTGGGTTATGCCCCACCTATTCTTTCCAACAGGGCTTTGTCAGGCTTCCTATGCTGAAAGGAGACTTGAGCATCTCTCTTCTCTTCATGCTATCTTATGTGGATTCACAGTTATTTGTCTGTCACATTGTCCGCTGGCCCTAGAATTCAGGGAATGGGGGATTGCAGGTTGGAAGCAAGGCTTGCTGGGCAAGGGGCTGGGACTATAGACCTAGGGAGTACCTGGCAGTTTCTCCTTGGAGAAGCCAGGGAAGGGGGAAGACTGGTGAAAGGTCCCACCCGCAATAAGAATCTGGGTGCAGCAATACCACTCTCAGCTGGTGCAGAAGTCTGAAAGGTCTGTGGACCAGAGCTTGGAAATAGCTGGGGAGGCAGCCTAGAAGTGACAAGGCGGCAATGGAATCCTGTGTGTGTGTGTGCATGGATGCTTTGGATAAAGGACCATGTGAGCCCTGGATGGAGGGATGAAGATGGTGGCTTTGTGATGAATGCAGATGAAGGAAACTGCTGTGACAATTGGTGCAGTATGAGCTTGAAGCCCAGAAAGACCACCTGTATAGTCTGAGGGTGTCAAAGAAGCCTCATGGTTTCATTCCCCTGTCTCAAAGGGAACACTACATGGCCAGAAGGCAGTGTCACCCAACCACTCAAAGAAGAAACTGAGATGAAAAGTATCATACAGGAGTGGGAGACGGGAGCAGTGAGGGGAAATGGAGGGACAAGTACACCAGATAGTGCAATTTACCTTGTTCAATCTGCCTGTAAGTAACAGTGTTATGGCACATCACCTCATACCACAGAAAGGGCATAAGAGTCTTATGGTTCCACCTGACATAAGCATGAGAGGTGATAAGACCTACTTCTTACTTTACTGGTTTCTTCTGATTCTGTAAAAAGGACTTGAAATGCAAGGTCTGGGGCTGTAGAATCTTAAATCCAGATCTGAGCTCACAGTCTGCTATATGACTTTGGCATATATGGTGGGTTTGTGTAGAATGTGAACACTTGACCATGAAGATAGGAAATGATTACTGAAGAGTGGTCAGATGACTACAACTTCAGTCACTACCAGAAAGAACTGGAGTTGAACTGGTCACTTAAAAATGAGCATCTCTATCCCACTTCCAGTCCCCTGAAACATTCTGTACTTCTGTAACCCTTTAATTGGTGTATAAATATTTAAAGTGTGTGTAATAGTATTAATGGTTATGTAAATCTGCAAAATGAAAATCTCTTAATTTACAAGTAAAACACTTGAAAAGATTATCCCATCCTGTAAACCATGTGATATGATGTCAGTGATGCGTAGGCTTATGGGCTATGCAATCATATACAGGAGTAGTCAACAAGCAGACCATGGGCCAAATCTGGACTGCCAGATGCTTTTCAATGGACCCCAAAATCTTTTTATTTACTACTTATTATCATAGTAGCTTTTAAAAAAAAATTTCTGGAGTCTGAACTTGACTATACTTTGATCAAGAAATTTGGACCTTGACTACTCCAATATGGCATGTTTGGAAACTGAAAGAAAACTGTCTAGAACAGCACTTTCTCTCTTAGATGTCGGAATCTTATTTTCAGAATAATATGGGGTATCTTCCACAATTTATAGGAGCAGGGAAATAGAAAGATCATCACAGGTTGAAGAGATGAAAGTAGGACAATCTACACTAGGTGTTCTCAAACTGGGGGTCGGGACCCCTCAGGGGGCTGTGAGGTTCTTAAATGCGGGGTCACGAGCTGTCAGCCTCCACTGCAAACCCCGCTTTGCCTCCAGAATTTATAATGGTGTTAAATATATTAAAAAGTGTTTTTAATTTATAAGAGGGGGGGTTGCACTCAGAGTCTTGCTCTGTGAAAGGGGTCACCAGCACAAAAGTTTGAGAACCACTGATCTATACTTTATTATCCCTGCTCGTGAGTCAGTTTGGTGCACATACACCAGAGGGCACCCTTGTCCCATGCTAATGACCTCACATATGTGTCAATATCACTAGTGAAAATAGTGATGTGCTTTCAGTGAGCAATTGAAAAAGTCCTTACGTCAAGAGCTGGATTCCGATTGCTGTGTAACCCTAAATCAGGGAAAGTGTGTGACATATCCAGCCTTCTCTTCCCCACCCCTTCAGACTGTGTAAAACTTGTCGTCCTGGTAACAACACTAAAACAAAGGGAAAGTTTGTACTGCAATTGCATTATCCTATTTGTAACATATTATGTTTCACTGACAAACATTCAGGGTCACCAGCTGTGTCCATGTAACTGGTAACTAATCTGAGATTAAGCACTGGGTGTCATTTGACTGCCCATATTTCCTAGAACAGACTACTTTTCACCCTGCAAGAGAATATCTGAGACCACAGAGTCTGCAGCAGTGGGGTTCTTCCATGTGTACAATAGTTCTGCTAAAATATTCTCCATGTTTTCCAGCCCAGGGGAGTCTTCCCTCCCTGTTCAGTGGTCAAACAGGCAAGAGCTCTCAAAGGACGGCTATGGGGGGTGGGGTGGGTGGGCAGGGGTTAGTCAGGCCTTGGGACTGACTCATTACAAGACAAATATGCTGAACTTTATTGATGCAGATATTTTAGAGGTTTAATCTTAAGAACATAAGAATGGCCATACTGTGTCAGACCAAAGGTCTATCCAGCCCAGTATCCTGTCTACCGACAGTGGCCAATGCCAGCTGCTCCAGAGGGAGTGAACTTAACAGGTAATGATCTAGTGATCTCTTTCCTGCCATTTTTCTCCACCCTCTGACAAACAGAGGCTAGGGACACCATTCCTTACCCATCCTGGCTAATAGCCATTAATGGACTTAACCTCCATGAATTTATCTAGTTCTCTTTTAAACAATGTTAAAGTCCAAGCCTTCACAACCTCCTCAGGCAAGGTGTTCCACAGGTTGACTGTGCGCTGTGTGAAGAACTTCCTTTTATTTGTTTTAAACCTGCTACCCACTAATTTCATTCGGTGGCCCCTAGTTCTTATATTATGGGAACAAGTAAATAACTTTTCCTTATTCACTGTTTCCACACCACTCATGATTTTATATACTTCTATCATATCCCCCTGTAGTCTACTCTTTTCCAAGCTGAAAAGTCCTAGTCTCTTTAATCTCTCCTCATATGGGACCCGTTCCAAACCCCAAATCATTTTAGTTGCCCTTCTTTGAACCTTTTCTAATGCCAGTATACCTTTTTTGAGATGAGGAGACCACATCTGTATGAAGTATTCAAGATGTAGGAGTACCATGGATTTATATAGGAGCAATAAGATATTCTCCATCTTATTCTCTATCCCTTTTTTAATGATTCCTAACATCCTGTTCGCTTTTTTGACCACTGCTGCACCCTGCGTGGACGTCTTCAGAGAACTATCCACAATGTCTCCAAGATCTCTTTCCTGATTAGTTGTAGCTAAATTAGCCCCCATCATACTGTATGTATAGTTGGGTTTTTTGCCCAATATGCATTACTTTAACTTTATCCACATTAAATTTCATTTGCCATTTTGTTGCCCAATCACTTAGTTTTGTGAGATCTTTTTGAAGTTCTTCAGAGTCTGCTTTGGTCGTAACTATCTTGAGCAGTTTAGTATCGTCTGCAAACTTTGCCACGCCACTGTTTACCCCTTTCTCCAGATCAGTTATGAATAAGTTGAATAGGATTGGTCCTAGGACAGACCCTTGAGGAACACCACTAATTACCCCTCTCCATTCTGAAAATTTACCTTTTATTCCTACCCTTTGTTCCCTGTCTTTTAACCAGTTCTCAGTCCATGAAAGGATCTTCCCTCTTATCCCATGACAACTTAATTTACATAAGAGCCTTTGGTGAGGGACCTTGTCAAAGGCTTTCTGGAAATCTAAATACACTATGTCCACTGGATCCCTCTTGTCCACATGTTTGTTGACCCCTTCAAAGAACTCTAATAGATTAGTAAGACATGATTTCCCTTTACAGAAACCATGTTGACTTTTGCCCAACAATTTATGTTCTTCTATGTTTCTGACAATTTTATTCTTTACTATTTTTTCAACTAATTTGCCTGGTACTGACGTTAGACTTACCAGTCTGTAATTGCCAGGATCACCTCTAGAGCCCTTTTTAAATATTGGCATAATATTACCTATCTTCCAGTCACTGGGTACAAAAGTTGATTTAAAGGACAGGTTACAAATCATAGTTAATAGTTAATCTTCAGTGTTTAAAATGACAGGTTTCAGAGTAGCAGCCGTGCTAGTCTGTATTCGCAAAAAGAAAAGGAGTACTTGTGGCACCTTAGAGACTAACCAATTTATTTGAGCATAAGCTTTCGTGAGCTACTTGCATCCAATGAAGTGAGCTGTAGCTCATGAAAGCTTATGCTCAGATAAATTTGTTAGTGTTTAAAATGTGCCCCAAAATACTAATACCAAACTAGCAAACATGCTTTCCAGATAGATACTTCAACATCACCCTTGAGCAAAAGCCTCAATCTGTGGTGCTAGTACTGTGCCCTGGAAGCCTAAAAATGGGGCTCCTTAGTACAGTACTAGCAGGGGAGTGAGTACTAGAGTTCAGGGGCCTCTGCTGAGAACACTACTACCAGCTCACAGCTACTTCCTTATCTTAGTGCTTTGTGATCTAGGTGATAAATGCTAATGACCTAAGTCTTCAGAAAGGACTAGTGATTTGGGATGTCAAATGTGACACTCAAAAGCTTATTACCTGGATCACCTGGGTTGCTCTGTACTGCTGTCAGGGGTGAAGGGTACTTGGAGGGTCACAGCTAAATGATGTCTGAGCTGTGATAAGACTCAGGACAATAGTTGGGGGGGGGAATATTTGATGTGAGGACACTTTAATGAACCTTAGCTGGAGGGGACAGTAAGGGTATGTCTTCACTGCAGCCTTAACCCCAGGCTCTTACCCAAGGATGACCCCAAACCACCCTACTATTGCCAGACAAATCTTAAACCCAGGTTTATTGTGTAGCTCTAACCCATCTACTTTGCAATGAGGCTTCACATGAAGCCTGGGTTATGGAGCTTGGGTTTGTGATAGTCTTCTAATCCAGTGTTTCCTCAATGACCAGTCTGTGAACCGGCACAGGTCCCTGGGATCTCCCTCACGCAGTTTAAGAAGGTCCCAGGTATCAACAAGGTTGAAAAGCACTGTTCTAATCCATTCCCACAATTCCCTATGAGGTGGTAGGCAATGTATTTTTCAGCCCTTCTACCTACTCATCACATATCCACAGGAAACTATCTGCTGACTTTTATATACATGGTCAGCATTTACCCCTCATTCCATGTGGCCTACTCTACTTCTGCCCAGCCAAACAGCGTGAGGAGATGCCAGCTGGTAAAACCCCCATACACTGTGAAGCTAGCTGGCTAGAGGATCACAACAGGTTTCTGGTTATCCTCTGGTTTCAATACAGCAAGGAATATGACTTTTGGCAGATGTGCCCAAATCAGCATCTCTACAGGAGCATCTCAAAGAGCCTGGTGGAAGAGTGGAGATGGCAGTCCTGTGTCAGAATTAAACCTCAAGGGGGCCAAAGAGGCCAGGAACCACAGTGGAGGAGACCCAGTGGCAGAGGGGATGAAGGAGCAGGTACAGACCCCAAAACAAAAGTGCAGCCAGTTGGGCTAGGGGATGTCCTGAGGCCATATTCAGAAGATCTGTTTGGGGTGGGAACAGGCTGGAGAGAAGGGGGCAGTGGTGCCAGAGCCACAGCTGGGTAAAAGGCCCCCACTATCTTTATTGCTCACTTTGGGGTCTGCAGCCTGTTGACCAACAGCTGTGGCACCTGCTCCAGCACCAGATCCTGCTCCACCCCTGGCACCATCACCTGCAGACACCTTCACACTCCCATGTCCTGCAGCCACTGGACAGACTGGGACCTGGGAGGGCATCAGTTAGAACTTCGGGCATGGCAGTGTGCACAGAGAACTGTACCCGGTTTGCTCTACTCCTGTACAACCAGGGGGTAAGAAGAACTGTTACACTGGAGATTGCCAATTCCATTACCAGTGAGCCAATGCTGCTTGGGATCACTGTTCAATTTACAAGGCAAAACAATGTTCCCTCTAATTTTTGACAGGCCATGTGTGCAAAAAATTTCTTCTGTTTAAATTTTTGTGCTTCTGTACAAATTTTTGTGCGTAGGGTGTTTCACAGTGTGCGCGGGGTTTAGGATCTGTGTGCGTGCGCACACGCGTACAGTTTAGAGGGAACAGTGCATGCAACCCTTGACAATTTTTCTTACCATGTGTGCACAGGCACTGACTTTTGTTTTTGCTGGCGAGTGCTTTTGAAGAGGTGTGTGTGTTTGTGGGGCAGAGGGTTGCTCTGCTGGTTTTGGGAGGAGGCTATTTTCAACATATTTATACACTTCTTTCATATTCTAGTTATTGAATGTGTGTCTATCATTGGTATCTTAATGTAATCATTATTAAAATAGTAATGAACTACATAATTACATTATCATGAATTACAATATATAAAAATCATTGCACTCACCTACAAGCTGTCTTCACTAACGTCCCAGTTTAAAGACATTGCATCTCACTGTAACTTTCTGGATGAAACTGTCAGCAATCTTATTTAATCTCGTTCCCTGGTACGGTCTTGATGCATGTTAAGGACAGCTACATTATTCAGTCACGTCTGTCCCATTGATGACTAGAGATAATTTTTAAGTCTTTGGAGGCTGGAGAATGCAGTACAGGATGATACTGGCACAGTGAGAAGGATTCTTATAAAATTTGCAGTACTCTGGAAGTATAGTGGTCAAATGTTCATTCCCTTCTGTTTTTAAAAATGACAACATCCTCAACACTGGAGACTGATATATTTTTCTGTAGAGCTATGTCCAAGAACATGTCACGGTGTACTTTCAATCTCTGTTTATATACGTTGTCTGCATAAAAGTCTGTTACTTGTTTGATTTAACCATCTCACTGCCAGTCGCAAACTGTATTTTCACAAACTGTTCCATTTGTGTCAAATGCTCTTGAATGTCAGATTCAAATCTTAAGTCAAGACTCCCCGTTACTGGATTGAAAACTTCATTAAGTAATTTTCTGTGCACATCCATAGGTGTAGCAAAAATATGCGCACTGCTTCCTTCATCAGTTTGCCTTGATGCTTTCGTTACATTAGGCAGGCAGGGCTCCTCAAGATTCAACTATTCAGCCTTTGCAGAAGCTTCTTTCCACAGATCCTCAAAACCATTGTTTCTCAATAGCTGAAGCATCTCAGAGGAAACATCATTCTTTGTGCTTCCTGAAACTTCAGGCTGATTTTCTGTAGATTCGTGTTAACTAATTCTCCTTGGTTGAGAATAAGTAGAACCAGTTGCAGATTGAAAAATGTCTCAAACTTATGAAGTTGAGTAACAAATCCATGAGCTTTTCCTCCAGTATCAGAGAAACAAGTGCTGTCAATTTCCTCCAACAAGGTCAGCAGCATACCGTAGTTCGAAGCCACCGATCTCAGGCATGTAGCATATAGACACCACCTCGTGGGGCAGAAAGAGCAAAGACATTGAGCAGCAGGAGCTTCTGCTTCTTGTAAGGTCTCAAAGCTGGCCACCTTTTTTTTTTTTTTTTTGGAGAGCTTCTGATAAAACCAATCAACTCATACATTAGAAATAAGAAGTTCTGAACAGGCTGTATTTGTTTAATCACATCTTGCACAGCCGGGTTTAATGAGTCATACAGTGTACATACACAGCTCTTAGTTCTTCGTGCTTGGTCCGAACTTGTATGCCAGTCAATACACCACTGTGCTGACATTTGCGGCCCCATTGTAACTCTGTTCTCGACATTTTCTAATGTCAAAACTGAACCAGAGCAGTGCATCCTTTACTATAGTAAACAGCGTATTAGCATCAGACAGAGGTGTTTCATAAAATCCAAAGAAAAGCTCATTGACAGAAAAATCATCTTTAACTATCATCTCAAAAAAAGATATACTGGCATTAGAAAAGGTTCAAAGAAGGGCAACTAAAATGATTAGGGGTTTGGAACGGGTCCCGTATGAGGAAAGATTAAAGAGACTAGGACTTTTCAGCTTGGAAAAGAGGAGACTAAGGGGGGATATGATGGAGGTATATAAAATCATGAGTGGTGTGGAGAAAGTGAATAAGGAAAAGTTATTTACTTGTTCCCATAATATAAGAACTAGGGGCCACCAAATGAAATTAGTGGGTAGCAGGTTTAAAACAAACAAAAGGAAGTTCTTCACTCAGTGCACAGTCAACCTGTGGAACTCCTTGCCTGAGGAGGTTGTGAAGGCTAGGACTATAACAGGATTTAGAAGAGAACTGGATAAATTTATGGAGGTTAAGTTCATTAATGGCTATTAGCCAGGATGGATAAGGAATGGTGTCCCTAGCCTCTGTTTGTCAGAGGGTGGAGATGAATGGCAGGAGAGAGATTACCTGCTAAACCCAGGGTTGTGAGTTCAATCCTTGAGGGGGCCATTTAGGGATCTGGGGCAAAAATTGGGGATTGGTCCTGCTTTGAGCAGGGGGTTGGACTAGATGACCTCCCGAGGTCCCTTCCAACCCTGATATTCTATGATTCTATGATCATTACCTGTTAGATTCCCTCCCTCTGGGGTACGTGGCATTGGCCACTGTCGGTAGACACGATACTGGGCTGGATGGACCTTTGGTCTGACCCAGTATGGCCAATTCTTATGTTCTTATTAAACATATGGACACTTGCTCTTTAACAGAACTGTCTGCTGTTTCCTCAATTATAAGTGCGTAGTAAAGACTTTCTTGAACAAATGTGCATAGCTTTTGCAGCACATCATTTGACATCAGGGTGAGTATTTCGTTGATGATTTCATGAAACGTCCATTTATAAGATGTTCGCTGTAGCCATCTCTTGAGCTCGGGTACATTTTCAGCATGCAAATGTAGCAATTGAATGAAATTCAGATTTTCATCTGTGTGAAAGGTCACTACCTGTGCTGCTAAAACCTGCAACAAATTTATAATTTTCACCAGTGAAATCCTTGTATGCTGCATATCAGGTTTTTTGCCTGCCAACATAAGGCTATCTACATATTCTTCTTTTTCAGACGCAGATACGTTCTGAGCAGCAGCTTAGTGTACACAAGACTTTTCATGGGATGAAAACCTTTCTAATGCTTTGTTCCTTGAGCAAAACCCATTATTCACAAAAGCTGCTAATGATTCTTTGTCTCTACTTGTAAATGGGAGAAAATGTCTAGCCATAGCTGCTTTGCAGCAAACAGAGCAGGAAACACAATCCTTCACACTACCATATTCTGTCCATTTATACTGCGCACATCCTCCCCAACTCTCTAGAAAAGATCTCCCTTTGCCTCATTTTTCTTTGGTGTTTTGTTTGCTCTCATTGTTATCAAAACTACTGGTAGCAGATTCAGCAGTCAGATCGTCCACTGTTGTAGCAGATTCTACTGCATTTGCTGAAGCACTTTGAGTTCCTGAAGGTTCCCCGCTGTTGGTTTTTCAACACAAATTTATCCATCTTTCAACCTGGCCCTACTCACATCCATTACTTAACCGTGAATAACAGTATACTACAGTATACTATATACAGGGTCTAATAATTTCGCCTTCCAGTTTCACTGCGTGCCATGTACATGCTCTTGCCACCTACTGGTGCCATTGTAAAATGTCAGTTTAAAACAAAGTAACTTCCATCTGACATCTTTAATAAACTTATCACATAAAAAAACAAAACATTGTGGCTCATGAGCCCTGGAGCACTCATGAAGTTGGCACCTATGCATGTTTGACCTCTAGTTATTTCCTGCTGGGATGCCTATAATAACTCTAAATAGAGGGGTTGGTATTAATTTTTATTTTTTAATAAAGATTTTGTTGTACACTAAACTAGTGTGAGTGCTTCGGAAAAGAGGAGGCAGGAGGCTTATCCAAAGTTTTTAATAAAGTATCAAACTCTTATAATTGCTTACAAGCAATAGCAAATACAGTGATCTGCATACTGCAAAAATACACAATTTATCATATTTCTGCAATAATGTCACCAGATGATGTGAAGCTACAGGTACACCTACCATCGCTTATGTCTCTTACTTACCCACATCCAGCCCTAGTGATGACAAATGCACTTTCCGTTTTCCTATATTAGGCCTGCTAACCAGTCATGGCTTGAGCCTATTCCTGGCAAAAACTCTCTCCCTTTATCCTTGTAGATGTTGTACTGCATACCACACTACTATGGGATTGGGCATAGGGGAGCCCCATAGTTTTGTAGGCAGTGCTATCTTGCCTATACAGTAGAACCTCAGAATTACAAACATCAGATTTATGAACTGACCATTGAACCACACACCATATTTGGAACCAGAAGTATGCAATCAGGCAGCAGAAGCAGAGACCAAAAAAAAAAAAAAGAAAAAAGCAAATGCAGTATAGTACTGTGATAAATGTAAACTACTAAAAAAAAAGGGAAATCAACATTTTTCTTCTGCATAGTAAAGTTTCAAAGCTGTATAAGGCAATGTTCAATTGTAAACTTTTGAAAAAAACAACGTTTTGTTAAGTGTTAGAGTTAAGAACAACCCCCATTCCCAAGGTATCTCAGGTTCTACTGTACATTCTTCCTCCATCCTGTAATGGCTCAGTGTCTCTAAACAGTCTTCTGCCATCAGGATTGGATTTTATAAGCCCAGACTGTAAAAACTAAGTGGAGACCCCTAAAGTAACAGTGATACTGACCAAGATCTGCAGAACGATGGAGCAGTAGCCTTTCCATTTGACAATCATGCACTCCTTGTAGTGGGCAAACTGTATGTGCATGTGCCACTGATGACTCAGCACCATTAAGGAAACTATTCTTTCAAATCCAGCTAATCTACTAGGGCAAATATAGTGCCAATCTATAAAGAGGGAAATAAGGATAACCTGCGGAATTACGAACGAGTCAACTTAACTTCAGTACCCAGAAAGATAATGGCGCAAATAATCAATACATTTGCAAACACCTAGAAGATAATAAAGTTATATGTAACAATCAACATGGATTTGTCTGTCAAGAACAAATTGTGTCAAACCAACCTAATAGCTTCCTTAGACAGGGTAACAAGCCTTGTGGTAGATGTGGTATATCTTGACTTTAGTAAGGCTTTTGATACTGTCCCCCATGATCTCCTCATAAACAAACTAGGGAAATGCAGCCTAGATGGAGCTATGAAAAATGTGGGTGCATAACTGGTTGGAAAAACATTCCCAGAGAGTAGTTATCAGTAGTTCACAGTCAGGCTGGAAGGGCATATCAAATAGGGTCCCACGGGGATCAGTCTTGGGTCCAATTCTGTTCAATATCTTCATAAATGATTTAGATAATAGCATAGAGAGTACATGATGTTTGAGGACAATACCAAGCTGGGAGAAGTTACAAGTGCTTTGAAGGATAGAATTCAAATTCAAAAAGAGCTGGACAAACTGGAGAAATGATCTGAAGTACATAGGGTGAAATTCAATAAGGACAAATGAAAAGTACTCCACTGAGGAAAAAACAATCAATTGCACACATACAAAATGGGAAATGATTGCCTAGGAAGGAGTACTGAGGAAAGGGATCTGGAGGTTATTGTGGATCACAAGATAAATATGAGTCAACAGTGTAACGCTGTTGCAAAAAAACCAAATATCATTCTGGGCCATAGGCGCTGACTCTGTGGGTGCTGTGGGGCTGGAACACCCACGGGGAAAAATTAGCAGGTGCTCCACACCCACTGGCAGCCAAGATCTCCCCCCCTCATCCCCGAGCAGGGAGTCCCCACTCCTCCTCCTCTCAGGACTTCCCGCCCGCTGCCTAACAGCTGTTTGGCAGCGCTTAGGACTTTCCGGGAGGTGTAGGGAGGAGTAGGGATGTGGCGTGCTTGTGGGAGGAGGCGCTAAAGAGGCGGGGTGCGGGTGGGGACTTGGGGGAAGGAGGTGGAACTGGGGCAGGGCGAGGAAGGTGCATGGGTGGGTGGGGGGGTTGAGCACCCACAGGGCAGGGGGCAAGTAGGCACCTATGTTCTGGGCTGTATTAGCAGGAGTGTTGTAAGAAAGACACAAAAAGTAATTCTTCTGCTCTACTCTGTGCTGATAAGGCCTCAGCTGGAGTATCGTGTCCAATTCTGGGCACCACATTTCAGGAAAGATGTGGACAAATTGGAGTAAGTCCAGAGGACAGCAAAAAAATGATTACATGTCTAGAACACATGAACCATGAGGGAAGATTGAAAAACAAACTGGACATAACTGTTTTCAAGTACATAAAAGGTTATTACAAGAAGGGTAAACAATTGTTCTCCTTAACCTCTGAGAATAGGACAAGCAGTGGCCTTAAACTACAGAAAGGGTTGGACATCAGGAAAAACTTCCTGTCAGGCTAGTTAGGCACTGGAACAAATTGCCCATAGAGGCTGTGGAATCCCTGTCTTTGGAGGTTTTTAAGAACAGGTTAGACAAACACCTGTGAGGGATGGTCTAGATAATAGTCCTGCCTTTAGTGCAGGGGACTGGACTAGATAACCTGTTGAGGTCCCTTCCAGTCCTACACATCTATGATTCTATTTTGGGTATATTAGCTATGTCTACTACCTGTTGGTAAACCACAGCAATATTTGCTTCACCACAGTACTGATAGTTGACCTGCCTGCAGCAGATTAGGGTAGCCAGCTTCCAGATGGCAAGAGGAACCAGCTGCTGGACTGGTATGGCTTCCTACACTTGTGTGTCCTCATGCTGGCGTGGCAGGGTAAGCATCTCAGCTCCATGGAAATGACATTCCTCATGCTGTGCAGGCCGCTGAGCCGTGTCTGGCACGGGAAGGAGAGTCCATTCAGCAGGCACCCAGGACAGGGCGCAGGGGGAACAAACAGGTGCTATCCTGGGCCCTGCAGAGGAATGGGCCTGCTCCCTCAGGGTGGGCAGCCCCAGGCATAGGCTGGGCTGATGCTAGAGCAGGGCTGGGAGGTGCCCGCAGCTCAAAGCAGAGCCAGCTGCCGTACGTTTATCAAGGTCCTCCAGAGGTGAGCTGACCCCTCTCTTGCCCACAGTGCTGGCCTGCGCAGCAGTGTCCGCTCAGGGTGGGGTGGAGAAGGCTGATCTGAAATGGATGTGGGGGAGTGGGGTGGGCAGGGTGTGGGGAGAGGAGGATAGGGGGACTAGGGCAGGAGGGCAGGGCAGGGTGTGAGGGGACTGGAGCAGAGCAGGGGGAGGAGTGGGGTGAGAGAGCTGGGCAGCGTGTGGTGCAGACTGGGTGTGTGTGGGGGGAAAGTGGGGTGGGAGAGCTGGGAAGGGCAAGGTGTGAGGTAGGCTGGTTTTGGGGAGAGTGGGGTGAGCTGAGCAGGGGGTGGGGGCTGAGTGGGGTGGGAGAGCTGGGCAGGGTATGTGCAGGGGGACTGGGACAGGGCTGGGTGTAGGGGGAATGAGGTTAGGGGGGTGGGTAGGAGCGGGGAGGGAGGTAGGCTGGGCTCAGTGTGGGGGGAGTGGGGCAAGGGATAGGGTATTGGGGGGAGCGAGGTGGACTGCGGGTGGGAGAGGCTGGGCTAGGAGTGGGGTGAGCTGGGCTGGGTCAGGGTGTGTGAGGTAGTGGGGGTGGGAGGGGCTGGGCTAGGAGTGGGGTGAGCTGGGCTGGGTCAGCGTGTGTGAAGTAGTGGAGCTGGGGGTGGGCGGGGCTGGGCTGGGTCAGGGTGTGTGAGGTGGTGGGGGTGGGAGGGGCTGGGCTAGGAGTGGGGTGAGCTGGGCTGGGTCAGGGTGTGTGAGGTGGTGGGGGTGGGAGGGGCTGGGCTAGGAGTGGGGTGAGCTGGGCTGGGTCAGGGTGTGTGAGGTGGTGGGGGTGGGAGGGGCTGGGCTGGGTCAGGGTGTGTGAGGTGGTGGGGGTGGGAGGGGCTGGGCTAGGAGTGGGGTGAGCTGGGCTGGGTCAGGGTGTGTGAGGTGGTGGGGGTGGGAGGGGCTGGGCTAGGAGTGGGGTGAGCTGGGCTGGGTCAGGGTGTGTGAAGTAGTGGAGCTGGGGGGGGCGGGGCTGGGTCAGGGTGTGTGAGGTAGTGGAGCTGGGTATAGAAGGGGTTGGGCTAGGAGTGGGGGGCTCGACTAGGAGAGGGGTAAGTGGGGCGTGTCCGGAGAGCCTGGCTTCGGGGCTGTTTCTGGGGCCCCCAGTGCCAGGCACGCGAGGGAACTTTCCGGCGCGTCCTTAACTCTCCGCCCCGCCCTGCTCCTGGAGCCTGGGAATAAAGTTCAGGGGCGGCCGCGGGGCGCGGGCTCGGAACTCGCCGTGTGAGCGCAGGGCGGCTCCCGCCTGTCCCCAGCGCGCCTCGCCATGGCCACTGACGAGCTGGCCCAGAAGCTGCAGCGCCGGCTGCTGCTAGAAGAGAGCGGCCCGGAGCCTGCGCCCGGCGGGGAGGAGGCAGCGGCGGGCTGGGGGGCCGGCCAGGAGGAGGAGGAGAGCAGGAGCTCCATGTTCGCCAGCGCCGACTCGGAGCTGGGCGCCAAGCTGAGCCGCAGGCAGGACATCAACGATGGCACGGCACGGCCCCGCCAGGCCAAGGTCTTCAACCCCTACACCGAATTCAAGGAGTTCAGCCGGCGGCAGATCAAGGACATGGAGCAGATGTTCCGACTGTAAGCAGATCTCCGCGCCTACCCCCTACCCCAGCCGGCCGCAGAGCGCCTGCCCCTGGCTAGCCGCCGGCCGTGCGAGTGCTCAGGGGGTTAGCCCCGTGCCCCTGTTGTGCCCAGGACGCGGGGTACCTTTGGCTGGCGCCGGTGCGCGGGCGGGCTGGCTGGCTGAGTTTTGGGGAGCAGTCCTCCAGCCCCAGTGTGGCTGGCGAGAGACACAAGGGAGAGGATGACTTCGGGAATCCTCTACAGACAGGCCCCTGCTGAGTTCTGCTTGAGCTCTGACAGAGCTGAGAGTGAAACTAGCATTTAAAATGTGGGTTCTTGCATTGCAGCCCTAAACACACTTTACGGGTGCGAATGAATGAGGTTAGGTTGCTCTGACTCCGGGAATTGATAGGCTTAATTGGACTGCTGCTGACTGTGCATGAGACTCCGACTGCAGAACCTATGTATTTGTATCGGAGACCAAAACTTTTCTCCTCTCCCCCCACCCCTCTGTACCACCCGTTGCTTCTTCCTCTCTGAATCATGTCTGATTTGGCAAGTGTTTGCCACTTTATCATTCCAGAAAAGTCACTTTACAGCAGAAACACTTGACTCTTCACTACTTTCCCTGCCTCTAGCATCAAACCGCAGTAATATTTAGCATGTTCCTCTAAAAGTGACTGTTTGCCATTTATTTTAGTAACTCAAACACTCTTTGAAAACAGGCTTTTCATGTTTGTTAATATGCTGTTTTGCAGATTCCTGAAAAATATTCCATGGCATTCCTCCAAAACTTGGCTCTGTAAAAATATAAACCTCATTCCTGTAGAATGCTTTATCTTATTTCATAACTGGGTGGTGAGCCTGAATCTTGAGTTGTCTGGAAGCAATAATAGAAGTTTACTATTGAAATAAAGGGCTTCCTTGAATCTTTCCTTTTAAGTTCACCTTTAAAGCAGGCTAAGTGGAGTATTCTGCACACAAAACGAACCTCTTTTTAGTGTCTGTGATGTCACAATTCCCAGTTCTGCTGTAGTGTCTCTCCCACTGAATCACTGATCTAGTGCAGTTCTTGGAAGCTGTGCTGGGTTTTTCTATTATAAAAGCTTTTAAAACACTATAAAAACAACTTTTAAATGCACTTTGTAAACTGTTGTGTGCACAAAATGGGAAAGCTGAGCCTCAAAGAGCACTAACTCTGCTCCTTCTCTGAGTGGCTATTAACACAGCCTGTCTTCCCCATCTATTTTTCCCTCTCCTAACTTTAATCTTCCTGTTGATCTCACCCACAATTCCAGCTGTTTATTTACTACCTGGTGACTCCCTCCTTACCGCTCTCCACTCACCTGCCATAGCTCCTCTTTTTCTCTTTGTGGAAGACTGCACCAACTTTTTCAACAAGATCCTCCCACAATCCCCATGCAGATCCTTCCCCGATTTCCATTGGTGCCTGTTTGTTGTCTACCTCTGGCTCTTACCCAAAGTAACAGGTACAGGTTGATGTCTACACTGCCCATGTAAACACGCTTTATCAGTGGGGCTTCTCATGCAATTTTTTTAATCGCTCTCCCAGTGATTAAGATAAATAAATAAAACCACCCTGAACGGGTGGTGGTAGCTTTATCGCCTGGAGCTGTCTATACTGGCGCTTTTCAGCGTTTAAACGTTCGTTGCTCAAGGATGTATTTTTTCACACCCCTGAATGACTAAAGTTTAGCGCTGAAAGTGGCAGTGTGGAGACAGACTTTTACTACAAATCTTTCTTGCCCTCATTCTCAACTCCTCCCTCTTTCTTGTATGCATCTTCCTCTCAAAATACAAACATTCCTTGGCGTTGCCCACCCTCAGAAGCCCCACTTGCTTCTACTCTGAACTCAGAATGCCTACGCTGCTTGTCCTGAGTTTCCCCGCTTGGATTTTCAGTTGGATTTTCTGTTTTGTTTTAAATATCTTTGCGTTCAGCTCTAGCATCATGCCTATAAGAAATTATCCAATTAGTGATGGGCCTATGTCTATAGACCAATAATTATCAGTTGTGACATTACAAAGGGGTGTTGTAGCTGAGTAGACGCTAGCTAGGGTGACTCTAGAGAATTTAAAATGATGTGTGTATTCGGGTTAGCGCTTGCGTGCGTGCTGTATGCTCCTCGAAGACTGATTAAAGCGGGGTGGGGGGCTTTCAAACCAGGCTGCTGCTGCTGAAACTTTTTTTGCAGTTCATCTTTAATTCGAGTAAAACAATGGTTATTTTTGTCACCATTGTTTTGGAACAAGACCCTTTGCCAGTCGAATGAGATGCTTTGCTAATTAAACCAATTAATCTGGGGGAGGGGGAAGAAGAGAGCAAATCCAGGTGGAAATGAATGATAATGAGGCTCTTCCAGCTCAAATAACACAGACAAACAAAACAATTAAAATATAAAACATGAGAGATTCAGCAAAAGGACTGCATTCAGTTTTGGAAATCTGAACAGAGCTCTTGCCTATAAAACTTACCTGGCTGCAAAGTTCAGCAGCTGCTGGTAGCTCTGTTTAATGTGATGACTCTGGAAGAGGACAAACTCCTGTCCATTGTTTAATTGCATTGCATAGTGGCCTTCTTAGGGTTGTTTTTTTTTTTGTACATATGAAGAGGATGGGATAGAAGAATTTTCAACCTAATACACAGGAGAGTTGTGTGCACTCAGTGCAAGTCATTGTGCTGCTTCTTGTATTATGCAGGAGAAGTGCATGACCTCTTCAACTTTTATTAGGTTAAGACCAACTTTTGATTTCGTGCAGCAATTGGAAATGAAAGGCTAACTAATGACTCCTCTTGAGTAATGATGTCCCTGGTGACAAAAGTTTCTGAGCTTTGAGTGGTGGCAATAAATCAAGTCTCAGCTGGCATCCACTTGGCAATTCTTGCACATTCTCTAAAGCAGCATTTACCTAAGTAGGCCATTTCCCTGAAGGACTGGCTCAGGTGGAGATATGGGTGGGTTGGCTTCTCAGTTTCTCTGAGTCTCTACTTCAGTTTTAAAACAAAAAAAAGCTGTTATTGTTGCAAACAATTTTCAAAATATGACCCCAATTGCAGTTGTCAAAGGATAAATATTGGGGAGGGGGAAGAGTTACTTAAGTTAGGCACCAGTGTGGACGCAAGAACAAATGGATATAAACTGGCCATCAGCAAGTTGAGGCCTGAAATTAGATGAAAGTTTCTAACCCTCAGAGGAGTGAAATTCTGGAACAGCCTTCCAAGGGGAGTACTAGGGCTGAAAAACTTAACTGGCTTCAAGGCCGAGCTTGATACGTTTATGGAGGAGATGATATGATGAGACTGCCTGTGATGGCATGTAGTTGATCTGCGACTGCTAGTAGCAAATATCTCTAGTGGCCACTGATGGAACACTAGGTGCGAAAGCTCTGAGTTACTACAGAGAATTCTTTCCCTGATATATGGCTGCTGGGTCTTGTCCACCTGCTCAGTGTCTCACTGATCGCTGTATTTGGAGTTGGGAAGGAATTTTCCCTGAATCAGGTTGTCAGAGACCTGTGTTGTTTTGGTTTTTGCACCTTCCCCTGCAGCATAGGGTACAGGTCACTTGCGGGTTTAAACTGGTGTAAATGATGGATTCTCTGTAACTTGAAATCTTTACATCATGATTTGAGGACTTCAGTAACTCAGCCAGAGGTTATGGGCCTATTAGTGAAGGGGACTGGTGAGGTTCTGTGGGCTGCAGTGTTTCAGGAGGTCAGACTAGATGATCATGATTGTTCTTTCTGGCCTTAAAGTCTGAGTCTATTGAGTAACTCCAGTGTGGAGGGATTCTCTGCAGAGAAAGCTGACATATCTGGCAAGAAAGCAGACCTCCTGTGCCTGCAAGACAGAGACAACAGCACCAAACATCCCTGGTATGCATAAAGCAGTGAACATCAAAAGCAACACCTATAGTAGCACAATACTTGTATGTGACAAAAGATAGATGAGAAATACTGCTGTGAAACATCAATCTACAGTGGAACTCTTGTGGTTGAGCTTGACCAAATAGCAGTAGTTTGTTTGCAAACCACTTAGTGAACAATTTGCATGGCCAACTGATGTTCCCCTGTCAGAAAAATCGTGCCTTGTCATAGGCGACTTCCCCAGTCACACAACCATCTGAGGATACTACTACAATGGGGAAGAAGTTATGAAGTGGGAGGCAACAAACTAGACCTTGTTGTACAATTTCAAGGATAAATGTAGCTTTCAAAGCTCATGTAGGGATTGCACCCCTCATTCCGACATAGCTTTTGTCACCTCTGAAAATATAGGGAGCTTCAGAAGGGAGGTGTTCCCAAGATGGCAGCACAGACTAGTGTAAGTGACAATAGAGGCTGCAGTATAATCCAGGAAAACAAGGCACCTGATGAGATTCAACTTCCAAAAGGCTGATCTGTCGGTAATAATACTCCAACCCACAAGCACTCGGCAAACTTGTCTCCCTAGTGTGGAAGATTGTCCAAAAGCTCATCTCCAGGAGATGTCAGACACTAGATGTGCCTGGACTTTCAGAACAAACCAGCCAACAATATAAGAGAGATTCAGAACTGTTTGACTTGGATCCCTTCAGTGAAGAAACCATCAGGTTCAGGGAAATAAGGAGTGGCACAACCTCTGGGGGAGCTGATTGAAACAACAAGCATATGCCATAATAGCAAAAAGCATGGGTCACCATTTGCAAGCTTAACCCTAATGGACATCAGCCAAAGCCTATCGTCACAGTCTCTCCCAACCAAGTTGCACACCAACTCATCCTAAATGGTAAACCAGCCCACAAAGCAAAGTGCGAAACAAAACAGGCTAAGCAGGAACTCTGCTGTCACTTGAGAGATTCCTCAATGTGCAGGTCAACACTGCGGAGCTAGCAGTAGCCATGAAAATCCTGAAGTGTGGAAAGGGTGCTGGATGCAATGGTGTATCTATTTGAACTACTTCTACACTTTGGGATGAGAGCAAAGAAGTGGCCACTTGATTTCTTGAATTCTTGCATGGTGTCAAGGCTGATTCCATACTCTGGCACTCTGAGCCCACAAGGATTCTAAAAATTAATACTGGCCACTCCAGGCTTGTATTAAACTCCCAAGATTACAGCTTTTCTCTGACCTTGGATGGGTGGACGCTGCCACCAACCAAGTGCAAAAACCCCTTTGAGAACCCAGGAAGGTGCACTTGGGATTTCCTTCCTCTGGGGTATCCTCAAGCCCTTTCGCACCCTCTCCGGGGAAGAGCTGAAAAAGAAAAACAAAGGAAATCAGCTGTTGCCACCAGCTAATTAAACAACATGTGCACAAACCCCTTAGGACACAAAAATCCAATTCTGTTCTTAGAAAAGGTAAATTTTATTAAAACAAAAAGAGAAAATACATCTGGAAACTCAGGCTATTGCTAGATTTTAAAAGAGCAAATACAAGGATTAAGCATCAAAAATAGTTTCTTGAGGTCCAGCTTAAAGGTTACAAGCAAAACAAAAGCATTTGGGGTTAGCACAGAGGAGTCCACAAGCCATAAAGAAATAAACCTAATCGTGTCTTCCTAGACATTCCCTGATCTACTTACATATCTGGGCTTTCAAATGAGTAGTTTCTAGGTATGATCTGATGATTTTTTTCATACCTGGCCCAAAACTTCTTACAGCATCGCTGGTCTGTCCCCTCTCTCCAGAGAGCAACAACAGACAGACAAAAGGGGAGTCTTGTTTCATGTTTAAAAAGTTTTAGCCTTCCTATTGGCTCTTTTGGCCAGGTGCCCATCCACTTCCTTTTACCTATGCAGGGAGACTTTTTAACCTTTTACAGATAAAGCAAGTAGAGAACTACTAAGAGCGATTTTATAGCTAGCTGGCTGGCTGGGTGTTCATAAAAGGGAGCTACCCCCACCCCTTTAATTTATCAAACATGGAGACAATGCAAATACCCAGGCTGTGGAGACAAGCTAAAGTGGTTGCACATAAACCACATATAGAACTGAACTTGCAAAGACTTACTGACCAATATCCTTACTCTGCTCAACTTACAAGCATATGACTGGATGAAAAGGGGTATAATTGCATAATAGTGGAAGGGCAGCTGACTGATGACCAAGTTGGTTTCCACACAAGACATTCATTCTGTGGGTAAGTTGTAAACCTAACTCAATACATTGAAGATAGCCCCTGTCATTTTGCAGGTTTTGAAGCTATCTGTTGATCTGTTGGCTGCTTATGACACTATGAACTGAAACTGGCAATTTTGAGAAATGGCAAAATGGTCCAGGTCATGTGCTCTCTGCTCAAGAATTGATGTTACTTCATCAAGACAGATGGTCAGAAAAGCAGATGGCATACTCAGGGGAATGGATTGCCCTAAGGTTCAGTACTATCACCCTTGCTGTTTATTGTCTACAGAAATAAACAAACAGTCAGAATTCCCTGTGTGTGAAAATTAACTTATACAGATGACCTTTACATTGCCATGCAGTCAAAAGATTTGAGAACTTTGAGTGCATTCTAACTGGCCCCCTGAGTGTACTTGGAGAATACTATCACATGTTGTTCCTGACTGCCAACCCAAGTAAGACATAAGTGTATACCTTCCACCTAAAACAGACAGGCCAAGCAAAAAGTCCAGTCACTCTGGGATAGTACAGTCCCTTGAGTACTATGAACATCCGGTGTACACTGGGGTTGCATTAGACCGAATTCTGACGTTCAAAGAGCACATGAAGTTGAAAAAGAAAGTGAACTCTAGGAAACTGGTCAACACAAACTGGGGAGCTGACCCCAAAACACTCAGAGCAACTAGTCTCATCTTGTGGTGTTCAACTCCAGAACACAGCATGCCACTATGGTCATGCTCAAGCCACGCACACAGAATTGATACTGAACTTTTTATCAATACTGTAGGTTTTTCATAGGGACTTTGAAATGGACTCTCACACTGTCACTATACTGCCTCGCAGCAGTTGCACCACTATTAGTGAGGTGGAATGTCTTCAGTAAAAAGGAGAGCCAAAAACAGGTATATGATCCAAGACACACACTGCACAGATACATTCCACCACTCAAGAGGCTGAAGTCCAGAAAGAGCTTTGCCCCTGAAAATCCCTTCCCCAAAATACCACGATGGAAGGCTGTAGAATAACAAAATGATGCAAAATGCTGCTGGTCTTGGAGAACCTGGTTCCTTTAAAACAATTCCCTCCAGGCACTGACCTTAAATGAAAACACTGGTGTATTCTAAATTGGGGCAGGAGCTGGGCTGGTAAAGACTGGTGACAATATGACTGAGGTGGAAGCTGAGAAATGACCCCAAATGTGATTGTGGAGAGCCTAAGCAAACATTTGGACACTGCCTGTTATGGTGCCTTCTGTCAACATCCTGTTCTCCCAAGGAACTATTCACAATAAGTGATGACACCAGATCGTGGCTGCGGTTTTGGAACAATAAGCTATGATGATGGCCTATCACACTGCTTATCAAAGCATGAAAGAGAGAATGAAATCCACTATAAAGGATCTACATGTTCTTCAAGTGCTCACTTTGCGTAGGCCTTCAACACAAGTTGAAGAGGTGACACAGTTTGCCTCCATCTTCCTGGAGAAGGCTCATCTTTTGAAAATTTGGAAAGGTTGTTTTGAAGACCAGTAAGATCAACATTGGGGATGATCTAGGCAATGAAACTGCCAGACAAGCTCCCAAGACTGAGCCTTGTCTCTACTACAAATGCATTGCTGGTATAGTTATACTGGCTTAGCCCCCTAGCGTAGATGTTACTATGCCAACAGAAAAACTTCTTCTGCTGCAACAGAAGCACTTAGGTCAGCATAGTTGTCTACAGTGGGGGTTGTGCCAGCGCAGCTGTGTCAAGTGTGGTGAGGTTTTTCCACACTCCTGCCTGACATAGCTATGCCAGCAAAATGTTGTAGGGTAGACTGAACTGAGAATGTAAGGAGTGAGGTGTCAAATTGAGGCACCCTGGAATATGCTCCTACTCACCATAAGCGCGGAGTAGATCTTCTTCATTGTGGAAGTGAGAGAGCACTGAAGGGAGCTTAACATCTAGCTAATATGGTGAGTCAGTTTCGTTTAGTTTGTTTGCTCTTGGGTACCAGCTGAGAGAACTTGAGGTACCTCCAGGAACTAATGACAAACTAGATTAGAATTCTGCAAACCAGAGAAACTGGGAAGATGGCCAAAAAGCAACCCAACAGTATCATGAAGAGTGTTAGCAGCAGCAAGAGCCAAGTGAAGGAAGATTAGAATCTGAATTACAGAGTTTAGGCATGTTGGAGCCTGTGCAAACAGGAGTCTATCTTGTAAACAAGTGCAAGGGCATAAATAAAAATGGGGCATGTAACTTCCAGAAGGAGATTGGCTAGAGAGACTATTTGGACAGATGGCCTCAGGGCAGTGACTGAAAGGACAGACTCTCAGAGGAGAGGGTAGCGTTGAAGTGATCGTTGGAGCCAAATTAGTCCCCCAACACAAGCAACATGCTTTGACTAAAATGGGAATTGTGTATTCAAATACATAGTCTGGCACTAAGAGCTCTCACTAGTTGGTGAGTAGTGCTGTACTTTTAAGGTGTCACTTAAAGTAGCCAGTGGCTTGGTATTTGGGTCTGTACAAGGACTACTGATTGACCTTCTGTGCTAGTACTGTCCAAGGCTGCCTATTGACCGCTCTGATCATTCTGCTGTTGCTTGCTTCCTGCTGGTTGGTTGGTTGGTTTTGTTCTTCTCTCACAGAGCTGTCCTTCTAAGGAGGACCTGTGAAACAATTTCTCAGGCCACTCCCTTCCCCCTCCCCGAACTGTTCAGTATGATCATACGTGCATGCAAAGGGGCAGTCCTGGGATTTTGGGAAGAATCTGTAATATGAAAATCTACGGCACCCCTTACTTTATTTTAAAAACAAGGCATCAGGAACGGCTCACTCAGTCTCCTGCTGCAAAAGTGAAGCATGACTTTGTGTTGAGCTCCATGTGTTGCCAAACACTTAGGCATTTTAGTGGACATTTCTCCAAATGAGCTCTCAGATCTGGGATCCACTAGCTCTCAGCCATTAGAATTTTGTTTGCATTCTGGTGAATTTTAACACTTGCAATGATATATTAGTCTTTATAATCTATGCAACACCTCCATGAAGTAGGCAGAGCAGTGGTGCTGGAACAATTTTTATAGCGGGGTACTGAAGCTGGAAACAATGTATTTGGGTGGTTGTTACTACTTCAAGCCAGGCAGTGTGGCAGAACCCCAGCACCCCTAGGTCCAGCACCTATGAGGCAGAGTAAAGGAGGGAGAGGAACACAAGGGTTAAGTGACTTGACTAGAGCATTTATTGAGATGGTATCAGACCTAGGATTAGAACTCCATTCCTGTGCTTAATTCATTATCTTGGGTTTCTCTTGTGCTGTTGAGCTACCCTTCATAACGACTGGAGATCACAATAACGCCTCATCAGAGGAGTTTGCTTCAAGGCAGGCAGCCAGGAGGGAACATGTGGTGGCCCTAGCACCATCAGTAACACTCAGAGTGGAACTACCTCACAACTCTGAATTGGTCTGCTCCTGCCACATATAAAGGGGGATATGACTGCAAGTCTATGGGCCCTACAGATTGACCTTGGGTGATATTCACATATCGGTGCGTGAATAACCTACGATCTTCAGGAAAAGTCCTGGAGATGAGTTTTTGTGCTCTTGGGTGGCCTTCATAAGGGAAAGTGTCAGAAGTCAATGAAAATGAAAACTGAAAATCTCCTTTAGGTTTAGGGCTTGTGTACACTTGGAAATTTACCAAAATAGCCATTCCAGAATAATTATTCCAGAACAGTTACTTTAGTATGACCCCACACATGGATACTCTTTCTCCAGAATGAGTGCCTTTTTATCTGAGTTTTAGCTTAATCCACTTTCAAAGTGAAAAACAGAAGTAAATGGATCCCTAGAATAGGAACTAGGAAAGATATCTTGGAGAAACTTCCATGTGACTGTGTGCATTGAGAGTGCTGTGAGGTCCTGGAGCCATACCTGAGCATTGGTTAGCCATTTGGTAGGAAAGATCATCTCCCTCCACTTGCTTGTTATCAACTTGCAAAAGGTTTTATTGAATTCAATCTCAGAAATGTTGTATCATCAGTACCCACTTTCCATTGCCAGGTGTGCAATCGGCAAACTGGCTTTCATGAGCCACATGGGGGCTTTAAACATATTTTTCTCACAGTTTCCCTAGTACCGTATATATTCGTTCATAAGCCGAATATTTTTGGTAAAAAAGTGACGCATCAAAGAGCGGGGGTCGGCCTTTCAACAGGTCTACACCAAAATTTGATGATTTTAAACACTGTGAAATCATGGAATTGAATATCTAATACATTGTCATTTTGTTTACCTGGAGCGTCTGCAGGCATGGACCCCCTCAGTTCCCTGTGGCTGTGGTTCGCCATTCCCAGCCAATGGGAGCTGCAGGAAGTGGTGCCACTTCCCGCAGCTTCCATTGGCTGGGAACGGCGAACCGCGGCCACTGGGAGCTGAGGGGCTCTGTGCCTGTGAACGCTCCAGGTAAACAAAACGTCCCGACCTGCCAGCGGCTTACCCTGACGGGCCGGGAGCCAAAGTTTGCCAACCCCTGAAATATAGGGTCGGCTTATGAAAGGGTCATATAGTTTTTGCTATTTTTACCTATCCATTTTGGGGCGGGGAGGGGTTGGCTTATAAACGAACTGGCTTATGATCATGTATATACGGTACTTGTTCTTGCAGCTACAGCTGGTCTTCTGGTTCTTTTCTTAGCTGCAAGATAGTCAATTGCTCTGTGGCTTCCCTTGGTTTTCAGATAAGCTTTGTATACTTTCACACATCATGTAGTGAAGTCTCTCTTACTGCTGTTCTAATCTGGCCTTGAAGAAAGAGGAAACGAAAAAGTAACAAGGAGAGTTCCCCTTCCAATATGAAGATTGTCTAATTTTTAAACTGCCATGGGTAACACTTAAAAACAACTAGTATAAACAGAAACCCTTTTTTACCAGAGAAGCTGTATTAGGAGTGTTGGTGGAATTTATAAAAGTTGTCTCTGAATCACCTGTGTTCACCATAAGCCCCATCTTGTGCTCCTTCAGTTGGATTTTAGCCCGAATGAGGTGAGAATGATAGGGCACAATGTATCATGTCTGAAGGATGAGATTGGGCTGTTGGCCTTTGTGATACTACGCTCCTTTAAACTTTCTCTTCTGTGAACACACAAAGCCTCTAGGGTGTATGATATTATTAACATGTAACCCTGGAGACCTGACTCCTTTTAGCTGTAATCAGAGGCACACCATAGGCAATGCAAGGATCTCCATGTGGCTATTACCCAGGTGCTCCAGCCTGTTTCAAGAGGAGGCAGGCCATGAGAGGGAAGTTCAGTCTCCAGGCCTACTCTGTAAGCTTTATTAAGCACTAGCCGCATATACAAGCAGACACTGTCCATCCCAAAGAGCTTACAATCCATGATTTTAAAAAAACAGACTACATAGGAAGGGGGAGACAATCAGGTGTGTATGACTTCTGTGTTCTTTTCCAGGTCTGTAACTACAAAACTGAGTTCCTTTGCCCCATAGGGTGGCAATAAATAGAGGTCATCTTCAGCGATGTGATCATGTCTGTTAAGAGCAGGATTGGGAGCCACTTATAATAGATATTGGCAGTGAGCAAAAGTTGATAGGTGTTGAAAGCTTAGCATGTAATGAGCTAAATGTAATGGGTTTCATAATCCATTACAGAAGCCCTGAGCTATATAATCCCCCTCCTTCCTGAAACTCTCTACGGAGCTATATCCAGTGGCTAAAGTAGATAGAAAAAGGGGGAGGTGCGTTGCCTCTTCTGCTAAAAGAACTGCATTCCCCTACCTAGATGTTCTCACAAAATATGGGTTCCCAAACTGTGGCCCGTGCTCCACCAGTGACCTGTGGATAGCTGGCTGGTCACATGTTGCTGGGCTGCCTCCTTGCTTTGAACTTCTAAAATACATAAAAGGAAGCTCTTTAGCTTTCTCATATTTGTGTTACAATAGGTACTACAGGTCTTAACCAAGAACATGATCTCCATTGTGCTGGGTGCTTTACCAGACATGTTGTGAGGTCTGTCCTTGCCATGAAAAATGTAAAGTAGTAAAAGATGTAGTAAAGTACAAGTAGTAAAGTACAAGTAGTAAAGATGAGGGGAAGACTCAGATGTGACATGACTTACCTAAGGTCACACTACAGGTTAGAGGCATAGCTGGGAATGGAACCCAGGTTTCCTGCATCCCACTCAGTGCCCTGTCCACTGGACCACTGATGTCCCTGCCTTGTCTGTTTTCGGGGAATAGCCGTCATTAGCAATCTGTCAACTCTTTGTGTAGCTGTACAGTGGTTGATGCCTAAGTGTGGACAGGAGCAAGACAGGCTCAGCTGGTGCAAACTCTGGCTTGATCTTGTGTATGTTTAGGGTCAGCCCTAGTGCAGCTGCACAGTTAATTGGCCAGTGATTGCTGAGTGTAGACAAGACCTATGTATCCTGCATAAGCAACTGCTGTAGTCACAACAGGAATGTTTGATTATATGGATTGGCTGCCCTCCCTCTCCCGTTACTAATTATAAATGGGGAGGGAGCTGGTCTGCAGGAGACTCTCAAAGATGCAAATGGGAGTTGGGCACCAAACTGCCCTTTAAGATGTGATCCACTCTATGGAAAATCTGAGTACCTTGATCTCCTAGAGATGAGGGAGGGCAGCCCATACAACTAAACAACTTTAACGTCAATGTTCATGTTTTAACTGCCCTGCTATCCAGCAGCTGTAACTTTCTCTACCTGAAATGTACATGGGTACTTCCTATGTAAGGCTAAGCAAAGGAACAGTGTTAAAAAGTTTAAACTTGGAGAACTGAAATACAGACTGTTTAAAACAATGAGTCCATTAAATACAGATCCGGTATAAGTGTGAAATGTAGAATTTGTATTTGAATGCTAATTATCTGTTAAACTTAGGTGGAAAACATTTCTTGCATCATGAAGACCGTCCCAGCTGAATGTTAATTTCTCTTTGCCAGAACCCTAGTAGAAGTTAGGCTGCATGGTCTCCCATCTCAAATGTGTCCTGCAAAGTGGGGAAAATGTGTTGGCTTTTTTGGTAACCCCGGGAGGTTCTCGCCTGCTTTTATTTTAATTCTAATGTAGGAACATGGGACTGACATAGTAGATCAGACCTATAGTCCTTCTAGTCCATATTGAGTCATGTTAAGGGCACCTGCAGTATTGACATAATGGTGTTTCCTCTAGTTATGATTTCCCCAGATTTTAGTTGTAGCAAATGCTATTAATGTCAACAAATGAGTACCTTAATTCTGGGATTTCCTAACTTCTTAATGCTTCACTCTGCAACTTTGTTTGTGTGGAATTCACCCATGACTGTGGCTTCTGTTGCTGCCTCTGGCAGTTTAAACTCAGTAAAAAAAAAAAAAAAAGGTAGTGAAAAGCAAATTCTCCTAAACTTCAAGGCCCTGCTCCTATGACTTGTGTGGCTCAAGTGCAGGTTCACTGTGGGACAGACAGGAGCTCTGAGTTAAACCCAGGCGGTAGAAGACCCTGGAAGTGAAGGGAAGAGGGTCTATACTAGTGATACTGAAACCTCAGTGGTTCAGGAGCCAAACTAGCGAGCAACATTACCCAAAAGAGCCACAGTAGTGTGAATTCATTGTTATATTTACTATTGTACTGTGTGTTCATATTTAAACAGTATGGCGAGGGAAATATTTAGTTTATGAATTATTTTCACAGCAAAATGACTGCCCGAGTATTATGTTATCAACTACAATTTGTTAATTATATAGTAAAAGCATCCTGATTGGCTGTTAATTAAATTTAGTGTTTTAATATCATGGGCTGCAAAGAGCCACAGGAGACACATTAAAGAGCCACTTGTGGCTCAAGAGCCTCAGTCGGAGTATCACTGGTCTACACTAACCTGAGCTTAGGTGCAAAATGATTCTGTTTTTTGGGGGGTTCTAGTCTAGAGAGAATTGTCTTTAATGCTTGCCCAGTTGTGACTCAGTTTTGTTCAGACTTTTCATGTCCCTTGGGAGGAAACTCACAGTTGTATGTTATATAATACCAAACACCCATTTCCCTCCCTTTCCCCTGGGGTGTCAATGCTTGAATTTTCCCCCCTATAATTTCCTGCTGCTAAGGGTAGCAGTGGTGGGAACTCTGTCATCCAACACTGTTCATAGCCATTTTAGCAGTGGGAGCTACAGGGCTTGTCTACAGTAAACTTACCCCTTAACAATCAGTGCTAGTGTAGACAAGGCCTCTGGTGACTGCAAGAACTAATGTATGCTCTTCTGGCAGAGGGACCAGGAAGTCTGCAGCTCAGACTAATTATAATCTGTAACCTAATTAGCTCTTTATTTTAACAATATGAGAATACTATTTTAACCATTATAATCAATTCCTCTTGGACTCTTACAAACTCTCTGGAGAGTCTAAGCCTTACAGCTCACCTTGGCACAATCTTCTAGCCTGCGTAAATGGCAGCCCAGTGCTACAGGGTAGAGACGTGAATCTGAGAATTGAACTTCATCCTCTGTCCTCCATGCCATGTCTCCTTCAGGGGAATTTGTGGGGAGAATGCCCATTGTTTCATCTTAACCCTAATAGGAGCGGAAAATGTCAGGCTCCAGTGTTCTTACCACATATCAATTAAACCTGCTCCTTGAGTGCTAAACTGATAAGGAATTAGTTTTAAACTCTCCTTGCGTGTTGTAAATAGAAACACTCAGCCCTGCAGTGGGAAGTACTTCATGGCTCTGTAGCATACCTCTTGCCTTCCCAATACGAAGTAAGAAACTTACTCAGTGCAGGAGACTTCTCTCATCTCTTCTCACGCCTCAACTCTTCCTCCTTCCTCCTTTTCCTTCCCTTTGCCACCATCAAATTGCCCACATGGGAGTAGCACTCATACCCTGCTATCTGTTGCTCTTTCTGATAGGCCTCTACTTTTGCTTTGCTACAGTCTCCCTGCTGGGACTAGCAGAGGAAGTGGCAAGAGTAGTGTAGCCATACGGGTGCATCTACACTGGCAAAAATTAGATACATAACTTGTCATTGCTCCTATCCCACACCTTATCTACAGTATGGAACTCCAGCACTGCTGCCTTTGTCACAAACCTCCCACATTTGTAACAGTCAACACAAGGGCTTGTGGAAGTGCATGAGTCAAGCACACCAGTGGGATGGCAATTGCTCTGAGCAAGGCTATCTACTGTGCATTCCACTGCTGTGACTCTCTACGGGTACAGTACAAATGCAGACTATGCAGGATTTGCTTCTCAGCTGCCTGCAGGTCTGAGTGCTCCCAGCAGGACCTGCAAGATTAACAAAGGGCCCAACCTATAATGAAAAATACAACTCTGTATACAAGTGACTTTTGAAATATTGTCCCTCCATGGCACCCCTCCTCCTCCAAAAATACTTGTTCTAGTGGGGGTTGCCCTGGGTGCTGTCTCACCACCATCTCCCACAAACATGAGCTCTGAAAACAGGCGCTCTAGCTGATATAGCTTCTCCTCTCCCCCCATATGCCCAAGTAAATCCACTTACCTCTAAGGTACTCCAGCACCCACTTGTTCTCCTGCACCTCCTCTTTGCTGCTCCTCAGTATGGCACTCAATTGACTAGCTTCCTCCAATGCTCTGTAGATGGTGGATGGCTGCACCACCACTCAATTTGCAATAAAATAAGCATGAGCGCTTTTTAGGGATCTGGAAGAAACTTAGATGAAGTCCCTAAAGAGGAGATTCCACAAGGGCAGGTGGCATACAAAATGGTGCTGCCGCAGGGCCAAGGAGCAAGCAGGGCTCTAACTATCAGTATCAAAGGGTTGATTTCATCAGGTTGAATAGAGATGTATCTGTGGCTGTGTGGGTTGTATTTCCTGTTAACACTTTGAGTGCTTGTGCCCAGAAGGCTAGTTACGGAACCAGAGGCCTCAATGAAATGCGAGGATGCATGTCTCTGTTGAATCATACAAATATATCTCTCTTAAATAGCATGGTCATGTGGCTCTGAAGTACTGGAGTAACCTTACCAAGATTATATTATTATATCTTAAGCCTGTTTGGGGTGGTGGTATGCTTGTAATCCAAGATTCACAGGATGCAGTTTTAATTCTGCAGGATCTGTAACGAGTTTTCGAGTCTGGAAGAACAAGTCCTCTTCCCCTCCTCCCCACCCCACCCCCCATCCATCTGGGGAAGGGGTCTTGCCAGCTATCAAATACACTGTACAGTTCATAACTATTCCTATGTTTCAGATTTGGCTCTGAGGGCTCTGTAAGCAGGAATGCTTTTTGATACTGTATTCCTGAGCTGTTCTTATCCCCTGCCTCGCTCTTGAAATGAGAGCAGAGTGGTTACAGAAAATCCAGAGGTTAAACTGTTTTGGAAAGCCCTGCTCTGAAGGCTGGACCTGGCTCTGCGAACTGAACACCTATTGTGCTACTGGTACAATGTCGTTTTGCCATCTCAGCCCACTACTGACAAGACCTAATTTCTCACAATCCCAGCTTTGTGCTGCCTGTTTGCTGGCAGCCATGAAGCTGTGCCTGATCGTTCCAGGACCCAAGTACAGTTGGCTAACCCCTCCAGGGCCAGCCCTTCTACTGTAAGGCTGGCTTAGCACGCTGAGGGGTCAAATGAGTGCTGTCATAGCTGACAAACTAGCCTCCTGATATCATGGAATAAGAAGCCAGAGTCAAACTGAGTTTTTTGGCAGTGGGATGTCTAATTTTTAGACTAAAATGATGCTAAAGTGAGCATACAATACACGATGTACAGTACATCAGTTTCTTTTGGAGCTATATAACCCACATTTTAAGGAGTCATGTGTGAACGATAATCAGGGATGCCAATGCTGCCTTGCTTTATTCCCCATCACCACAGGTGCACTAATCAAACTGGGAAATGCCTTCCAGCTAAGGATAAAGACCCCAATCTGGAAACAAATGTTTCATTCAGTAGCAAAGGTTGCTGGGTGTGACATGTTGAGACTCTGTTATAGTGATATTTACAAGCCTGGCAGGATGGACATTGTAAAGTCTTGCATGTTGTCTAACAGCAGATGAACTTGCTAATGCTAAATGAGTTGTTTGAAGAGTGAGATCATCCCATGCCTTTTAGGGAGTCTGCGCACAGTCCATCGCTTTTATGAGGAGTGGAGGAACTCCAGGCATTTGTCATCCTTCTGCTTCAGCTTTGAATTAATGGACACATCTTTAAAAGGTGATGTGTCCTATGTCAGAAATCCAGATGGTGAATATTCATTCCAATCGTATTTCTAGTCAGGCCTCAGATATACATGTCATGGAGACAGCACTGAATGCTCTGGTCAGGGCTTGAAAAACACACCATGCTTCTTTCTAGCCACAGAGAAATACCAGACCCCTTGCCACTTAATGCGCCTCCTTTCCCTGCACTTAAAAAAGAATAACCATTGGATACTATATTTTTTACCATATCAATCAAATTGCTGTGACACTTTTTAAAATGCAACTTAATACTAAGGCAGGTAATACACTAGAAAATATTTATCTAGGTACATTGGTAAACTTCCTGGCCTCACTCAATTTTTTCTGTAACGAACCATACTGTAGCTTTTTTTCCCTGAATTTTCATGTCTGTTTACTCTCTCTCCTCCCCCCACCTTGATCCCTATAGCAATTTCCCTATTTTTCTTCTGTTTCCGCCGCCTTTCCCCAAAAGCTCTGTATACCGCTGTGGATCCATATACTCTTGTAAAAAGGTGTGAACAGGAAACGGGGGTGGGGGGGAGCTTGAGGAGGGTTCTGCGGTGAAGCAAACATGGGAGGGCTTCAGGGATCGTACCCTTTCCTTTATTCCAATCAATTCCTTTTTCAGCATTGGAAGAAAGTGACAAGCCCCATACTTCCCCGTCAGCATTTTCCTTCATGCCTCCTTCCTTCAACCACCCAGGACATCTGCTCACCACCAATCATATGCCCCAATCCATGCACCCGCTACCATGCAGCTAGAAACTTTATCAAGTATATAATAGCCAGGAGACTATGCATAAAGCTTTCAAAAGTGACTTAGGCTCCTAAGTAACTAGGTGCTTCTGAAAATTTTACCTTAAATCTACTGACTATAGATCAATCTGAAAGCTTTTTTTGGTGGAAGAGGCACTAGCCAAGAGTGATGGTCAAGCAAGAAGCCAAGCCAACTCCTCCTCCTCTTCCCTTCAAGCTGCTGGAAAAGGGGAGGGTGCTGGGGATTCCTTTTAGGGTGCCATCCCTGGATCCACAATGGGAAAAGTAGGAAAGCTCCATAGCAGCCCCTGGCACTTAGGGTTCTGACAGACTTGGAAGCCATCCCAACCCATTGGAGAAGCAGCAGTCTCCATTTTCCCCTGTGTGTATTCCCCCTTATGGATAGGGGGACAGGTCCTGGTTATACCCCCACCTCACTCTGCTCACTCCATGCAACAGCTAAGAGACCACCAGCTTTGTTCATGTTTGTTTTTACTGCAGCTTCTTTTCTGACTGTATAAGCTTCTTAACTGGACTGAGCTTCTTTCAAGGGAACTGTGATGATGATGCTCTTAAAGTCTGGGAAGGCTAGTTTTTGTTGAAACCTAACTCCTGGTGAGTGAAACGTGAAGGATGGGAAGATTTGACTTGCTCTGGCCAAAGAGGAAAGCTTAAAAGCTGTGACTGGGACTTTCTTTCTGAAGCCATCAAAAGTATTGAACGAACTTAAGAATTCTGAAATGTTGGAAGGGAGTGAAGCTGAGAATGGATTAGGGAGAAGAGTATAGGGTAAAGGGAAAAAATGGGATATACAGTAGTGTTGTTTGCCTGCAGTCAGATTCCTCCCCCCTCTTCCTTCCACTTAGGAAACTCACCCAGCTCCGGCCATTCTGCCGTGGTTTCTTATCTAAGTTACGCACTGAATCTCTATCCAGAGTGATGCTGTGCTCTTGTCAGCCAGCCAGTGCTGCAACTGGCAGAGATCCCTTCCTTATTCATTCAGCATTAGAGCTCCTTTCTTTGCTTTCTCAGCTCCAATTCACTCATCACCCCTATTGCCTTAATTACAATGCACTTCCTTCTCCTCTCCATCTCTCCTGGAGTCAATGTGGTTCTCTAGGTATAAGGAAGAAGACCAGTGGGGAATCTGTGTGATCCTAAGTCTCCTCAATTATCAAAAGTCTCATGTTCATCTATTAACACTTTAAATCCATTGGCTTCTACCACTGAAGACCCAGCAGGTATTGCTGTTCCCCTCTAAAGGAAGAGTAAAAGCCTTATGAGCACATGCCTAAAGCCCACAGCAAAGCACGAAAAGGCACTACTGTAAAAGAGTTGGCATGGCACATGCTGCTAGAAAATCAAGTACTTTTTTTTTTTTTATTTAAAGATCAGACCAGCATAGTATGTCCATTTAATGTCTTAGCTTTCATCTTGCTGCTTGCTTCTGAGCTGGGATCTCTGCTGACTTATGAGAAACAGCAGTTTTGCTGACATGAAATTTAACAGTGAAGAGCTCTCTTCTATTTCAGAATCTAGGGAAGTAACAGTCTAGCCTACAGCAGTCTGTGTCTGCACCAAGAGCTGCTTGTCTTCAGTTTATTGCACCCAGCCGCTGCCTTCAATCTGTTTATCACAGACCTTTGTTTGAAAGTCAATAGATTGCTCCATACTTCTCTCCTTTAACTTGCCAGATACCCTGCAGCAGACTCCCATTTCTGGATCCTTGTGCATTCCTAAAGTGATCCTTTATTTTGCATAAGGAGCAGACTCTCTCACCTTTCTCCTCAATCTAAAAATTCCTACTAGCCCCCCATTAGTGAGTGTCACAGTTAGTGGGCTATCTACTCCTCTCCTCCCTCCTGGTCTCTTTGGGGTACCTTCTCTCAGATCCAGGGGCTCCAACTAGCTCCTTTTTAGAGCAGGAATCCTGTGATTCTTCAACTCTCAGATCAAGCCTTGAGTTGCACTCTCCGGGCGGTAACCACGATTATCTCAGTAGGTCTGACATTTCTTCAATACCTGCAGTTCTGTTCGCTCCAGGAGCAGTGATCAGTGGTTAAGACAATGACCAATGTATGTATTTTGAACAACAGTGTTTCAGAGAAAGGATCTTGTAAAAGATAAACAGTGTACACATGTTCACCTTACCAGGTGCCTCCCCATCTTCCACATCGGGCTTCTGGTAGGTTTATGCTTCCTATGGACCCCCAAAACTGTTAGGGTCTGGGTGACCAGTCTCTTCCCTTAACTGACAAAACAGTTCTCTCCTTCCCCTGCACCAGAGTGTCACTTCAAATCTTGTCCTGTCCTTTGACCTCTCTTCTCAGAGAACAAGTCCACTTCATAACTGTTCATAGCCCTTTGATCTGTTAGTTCCCAACGCTGGCAAAACAGCTGTATAACTTCAAGTTGGAGCCTGGAAGTAGGCCACTGTCCTGTAATTGCCCCCCAAGTATTTGAGAGGTTGTTTAGCTATAGCTATCCTCTTGTTTCTCTGATGGTCTTCCCAATAGTCACCTAGTAAGCTGGCTCAGTACATTCATACAGAAAAGTCTTAACTCAGTAATTACTATACAGTAACATTATTGACCAGGTCACACACGGTATTCATAAAATTTATTACAGAATCAGTATTCTTAGATTATATAGCATCTCTGTCTGTTACAGGGAGCCCTTCAAATAGTAAAATACTTGTGCCAGAGTATTTTGGCTTCCTGTTGGTTGAGTGACAATCCCATCTTTTTTTAAATTCTAAAGTAGTGTGAAAGACGTTGGCTGGAATAGATATTTCTAGGTGTGGCATTGGGTAGCTCTCTGGTATGTGCCTGGCATACAGTGTTGACTTGAATCCTACACCATGCACAAATGTATTAGAGAGCATTGAGTTGTAGGAATGCATGGATTGATAAACACTTCACTAGGACTGCAAGGCATGTGTATTTACATTACCAATGGGCAAGGGCCTAAAGTCTGGTGGTGGTGTGGGTTCCTCCCTACTCCCTCCCTTCATATTTCTGGCACAGTTGCTCTGAAGTCACTTGTGCATTTTTCCCTACAGACTAATCTGCTTTTATCCTAAGGAAGCTAATTTCAAAGGCCTCATGTGACTTCCCCAAACTTAACAGATTTCAACAGCTGGTTTGGTCACCATGTCTCTGCGTGTGGATTGATGGTGGATTTCTGTCTTCACACTTCATTCTCTGGAGGAATGTCCTAAGAACACATTGCCTAGAGTGTCAGTAATTAGACTACCGCTTACCTATGTTGTGAAACCAAGCTTTGAAAATTCCCTGTGTTGTCAGTGTAGCAGGGGGTGTGACAAATACTGACCTTTACCCTCTGTTCCCTCAGGTATGACTCTGGAAAGGATGGGTATATAGACCTAATGGAGCTGAAACTGATGATGGAGAAGCTGGAAGCACCTCAGACCCACCTGGGCCTGAAAAACATGATCAAGGAAGTGGATGAGGATTTTGATGGCAAGCTCAGCTTCCGTGAGGTAAGGGTTAGCAAAGAAGTATCTAATGGGGGGGCTGCATAGCCAAGGCAGTAGCAATCTGGAACACTGCTGGTGCATCCTTTCTCTGAATTGGTCTGTGCTAGATCTTCCTTCCTTCCTTCTTCTAACCTGGCCAAGATTCTTCTAAGCCTGAGAGAGCTTGATAGGCTATGCGGTGGTGAAGGTGCAATCAGCAAGGGAGAAAAGTAGGCAGACTCTGTTGCATAAAGCACCGTGTAACTGAATGACAAGATGCAACTCTTTATTCCTGGGGAATTCTCTGCCAAAAATTAATTCTGCGCACAATATTTTAAAATTCTGCATATTTTATTTGTCAAAATTACATAATATAATCATGCCAGTTTCAATTATTTTCGTAATTTATTTTGAAATACTTGTCAACAAGTATGTCTGCAAACTTGTTGATCTCTATCTCAAGCCCTGTGTATAATGCAGTTTAATGCACTTATCACAGCTCTGAGCTGGATGGGAACAGTTTTTACTTCTGACTGAGGAGAACTGAAGCCTAGTGATTTAGCAGTTAAATAATTAGTGTTGACTTGAGCAACAGTGTCATCCAATATACTTATAGCCATCCCTTTTTTTACGATGCCGTGGCAGGTGTTGATCAATTGAAGGGAGTTGTCTTGTTTCTGGGAGCTTTCTTCTGCCCCTAAAAGGGGTAATGCTTATCCTCTTGCCTCAAGCAGGCAGAGCAGGGCTCCATAACTTATCAAAGGGGATTTCTGTTGTCTCCACAACCAAGACTCTGAACCCTGAACTGTTTGGACCTGTAACTTTCAATTCAAAAGTGCCAGGGAATTCTGGCAGCTGCTGTGCAAGAGGGTGTGAACAAAGGGTAGGCAGCAGCTGGACACTAACAGATGCAGTATGTTGGGTAGGAAGGGGCATGAGTAGACTAGGACAGCAGCAACTGAGTGCAGACAGCTGCTTGCTAGGCTTGCAAAGGATATGAACAGAGATGAGTGAAGATGAGGAAACCAGCAGCTGTTACAGTCACGTTGTAGGGTCTCAATGCTAGCACCTCTGAGGGTACTGCTTCTGAAAAGTCAGCTTTCTCAGCAACTCTAAACGCAGTCTCTGTATCCAGTTGGGTGTGTTTGCCACCACATTTATTGTGAAAAATTCATTGCTGATAGTTTACATTGTAAATTAGTTGGTCACTAATTAGTATAAAATATCAATTCCTCCTGTGGCAATGGCTGAGATGTAGTAGAGCAGCCTGGTGATGTCTCAGTCAGTGCATTGTCAGAAAAGGCTGACTGTATTGTGAAACTACAGGGAAATCTAATGTGGTAGAAGCAGGGAATCAATTTTTTTTTTTAAATGCAGAAAAATGTAAATACTGCCTGCCTACTTTTCTGTTTGGCTTAGACTCTGTTTCAGCATGTCCCTAGCCACATACTTATAGCACATGCGTATTGCACCATATATGCACACACTATTTTCTGTGTTGCACGAGTGTTCCTACCATCATCTGATGGAACAGACTTACTCAGAATGAGGGTAACCACTGTGTCAGTTACACTAGATGAAATCCCAGTATAGGTGGGAAGTGCTGTCTTAATTTCAGCTATGTAAACGGTCCTCTCACCAGTCAATGCTTAAGTACTCTGTCTGTCTGGCATAGGAGGTCAGGCTTTCTGGAAGCCCCTCACCTAAACACATCCCACTGCATGCTACTTTCTCACCAGCATCCACTTGTGCACACTGAAAAGTAGCTTGTTGGAACAGTGATCATGTCTTGGAACAATGGACTTGGCAAGTCTGCTGCCAGCTGACCCAAAGCAGATGGCTGGACACTTGTGTGCAGGAGGGGGTACCAGCTGCAGCTTAACTTTTTAAGAACACAGTGATGTCAGAACAAGGATACAAACATGTTAGAGAGCAGGGTATTACTGGTTCTGGCAAGAAAAATAGAAGAACTGAAAGTCTGTCTCTGAGTCTAGGTCAGCAGTGGCTCTGGGGCAGGGAACAAAGCCTATCCATTTTACAATAAACTGGACTCTCTTTGAGGGCTCTATCAATGGAGCCTGCGATAATTCTGGATGGTACCAAGGAATCTGGTGGAGCAGAAGACCACATCTGTGGCCCCAGGTGAGACTAGGGGTGAACACAAGAAATGGAAACTGCATGGATGCTTTGCTGGGATGACAAGACCTCTTCAGATAGTTCCAGGTTCACAAAAGCGACTGCTTGAGGGGCAAGGGTCCCTCTACAACAGGTATATGTTACTTTTTTGGTTTTCAGTTGGCGGCCTGGTTTTGCATATGTGTGGACTAGAGAACACTTCCGGTGTCATGTAGATACCACTGCCATTATTAAAATGGACAGATGCAGCCTCCCATGAGGGTGTGTGTCCCTTCTTCCTCCTTGAGTCAGTAAGCTCCCTCCTGTGCTGTTGCCACAGCAAAAATGGCAACTGCCTACTCCCTGCTCCACCCACTTGTTCCAGCTTCCCCAAATCCTGCTGGCTTCAGCAGCCCCCTGTGTGTTCACTCATAAAGACTGTTTTGGGAGATTTCTGTCAACACTTGAAATACTGTGCACGGCAGCTGGCTCTGTTGTGTCATGTAGCCAGATGCAAAATGATGGCTAAGCAGTGAAATTCTTAAATAAGAGGCACTCTTAAATCTTACTGTAATAAACGACACATTTGGAAAATGAGTCTCAGCATGTACGCTACACTTTCTGTCCATGCTTCGCTATCTGCCCTTACCTAGCTGCAAATGCACTTGTTTCTGCCTTTCTGTATAACTCACAAGCATTATCTGGTAGCAAATTGCTCTGTATCTCCCACTGGCAAGTGAGGTGGAATCAATTGTTGCTTTGTCCAACTCTGCTTCCCTTCTGCTGACAGTCAACAAATAGGAACCATGTTAATATGTTAGCCATAATTTTCTCTTGGTTCTTTGGAGTAATCTTGGCAAACCTTGGTTAAAACCAGTGTTCTAGTTTTAACAGTTTGGGGTGGGAGGGGTGTGTGTGTGTGTGTGTGTCTAATTTAGTTGTGCCAACATGGAGGGTCCCTGTGCCTTTCCAGCTTCAGAGCATCCTCAGATAATTGAGAATAACAAATACAAATTTTCTCAGCCTTGCTACGCCTTCACTGGCCCCTCTTGACTAAGGCTTTCCTTGCTCTTGCTGGAAACCCTCAGGACACAGTTCCTAAGGTTCCATTAGTCTGCAACAGGTAACCTGTAGCAGCTGCTGCAAATTGCACCTATCCCGCCCAAAAAATCCAATTTCTCCCCACTTTCTCTTGGAAGAAAGTGGCTTATGTCTTTACAGGGTGCTGATACTGGGGAGTGGGAAGGTATTAGAACTGGAAACTGAACAGCAGTTGTTGAGAAGTGAGCTGTAGCTCACGAAAGCTCATGCTCAAATAAATTGGTTAGTCTGTAAGGTGCCACAAGTACTCCTTTTCTTTTTGCGAATACAGACTAGCACGGCTGTTACTCTATTTCTAATTCAGTGACTATTGCTGTACCAAGGCAATTCCAGAGCAGGAGAGGCTACAGGAGCATAAGTTCCATGAGAACATATTTAGAGCAAAGCCAACTCGCAGTGATTTCAGCAGCAGACCCCTGCATCTATTCACTGTGTACCACTTGCACTGGACAACAGCACGTCACAGGACGTTATGCGGGAGTCCATAGTTGCTAGTCATCTGCTCCCTCCTATGTATCCCCACAGTGCTCAACTTCTGCACCAGAGCAGAAGAAACTGTAAACCCCATGATGTGAATTGCTTACCTCGATAGCCTGTAAACGACTTTCTTCTTGTATTATGCTGGATTCCTATTGCACCTGACTGGCATGTTCTTTTATAAAATTGACTTGTACTATGACCTTTGTCATGAGTCCATAAATATGTCATCAATTAACTCCACAAAGTTCCTCTTTAAGACTCAGGTTAAACAGCTTATGCTTAAAAAGAGAAGCATAAGTACTCTACAATGCCTAGGCTCAAACTCCCACCCACCAAAGAAAAGAACAGATAATAGCTGTAACAGCAATACTTAACTCTGTCCATATCTAGCATCAGTAAAATCCATTTTAGGATCATTGTGCCTACTAAAATGTTCAGTCTGACCCAACTTGCATGTGTGCTATCTGGGTTAAGGTAAATTACAGATTCCCCAAGGTACTGTTTGTGGCCAGCTGTGCATAGATGGCTTCAAGGCCCAGTGCCTCTCCACTTCAGTTTATTAAATACCTCTCCTCATGTCTCAAGGTTCATGCTGTACACACCAGGCAAGGATTACAGTAGCCATGTTTGTCATTTTGCAGGTCAGCAGGCACTCTGTCTGGGTTTGTGTAACTGCAATATGGCTTTTTGACAGAGGAGGAGTGTGTGTGCTGGGTCGCTAAGAATCATGGAGAGCATTGGTGTCAAGATCATGGGGTTGGAAGTGTGTGCCCTGCTCTCTGCGCTTCTCAGCGGAGTCTTTAAAATTTCTGGAATTATGCACTTTGCTTCTCCTCTACATCACCAGCTGGTAAATGGCCACCATAATCTGTGTTTCCAACTTTTTCTATCTGGGTGAGTAAGTCCCACATGCCTTTTATTGGCTGAAGTAGCTAGTAAAGCAGCATATTTTCCCTGCTGTAACAGCCCATCTTCCATAAGAGGAATGCTGCCTGATTCCCCTGTTTCAGGGTGATTCATGCGCACACGTTCTTGTGATTGGTCATGGCTGGGTGTTTCCAGGCACTGACCTACCCTTTCCTGGACTGCATTTGCAACAGACCTCTGGGCTGTTTTGTTTCAAGTAGACTTTTTGGATGCCAGGAAGTTTGGCTTTCAAGGGTGGGGTTGGAACAGTGAGGAGGAACAGCTGACTAATACTAGTACAACCAGAGGTTCAGGGTGAATCAAAGATCCAAAGCAATATCTGGGTTGTTTAGCAGAGGGAAGAGAGGACAAAACAGACTTGACTAGAATGGAAGGAGGTCTTCTCAAGTTTTTGAGTGGGCTGATCTACTCATTTAGCTAAACCTCACCTAATTTTAAATTTTGTTTGGAGAGGGTAGGAAGCTTCCCCATAAAACAGCTTGCCTTCTGTGTGCTCTACCTTAATAAGCACACCAAGTTTACAGGGCTATTGCGTAAATCTTCTTCTGCTAAACTTGGATGCTGTGGTAGAGAGTAGCCAGGACTGTAGTTATGCTGCCCACCCTACTCTCAAACTGCTGCACCTCCATCGGCTGCTCATAACTGTCCTTGAAATAATAAACAATTCTGTTTTTCCTGATGCATTAGTGATGAAAGGAAAAGGAACTGGCTGAGATTGCTGACATGCTGAGATGCTGCTGTCCTCTAGTGGAGGAGTGTGATCTCTGCACTGGAACAGTCATAAATCCTGTCCGATTGAGGAAATACAGAACTGAACCTCCTTTAACATTTGGTATGGTTGAAATCTGTCCTTATGAAGGGAGCACACATGCTCCTACGTGTTACTTAACCCCTCCATGCTGGACTTTAGTGGTACAATCAGGCCTGGTGAAGTTCCTCTCCACAGGGGTGAATCTGTGTGAAAGCCAGTGTGTAGGCTACAAAATAGCTGAGAGCACAATGGTGAGACATAAAAAGAAAAGGAGTACTTGTGGCACCTTAGAGACTAACCAATTTATTAGAGCATAAGCTTTCGTGAGCTACAGCTCACTTCCTCAGATGCATATCGTGGAAACTGCAGCAGGCTTTATATATACACAGAGAATATGAAACAATACCTATTCCCACCCCACTGTCCTGCTGGTAATAGCTTATCTAAAGTGATCAGGTGGCCCACCTGATAGCTCACGAAAGCTTATGCTCTAATAAATTGGTTAGTCTCTAAGGTGCCACAAGTACTCCTTTTCTTTTTGCGAATACAGACTAACACGGCTGTTACTCTGAAACCTGTCATGGTGAGACATAATTACAGCAGTACTTCAACAAGACTAATGTTGCATGTATTAGTGTTCGCATCATAAATCCTGGCTTCAGAGGACTGCAACATAAATGTGATTTTCCTTAACTGAAACTTGGTGCACCATCGGGAAGTTTGAGGCCTTGTAGAAGATCACTGAATTCCTTTTGGGGGAAGAAAAATGTGCTTCTCAGATGTTGCAAAAAAGCTGATTTTTACAGTTTAAATAACCTAGCAGGCACTCTGGTCAGGTACCTCTTGGTACCTTAAACATTTCTAGTTAAGTGCTCTTGTAAGCGTTTTAAAATGAGTTGTTGCATAGGCACTTCTATCACTTTTTAAACCGTCCTTGAGTGTGACAGGGTATAGCTGTATTGTGACCACTGAAGGACCTTTGCTATAGCAAATCTCCTATATTCTTAATGGACACAATAGAAGAAAACTTCCTTCTGTCCAAATAATAGCCTAGCAAGGTGATAGTCTTAAAGCTGTGTTGCAGTCCTACGTCTTCTCCATGTTCTGGAGAATCCTGAGTAGTGATTTAACACTAGAGCTGGACAAAATTAACTCCCCTCCCCCAGAACAACCAAAAAAATCCCTAATCTTTTTGCTTCCCACTATCAGTCTATGAAATGTCAGAAGGCATTCTCTTTTCTAATATGGATAACAGTTCATCTTTGAGTGCTTGCTCTTGTCCATTCCATGTTAGGGGTGTGTGCTGGAGATTTTTCCCTCACTGGTATCAGGCCAGCACTAGTGCCCTCTGACGCCGCACGCTTATGCACAGGTATAAGGGGCACCACCGGCCACGCACCCTCTCAGTTCCTTCTTACCACCTGTGACAGTTGCTGGAATGACCACTCTTGCTTCGGCAAGGCTTCTTCCCAATGGGTTTTGGACTCTAATTCTTTGTTGTTTTTAAACATAGTTTTAGAGTAGATAGATATTGTAGCTAGCATTAAGGACTATCATCGAGGGACTCTCTTTGCCCCAGGAGCCAGGCATGCCCTGGTTCCTGGGCTTCAAACCTTGTGCCTCCTGCAGCAAACCTATGCCCGTGAGTGACCCACACTCCAGTTGCTTAAAGTGCTTGGGAGAAACTCACATGAGGCACAAGTGCCAGAATTGCCAGGACCCTGTGCTAAAAAGGACCATAATATAAGGCTCAAGGTTATCCTAATGGAAGCCACTCTTAACCCGCCTCAGAGCCAAGCCACTCTGATTCTGCACCAAGAGCTTCAGTGTGAGGTGCTCCTCTGGTACTGTGTTGTTCCTGGCACCGTTCACCATCTCCGATTCTGAGAAAGAAACACAAAAAGCAGCGCACCGGCAGAGGGCACTCACTGGTGCAGAAAAATGACAAGCAGTGGGAAGACAGTACAAAGCGACTGGTTCAGGGCCACTCCTCCACCCCTGGTCCCATGGTGGCACCATCAACTCCACCCAGAGTGTTGTCTGGTGCTGCACCCTCTGCCAACACCCAGAAACCACTGCGGTACCAGCAGCCTGACTGTCTTTGACCCCAGAGACACTCTCAGCAACCAGAGATTTACGATCACTCTCTGTCCCCCCGATGCTGATGAGACAACTGCCGGCTCCAATGACTAGGAGCAGAGAGCGTCAAACTCCTTCCCAGCACCGGCCCCAACAGCACCTTCTAGGGGCAAGCCAGCCCTGATCCCCATCATCACAACCATCTCCAGTCTACCACTGGTCCCTGGACCCTCGGCAGCATGTGGGGGCAGAGAGGGGTACAGCTCCACTGTAGTCACCGGGAGAGGACTCTTCATCTGAATCCGAAGGGGAACCCTGTATGCAGCCTATGTGCCACCAGACCTCGGTGCAGATTTCCCCACCAGCACCTGACCAATGGGTCAGAGGCCTATGCAATGGCCGTACTGGAACCTTTGGGGCTTTCCCCCAGTATCTGGCTCTTCCTCCCATTGATCCTACTTGGAAGTTTCCAAGAGCTGGGGTATCGCCCCTTCCCACTCAGCGTCAGGCCCTGACTCTGGTACCAACCCAGGTACTGACTTTCAGGATGTGGCTCCCATAGTCTCCTCGTGCTCCAGACGAGGCCATCTCAGGGCCTAGTAGCTCACTTCTGCAAGACGATTCCAGGGCCCATCAGGACCTTCTGCCATGGATAGCAGCTAACCTGTGGCTGGAAATTGAGGTGCTTAAGGAAACATCCCACAGCCTTCTGGCTACAGCAGCTCCCTCCAAAGTGGCCTTACCCATTAATGAGGCTGTAATAGGTTTGGTCAAGGCCCTGTGGCGGCAACTCCTCTGCACCCTACCTCAAAGAGGGCAGAAAAAAAACATTGTGTCAGCAAGTGGATTTGAATACCTGTACTCGCGTACGCACACTCACCCCAGGTCCCTCATTGTGTCAGCAGCTAACAAAAGGGACATGCAGGGCCAGATGAGCACGACAAACAAATGATGCAAAAAAACCTGTAACTGTTGGGGGAGAAGTTTATTCAATGAGTAGCTTTCAACTGCATATCTAATCAGCAATTTTGCTGGGGAGATATGATTACAATCTGTGGGACTCCTTGTCCAAGTTCAGACTCTCTCTGCCTCAGGATTGGAGGCAGAACTCACTGCCTTCTTAGAGGAGGGTCAGAATGTGGCCAGGACCTCTCTCCAGCCAGGTCTGTATGCAGCTGATGTGACAGAGAGGACAACAGCCTGTGCTGTCACCATGAGGCATTGTTCTTGGCTCTAGTCCTCAGGAGTACCTCACAAGGTCCAACAATCCATCCAGGACCCTGCCTTTGAAAGCACGAGTATTTTCAGAGCAGACAAGACATGAGGCTTCATGGCCTGAAGGACTCTAGACCCACCTTCAGGTCACTGGGCCTCTACGCTCTGTCTGCTTCCAGGAAGCACTTCAAGCTCCAACAGCCACCTCATTTATCAGCACCATCTCTGAGACAAGAGCCCTACAAAAGGAAAGGGAGAGGTTACAAATGGCATCAGTCACTCCTGTTCACCTCAAACTCCCAGCTATGGTCTCATAGGTCCTCCAGTGGGTTCAAGCAGGCCTTTTGAAGGTGTGCCCCAGGGTGCTATACCAGTTCCTGCTTCAGATCCTGCCTCCCCTTTATTTTTGGACCGTCTATTGCACTTGAGCCCAGCATGGTCCCGCATAACATCAGACCGCTGCGTGCTAAATACAGTGACAATGGGCAATACCCTTCAGTTTTTATCCATCCCCTCCCTTCCATCCTGCATCTCCATCCCTCTTCAGGGACCCTTCTCAGAAGCAACTCCTCACCCAGGAGTTGCGATCCCTCTAATGCATGGGGGCTGTGGAGGATATTCCTCAAGACTTGAGGAAAGGGGCTCTACTCCCAATATTTCCTAATCCCAAAGGCCCAGGGGGGCCTCTGGCCCATTCTGGACCTGCATTGTCTCAACAGATCTCTCAAGAAACTGAGGTTCCGCTCGGTCTCCCTGGCCTCCATCATTCCCTCCCTGGACCAAGGGGACTGGTAAGCCGCCCTCGACTTAAAGGATGCATACTTTCACATTTCTCACTCTTGGCCACATAAGATTTCTCAGATTTATTGTGAATCAATGACACTGCCAGTTCACTGCTCTTCCCTTCAGCCTGTCTGCAGCCCCTTGGGTTTTATGAAGCGTATGGCAGTAGTAGCAGCCTTCCTCGGATGGTGAGGCATCCAGGTCTACCCATACCTTGACAACTGGCTGAGCAAAGGTCGGTCAGAGACTTACATGTTGAACAGCATCAGCATGGTCCAAGTCACCTTCCGGGTGCTGGGCCTATTGATTAAAGGAGCAAAAGTCGACTCTTGTTCCAATTCAGAGAATAGAATTCATTGGGGTGGTGCTCATTTCAACCCAGGTCAGAGCCTTCCTTCCAGAGGCCCAATTCCAGACTATGTTGGACCTGATATCCAAGGTCAAGGTACACCCAATTACAACTGCTGAGTTTGCCTGAAGCTTCTGGGGTACATGGCCACATGTACTTATGTGGTTCAGCATGCAAGGTTCCGCCTCAGACCCCTACAGATGTGGCTACTTCCCGAACAGACACCACTTGGACCCGGTGCTCACTGTTCCTCCCTTAGGCCTCACCTCCCTGGATTGATGGAAGGACCCGAAGTTGGTAATGATGGGGGTACCCTTTGTCGCCCCTCAGCCATCAGTGTCCCTAGTCTTGGATGTGTCAGACCTAGGTTGAGGAGCCCACCTCGACTGCCTCAGGACTCAGGGTCTATGGTCCCAAGAGGAACTCTCCCTGCACATAAACATCAGGGAATTCAGGTCTGTATGCTTAGCCTGCCAAGTGTTCCTCCCCCAGATCTCAGATCTCCCCCACAATACTGTGGCCATGTTCTATATCAACAAACAGGGGAGTACTCGATTCTTGGTCCTGTCAGGAGGCCATCTGTCTGTGGAAATTCTGCGTGAAGCACTCCATTCACCTCAAGGCATCACATCTCCCAGGATGCACTGGCGGATCACCTCAGCCGATCCTTTTCCTCTCAACACAAGTGGTCCCTTCACTCAGAGATCACAGGTTAATCTTCCAAAGGTGGGGATCTCTCCAGGTAGATCTGTTTGAGAGCAAGCAGAACAGGAAGTGCCATCAGTTTTTCTTGCTGTGCAGGCACCGTCCTGGCTCCATCTCTGATGCCTTCCTGCTCCCATGGTCAGGGCCCCTGCCTGTGCTTTTCCCCCTGTCCCTCTGGTTCACAAAGACCTCCTGAAAATCAAGCGGAGAGTTGTAGCTCTGGCGTGGCCACATCAACACTGGTTTGGCACACTACTGGATCTATCAATAGCGTCCCCTTTTCCACTTCTGCTCCGTCCGGACCTGATCACACAAGACTATAGCCACTGAAGCTGTGCTGAACCTGTGGTCCACCTGAATCTCACCTCCCTTCACCTGACAACATGGATGTTACATGGCTGAATCTGGAGGAGCAGGCATTTCAGAGCTGGTTCTACAGGTCTGGCTAGGTAGTAGGAAACAGTCAACTAGGGCTATGTACGTGGCCAAATGGAAGTGCTTCTTGAGATGGATGTCTCAATGAGGTCTCTCTCTGGTTCATTCTTCCCTGTAGGCTATCTTGGACTACTTGCTCTATCTAAAGCAGCAAGATTTGGCCCTTGCATCTATCAAGGTGCACTTAGCAGCAATCTCTATCTTCCACCCACCAGTGAACAGCTGGTCAGTGTTCTCTCATCAGATGATGGTCCAATTTCTCAAGGGTTTGGAGAGACTCTGTCCTCAGGTCCATGAGCCGATTCTTACATGGGACTTAAACCTGGTCCTGTCAAGGCTCACAGGCCCTCCATTTGAACCTTTAGTGTCATGCCCTCTATTACTTCTCTCTTGGAAGATCACCAGAGAACAACAGTTACAGAAGGTCAGTAACCATTTTTTCTCTTGGGAATTTGGCTTTGATCCATGATCATAGAATCATAGGACTGGAAGGGACCTTGAGAGGTCACCTAATCCAGTCCCCTGCATTTATGGCAGGACTAAGTATTATCTAGACCATCCCTGACAGGTGTTTGTCTAACATGCTCTTAAAAAATGATCCAGTGCTCCAGCCTTCTCTACAATGGCAGAAGGGCATTATATTAAGAGCTTGAACTACTTGGTAGTTCCTCAAGTAAAGGATGGGTGTCCTGGGTTCCATAATTTCTCCCTGATCCTACACAAGAGTAAAGATTGAAGTGTCCACACTCATACTCCAGTGTTCAGGTACATTTGACCTGAGATGGTCTTTATACTACTGTATATAGTACAGTGAAGTTGGACTGGCCTGCACAGCTAAAGGGAATCTTCATGGGAGTCAAAAGCTCTCCCTGATCCCTTCCAAGCACTAGCGTACAATGCACCGTCCTGTCTATGGAGTTGAGTCCTGTGTGATGTAGGTTCCATTGAGCCTATCTGGACAACTGCGGACAGTAAGTGGGGATTCATTTGAGGGTGGGGAGAGGCTTCTGTTCTCATGCTTTTATTCAGTGTGTTATGTATTCTGCAGTGTGATCTGAGACCCTGTAATGCATAGCGTGGTGAACTCTGACATAAGGGCCACCAAAATGGCTTGGGGTGACAGCACATGTGGCAGCTTTATGGCACACACTGAGGCAGCTGCGCCCTCCAGAGAATCACAACATGCAGCTGTACTACTCGCTCAGCTGGGGGAGGGGAGAGAAGAGACCATCCTCTCCTCTGGGCCCTGGTGGTGTCCGTGATTAGGCAATGCATGAACCACAATGCTGCCAAAGCTCTGGTCTGTGGGAAGCCCCTTCTCCTTTCCCTAAAGGCCCCTCTCTCTCCAGCCTGAGAGCGTGCAGTACTGGATCCAAAGTGCTGGAGGCAGCTTATTGTAAATACATTTTTCCTTTCTGTTTATAAAATGTTTTTCTGTGGTGGTAACTTCAAATTTCTAGCCTGGGGTTCGTACATCAGTTGCTGCTTTTGTAGTTCAAGTGCTTGGAATAGTAATAAACCTCTTTGAAAGCTTGAGCCTCAGTGATGAATTTTGGTGGGTCTATTTTTTGTTTCCTTGCTAGTTCCTGCTGATTTTCCATAAAGCTGCAGCCGGAGAGCTTGAGGAAGACAGTGGGCTGATGACTCTGGCAAAACTCTCTGAGATAGATGTTTCCACTGAGGGAGTTAAAGGAGCCAAGAACTTCTTTGAAGCTAAGGTATGGTGGTGCAGTGGAGTTGGGGAAGCTGAAAAAGCTTGCTATGCAAGTCCTGGTTTTCTCTTCTTAATGTGTCCCCTGGAATGGACATTATGCTTGACTGCTGGACAGTATGCCAGTGTCACCAGGGATTATATCCACTTATTCCACCAGTTTAAGAAGCTGTGAATTTTCCTTCTCAACACAGAGTACACCGCCTCACTGTCGTGCTGGGTTATACCACTTCTTGTTCAGACTTGTATGCTGTGCCCCAGCATTGAGCATTACTCACTGCTGATAAATGAACCATAAAATGGCTTATTTTGCCAGGGTTTGCTCAAGTGGTGGTTCCTTCCCTTTCAAGCACCCTGGAGATGTCTTACTTAATCCATCCCGTTTGTGCTCCTGCCCACCATCTCTGTGGCTGAAATAGCCATTTAAATAAGTCGTCATCCAAAAATAGTTCACAAAATATCTTGGAGACTGAGATATTAGGGGCTAAGCTTCCCAGAGAAAGGGTGTGTCTGTATTGCAGTCAGGAGGTGTGATAAGTAATGCTCAAGTAATAGCAGCAGTGAAGCTGTGGCAGCATGGGCGGTGGCTGCTTGACTATTTACCTGGGATCCTGGTCAGGCAAGACTAGCCCATGCAGTTGTCTGTGCTGCTGTGGCTTCGTTCCTATTGTTAATTGAGCTAGCTTTGGGTATGTCTACACATGCTGCAGTCACACCTCCCGATGGCAGTGTAGACATACCCATAGAGTCTGGGCCAGGGTGCTGTCAAGCTTTTGTTCTTAAACACAGTCAGTTGGAACTGGTCACAGAATAAAGCAGAGCTTTTACAAGCACCTTAAGCTTTGGGTGATCACTGAATACCACACAGACCAGGACTCCTGGACCAACTTTTAATATTCACTGCAAGGAATTTCCTCTTCTCCTGCACCAGCACACAGAGCTTAGTTCTGAATACAATATTTGAGATTGCTCTCCTTGTCTGTTCAGTTTTCTAGGTTGGAATAACATCATAAAGCATTAGATTTGAATAACACGACAAAGCTCTATCTTCATGTTTGGTTGGACTGGGTTTTTTGAGCTGGTAAAACACTGTCGGAAAGGAATTCTTTGGACAAAAATAGATGTTTGTTATACTCATTGGGAATAGCATAGCAGAGCTGTTAAAACAAAGGTTGGAAAGTACAGCTGAAAAACAACTCTCAAACTATGCCTCTTCCTTTGGTCTGTAAATGGACCACAGACTGAGGTCCTCTTATTTGGTCCCAATTCGGAATTTTCAAATTTTCTGCAAGAATTTTTATCACTGGGGAAAGTTCATTGTGTTTTCATGACTCATGCTGTAATGGCTAGTTACATAGTTCCTGTGATTAGGGAAGGGAGATACGGAACTGGTCAACACAGTTGTGCTATAAATCTTGAAAGTCAATTCATGCATTTAGCTTCATTTTGTATTTCATCCAAAAGGTCATAAAGAAGTTGCAATAATATTTCCTATGAGTTGGAATAAATATATCCACACAATTTTCCTTCTGTTTGGCTCAGTTCCAGTGGAAAGCGACTATTGGTAAATGAAACTATCCTCTTGATTTGAGAATAAAACTGAACCAACAGGTCTTCAGTGTAAATACCCAGCTACTGTAGTATTGTTAATCCTTAATCAATTTTGGCACCACTGAATATGGTAACTGGAGGAAGATGTGGCAGACAGATGTGCTGTTAGGTAGTTCAAATTCTTAATGCTTCCCATAGCTCATGTCTGCTCTTTTCCTTTACAGGTTCAAGCCCTTTCTTCAGCCAGTAAGTTTGAAGCAGAGATCAAGGCAGAGCAGGATGAACGAAAGCGGGAGGAGGAAGAGAAGAAACACCGTCGGGCAGCATTCAGGGAGCTAAAGTCTGCATTCAGCCAGTAACCATCCATTCTACCACAAGAGACTTCTCTTAACTTGGTACATTTCCATGAATCACGACTGTGCCTGGAGAGTATCTCCTGCTAGAACTTCACCATCCTTTCAGACAGAAGCTTCTAACTCAATTCCAAAGGGTACAGCTCTTACAACTACCATGTCTTCATATGGTATGAACAATAAGAACTGTGTACATAATCATCACTCTGAACTGTCAGGTAGTGCTTAGGGAAATTAAAGTTCATCCTAATGCTGAAAAACCAGGTAGCAAATCAGCTTTCCTTAACCCAAAAAGAATGACCATGTTTCTTGACTCTATTTTTTCCTTGGTTTCTGTTTTTCATAACCCCTTTCCTCCTGTTTAGTTTAGTTTCCGTGATGTCTTTATGCAAATCAGGAGGTACAAAATACAGATTACTTTCCTGTATGTTACCCTCCACTGAACATTAGCAGGAATATCATACGTCCTTTACTTTTCTCCCCTCTCTCCCCCCCTCAGAGTCCAAATACACAGGTTTTAGAGGCAGCACTGTGAACAGGGAGGATAGTCAGCAGGGCTGTGAATGAAATGGACAGTCACATATCTTTTCTATTTGCCAAGACTATAATTGGAGCCTTCCAGCTTTTACCCTCTGAAATGCCATATTGATAACGCTTTCAGTAAAAGAAGCTGGACTTCCTCAAAGAACATCTTACCCTCGACTTTGGCAGGAGAAAAATTAGCAGTACTTTAGAGATGGAATAGAAAACTGATGGGGTTTTTGACCTGTCACATTACATTTTATTAAACCACTCCATAGCCTCACTAGACTTTTTTAGGCCCTTAAATTTAGAAGAAGCAAGTAGGTGTATCTATGTCTAAGAAATATTGCCAGCTGGGCAGTACAATTGGATGATGCATTAGCCTCTCACCTCTGGAAACCTGTTCACATGCTGAGGTTGTAAGTGCAAAAGTGACTTTCATGAAGTCCTTAAAGTCATTACTCGATGAAACCAATCTGGTACGATGAGCAGTCCCTGCTCAGAAAGGGAATAGCAGATGGGTTACAAATCAAGACTGAGGTGCATTTGGCAGAGTTGAATTTAGTAAGCTTGCATGATACCTTACCTTAGCCAATCATTTCTTATGAGCACAAGAGACTTGCCCACAAGTTTTAAAAACTTGCAGGTACATGTCTCTATATTCTGAAGGCTGCCAAAAAGGGGAACAATCCTTCCTTGCAAAGCCTCTCTGGATGCATTAATGTTCTGCCTCTCTATTGTTGCCCAAATTCCTTCCAAGATAAGACTCACACCAGTGGTCTATCTGATTGATCCTCTGTGTCTTTACCTGTCTGTTTTGCTTCTTAAACTGTGAGCACTAAACTGTGAGTGTGGAATAATAAATAGAAAAACCTCTAATCTTTAATGTCAGGTGGGAGAATTGCTAAACAATTAAACTGTGTATATATCTCCACAGATTATATTTTATAAATCACGCTTTTTTAGCTAAATATTTATAATTAAATGTTTTTATTCTTTACAACAAAGCAGATAACTCTATCTTCAATTATTTCTCCTGTTGCTAAAATGTACAAATAAAACTTTCTTTAATACCTCAGATCTTGTCAATGGGTTTATTTTAAGTCCTCGAACATACTATTTTGCCTAAGAATTCTCAGCACAGATCCCACTCTTAAAATGTGCCTATTGGCTACTCCAAAGCCCAGAACAGCTGTCATGAGCGAGGATGTGCTCAGCCCCCCTCCTGATATTTCCACTACAGCACAGTACTGTGGCTATGCAAAGGCTAATGATGTTAATTTCCAAGGGACAGTATTGTATAAATATGTGAAATGCTGTCTATTGAAAAAATGTTCACATTTGGTCCCTGTCAGTTGCTTCAAATCTTAAAATGGAGGCTGTGTCCTCTCTCCCCCACACCAGTGCCTCAGCAAAAAGTTGAAAATGCTGACAGATGAGGGGAGGGAGACTCGATTGGTTTTCACCCCTGGCAGTCTGAGTTGAATTCCCTGATGTACAATGCTTCCGTAAGGAAATCTTGACATGGTGGTACTTACAGCTAAAAAATTTCCTTTTTGTTTTAGGACATGTAAAGAGGCCTAACCTTGTGTAGGTGATAGATAAAAGCATCATATTGAGGATGGAGTGCCTCAGAGAACCTACTGTGTTTCTGTTAGTTTATGCTGATTGCCAGCATGGCTGAGGAGGGGGAAGGAGAGGACTAACAGTCCTTACGGAAGGCTGACATGGTGAAACGTGGCATGGTATTAATAACAGATCCAACAGTGTAACAGCATAGGTCTTCTCTATAGCCATGGCCCTGACTACTGGTTAGAGTGCATTTTCCTAAAATCTTTTAGTCCTCCGATCTCCCAGCTTGTTATGTAAACTGGGAACCATTTTTTTCCCTTTAATCTTTGCTGTATATTAACACGTTCCATTAGAAGATAACAGCACTTCACAAACTTTAGCTTCCACAATATATTAAGTGTTGCTGTCTCAGCACAGCACACTACAAAGTCAGAGACAAGCAACAAGAAATCAGAATGAGGAGTTCAAGAAGAGAGAAGAGAGGAAGTCTCCAGAACAACTTCCCATATCCACTTTCCTCAAAAAGCTTCAATTATACTCCTGTGGTTGACAGTTACTGACCCGAAAGAGCACTGCATCTGGACTCAACATGGTCTGAGGGGAGAGGAGGCCCTTCCCCAGCCTGGGAGGTGGTAGGGAGCCTCGGGAAGGTCACAGGCAGCAATGAGCCAGGCAGGGAGGGTCCATCAGCATGTTGGGGATTTTAGCCATTTCATTTTTCTTGTTGTCTTTTACCCTCCATTTTTGTGCACCATCTTCTTGTTCAGTTTGGTGCCCTTTTTGTGGTGTCCAATTTTGATTCATTAATGCCTAAGTAATCCTGCCCAGTAACAGAACAAAGGCAAGAAGTTTCAAAGGGGAAGAACAGGAAAGGGTCACATGACCACAAGCTAATCTGCCTGGTAACGGGATGACATAAGGGACTGACAAAGTGTGACAGGTTGCTGTCCACCCAGGAGGTCGCACGGTCCTTCTACCACCTACCTGTTTCTACTGGTGAAGGCACACCTGTTCTGGACATCAAAAGAGAGAGACATGAGCTGACTCCATCCAGCCTACGGCCATACTGACTGAATAACATGGAGACATTTTATATTGCTAGCCCATTTGTTCTAGTTGGGTCTGGACTTTATACCTGTTTGTATTTGGTAAAAACCACCAAGCTATTTTATAAATGTTTTATATTAGCCTGCCTGTTAATAAATCCTTTTGATTTACCCTTTAAGAGCATTCAGGTGTTTGCCTGTTGCAACTAATAAGTGATAGACCCTAATTCAGGGGAAACAAACTTATTTTTGGAGGTGGGGGTCCTTAAATATTCTTTCCTTTTAGTTTCTTCTAGTAACAGGTACAGCTCCCATTGCTACGGGCTGCCACACTGCACCCAGGCTCACTCTATGCCTGTGCTTGGCTCCTGCTGCCAGGCTGTCCCCACTGGGTCCCTCCTATTCCCAGTAACAGGCTGCCCCTGCTGCCACCTGGGCTTTCTGCCCAAGGCAGCAACCATGTGTGGCACCGCTCCTCCTGTCGTTCTGTCCCGAGGCTTGCAGGTTGGCTGGGTAGCACCTCCCAAACTACACCCATGCTGCTATTGCTCCGCACCTGCCTGAGGCTACTATGCCCATGTTAAAAAGTGGGTGGGAGGGGCATGGCCCCTTTGGTTCTGGCTCCCATGGGCCCGCAGGGTGTGGGGGGACCAATGTTCTTTGTGCCCAGGGCCTCAATAAATCTTCATCTGCTTCTGCCCATGAGTGCAGGGGACTGGACTAGATGACCTCTCGAGGTCCCTTCCAGTCCTATGATTCTATGCTTTTTGGACAGCTGTTCTGGTAAGATGCTGAACTGTTTGTTCGCCATATGTGCAAGATGGCCAGATGGAATGGGAGGGAGTGAAAACCACAAACAAGTAAATACTGCTGCTGAGTATCCCACTTTGGGAATCTCAGTGGGCCATGTAATTTGTCTTAATATATGCTATAGCTGAGAGCTTGATATTAAATGATTTCTTTCCCAATCCTATGGGTACCTCTTCTTTGAATAATCAGACTGAGCTGCTCCAAATTGCCTTGTCCTGTGAGAGAGCCATTCAATTGACTGCTATAACAAGTTACGTATAGTATACGTATAGTGGCAGAGAACAGATCTGGTCTGTAGGATCTTTATGGTTATGAGAAAGAGAGTGATTACCTTACAGTAACTGGTTCTTTGAGATGTTGTTCACATGGATTCGACTCTTGGTGTGTATGTGATTGGGTTTTTGGCCAACAGGTTTGGGCCCATTCTTGTGCCCTGATGTCCTTGTGCCACCTCCCAACTTGAGGGCATAAAGAGTGGAGGGGCCCAACTATCCCTCAGTTCCTTCACATATATAAAACTCCACAGTAGGAGGGCAGGTCATGGAATTCCTGTGGACAACACCTGTCTGAGAACCACATTTACTGAGAGTAAACTTTTTTTGGAGTGATTGTACACAGGGGATTCCGCTCTTGGTGACTAACAAGCAGTTTGTTTGGAGATGGGTAGTAGGAGTCCTACTTAGTGACTGCAGGACAGCCCTACCAAAGCGGGCATCAGATCTGGAAGCCTCTACCCAAGAGTAGCCTCTTGTAAAGCTGTGGTTAGAAATCCAGGTAGCTGCCCTACAAATGTCAGAAAAAAGGGCATTCTTCAAACGGGCAGCAGAATTAAATGAGCCCTGATGTGCCTTGATGGATGTAACCTGGCTAACTTGCAATATGTTTTTATAGATTTGGGGTACCCGTTTTGATGATCATTATGAGGAAGGATATGGCCTGACCATTAACCCTTTTCAGCAAAGGCCATGAATGTTCTATGTATGTTACTGAATTATTTCATTCTGTTCAGGTAGTAGGAGGCCATCAAGTGAATGAAGTTTAGCTTCCCCCAAGGCTGTGTGAAGACTGGGGAGGAAAACATGGAGATGAGTGGTTCATATGAAACTCTGAAATTATTTTAGGCAGGACCTGGGAATGGGACTAACCCTGTCCTTATGTAATGCTATATAAGGGGGACCTGCCATGAGGACATGAGTCTCCCCTACCCTTCCCCTGGTGTAATGGCTATTAAAAAAGCAGATTTACTTAATAGGTAGTATAGGGAACAGCTTGCTAATGGCTCAAAGGGGAGAGCCATCAAATCTGTTAATACTATATAGAGGTCTGTAGCAAAGAGGTGGCTGCCCTTGGAGACTGAGAGTGAGGGACAGCCAGACACCCCGTGGTGGGCAGAACCAGGAAGGCCACACTCTCTATGCCGGAAGCAGAAGTGAGGGATAGGAACAGGAAGTATAAAAGGTGGGCCCTATAGCTCATCTGGAGAGCAGCTGCCAAAGGACATGGATGTGTTCTCCCCACTGCTGATGCAGAGGCCTGTGGAAGACTTCTGCTGTCCCAAGCAGGCCCCCAAGCTATCCAAATGGTCAGACACGCCTGATACTGAGGAGTTGGTGGGACTGCCGCTTGCAGTGTAGCCTGGGGTGACGGAGGACAACCCTTGGAAGCAGGTACACCCAAGGGGAAGTATAGGAAGCAGCCCAGGGGAACCAGACTACCATCTAAGATGCAGATGACACAAAATTGCTCAAGATAGTTAAGTCTGTGAAGAGCTACAAAAGGATCTCTGGAAACTGGGTGACTGGGCAACAAAATGGCAGATGAAATTCAATGTTGATAAATGCAAAGTAATGCACATTGGGCAATATAATCCCAACTACACATATAAAATGAGTAGTAAGAGCCAATTTAGACCGCATCAAGAAAGAGATCTTGGAGTCATTGTAGATAGTTCTCTGAAAACATCCATTCAATGTGCAGTGGCAGTCAAAAAAGCAAACCGAATGTTGGAAATCATTCAGGGATAGATATTAAGATAGAAAATATCATATTGCCTCTATATAAATCATAGTACACCCACATCTTGAATATTGTGTGCAGATATGGTTGCCCCATCTCAAAAAGATATACTGGAAAAAAGAAAAGGGCAAGAAAAATTATTAGGGGTATGGAACAGCTGCCGTATGAAGAGAGATTAATAAGAGTGGGACTTTTCAGCTTGGAAAAGAAACGACTAGAGGGGGTAATATGATAGAGGTCTATAAAATCATGACTGGTGTGGAGAAAGTAAATAAGGAAGTGTTATTTACTCCTTCTCATAACACATGAACTAGAGGTCACCAAATGAAATTAGTAGGCAGCAGTTTGTTAAAACAAACAAAAGGAAGTATTTTTTCACAGAACACAGTCAACCTGTGGAACTCCTTGCCAGAGGATGTTGTGAAGGCCAGGACTATAACAATGTTCAAAAAAAGAATTAGATAAGTTCATGGATGATAGATCCATCAATGGCAATTAGCCAGGATGGACAGGGATGGTGTCTCTAGCCTCTGTTTGCCAGAAGCTGGGAATGGGCAACAGGGGATGGATCACTTGGTGATTACCTGTTCTGTTCATTCCCTCTAGGGCACCTGGCATTGGCCACCATCGGAAGACAGGATACTGGACTAGATGGACCTTTGGTCTGACCCAGTATGGCTGTTCTTATGTTCTTATCTGGCTGTGGTGCTGACAGAGACGTGGTCAGTGTGTTGCGGGTGGATTTCCCGCTAACCCAGTGCCAGAGTGCTCTGCCACTGTTAGGGCCCTGGGCTGGGACGTGGTGGAGTGGCGCAGGCCTGCATTCCCCCCTGTTGTCCAACACCTGGCGTGGCAGTACTCCCCCTCCTTAAGAACAGGAAGTATAAAAGGCGGGGCCCTGTAGGTCAGTTGGAGAGCAGCTGCCAAAGGAGACGGACGTGTTTTCCCCACTGCTGATGCAGGGGCCTGCAGAAGACTTCTGCTGTCCTGAGGAGGCCCCGAAGCTACCCAAACGTCCTGACACTGAGGAGTTGCTGGGACTGCCACTTGTAGTGTACAGAGGATCGAAGACGACCCTTGGAAGCAGGTACACCCTAGGGTGAGTATAGGAAGCATCCCAGGGGAACCAGACTACTGTCTGGCTGTGGTGCTGCCAGAGACACGACCAGTGTGTTGTGGGTGGATTCCCTGCTGACCCAGTGGCAAACCACTCTGCCATTATTTGAGCCCTGGGCTGGGATGCGATGGAGTTGGGCGGGCTTGCCACTTGTAGTGTACAGAGGATGGAAGTACTCCCACTCCTTACACCAGGAGGCCTGTGCTTTTCAGGCACCGTGGCCTCAGCCCCATAGACTGTGTTTGGCACTCACCCCTTGCCTAAGCCCTGTAGACTGCAGTTGATGCTTGCCTGTTGGGTGGGCCCCATGACCACTTGGTGCTCGCCCCTGTCCAAGGAATGGAGCAGTAGACTGCTGCAATGTGCCCTGCCCGGCCTAAGGGCCTGGGTCCCTGAACTGTTCGCTGCTCTACCCTGCTGGTGGGTTTGACCCCTTGAGACAGCTAATTTCCCCCTTGTACATACAGCAAAGAGGTGTGGCCACCCTTGGAGATAGACAGTGAGGTACAGGTATGCACGCCTACAAGGTGCCAAGGAGTGGTGGGGGTCATCATGCTCCCAAACTGGGGGGGAAAGCATGAGTAAGGCCCTTAAAGAATCTAGCCACTGTAAATTGAGAAAATACTGTGGCCCAGATACAAGTGCATATATTGTTGCTAGATGGACCTTTCTGGAGCTTACAGAAATTAGTTAATAGTGCAATATTGCTGAAATGGGTGTTGTCAGGGAGGGAACTAGTGCTGAGATGCCCAAATACAAAACCTCTTTCCTTTAGCTTCATAAGTCAGCTTGAGTCTTTCCTGTTTTGGAGCAGAATGTTCAGAACTTCAGATGAAAAACTTCTTTGGTGGACAACATTCAGGCTATCAGATGTGATGATGCTGGGTCCAGATGTAGGAGCTGACTGTGGTTCTGCATGATTGTCAGGAAGAGCTGGTAAGGTGATTGGGGGTGGGGGTTGGGGGAGAGTAGAGGAGGTTGTGTTAAGAGATTTATCAGCTCTGAATACCAGAACTGCCTGGCTCAGGCAGGGGCCATCATGATCATTAACCACCTAAGTTTCTTCAGGACCTTCTGTATAGTGGGGAGCAGGAGAGGCCCATTTGAATGCCAGTTTCCAAGGGATAAGAAAAGGGTCTGACAGGGAGGCAAGACTGGAGCAGAACACCTAACTTTTCTTGTTCTGGTCTGTGGCAAATAAGTCTATTGATAGCTAACTCCCTTTGTGAGGGATGCTCTGAAACACTAGATCCTTGATCAACCATTTGTGAATGTCTGAGAACTGTCTGCTGAGGTGATCCAATAGCGACTTCTAAATGCCTGGAAGATGCAAGGCCAGCAGTGTGATCTGGTGATGAATACACCAGGTCCAGAACTGAATGGCCACCACCTGACAGAGTGCAGATAGCCTGTCTCTTCCTTGTCTATTGATAGAAAATACCACAAGTATTATATCAGTACTGTACTTAGATTGTGGATCCCTGGAATCGAGGCAGAAATGCTTTACATGCCAGAAAGGTGGCTCTGAGTTCCAGGACATTTATGTGTAAATGCGATTCCGGAAGGGACAATATGCCCTAAACTTACAGAGCTAGATAAGCTTCCCATTCCTCAGTGGAGGTGTTTCTCACCAGAGTTTTGGTAAGTAGAGCTGCAGAGAAGAGTATTCTGTTCCTCAGCTGAAGAGGGTCTTTCCACCAGTTTAATGGGGATAGCACATTTAATGATAGACTGTAACTGTCATGTCCATGTGGTGCCTGCTGAGTAGATATACTGATTTCAGACACCCTTGCTTAGTGCGTAGGTGAAGTCCGGCAAACTGAGTCAGAGAGGTGCATTAGGCCATGTGTCACAGAAGTCAGTGAGAACTTGCCCCAGATGTCTTTGGGTGAGCTTGAACTTGGCTGATGAGGTTCACTGTCTTATGAAATCTTTCTTTTGGGAAGTAAGCTCTCATTAACTTGAAATCTATCACTGCTCTTATGAACTCTATGCTCTGAGTCAGAGTAAATGTCTATTTCTCTCTGTTGACTTTGGGGACTAGGATGAAAAGAGCTCTATGGTTACTTGGATCAAGTGGTTACCTGTTGCTGTGATTTTCATTGAATCTGTCAGTCAACAAGGTCTGAGTGCACATGGATACTGGTCTCCTTAGATGCGCTGCCATGATTTCCAAGCACTTGGTGAATATCCTCAGTGTTGTGGAAAGATTAAGGGGCAGGACATTTCACTGGTAGCAAGATGTTCCCACTAGGAATCTGAGGTATTTCCTGTGGTTTGGATGAATAGATAAGTGAAAATAGGCCATCTTGAAGGCTGATAGCAGTAAACCAATGTGGAGGATCTAACAAAGAAATTATGGAGGCCAGTCACAATTTTGAACTTGAAACAACAGATTAATTTCTTGAGAGCTAGAAGGTCCATAATGTGACACCAACCCCTTCCTTCTCTGAGCTGAAAAAATAATGCAAATAAACTTCCTGCCCCTTAAATCGAAGGGCACCTTCTTCACGTCTCTAAGTTGTAGAAGGGAATCCACTTCTTGTGTTAATAGTATCATGTGAAAAGTGTCCATGAAAAAAGACAACAAAGGGGGATAAGGAGTAGGAAGTGACTGGAATTGGACAGAATACCCCTTGGTTTACAATTTCCAGGATTCACTGATCTAAAGTGATCAGAGGCCAGGCTTCCTAAAAACAAAAGAGGAAGCTGCCAAAGGTTTGGGTAGAGGGGAAGAGATCCTCGAGAGTGAGAGGCCACTGGCATCAAACTTGCTGCCCGGCTGAAGACCCAGAGTGTGCAGCAGTGGAGGAAGAGACTGAGGGTTTTCCCTGGTGGAAACTGTTTGTTTGTTGGTGGCTCGGAGGTCCTCTGGGGTTGGTAATAGTTCAGGCAGAGGGATGTTGCCTGAATCCCATCTGTTAGCTTCTTTGCTTCCTTCTTGGAGCTGGGGCTTATAGGCCTGAATCCTTTAAAGAATGGAGGGTTTGATCAGTCTTTGAATTAAAAAGCTCACTGCCTTCAAAGGGAAGGCCATCTATTGTTATTTGTACCTCCCTGGATATTCCAGGTGTTTCTGGCAGGATAATCTTCTCATTGCCACAGATGTGGACATGCCATGATGCATGCCACTCTATCGGACAAATCAAGTGCAGCTTGAATGGAAGTGCAGGTCATCAGCTGCTCTTCATTCAATATAGATTTAACTCTTCCCCATATTTCATAGGAAGCCTGTCCATAAATTGAGACAGCTTGTTCTAGTGCAAGTAATTGTATTTTGTGAGCAGCACTTGGTAATTAGCTACTTCCTTCTGGAGGCTGGCTGACAAGTAGACTTTACGTCTAAATAAATCCTGCTTTATGGGGTCTTTCTCCAGCATGTTTTGGGAGGCTTTTGCTGTCTGGATTTCTCTTGGACAAGTGCTAGAATAAGAGATCCTGGCAATGGGTAAAACTAGAAGGATTCTAATCTCTTGGGACTTGTTACCTTCTGTCTGCATGCTTGGATGTGGCTAGAATCTATGCTGGAGTCTGCCACAGGTCCCTCTAGGTTTCAACTGTCCCTGATTTATAGGCATGGAGAGTCTACCAGGCATGGAAGATGCAGAATGTCCAGCAGTTATAATTTTTCTTGCTCCACCTCTAAGTGTATGTCAAGAGCCACTGCTATGCATTTAATAAGATAATGGAACGTCTTAAAATTGTCAGCCGGAGAAGACATTTAGAGTTTCACTGCCTCATCAGAGGAGAATGAGGAAATCACAGCCGAGATTAATTGTTCTCTCATAGCTGTCTGATCATTGTTGCTCTCCTCATCTTGTGTCTCTAGTATGTAAGGCTATACTAACTGACCTGGCTGAGTAGGTCCATACTGACTCTTGGGAGAAAGATATATAGTCCTGTAAGGTGGAGGGCAGTAGCTACTGGCTTTCAGGTAAGGGGTAGCACACCCCAGGATGGCCAGTAGGGCCACGGTTAATAGGCATGTGGATACTGGTGGACATAGCGGAGGATACCAGGGGGGCTGTTCTCTGAGAACTCTGAGTTTTCCTCCTGAAAGCAAGCCTTGGAGAGCCTCCCAAATTCATATTGTGATCCCCATGGAGGGAAGGGTGAGTCAGAGATGAATTCCTACTGTACACCTATGGGGAGGATGAGAAGAAATACAGCTCCTCCAGAGGTGTGGCTATGCTTTCAGATGTATAAAGGCATTTTAATGTCTCTACTCAAGAAGGTGATGCAGTCAGTACTACTGATGCTTCCCTTGCCTGCAGTACTGAGGTTTCAGAGAATGGTGGTCTAGCCAGCACCACTTTCAATAAAGCCAACAAAGATGACTCCAGGTTTAGGGGAGCTAAATCACTCAGTACCATCCATGTTCTAGGTACCATTAGGAATGGTAGCAAACAGCCTGATGCCGAGGAGTCTATGCTGGAGGAACAGTGTTCCCTGTATTTAGTGGGTACCACAAGCACCTGTTCAACAGTCAGTACTGGGGAGCCAGAGGAACCTTTTGTCAGGGCAGCAGCTGCACTTGGACTGATGAGTCCAAAAGGTGTAAGACCCTTGACTATTCATGCCTAGATTTTGCAGGCATCATGGATGACCTAAATCTCAGCTTGACTCTGGAGCAGTGCTTATTCCTACCCCTTTCTGAAGCTGTCCTCAAAGAGATCAAAGCTGATGACTAGAATCTCTTCTTGCCCTAGAGCTCAGTGTGGAATCTTGACTCACCAGGGCTCTCACTGAAAGGGGCTGGATGGAAGACTGAGCCTTCAGTAGATCCATGTCCAAAAAGGTCTTCATGGAGCACTGAAAAAGGCATAATTTCAGGTCGACTTCCCGGTCCTTATGGATCTGTTTGGAATATGAGCAGCTGATGGAGCAATCCTCTGGTATACGTTCCTTGCCTAAACAAAAAAAGACACCTAGAGTGCCCATCATTTAGAGGCATTGCAGACTTACAAGAATAGCAGGTTTTAAATCCTGGAGATTTTGCTTATGCATGGCAGTTGGAGCCCTTATAGGGTGTGTGTGGGTTCCCATGCCTATTAACTGATTAAAAGGTTTTTTAATGCTAACAAGCAAAATCAAACTAATTATCTACAGTAGCAGCTAACTAGTAACTAACAATTAATAGGATAGCATTTATTGCTAGGAAAGCAGATGAACACTACAAAGGTTTTCTCTTGTTGCCATGAGCAATAAGAAGGAGCTGAGGAATAGTTGGGCCTGCTCCACCCTGTATGCCTTCCATTGGGGTGAGTATGTGTGTGAAAGGATATCTAGGGTGCAGCTGGGGCCCCAACATACACTGCTGGCAAAAGAATCTGATCTCTTTTGCATAGGAAACTATGTGGACGATCACTTGAAAAGATATTGGCTCTCTTGATGGACTGTAGTCCTTTGGTTGTGTTTGATCTGGGAACTTTTGAGGGTGTCTCTCTCCTGAGGCTCATCGCTTTTGACTCTGACTCTTGTCAGTCTTAATTGCTTAAAGCAAGTGTGACCTAGTTGTGGTGTCACTGACTGGCTTTCCCTATGACTTGTTTACCATATTAAACAGATCCATCCCTCTTCTCTTCTCAAAACTGGAATGTTTGCCAATTTGTTCCTTAATTGTTAGTATGTCAGATTTTACATAGATTTTTCCTAGTAAAATTTTTCACAATTAAAATGCTCATCTGTGCTGAAAAAGTAAAGCCCATGGCCTCATTAACTTGTGTATTGTGAGAACACACATTCAAGCAAAATTGATAAGTAAATAGTTGATATTATTTTTGTAAACAATACCATCTTGTAACATACTGAAATTCCAAAAGTCAAAGCTGAAGTGTTTCAACCAAATTGTACTCCATCAGAGTTGGCAATTTGAAGTGAATGGGACTTGTGCTAAGTCATTTAGAAGTTTTAGGAAAACCACACTGTCAGGTGTCTAAATATGGCAGGAGCACAATTTTGGGCCCCTTTTTATTCTGAAAATGTTGGTGTATGTGTACAAAGTTTACTAACTTTTCATTGTTCAAATTGAAGTAATTCTGTTCTGAAGTGTGAAAGATTTTATGCCACTAAGTTTTTAATTTACAATTTTTGCTCCTGCTCTGGCAAACACTTATGTACATAACTTCAAGCACATGATTAGTCCCACTGAAATCAGTGGGATTATTCATGTGAATTAAGTTACATATCTGCAAAATCATGGCCTTAGTTTTCAATATTTTATGTTTTGTCAAGAGCAGTTTTGTAAAATTCAAATAAGAGACATTACCAGTCATGTCATCTTTTACAAAAACATAATTTCATTTAGTTTATTAAAAATTTTCATCTAAAATTGGAGTAGCACAAGTTTTGAAGTTAGTGTTACAAAAAGCACTGATATTAAAATACCTTGATTTAAGTTGTTCCACCCTGCTCACAACTGTTGATCTAAACTAACACAATTGACCAGTGCCTGTCTGGCAATGCTCAAGGTGTAAATATTTAGGAAATCTTTAATCCAATATTCCTTGCTTTCATCAGCCCATGATATCTATTATATTTTAATTAAGCAAAATTATACAAGAGGTATTTTTTCCTCTCAAAAATAAGACCTCATTCCCCTTTATATTAGCTGCATCCCTATTCCCTCTGTTGGTGACTTAATGGCTAGGCCCTCAAATATCTGCTTCCCACTACTTGCTGGTCCATCCCTTGGCTGCTAATGTGTTAGGTGGAGCCATGCTGGCTCTCAGCACTGCTCCTGTTGTGATAAACAGATGTAAAACCCGTTTAAACAGCTAGGGGAGGCTACAGGTGATTAGGTTAGGGTTAAGGTGTGTGTAGGACCACTGCCTTGGAAAGTAGTCATATGGTGAATAACTTATTGTGGAAAGGGTGAAATCACTGGTATAAGCAGTGCTGTCAAGACAAGGCCCTTTTCCAAAAGACACCAGATGAAATTAAGTCTTAGGGCTTGTCTACATTACCCGCTGGATTGACGGGCAGCAATCAATCCAGCAGGGGTTGATTTATCGCGTCTAGTCTAGACACGATAAATCGACCACCGACCGCTCTCCCGTTGACTCCAGTACTCCACCAGGGTCAGAGGCGCAGGCAGAGTTGACAGGAGAGCATCAGCCGTTGACTTACCGCAGTGGAGACACCGCGGTAAGTAGATCTAAGTACGTTGACTTCAGCTATGTTATTCACATAGCTGAAGTTGCGTGACTTAGATCAATCCCTCCCACCCCACCCCCAGTGTAGACCAGGCCTAAAATCATTCATCTTCTGGACAGGAAACTCAAGGGAGCCTTGTATAGGCAGATTTTTTAAAAAAATCTTCCAGCAGTAGGAACCACTAGTACTTTGACCATTGTTTAAACCTGTTCTGAGCAGGGTTAGATGACATGGTGAAAATGTCAGTGGCCAACTGTGCCCTGTTTGCACTTGTGCTCCCACCACTACTGCCATTGACTGAACAGCATCAATGTTTAGTATGGTGGTGGGAGATTTTAACTAAAAAGCTCTGTGTACACATAGACTAGAAGGAGGGAACTTACATGAGTTTAGTGAAATGGATTGATCAAGGGAGCATCTTATGCGTGGGTTCTTACTCTTTTGTGAAGAAGAATGTTTATGTTTATACATATGATTTAGGGAAGTAAATCTGACTTTTAACCCTTTTGGTATTGTCAGCATTTTATTGCAAACCTCCAGTGGTAGGATGTATTAAAGAGTAACATGGCTTCTCTTCTGTGCCCACTCAAGTTTAGTTTGCAGGATGCTAAAGGGTCCCAAAATACCACCTGGACACCGCATAGCAGCATCATGTTGTGAGTCTGTCTTGCGGAATAAGCAGTTAAATATGACAGTGGCTCCCCTCTGTAACTGATGTTTAAAACTGTTATCCTATATTATGTGTTTGCCTTCCCTGTCTGTCTTTTGGTGACAGATCATGCTCATGCTGAGGGTCTCTCAGTCAGAACTCCCAGTGAAAAGGAGAGTTGCAGATGTTCGCCATCTCTTGCAATCAAACCTCTTGTTTTCTGAGCTGTTGGGTGCATATCAAGTATTGTCAATCACAGATGAGGTGCTTGGTATCTCTAAATATAAAACAAGTACATTTTAGAATAACCAAACAAAGGCAGATAAGATGCATGTACCATCAGAACATCTTTAAAGCTTATGGTTTATGATACTTATTTTTCTTTTCAAAGTCTGTCCTATAGGTTCCTAACTCCACTGACCCAGTAAAGTAGGCTGTACTCTGCTTCCCTAAGCCAGGATGGCATGAAAAGGATGGGTCATTGACAGCTTTTAGTTAATAAAAGATTCCTGCCTCACTTCCCCTCCCTTGGAAATGTAATAGCACATTCAAATTAGTTTAGCAGTTCAAAAGGCTTTAATGTACATAACGACCTCAACAACCTAATAAAAGTCAGACTAGTAGGAGTGTTTGCTTACTAAGAGCCAAATTCATACCGAGCGTATATCTGTTGTAGTCCCTGTAGTTACACTATGGGTATGTCTACACTACCGAATAAGGTCGAATTTATAGAAGTCGGTTTTTTAGAAATCTGTTTTATATATTCGAGTGTGTGTGTCCCCACAGAAAATGCTCTAAGTGCATTAAGTGTATTAACTCGGCGGAGTGCTTCCACAGTACCGAGGCTAGAGTCGACTTCTGGAGCGTTGCACTGTGGGTAGCTATCCCACAGTTCCCGCAGTCTCCGCTGCCCATTGGAATTCTGGGTTGAGATCCCAATGCCTGATGGGGCTAAAACATTGTTGCGGGTGGTTCTGGGTACATATCGTCAGGCCCCCGTTCCCTCCCTCCCTCCGTGAAAGCAAGGGCAGACAATCGTTTCGCGCCTTTTTTCCTGAGTTACCTGTGCAGACGCCATACCACGGCAAGCATGGAGCCCGCTCAGGTAACCATCACCCTATGTCTCCTGGGTGCTGGCAGACGCGGTATGGCTTTGCTACACAGTAGCAGCAACCCCTTGCCTTGTGGCAGCAGACGGTACAGTGCGACTGGTAGCCATCATCGTCATGTCCGAGGTGCTCCTGACCACGTCGGCTGGGAGCGCCTGGACAGACATGGGCGCAGGGACTTAATTTAGAGTGACTTGACCAGGTCATTCTCTTTAGTCCTGCAGTCAGTCCTATTGAACCATCTTATGGTGAGCAGGCAGGCGATACGGATTGCTAGCAGTCGTATTGTACCATCTTCTGCCAGGCAGGCAAGAGATGAGGATGGCTAGCAGTCGTACTGTACCATCTTCTGCCGAGCAGCCATGAGATGTGGATGGCATGCAGTCCTTCTGCACCGTCTGCTGCCAGCCAAAGATGTAAAAGAGAGATGGAGTGGATCAAAACAAGAAATAGACCAGATTTGTTTTGTACTCATTTGCTTCCCCCGCTCCCTTGTCTAGGGGACTCATTCCTCTAGGTCACACTGCAGTCACTCACAGAGAAGGTGCAGCGAGGTAAATCTAGCCATGTATCAATCAGAGGCCAGGCTAACCTCCTTGTTCCAATAAGAACGATAACTTAGGTGCACCATTTCTTATTGGAACCCTCCGTGAAGTCCTGCCTGAAATACTCCTTGATGTAAAGACACCCCCTTTGTTGATTTTAGCTCCCTGAAGCCAACCCTGTAAGCCGTGTCATCAGTTGCCCCTCCCTCCGTCAGAGCAACGGCAGACAATCGTTCCACGCCTTTTTTCTGTGCGGACGCCATACCAAGGCAAGCATGGAGGCCGCTCAGCTCACTTTGGCAATTAGGAGCACATTAAACACCACACGCATTATCCAGCAGTATATGCAGCACCAGAACCTGGCAAAGCAATACCGGGCGAGGAGGCAACATCAGCACGGTCACGTGAGTGATCAGGACATGGACACAGATTTCTCTGAAAGCATGGGCCCTGCCAATGCATGCATCATGGTGCTAATGGGGCAGGTTCATGCTGTGGAACGCCGATTCTGGGCTCGGGAAACAAGCACAGACTGGTGGGACCGCATAGTGTTGCAGGTCTGGGACGATTCCCAGTGGCTGCGAAACTTTCGCATGCGTAAGGGCACTTTCATGGAACTTTGTGACTTGCTTTCCCCTGCCCTGAGGCGCATGAATACCAAGATGAGAGCAGCCCTCACAGTTGAGAAGCGAGTGGTAATAGCCCTGTGGAAGCTTGCCACGCCAGACAGCTACCAGTCAGTTGGGAATCAATTTGGAGTGGGCAAATCTACTGTGGGGGCTGCTGTGATGCAAGTAGCCCACGCAATCAAAGATCTGCTGATATCAAGGGTAGTGACCCTGGGAAATGTGCAGGTCATAGTGGATGGCTTTGCTGCAATGGGATTCCCTAACTGTGGTGGGGCTATAGACGGAACCCATATCCCTATCTTGGCACCAGAGCACCAAGCCGCCGAGTACATAAACCGCAAGGGGTACTTTTCGATAGTGCTGCAAGCTCTGGTGGATCACAAGGGACGTTTCACCAACATCAATGTGGGGTGGCCGGGAAAGGTGCATGACGCTCGCATCTTCAGGAACTCTGGTCTGTTTCAAAAGCTGCAGGAAGGGACTTTATTCCCAGACTAGAAAATAACTGTTGGGGATCTTGAAATGCCTATAGTTATCCTTGGGGACCCAGCCTACCCCTTAATGCCATGGCTCATGAAGCCGTACACAGGCAGCCTGGACAGTAGTCAGGAGCTGTTCAACTACAGGCTGAGCAAGTGCAGAATGGTGGTAGAATGTGCATTTGGACGTTTAAAGGCGCGCTGGCGCAGTTTACTGACTTGCTTAGACCTCAGCGAAACCAATATTCCCACTGTTATTACTGCTTGCTGTGTGCTCCACAATATCTGTGAGAGTAAGGGGGAGACGTTTATGGCGGGGTGGGAGGTTGAGGCAAATCGCCTGGCTGCTGGTTACGTGCAGCCAGACACCAGGGCGGTTAGAAGAGCACAGGAAGGTGCGGTACGCATCAGAGAAGCTTTGAAAACCAGTTTCATGACTGGCCAGGCTACGGTGTGAAAGTTCTGTTTGTTTCTCCTTGATGAAACCCCCCGCCCCTTGGTTCACTCTACTTCCCTGTAAGCTAACCACCCGCCCCTCCTCCCTTCAATCACCGCTTGCAGAGGCAATAAAGTCATTGTTGCTTCACATTCATGCATTCTTTATTCATTCATCACACAAATAGGGGGATGACTACCAAGGTAGCCCAGGAGGGGTGGTGGAGGAGGGAAGGAAAATGCCACACAGCACTTTAAGCACAGCACTTTAAAAGTTTACAACTTTAAAATTTATTGAATGACAGCCTTCTTTTTTTTTGGGCAATCCTCTGCGGTGGAGTGGCTGGTTGGCCGGAGGCCCCCCTACCGCGTTCTTGGGCGTCTGGGTGTGGAGGCTATGGAACTTGGGGAGGAGGGCGGTTGGTTACAGAGGGGCAGCAGTGGCAGTCTGTGCTCCAGCTGCCTTTGCTGCAGCTCAACCGTACACTGGAGCATACTGGTTTGGTCCTGCAGCAGCCTCAGCATTGAATCCTGCCTCCTCTCATCACGCTGCCGCCACATTTGAGCTTCAGCCCTCTCTTCAGCCCGCCACCTCTCCTCCCGGTCATTTTGTGCTTTCCTGCACTCTGACATTATTTGCCTCCACGCATTCGTCTGTGCTCTGTCAGTGTGGGAGGACAGCATGAGCTTGGAGAACATTTCATCGCGAGCGCGTTTTTTTTTCTTTCTAAGCTTCACTAGCCTCTGGGAAGGAGAAGATCCTGTGATCATTGAAACACATGCAGCTGGTGGAGAAAAAAAAAGGGACAGCGGTATTTAAAAAGACACATTTTATAAAACAGTGGCTACACTCTTTCAGGGTAATCCTTGCTGTTAACATTACATACATAGCACATGCGCTTTCGTTACAAGGTCGCATTTTGCCTCCCCCCACTGCGTGGCTACCCCCTCAAACCTCCCCCCTCCCTGTGGCTAACAGCGGGGAACATTTCTGTTTAGCCACAGGCAAACAGCCCAGCAGGAATGGGCTCTTCTGGGTGTCCCCTGAAGAAAAGCATTCTATTTCAACCAGGTGACCATGAATTATATTTCACTCTCCTGAGGATAACACAGAGAGATAAAGAACGGATGTTGTTTGAATGCCAGCAAACATACACTGCAATGCTTTGTTGTACAATGATTCCCGAGTACGTGTTACTGGCCTGGAGTGGTAAAGTGTCCTACCATGAAGGACAGAATAAGGCTGCCCTCCCCAGAAACCTTTTGCAAAGGCTTTAGGAGTACATCTAGGAGAACCGCGAATGCCAGGGCAAAGTAATCCTTTCACATGCTTGCTTTTAAACCATGTATAGTATTTTAAAAGGTACACTCACCAGAGGTCCCTTCTCCGCCTGCTGGGTCTACGAGGCAGCCTTGGGTGGGTTCGGGGGGTACTAGCTCCAGGTCCAGGGTGAGAAACAGTTCCTGGCTGTTGGGAAAACTGGTTTCTCCGCTTGCTTGCTGTGAGCTATCTACAACCTCCTCCTCATCATCTTCTTCTTCTTCGTCCCCAAAACCTGCTTCCGTATTGCCTCCATCTCCATTGAAGGAGTCAAACAACACGGCTGGGGTAGTGGTGGCTGAACCCCCTAAAATGGCATGCAGCTCATCATAGAAGCGGCATTTTTGGGGCTCTGACCCAGAGTGGCTGTTCGCCTCTCTGGTTTTCTGGTAGGCTTGCCTCAGCTCCTCCCGTTCGGTCCATGCTGGAGCTCTTTTGCAATTCTGGGACTCCATCATGGTCACCTGTGCTGATGAGCTCTGCATGGTCACCTGCAGCTTGCCACGCTGGCCAAACAGGAAATAAGATTCAAAAGTTCGCGGTTCTTTTCCTGTCTACCTGGCCAGTGCATCTGAGTTGAGAGTGCTGTCCAGAGCGGTCATAATGGAGCACTCTGGGATAGCTCCCGGAGGCCAATACCATCGAATTGTGTCCACAGAACCCCAAATTCGAGCCGGCAAGGTCGATTTAAGCGCTAATCCACTTGTCAGGGGTGGAGTAAGGAAATCGATTTTAAGAGCCCTTTAAGTCGAAATAAAGGGCTTCATTGTGTGGACGGGTGCAGGTTTACATCGATTTAACGCTGCTAAATTTGACCTAAAGTCCTAGTGTAGACCAGGGCTATGGATGAATTTGACCCCACAGACAGTCTTGTAGTTTGTAATAGTCTTTTGTTCTGCTTGCTTGACCATAATGGAAGTCCAAGGATAAATTGAATAAGATACTAAAATGTATTTTGAAATTTCCAAATAAAATTTCAGACAAATGCTAACTTTTGCAGAGGAATATCTTTAAAATGCTCCCTTCTTGAAATGTTGGTTGATAGTTTCACTTTTAGGGGGTTTCTCTGACTAAAAGAAAGTCCCCACAGACTAAATGTATCTCATCTCAGACACAGGCCACTTCTGAACTCTCAAAGTAAAGTACAAAGAGTTGTTCACATGATCTAACTGACTTCTGCCAAGAAAAGCCATTGGAACAAGGCACAGCTGCTTCTGCAGCAGAGCTGGAAGCTCCTATTCTGACAGCTTGGGTTGCAACTCTTTCTGTCCTCTCTTGCACTGTTCTAGCCAGAACCTTATAACTTCGCTGTAGAGGCAGATCTCCCTCAGACCAGTCTCCTGAGGTTTGTCTCTCTCTCCAACAGAAGTTGGTACAATGAAAGACATTGCCTCCCCCACCTTGTCTCTCCAATCTCCTGAGGTTCATTTTAGAATGAAGCTCATCCTAAATTCTAAGGTTCCTTTGCTGAATATATTTAATGTGTTATCATTTTTCTGTGAATTCAAAATCAGTTTGAGCAATGCATTTTTCAACTTATTGGCTCAAAAAAAAAGACTTGTGTTAACTATTACATCAGCCTTGGCCAGTGTTCAGTTCACAATGTCGAGTATTTATTCATGTGAAAGCTCAGAGGTAAAGCCAAATGCATTTGGCTGAAATCCCCTGATTAGAGAATGGTTTTCTCAGCTAAAAATGGTCACTCCTTTATTGATGTCACATAGCAGCTAATGATAGTTTTTAGGCTGCATCAAGTACTAATATGGTTGTTTAAGGCTAAAAATAAAGTAATATTTTTAGCTGAAGAAGCCTTACCCTGAGTGCCTGATGATTTTCCTTCTGGAAATGGGATTACATTTGAGATCTAACAAGTTGATTAAATCATTGTACCTCAGTGTCTTTCCCCCAGCTTTAAATAGCTGTAGTAACCTCCTTCAAGGGCCCCTACCTATAAGTCACCTCTCCCTAGACCCTGCAGTGACCTTATGAACCAGGAGTAACTACTATGGGTATGTCTACACTACGGAATAAGGTCGAATTTATAGAAGTCAGTTTTTAGAAATCGGTTTTATATATTCGAGTGTGTGTGTCCCCACAGAAAATGCTCTAAGTGCATTAAGTGCATTAACTCGGCGGAGCGCTTCCACAGTACCGAGGCTAGAGTCGACTTCCGGAGCGTTGCACTGTGGGTAGCTATCCCACAGTTCCCGCAGTCTCCGCTGCCCATTGGAATTCTGGGTTGAGATCCCAATGCCTGATGGGATGCGGGTGGTTCTGGGTACATATCGTCAGGCCCCCGTTCCCTCCCTCCCTCCGTGAAAGCAAGGGCAGACAATCATTTCGCGCCTTTTTTCCTGAGTTACCTGTGCAGACGCCATACCACTGCAAGCATGGAGCCCACTCAGGTAACCGTCACCCTATGTCTCCTGGGTGCTGGCAGACGCGGTACGGCATTGCTACACAGTAGCAGCAACCCCTTGCCTTGTGGCAGCAGACGGTACAATACGACTGGTAGCCGCCATCCTCATGTCCGAGGTGCTCCTGGTCGCCTCTGTGAGGTCGATCAGGAGCGCCTGGGCAGACATGGGCGCAGGGACTAAATTTGGAGTGACTTGACCAGGTCATTCTCTTTAGTCCTGCAGTCAGTCCTATTGAACCGTCTTATGGTGAGCGGGCAGGCGATACGGACTGCTAGCAGTCGTACTGTACCATCTTCTGCCAGGCAGGCAAGAGATGAGGATTGCTAGTAGTCATATTGTACCATCTTCTGCCAGGCAGGCAAGAGATGAGGATGGCTAGCAGTCGTACTGTACCATCTTCTGCCGAGCAGCCATGAGATGTGGATGGCATGCAGTCCTTCTGCACCGTCTGCTGCCAGCCAAAGATGTAAAAGATAGATGGAGTGGGTCAAAACAAGAAATAGACCAGATTTGTTTTGTACTCATTTGCCTCCTCCCCTGTCTAGGGGACTCATTCCTCTAGGTCACACTGCAGTCACTCACAGAGAAGGTGCAGCGAGGTAAATCTAGCCATGTATCAATCAGAGGCCAGGCTAACCTCCTTGTTCCAATAAGAACGATAACTTAGGTGCACCATTTCTTATTGGAACCCTCCGTGAAGTCCTGCCTGAAATACTCCTTGATGTAAAGACACCCCCTTTGTTGATTTTAGCTCCCTGAAACCAACCCTGAAAGCCGTGTCGTCAGTCGCCCCTCCCTCCGTCAGAGCAACGGCAGACAATCGTTCCGCGCCTTTTTTCTGTGCGGACGCCATACCAAGGCAAGCATGGAGGCCGCTCAGCTCACTTTGGCAATTAGGAGCACATTAAACACCACACGCATTATCCAGCAGTATATGCAGCACCAGAACCTGGCAAAGCGATACTGGGCGAAGAGGCGACGTCAGCGCGGTCACGTGAGTGATCAGGACATGGACACAGATTTCTCTGAAATCATGGACCCTGCCAATGCATGCATCATGGTGCTAATGGGGCAGGTTCATGCTGTGGAACGCCGATTCTGGGCTCGGGAAACAAGCACAGACTGGTGGGACCGCATAGTGTTACAGGTCTGGGACGATTCCCAGTGGCTGCGAAACTTTCGCATGCGTAAGGGCACTTTCATGGAACTTTGTGACTTGCTTTCCCCTGCCCTGAGGCGCATGAATACCAAGATGAGAGCAGCCCTCACAGTTGAGAAGCGAGTGGCGATAGCCCTGTGGAAGCTTGCAAAGCCAGACAGCTACCGGTCAGTTGGGAATCAATTTGGAGTGGGCAAATCTACTGTGGGGGCTGCTGTGATGCAAGTAGCCCACGCAATCAAAGATCTGCTGATATCAAGGGTAGTGACCCTGGGAAATGTGCAGGTCATAGTGGATGGCTTTGCTGCAATGGGATTCCCTAACTGTGGTGGGGCTATAGACGGAACCCATATCCCTATCTTGGCACCAGAGCACCAAGCCGCCGAGTACATAAACCGCAAGGGGTACTTTTCGATAGTGCTGCAAGCTCTGGTGGATCACAAGGGACGTTTCACCAACATCAACGTGGGATGGCTGGGAAAGGTGCATGATGCTTGCATCTTCAGGAACTCTGGTCTGTTTCAAAAGCTGCAGGAAGGGACTTTATTCCCAGACTAGAAAATAACTGTTGGGGATCTTGAAATGCCTATAGTTATCCTTGGGGACCCAGCCTACCCCTTAATGCCATGGCTCATGAAGCCGTACACAGGCAGCCTGGACAGTAGTCAGGAGCTGTTCAACTACAGGCTGAGCAAGTGCAGAATGGTGGTAGAATGTGCATTTGGACGTTTAAAGGCGCGCTGGCGCAGTTTACTGACTCGCTTAGACCTCAGCGAAACCAATATTCCCACTGTTATTACTGCTTGCTGTGTGCTCCACAATATCTGTGAGAGTAAGGGGGAGACGTTTATGGCGGGGTGGGAGGTTGAGGCAAATCGCCTGGCTGCTGGTTACGTGCAGCCAGACACCAGGGCGGTTAGAAGAGCACAGGAAGGCGCGGTACGCATCAGAGAAGCTTTGAAAACCAGTTTCATGACTGGCCAGGCTACGGTGTGAAAGTTCTGTTTGTTTCTCCTTGATGAAACCCCCCGCCCCTTGGTTCACTCTACTTCCCTGTAAGCTAACCACCCGCCCCTCCTCCCTTCAATCACCGCTTGCAGAGGCAATAAAGTCATTGTTGCTTCACATTCATGCATTCTTTATTCATTCATCACACAAATAGGGGGATGACTACCAAGGTAGCCCAGGAGGGGTGGTGGAGGAGGGAAGGAAAATGCCACACAGCACTTTAAGCACAGCACTTTAAAAGTTTACAACTTTAAAATTTATTGAATGACAGCCTTTTTTTTTTGGGCAATCCTCTGCGGTGGAGTGGCTGGTTGGCCGGAGGCCCCCCTACCGCGTTCTTGGGCGTCTGGGTGTGGAGGCTATGGAACTTGGGGAGGAGGGCGGTTGGTTACAGAGGGGCAGCAGTGGCAGTCTGTGCTCCAGCTGCCTTTGCTGCAGCTCAACCGTACACTGGAGCATACTGGTTTGGTCCTGCAGCAGCCTCAGCATTGAATCCTGCCTCCTCTCATCACGCTGCCGCCACATTTGAGCTTCAGCCCTCTCTTCAGCCCGCCACCTCTCCTCCCGGTCATTTTGTGCTTTCCTGCACTCTGACATTATTTGCCTCCACGCATTCGTCTGTGCTCTGTCAGTGTGGGAGGACAGCATGAGCTCGGAGAACATTTCATCGCGAGTGCGTTTTTTTTTCTTTCTAAGCTTCACTTGCCTCTGGGAAGGAGAAGATCCTGTGATCATTGAAACACATGCAGCTGGTGGAGAAAAAAAAAGGGACAGCGGTATTTAAAAAGACACATTTTATAAAACAGTGGCTACACTCTTTCAGGGTAAACCTTGCTGTTAACATTACATACATAGCACATGTGCTTTCGTTACAAGGTCGCATTTTGCCTCCTCCCACCGCGTGACTACCCCCTCAACCTTCCCCCCTCCCTGTGGCTAACAGCGGGGAACATTTCTGTTTAGCCACAGGCAAACAGCCCAGCAGGAATGGGCTCTTCTGAGTGTCCCCTGAAGAAAAGCACTCTATTTCAACCAGGTGACCATGAATTATATCTCACTCTCCTGAGGATAACACAGAGAGATAAAGAACGGATGTTGTTTGAATGCCAGCAAACATACACTGCAATGCTTTGTTGTACAATGATTCCCGAGTACGTGTTACTGGCCTGGAGTGGTAAAGTGTCCTACCATGAAGGACGCAATAAGGCTGCCCTCCCCAGAAACCTTTTGCAAAGGCTTAGTACTACATCTAGGAGAACCGCAAATGCCAGGGCAAAGTAATCCTTTCACATGCTTGCTTTTAAACCATGTATAGTATTTTAAAAGGTACACTCACCAGAGGTCCCTTCTCCGCCTGCTGGGTCCAGGAGGCAGCCTTGGGTGGGTTCGGGGGGTACTGGCTCCAGGTCTAGGGTGAGAAACAGTTCCTGGCTGTTGGGAAAACCGGTTTCTCCGCTTGCTTGCTGTGAGCTATCTACAACCTCCTCCTCCTCCTCATCTTCTTCGTCCCCAAAACCTGCTTCCGTATTGCCTCCATCTCCATTGAAGGAGTCAAACAACACGGCTGGGGTAGTGGTGGCTGAACCCCCTAAAATGGCATGCAGCTCATCATAGAAGCGGCATGTTTGGGGCTCTGACCTAGAGCGACTGTTCGCCTCTCTGGTTTTCTGGTAGGCTAGCCTCAGCTCCTCCCGTTCGGTCCATGCTGGAGCTCTTTTGCGATTCTGGGACTCCATCATGGTCACCTGTGCTGATGAGCTCTGCATGGTCACCTGCAGCTTGCCACGCTGGCCAAACAGGAAATAAGATTCAAAAGTTCGCGGTTCTTTTCCTGTCTACCTGGCCAGTGCATCTGAGTTGAGAGTGCTGTCCAGAGCGGTCATAATGGAGCACTCTGGGATAGCTCCCGGAGGCCAATACCATCGAATTGTGTCCACAGTACCCCAAATTCGAGCCGGCAAGGTCGATTTAAGCGCTAATCCACTTGTCAGGGGTGGAGTAAGGAAATCGATTTTAAGAGCCCTTTAAGTCGAAATAAAGGGCTTCATTGTGTGGACGGGTGCAGGTTTACATCGATTTAACGCTGTTAAATTCGACCTAACGTCCTAGTGTAGACCAGGGCTTAGAGACTTAGCCCTGGTCTACACTACGGGGTTAGGTCGAATTTAGCCACGTTAGGTCGATTTAAAAATGGATGTGTCCACACAACCAACCCCGTTCTGTCAATTTAAAGGGCTCTTAAAATCAACTTCTGTACTCCTCCCCGGTGAGGGGAGTAGTGCTAAAATCGACCTTGCTGGGTCGAATTTGGGGTAGTGCAGATGCAAATTGACGATATTGGCCTCCGGGAGCTACCCCAGAGTGCTCCGATGTGACCACTCTGGACAGCACTTTGAACTCTGATGCATGAGTCCGGTACACAGGAAAAGTACCGGGAACTTTTGAATTTCATTTCCTGTTTGGTCAGCATGGCGAGCTCAGCAGCACAGGTGACCATGCAGTCTCAGAATTGCAAACAAGCTCCAGCATGGACCAAACAGAGGATACTGGATCTGATTGCTGTATGGGGAGAAGAATCTGTGCTGGCCAAACTCTGATCAAAAAGAAGAAATGCAAATATATTTGCCAAAATCTCACTGGGCATGTTGGAGAGAGGCTACAACAGGGACACATAGCAGTGCTGCGTGAACGTTAAGGAGCTCAGGCAAGCCTAGCAAAAGACAAAGGACACCTGCAAGGGGGGAGTCTCACGCAACAGGGATGGGGATTTTGTGGATGAGGAAGAGGAGGCGGAGGAGTAGGAGAATGTGCAGCAGGCAAGCAGTGAATCTGTTCTCTCTGGCAGCCAGAACCTTTTCATCACCCTGGACCCAATACCCTCTGAAGGTGGGATCCCCGACCCTGAAGCCAGAGAAGGCAGCTCTTGTGAGTGCACATTTGTAAGTACAGTATGGGGTTTAAAAGCAATAGTGTTTAATGTTTGATTTACTCCGTTCATGCTGGGCTGTTTGTGCTTGGCTAAAAGGGATCATCCCGGAGAATAGCCATGCGGCAGGGGGAGGGATGAAGGGATCAATCCAGAGAATAGCCACGCGGTGGGGTGGGGGGAGGAGTGTGCTGCACATCCACCTGAAAACTGCAGCCCCTCCTTTTTAATGTGAAACCCAACCCATTGCTTGCTATGGGAAAGGATGGCGCTGCAGTTTGAAACCATTCCCACATGTTGTGCATAAGAAGCCAACCCCACGTACCCTTTGCCTTACCATGGCTGCCTGGAAACCGAATTCTGTTGCCCAGCCATATGTGATGTGTCACCATATCAGCAGGTGCTCAATATAAAAGGCAAAATGCGACCTTGTACCAAAAGCACATGTGCTGTCTGCTGTGAATTGCTTGATTCACTGTGAAAGAGTTTCTCTTTTGTTCTCAGAAAATCATCTTAAATTTTACTCTCCCTTTTTATCTCCCCCTCGCCCTCCCTCCAGGTGCAAATGTTTCTACACTCCCTCATCATCTCCGTCCCTGAGGTTATCGCAGATTAGAAGGCGAAAAAAACACACCCACGATGACATGTTTTCCGAGCTCATGCAGTCCTTCCACACTGATAGGGCACAGCTTAATGCATGGAGGCATTCATTGTTAGAGGCCAGGAAATCATTAAGTGAGCGTGAAGAGCAGAGGCAGGAGCGCGAAGAGCAGAGGCAGGAGGTGATGCTGAGGCTTATAGGGGAGCAAACGGACATGATGAAGTGTCATGATGGAGCTGCAGGAAAGCCAACAGGAGCACAGACCCCAGCTGCATCCATTGTATAACCGTCTGACCTCCTCCTCAAGTTCCATATCCATCTCACCCAGAAGCCCAAGAAGACGGGGGACAGGAGGCTCCGGGCACCTAGCCACAGCACTCCAGAGGATGGCCCAAGCACCAGAAGGCTGTCATTCAAACAATTTGATTTGTAGTGTGGCTACAAAAAGCAATGTGGCCTTGTCCTTCCCTGCTCCCCGACCCCACGCCACCCAGGCTACCTTGTCAGTTATCTCACTTTTTTTAAAATTTAAAATTTAATAAAATTTATATTTATCTTTATCTTTCTGAATGAAAAACTTTTTGTAAGTAAGATTTGTTGCTAGTTGGAGACTTCCTAGAATATGAACAACTTTTTGGATTTTTTTTACAGATTATAAGGAAGTTTCACAAGTGGTAATTTGGGGAGTTATAGCATCTTCCCTGAGGGGAGCAGAAGCAGCAAGTCTTTTTCCCTTTCTGAATCTTGTTTTTGTAAATGTGTTTGGGTGTGGGGTGGGGGGAGGGAGGAAAGGGGAGAAAACCTTTACAGTCTTCTATCTTGCACTTCATCAAAACTAGCTTTTAATGTGTTTCTATTTAGGGGCCCTGGCTTGTAGGGTTGCAATTTCTGGATAAACATAGCATGTATCATGGGTGATACCTGCTGTGGTACAGTGGGGTTCCCCTTAGGGTGACTGAGTTTACTTGATATGTGGCTTGAACCTTCCTATATCTCACCATCGAATCCCATGCAGTTGGGTGCTGTTGCTTTGATCCTGTTTTGAAATCACAGAAGAGTAGGACTGGAAGGGACCTCAGTTCGTCATCTAGTCCAGTTCCTGAATGCAAGGCAGGCCTAAATGTTATCTAGACCATTCCTGACAGGTGTTTGTCTAACCTGTTCTTAAAAACCTCCAATGACAGGGATTCCACAACCACTGGGCAACTTGTTCAAGCACTTAACTACCCTGACAGGAAGCTTTTCCTAACGTCCAACCTAAACCTCCCTTGCTGCAATTTAAATCCATTGCTTCTTGTCCTATTCTCAGAGATTAAGGAGAACAATTTTCACCCTTCTCCTTGTAACAAGCTTTTCTGTACTTGAAAACTGTTATCATGTCTACTGTCTTCTCTTCTCCATACTCAACAAACCCATTTTTTCAACCTTTCCTCATAGATCATTCTTTCTAGACTTTTAATAATTTTTGTTGCTCTCCTCTGGACTTTCTCCAATTTGTCCACATCTTTCCTGAAATATGGTGCACAGAACTTGACACAATACTCCAACTGTGGCCTTATCAGCATGGAGTAGAGTGGAAAAATTACTTTTCATGTCTTGTCTACAACAGTCCTGCTGATACACTGCAGAAAGATGATTGCTTTTTTTGCAACAGTGTTACACTATTGACTCATATTTACTGCTGTGATCCACTATGAGCCCTAGATCCCTTTCCACAGTACTCCTTCCTAGGGAGTCATTTCCCATTTTGTATACATGCAATTGATTGTTCCTTCCTCAGTGGAGTACTGTGCATTTGTCCTTGTGGAATTTCATTCTATTTACTTCAGACAATTTATCCGTTTGTCCAGATCATTTTGAATTTTAATCCTATCCTCCAAAGCTCTTGTAACCCCTCTGAACTTGGTACTGTCTTCAAACTTTAAATGTACTCTATATATTATTATCTCAATCATTTATGAAGATATTGAACAGAATCGGACCAATGACCAATACCTGCAGAACCCCACTTGATATGCCCTTCCAGCTTGACTGTGAACCATTGATAACTTCTCTGTGGGAATGGTTTTCCAACCAATTATGTACCCACTTTATAACAGCTCTATTTAGGCTACATTTCCCTAATTTGTTTGAGATCATGTGAGACAGTACCAAAAGCCTTACTGAAATCAAGATATACCACATCTACTGCTTCCCCCTATCCACAAGGCTTGTTACACTGTCAAACAAAGCTGTAAGGTTAGTTTGACATGATTTGTTCTTGATAAATTAATCTTGGCTGTTACTTATCACTTTATCTTCTAAGTGTTTGCAAACTGATTGCTTATTTGCTCCATTATCTTTCTGGGTTCTTAAATTGAGCTGACTGATCTATAAATCCCCAGATTGTTGTTATAGATTGGCACTATATTTGTCCTCTTGCAGTCCTCTGGAATCTCTCCCATCTAGCATGAGTTTTCAAAGATAATAGCCAATGGCTCAGATATCTCCTCCGTCAACCCCTTGAGTACTCTAAGGTGTATTTCATCACTCCCTGAACACTGATCAAGTTGCACTGCAGTCACCACCTGCCTGCGAGGCAAAGAAGCCCGAATGTCTTGACAGGGTGATTGCTGCAGACGAAGGGGGGGTTGGCTACATGTCAGACGGTTGAAGGAGTCTAGGCTCTATGGTGGAAATGAGGATGTAGGGCAGCTGAACACAGAAGAGTGAGATGGGCATGGAGCAGAGGCTGTGGGGAAGTACCAGACTGGTCCTCCAGCTTGACGTGGGGCAGGGTGCAGAGCGGGGCCATAGCTGGCACCTGAGCACCAGCTGGGTGACAGGATGGCGTGGCCTAGGCCCTGTGACAGGGCGAGGCTGAAGGAGGGGCAGGAGCCAGGGTGGCCCGTGGCAGGACAGCCCAGCATACTCTTGGAGCAGCGAGGGAAGGGAAGCATTGGCGCTGGGCACAGCTGGGTGACAGGCAGAGAGCCGGGCGCGGCCGGCCTCATGCTGTCTCGATGCCCTGTGCTGGCAGTGGGGCGGGGCTCGCGGCAGCCGTTGGCGTTGGGACTCCCCAGCTGTTAGCTCGCGCTCAGCTTGGGACGTGCTTCCTCAAGCCGCCGCCATTCCCATCCGGGGCCTACGCGGGTAGGTGGCGCCCTATATCACGTGACAATGCGTGGCGGCGCGACCGCCATCTTGTGTTGTTGGGAGTGAGGAATTGCTTCGGCTGTGAGAGACTCTCCGTCCGGGATCACAGGTAATTAACCCCGCTGGCTCTGGCCGGCTCCCATGGGCGCCGGGCGGTGTCTGAGCTTTTCCCCTTCCCGCCCGGGGCGTGTCTGCTCCGCAGACGCGGCCCTGCTGCGGGAACGTGCATAGGCCGCTTTGGAAGCACCGGCCTCGCCTACAGTTCATGCCCAGGCAAAGGCAGCGGGCTTGGGGTATAGAAGCCACGGAGGCCCGCGGCCTGTGAGGAGCCGAGGTTGTTTGGATTTGGCTTATGGGAAAGAGGCCTTTCCTGGAGCCTCTGCTTTTGGTCTTTCCCCCCGTAGCTTCCGAGGAGACTCCGGCTGCCTGATCCTGTTCTGTTCCTACTCCCTGTTGGCTCTGTGAGGTGGGGGCTCCGTCCAAGCGGTCCCTTGGCAGCCGGTTCTGCCGTGGGTTGGGTGAGTGCCGCTGGACCGGAGCCTGTCAGGCAGCTGCAGGATTTCTCGGGATTATCCCGGGCTACCTGCGGTTCCTGCTCATTTCCTTCTTACTCTAACTCCTGTGAACTCTCCTCTCCCAGCCCAGCGGGACCGTCCCGTGTCCTGGGCGAGCCGTGGGCAGGTTCCGTTCGCACTGAAACCACTCTCTTCTGAGCATGTCTGGCCTTGTCATATTGCAGACACTAGGAGAAAAGAGCTGGTTCAGGACTGAGGCCTTTCTCTCAGTGAGCTGGGTGTTAAGGGGAATACTCAGCAGTGTGTGACCATGGAGGCCTTGGCAGGCTGAAGAGTCCATTGATCAGGATCATGTATGTTTGGTATTAATCCAAGACAAGTAGTCTCAATGTCAACGAAGAACTCCCAGCACTTTCAAGTATGTAGAACTGCAGTTTAAATCGAGATAAGTTTGAGGTCAAGGGGATCAGTACAGATTGACATAGTAGAAGTAACACCCCCCACCCCCTCCACACACACACTCTCCTATGCCCATAACTTAACATTGATGGCATTGTTTTTTATTGTTACTTTTGCCATTATTTTTGCTGTCCATATTTTGTTCTCTAAATTTTATTTCTGAATTCTGCTTTTGTTGTTTTTTTAATTTAATCATTTTTAGCTCATCACCCTTTGATTTCTTGCTGCAAGAGCTAGCTTGTGCCACTTTTTGAAAAGTGTTTCCTTTTCCACAATTCTACTCATTGTGTTTATTGCCTACTAACGTCTAATTAAAGGTAAAAGTGTGTTGACTTTTGAGCATGGCTTTGAGTAGAATATGTAATAGTTGGACATTATGATGATCTGGATCTCTTTGACATAAAAACAGTTGTTCTAGGAGTCAACAAGACTTAGGACATTTATTGAACTCACCTATTGCTGCTAATTCTATTGGTAGTAGGCTTGGTAGGAGCATTAGTATAGACAAGGCACTGGTGGTCACTAATTTGTCTAGACTTTGTCTAGATCAGAGTTACGGCTTGTCTCCACTTACTGTAGATCGATGCTGCGGTGATAGATCCACCGGGGGTCGTGCTCCCATTGAATCTAGTACTCCACCAGAATGAGAAGCACCCAGTGCTGTGTTGACACCACAGTAAGTCGACCTAAGGTATGTCGATTCCAGCTACGGTTATTCACATAGCTGGAGTTGCGTAACTTAGGTCAACTTAGCCCCATACTGTGGACCTGCCCTTAGCTGATACTGTGGTAATAAGCCTGCGCCTTGTCAGTACGAGCAGGAGAATCCATGGAGGTTTAACAGTGGGAGAACTTTAAAAAAAAAAAAAAAGGTAGCATAGACACATTGATCCAGTGAGGTAATTGCTGTCAGAGCTCTTGTATCACAGAATGGATTCTTCATTGAGCATGGACAAAATGCAGGATTCTGCTTCTGGTTAACTGTATTAAATAGGTCAGAAATAGTGGTACCATCAACTGAAGTGGTACTTCACAGTGAAAATTTATAGCAGTCATAGCAAAACTTGACAGTTTGTTGACTCCACTGCTGTCTGAAGACTTAATATAACTTTTCAGTTCTCTGACAAAGTTGTAAAATATTTGTTAGTGATTTCAGGAGCTGGACGGGGTCCCATGTCATCTGGGCTTGTGGATATACTTGCACATCCTCTGTCACCAGGTTTGCTGCAGAGCCTTTTTTGAACTGTTTTCCAGTGACTCTGTTTTCAGCTAACATAGATCATTAAAATATATATATTGCATCTTGGTTTACTACTCATCCTTTGAAAATGCATCAAGAGACCTGTGTAACGCATCAATATGAATCCGATGAAGTGAGCTGTAGCTCACAAAAGCTTATGCTCAAATAAATTGGTTAGTCTCTAAGGTGCCACAAGTACTCCTTTTCTTTTTGCGAATACAGACTAACACGGCTGTTACTCTGAAACCTATCAATAAAATAATTTCTCAAATACCTTGAACATCCCTTCTTTTTTCCAATAAAATGGTGTCCAGCAAAGGGGCTGAAAGTATGCTAAAATGATTCCTTTTCTCTCTAAAATGTACAATAAACTTAAAGGGAAAACAGCTTGAAAAATCAGCCTTTTATTTGAAAACCTTGTATTGGTCATAGTTAAAAGTAGATACTACTATAACTGAAAGGTGGTGTAGAGCTCTTTTTCATTTTTACTTTGTGTATAGTCAGTTTCACTATTTTCCCGGTATAGTCAATCATCTTGCTTTCTGAAAAGTCTCAGACACCAACTGGGGAATAGAAAAATCCGTACATACACATTTTTAAAGGACATTTTAAAGTAGAACAATGCCACTCCTTCCAAAGACTTAATATCTAAAAGGTCCTCTGTCAGGAACTGAAATTTTTTAAAGTTAAAAATTAAAACAAATCAAGTTGAATAATGCCTTGCAAATTTATGAATACTTTAAAGAAGCAAATGAAGTTTTCCATTTGGGATGAACTATGGAAGTGAGAGATGACGGGTAGCGCACATGCACATTATCCATGTTGATCTGGGGTGTTGGCTGAATGGACTTTTGGCTAGTCTAAATTCTGTCAAATGATATTTGCAGTGTACTAGAACACACAAGGAAAAAGCAGTTCGACTGACTTTAAGGTTAAGTCTACACTACAAGCGCTGCTACAGATCATCTTACTACAGCAACAAAGGGGATGTTTCTCTGTTGCTGCAGTAGATCCATCATAACAAGAGGCAGTAGCTAGGTCAGTGGAAGAATTTTTCTGACAACCTAGCCGCATTTACAATGCGGGTTCGGTCAACATAACTATGTTGCACAGGGCATGAAATTTTTCACAGTCCTGAGCGATGTAGCTAGGTCGACTTAAGTTTTAACTGTAGACCTGGCATTAGTTAAAAGTGACCTGCAAAGGGGAGTTGGTTGGAGACCCCTGCTGCAACATTTTATTTTATTTTTCTTCTTTAATGTGTTGAGACCTGAAATTCTCCTTAGATTTTCTGCTTGTGTTTAACATTTGAAATGTCAAAAATATTAAATGTTATTTTCATTTCTTTTGCTAGACTTCTCTTTAGAAGTCCAAATAATGGATAGAGGAGTCGTTCCCCCCCCCCCCCCCCCCCCCGATCCTCCCCGTAATTGAAATGTTTCAAAAAGATCTAGTCTCCAAACTGTTCCTTCAGGTAGTTAAGTTAAATAGCTGTTAACAAACAGTCCCATGGTTTTTAAACAGTCTGATTTAAAAATTAATTTTCATCTCAGTTCAGGATTCTATTCCATGGCTTTTGTGATGTCATGCTCATACTAGCTCTCCAGTACTCCTGTTCAAGGAAATACTGGGATAAATGATACGTGAATCTTAAATGTAAAACAATCAGGGGACAAAAAGCTTAAAGAAGGATTTTAAAGTTTGCTTTTAGGCTATACTTAAAGGAAATAGGTTATAACCAAGAAGATTTAGTGATGATGTACATGTGAACAGTGTGCCCTCTTGTGGTGGCATGCATATTAAAAAGAATGTAGGGTCCTGCTATACTACTTTTCTGTAACTCGCTTTATTAGTTCCAGTGGTAGTGGCAGGGTGTGAAGATAAAGGATCAGGATCTCACTCCCAGCTTTACAAGTTTGGATGTCTTTGTTAGTAATTGAGTTTGCAGCAGTGGATTTATTACAGAATGACATCCAGCTGTCTTTCTCAAAATATGAAGGAACTTTGTCAACCTGTTTTTGAATTACAGGTAGCTAAAAATTCCCTGAACATGGAAGCCACTTAGCAGTAACTCCTTAGTTATGGTGATAAGTAGGGAGTCATTATAAATCCTATGTTCATATTGCTTATACTTTTGCACAGAAAGTATTTTTATACATCTGAGGGGTTTTTGGAGAGTTTGAAAGGAAGTGGTGAAGACACTTAAATTATGGATGTTTTTAAAAGAAACTGCCTTATTTTAAAATTTTAAATACAGTTTAAATTACCTTAAGTAGTTATTTGCAGAAATCCACCTTAATGTTTGCCTTAGCTGCTTATGATGTGTGAGCAGCATTGCAGAAGTCTGGCTATCTTAGATAGATAGATATATTGCCCCTATGACTGTAGCATCTGAGTATCTGTCTTTTATTGGAATTATACTTACAACACCTCTGAGAGGCAGAGAAAGTACCATTATCCCAATTTTACACATGGTGAACTGAGACACAGAGAGGCTGTGACTTGCTCAAGCTTATACAGGAAGTCTGTGATGGTAGAGCAAGGAATTCAGCACTAGGATAGAGCCGTAACCTCTGGACCATCCTTTCTCCATAGTTCATAAACTTTGTAGGGCAATGTGAAGTAGAGGGAACCAAGGACCCACAAACATCTCCTAAGATCTGCATTGCACATGAAGTACGGAGAGTTGGGGATCCTGCTGAGCTTTTCAAAGCCATCATGGAGCTTCTGAGGCTTTTTGTTTTAAAAATCCTTTACTAAAATTAAGTTAAGGTTGCTACAATGTATGTATGCCAAGGAGGGTTATAGTTTAACATACCCTCTCCCAAGCATTTAAAAATATGGTAATACAGTTTATGAAGATAGTTAAATATACAAAGATATTCACCATTCAGATGATATTTTACGTGTACCTAGATAAAATATCAGATTGTATATTCTAAAATCCTTTAAAGGTAATTATAAATTTGAAATATATTCAGTTTTAAAAAATGACTTCAATGTAATTTCAGGTACACTTCTCTCTGAGTCCCCCGTCAATTTTTTAGTGCTTTACAACCACATAATCCTATTTTCAAAATGTTTTTCTGTCCCTGAGCTGTGCCAAAAACCCACACAAACATGCAAAACTCATTATAGTGAAAACATTAGATTGACGATATGGAAAGTGCTGTAAAATGCACCAAGTAAACAGGTGAAACAGGCTATACATAAATGTAATAAAACTGGAAATGAAGGCTTTTTTCTGCTGTTTAAACAAGCAACTTTTTTTTTAAGTAGGCAACATTTATTTCACTCTTGTAAAATTTTTTTAGTTCATGATTTGATCTTTTAACTCTGTTCTCAGATCATCCAACAGGGAAATGCTTGTGTCACAGACCCAAACCACAACTTGAAATGCTTCTTAAATCACTGACTACAAATTAAAATGTCATACGTTGTATAGATATGTGGATTCCTCTTTCTCTTGTGTGGTAAATAATATTTAAATAGGCTGAGATTTTTTGGTCTGCATGTGTAAAGTGACTTTAGATTAAGGTAGATGTGTGGTCGGTATCTGGAGGATAGTGAGCCTCTCTAGGGAGGGTAAATCAAGACAACATAAGAATTCAATTATATTGGGAGTGTAGATGTGTTTTCTGCCTCATGGTAGAATGGGGAGAATGTGTGGAGAAGATGTTTCTGGACCGTGTGAAGACTAAAGGTAGATGTTCTGGTCTCATGACCCATTTACAGGTGGGTAGTTGGAATGGGATAAGGTTGAGCTTTTGGTTTACATGTGAGATGTAAAAGGTGAGATGTTAGTGTTACTAGCTAGTAATCGGTGGTTGAACCATTGTCTTAGCCATATGTGGAGAATTTGTAGCACGTATTGGAAGCTGATGATGTAAGATGAGGGGATATAAAAGTTTTCTTATTTATAGGTGGAGGCTGAACAGGGTTATGAGACATAGTTAAGCTCCCGCCTCCCCCACTTCCCCCATGGGTATATGCAGCTTACAAGTACATACTTAAGAAATCATGGGCTTGATTCAGCTCCCCTCTTTACATAGGGCTCAGTTAGAGTTGGATCAGGTGCTGAATGAATTGTGACCTTGTTTGACTATTTCCCTTCCCTTATTGTTTGCTATTTGTATTGCAGTAGTGCTTAGAGGCCTCATTTGAGATCACAACTCCGTTGTTGTAGGTGATGTACAAACACACAGAGTTTTTAGTCCTATTTGAAACAAAGCAAGTGAGTGTAACTACCTACCTCTTCCGCTCAGGGCAGGAAAGATTTCTCTATGAATCCCTGTGTTATAGAATAGATGATGGACCCAGGAAGTGTTGATGATGTACTCTTATATATGTTATGTGTATATATACATGCATAGGCACTGACTCTGTGGGTGCTGTGGGGCTGGAGCACTCATGGGGAAAAATTAGTGGGTGTTCTGCACCCACTGGCAGCCAAGCTCCACCTGCCCCCACCTCGCCTGCTCCTCCCCCTCTCAGCACTTCGCATCCGCTGCCTAAAAGCTGTTTGGCAGCACTTAGGACTTTCCAGGAGGGAGGGGGAGGAGTGAGGAGGCGGTGCACTTGCGGGAGGAGGTGGTAAAGAGGCGGGGACTTGGGGAAAGGGGGTGGATTTGGGGCGGAGCGGAGTGGGCAGGCACGGAGCCAGGAGGAGGGGTTGAGCACCCACGGGGCGAAGCAGGCGCCTATGTATACATGGTAGCAACCTTTATTTAAAGCTAACTTTTTTGTCAGTTGGTTAAAGCAGACTGCCCTGTTACTAGCCTGTCACTCCAACATCTTGTCTCTTATCCTCTCATGTGACAGCTATACTTTCATGTTTAAGAGCAGCTCCTTTGTGAAAAGAAGACTTTGTAGTAGATTCTACATGGGAGAGTTCTTGAAATACCTTTCCAATGAAAATCTAGAAATGCTTTATCACTCTGAAATATCCATTTTCTGAACATTTTATGTTTACTACCTGGGGGCATGGAAAATCTTGCAAAGTGGGGAAAACCTAATTGAGAATCATAAAACATGCTATAGGTATATGAGGCCTACAGAGGTCTGGTTAGGTAAATTAATGTGAAAATGATTGTTCATTCCAGGAATCCTTTTATTTGTGTGCCTTGACTTCATATGTTTTGGAATGTTATACATACATTTTGTTGGATTTAATGTGTTTTGTAGCAGTTTAGGGTTTGTCAGAGGGTGGAGATGGGTGGCAGGAGAGAGATCACTTGATCATGACCTGTTAGGTTCACTGCGGCACTTGGCATTGACCCTGTCGGTAGACAGGATACTGGGCTGGATGGACTTTTGATCTGACCCTCTATGGCCATTCTTATGTTCTTAGTTACAGCACCATGTGATAGCTGGAAAGGAGGCGGTTCTACCTCTGGAACAGATAGTGGCAGGGTCGTGCTAATTAGATATGATGGGTCAGGGATTCTGAGGGGGGTAATCAGGGGGCGGGAAGTGGGAGGAGGCCAGGCTGTTTGGGGAGGCGCAGCCTTCCCTACCCAGCCCTCCATACAGTTTTGGAACCCTGATGTGGCCCTCAAGCCAAAAAGTTTGCCCCCCCCTGCCCTAGACCCTGCCTGGAGGCTTGATTGTTCACATCTCTCTGGCTAGTATGTTTTAAAAAATGTTGGAGCTCCCATCTGCATCTGATTTGTTGAAGGAGTAAAAGATCTTTCTCCTTCCCTATTCTGCTGCTGGAGGATGGGGAACTCCATTACTCTGATGCTTTGCCAGTCTCCTCGCTGCTGATGCAAAATGAGTGGGTAGATAGGGTCTCTGCTATTTCACATCCTTCCTCTTGGGTCTTATGGGGGGCAGGGTTAGGATCTTTAACCTATCCTTTTTTTCTTGTCAAGCTCTCCCTTCAATACTTCCCCTTCCTGTCTCTTATGCTACTGATAGGTTTTCTGCACAGGAGCAAGTTGCAAGTGAAATTCTGCTGTCCAAAGTTCTATATAGCAGCTGTGAAAGTGACCAACCCATGGCTAGTTTCACTTTGCTGCTTGAGAATATTACTAATGGTAACAGGCACTGAAGCAAAAGCTGCCCAAAGACTCAGAATATTTTGTGGTAGTTCAAAGTGGGAATGTTATATTTCCAATCATAAAGGTTAGAAATGTAATTAACATACAGAGGCTTAAATTCTGAAGGAACAATGTCTTCGGAGTCCTCCACTCTAGGGAAAACTTTCTGTTAACTATAGGTGAGTGAATTTTCCAAGCCCTGCTCTACAAGACCTGAAGGTTAAAATGGCTGTGTAGAGAGAAGTATGTTTTAAGCCTCCTGGGTAAACACTGAATTGCTTGAAAGGGGAGAGCTATGTATTTCTTCTCATGTGTTCACATGTTCATGATGATATTTAAGCATGTGTTGGAAAAATGGCTGAGGTTGAGAGAGAATATTGCTTGGTTCTCCAGAGTTCAGGTCTCCCAAAGTTTAAAACATGTAGCAGCCGTAAAGGTGTAAATTATAATCGGAAGAGCTTTGAAGTCGGCAATGATGGCTTCCCTAAAATTACAAATTTTGTTGAGCTTGTTGCTTAGAATGTGAACTTCTGTTCCGCGTTTTGTCTAGTTTGATTTTGCTTTATACTATCCATGGGGGGATGCCACAAGAAGGCAATCAGAACTTGGACAAGATGCCACTAGTAAGGATATGATTTAGTCATCGAGGTCACAGATTCCGTGACTTTAACGGGCCTCCATGACTTCTTTGGGTTCAGCCCCCACTGCAGCAGGGGTTGGAGCTGTCTCATCTCCTCCACCCCTCCCTCCCCCCGTGGCTGCAGTGGGGGCTGGAGCTGTCCCATGGGTGCACACATTCTCCCCCCTCCCCCCCCCCCGGTGGCTGCAGCTGTCTCATTCCCCCCATCCAAGCAGGGGCTGGAGCAGTCCTGCCTCCCCTCCCCCAGTGGCTGCGGTAGGGTCTGGAGCTGTCTTGTCCTGCGTGGCAGTCAGTCCTGTCCCGTCATCTCCTCCTCCTCCTCCCCCCCGTCACAGACAGATGGCAGGATACTGTGAATTTTTGTTTATTGCCTGCGACCTGTCTGTGACTTTTAACTAAACATAATCATGACAAAATATTAATCTCATTACCTTCAAAAGTTCATGGCAGACTATCACGGATGAAAACAGCCTTGTGCAAGGTTGACAATGGTTCCAATAGATATACATAAGCAATGCCCACTTCCCATAAGATTTTTCTGCCCGCCTCCAGAAGAAAACACCCGTAGTTCCTGCTGACTTGCCACGACTGCCTTCACAATATCATTTTGCAGTGGCCATTGATGCACTCGTATCCAGTGCTGCTGGCCCAGTGCTGATCTCAAGAGATGTACAACGGCGTATTGGCTAACAGGTATGTCCTTGCAGAGTTGCGGCATTTCTGGGATAGAGAGGCGGGCATGCTGATGAATGTAAGTAAGGGTTTCTGAAATTCATCTGTTTGCATTTTGGACACAGATCCTGGATTAGGCTTAACAGGCTTCTGACAGGGACAGCCAGTGTGGCTGCCACAGTGCAGGAATTTGGCTTAGCCCAGTCTTCACAGTGTGACTACGGGGTAGTGATACAGACAGTGAAACACGTGGTGGAGGAGTGCACGATTAGAAGATTGTGAGGGTGAAGTACAATACTTTGCTATCCTTGATAATGCAGCAGTTAGATGGCTGAACAATCTAGATATTGACGTGTGACCCATATGGAAGAAGATGACTAGCTTTGTTTAAACCTGTTGTAGTCCAGAATGGTCAAATGAGTAGATTTGACTGTATCCATTGCAAGGACCCGAAGGCTGTAGCAGTCGCTTTTTCTTGTGCCAGAAAGAGAACTACATCTAGGGCTAGGGTCTTGAAGTATGTCATCACTGCAGAATAAACTCAGGCTTTTATATGGATGTTGCTCCTAACCCCTCTCCCATCCACGTGTGGTGCTGCTTTCAAGCCATGCTAGCTGGCTTGTCTTGGGGTATAGGCTAGAGTTCAGATGCTGCTTTTGCTTGGGCTGGTAACCTGTCCTCTTTGCACTGAGGATGCGTGCTAAATCAATCCAATGCAGACAGTCCTTCATTGCTTTTCCATAATTCCCCCTGCCTGCCCAGAAGAACAGAGAATTCACTCTGTATCATAGAGTGGCTTAGTTTACTGCAGCACGAACAACCGTAAGCTAAGCCCTCACTGACACACACAGCTGAGAGCAGCATCAGCGAGGACACAGTAACGGCGCGGTTTGGCTTTATGGGTTTGGGATAGGCTAACCTGGATACTCAGACATAGGTGCCAATGAACTGAGTTAAATCTGCAGTGAAAACGTACACAAAATCACTGAATCCAAGGGTATGCTCTGGTTCTTGCTGAAAGACTTACAGAAACATGTTGGTGCTCGTAATCTGGTTGTAAATTGTCCTACCTCCAGTGGGGGGAGCTAGAGCAATTTGCACCAGCTGAGGATCTACCCCACTGTTTCTTACTCAGTCCCAAAATTAATCTCTGTACATAAAACTTTTTTTTCCTCAACCTCCTTCATGATGTCAGCTGTGTTGTGGTCTGCCTATAAACATGATGAATGTATTAGACATTTAAAAGCAATTTAAATATGCGAAAGCGAAACTCTTTTAGAATTGAAAAATTTGATTAAGCATATAACTTTAAAATAAACTATAAAATGAGAAGGATTTCAGTGCAGAAGAGTAAAACTCCATCCTGTAACAAGATGATACTGATGTCTCTGATGCTACATCCAATCACATAAATAGTGTTCCACACAGGCCACTCCTTTAAACAATCATTCACCTAAGTCAGATCTGAAAGTGGTGATAACAGCCCAAAAAAACACAGCAGCACAGTACTTTCAAAGTTTCAGAAGAAAGAAAAACATATTCTTGTAAAAATTGTGGTGGCTTGTATATTTTTGTCTTGGAGTAATATTAATCATTGAAGTACGCTGTGGTAAATGCTTTTCCGTTATCACAGGGATTCTCAAACTTCATTTCACCGTGACCCCCTTTTGACAACAAAAATTACTATATGACCCCAGGAGGTGGGACTGAAACCTGAGCCCACCTGATCCCTGCCACCGCAGGTGGGGGGCAGTCCAGATGCACATCAATATTCTGGAACTCCAGACAGTACAGAGAATGTGTCAAGCATTTCTTTCATCCATTGGCTCCCATCATGTTTTCATCATGTCAGACAACACCACCACTAATTATTACATCGACAAACAAGGGAACACAAGGTTGACTGCTCTGTGTGCCGATGCGGTCAATCTCTATGGAAATGGTACATTGTCCACAAGATCCTGTTGTTGGCAGCCTATCATCTGGGTAACTCCTTGCTTAACATTGTAGTTATGTTCCTGAAAAATGCGACTTTGGATTCACTTAACATCGTTTCACTTAATTTCCCTTTAAGAATTCATGTAAATGGGGGGGTGGGGGTGGGTTCCAGGGAAATTTTATTCACCAGACAAAAGACTATATTATATACACACCCAGTATAAGTTTTAAACAAACAATTTAATACTGGTACATGGTGATGATGATTGTGGAGCTTGGTTGAGGTGGTGAAGTCAGAGGGTGGGTTATCTCCCAGGGAATGCCATACTGCTAAATGACGAATTAGCATTTGGCTGAGCCCTCAAGGGTTAACTCGTTGTTAATGTAGCCTCACACTCTACAAGGTAGCACGAATGGAGGGAGGGGAGACAGCATGAAAGAGAGAGACAGAGACACACACCCTGTGTGTGAGAGAGAGATGCGCATTGCTCCTTTGAGTATGCTGACCCCACTCTTGAGTACACTGCCTTTTTAAGTTGATTGGCAAACTGAGATGGCAGATGCTGCCAGAAAGCTCCCTTCATCCTGAGCCCTGTCATGTGTCCCCACTGCTCTATGGAAGATGGGCGTGCAGGAGCAGGGGGATACCCTGATATTTGGCTCTCCCCCTCCCCCTTAAGCAGGAGGCTCTGGGGAGCAGCTCCAAGGCAGAGGGCAGGAGCAGCACATGGCAGTGTGGGGAGGGACAGCTGAACTGCTGGCAATTGATAGGCTGCTGGGTGGCTGCCACACAGGAAACTTAAGGGAACCCGGAGCTGATATGGGGGCTGCCAGTCCACCCTGGTTCAAAGCCCCCACCAGCTAGCTGCAACGGGCTGCTCTCCCTGCAAGCAGTGGACAAAGCATGTGGCTGCCAAACAACGTTATAAGAGAGCATTGCGCAACGTTAAATGAGCATGTTCCCTAATTGATCAGCAATGTAACAACAAAATGGCATTAACCAGGATGACTTTAAGTGAGGAATTACTGTACTCGGAATGCGATTGCAGACTCTCTCAGCAGAAGCTTAGTGGCCAATCACGAGTAGGAATTCCACAACACTGTAGTAAGCAACATTTTGAACCCATGGGGGACTCCAACCAGAGACCTCTCTGCCTCCCACTCCAGCAACAAATGCAGCACATATTGCTGTAGAGCAGTGGTTTTAAAACTTTTTTCCTGGTGACTCAGTTGAAAAAAATAGTTGATGCCTCCGATGCAACAGAGCTGGGGCAAAGGGTTGGGGTGAGGGCTGTTGGGTGGGGACAGGAATGAGGGGTTCAGGCTGTGGGAGGGGGTTGGGCTGTGCAAAGGGGTCAAGGCTCTGGGTTGGGGGTGTGGGCTCTGGGGTGGGGATGGGGATGAGGGGTTTGGGGTGCAGAAGGGGGCTCCAGGTTTGGGGCAGGGCTCAGGGCTTGGGCAGGGGATTGGGATGCGGGCTTACCACAGGTGGCTCCCAGTCAGCGCCATAGCCAGGGTGCAGAGGCAGGCTTCCTGCCTGTCCTAGCAACGCGGACTGTGCTGCACCCTAGAAGTGGTCAACAGCAGGTCTGGCTCCTTGGCGGAGGTGCCGCCACCACCCCCCAGCTCCCATTGGCTGGGAACTGGCCAATGGGAGTGTGGAGCTGGTGCTCTGCAGGATATAGGTATCCACTCCCAAGGCGATTCTCTCATACTTTGCTGGTCAAATTAGATCAACTATGCCTTCCCCTTTCTACCACGCCTGCCACAAGTACGCCATCCGCACTTTCCCCAAGCTGCTAACACAATAGCACAATCAGACATCCTGATCTGTAGATTCTTCATCCCAGTGCATGGTATTTGGATGGGCATCTTCTCTAGAAGGGGAATGTTTATCGGAAGTGCAAGACATCCTTTTGAGCAGCAGGAAAGAGTCCACTAGGCTTTCCTACTGGACCAAGTGGAAAAGCTTTCCCCAGAGGAAATGGAGATTCCTTTTCTTTTGGATTACCTCCTGTTCTTGAAGATGTTGGGGCTCACCCATAACTTTCTCAAGGTCTACATAGCAGTAGTCAGAGCCTTCCATCCCCCTGTGGAAGTACACTCTGTATTTACACATCCATTGACTACTAGGTTTTGGAAAGGTCTCCTCAGAACTTTTCTACCTGAACAACCTATTACTCCCCAGTGGGGCCTCAGCCTCATTCTTGTGGCACTAATGAAACAGCACTTTGAACTGCTGGCTTCATGCTCTATGTCCCTCTTTTCCATGAAAGTCACCTTCCTTGTGGCTATCACTTCAGCAAGAATGGTAGGTGAACTTGGGGTCATGATGGCAGACCCCCCTTTCACCACTTTCCATAAGGACAAAGTCTCTTTGTGGCTACATCCCAAGTTTCTACCAAAGGTCATATCCCAGTTTCATCTGAACCAACCCATACACTTTACCTGCTTTCTTTCCAAAGCCTCTCACATTGGCAGAGGAACGATGACTTTGGTCCCTTGACGCCTGCCAGGCCTTGGCCTTCTACCTGTAGAGGAGACCACCTATCAGGAGGTCTCCTAGATTGTTTATCACAAGAGTTGAGAGCGTTAAGGGGCAAGCAGTCTCCACACAAAGAATCTCCAAGTGGATGTTTGGGTGCAGTACAATCAATCAGTTATTTGGGCTGTCTCCACCCCTTGGGATGAGAGCCTGTTGCATGTGAGCCCAGGCGTCAACTATGGCCACCCTCCATGATGTACCACTTTGAGACACACATAGGGTGGCCACGTGGAGTTCAGTATATACCTTCGCAGCACATTATGCGTCGGTGCAGAACTCTGCGATGGATGCCTCATTCGGCGTGGCTATCCTCCACTCAACCATTCCATCCTCATCCTTGCAACTTCTTCCGAATTAGGTATTGCTTGTTAATCACCCTAAGTGGACTAAAGTAGGAACCATCACTCAGAGAAGAGGACGACGTTACTTATCTGTAACTGGAGATTCTTTGAGATGTGTGGTCCCTATCTGTATTTCACTTCCCACCCTCCTCCTCTGCTGTGAATCTGTTCAATTTGCGATGGAGAAGGAACTGGAGATGTGGTCTGTCCACCCTGCCGTTATCACCTCAGGTGAAACTATGAGATATGAGGCAAGGGGATATGCACAGACAGAAAGACTAGTACTACTTTCTGCTCCTGCAACGCATGGCATGCATGTGTAAACTTCAGATAGGGACCACACATCTTGAAGAACCTCCAGTTACAGGTAAGTAACCTCCTCCTTTTTTTTGCAATTGTAAGTAATAGAACATTTTAAATGAAATATCCTGGCACTTGCCCAGGAAATCTTGCTATTTGCCATGGATAAGTGACTGGATTTTTCAAGCTCTGTAATTTATCATAATTTATAAAATGTGTAGCTGTGACTTCATTAATCAAACTTTTACTTCTGCAGCGGAGAGGAGTAGTGGTTCCTAAGTAGGAATTTGCTGGTGTGTTCAGATGTTTTTTTATTGCTTATTAATATCAAAAGAGACTGTGCAAATTGCCTTGTTTCTTCCTCTGCCCATGATCAAATTAGGGGTGCTGGAAGTGGTGTCTGGGACCAAATATCCTGTTATCTAAAGTAATTGTATTTCATTTTTAATTGCATTATAGAGCTTAGATCAGGGGTGGCCAACCTGTGGCTCCAGAGCCACATGCGGCTCTTCAGCAGTTAATATGCGGCTTCGTGTATAGGCACGGACTCCGGGGCCGGAGATTTCCAGTGTGCTGGGGGGTGCTCACTACTCAACCCCTGGCTCTGCCACAGGCCCTGCCCCCGCTCCACCCCTTCCCATCCTCTCCCCTGAGCCTGGCGTGCCCACTTCCCCTTCCAAGCCTCCTGCACACCACAAAACAGCTGATCGGGAGGTGCGGCCAGGGAGAGGGAAGGCTCTGATCTGTGGGGCTGCTGGTGGGTGAGAGGGGCTGGGAGTGGGGGGGAGGGGGGAGCTAATGGGAGGCTGCTGATGTATTACTGTGGCTCTCTCGCAATGTATATTGGTAGATTTTGGCTCCTTCTCAGGCTCAGGTTGGCTACCCCGGCTTAGATTCACTAGTAGAACCCACTTAATCAGTTATCCTTTTTAGCATTTCTTATGGCTGGGATGTCAAGCTGCAGTCTGCCTTTGTGTATTGAGGACACATTAACCTTATGAAGAAAAAAATTACTCTGCTGTCTTCATGATATTCTTTGTTTGTGATTTATTTATTTTTAGGTTAACACTTTTTTAAAGAGGACTAGAAAAGAAGAAAATGGCAGGAGAAACTCAAACACTTAACTTCGGGCCTGAATGGTGAGTCTTTTCTGTTTTGTCAGAGTCTGGGACCTTATTCTGAAAACTAGGAAGGCTTTATGGACATGTATATTCGAGAGGAGGGAGAGGCTGAATGGGTTATAAAACTGGATTGGGTACAGTGTCTGTTCAGCACTTACTCAAATCTAGTTCTGATCTATAGTGACTAAAAGTAATCTTCATCATATGACTACGTAGTGCTCTGTGTGAAAGGAATTGGAGGTTTTATGTCATTGTAATAACTAACACTTACACATCAAACTCTCCAGAATATCCAAAGAATGAACAAGAAAGCTGAAGATCTATCTTAGAATCATAGAATATCAGGGTTGGAAGGGACCCCAGAAGGTCATCTAGTCCAACCCCCTGCTCGAAGCAGGACCAATTCCCAGTTAAATCATCCCAGCCAGGGCTTTGTCAAGCCTGACCTTAAAAACCTCTAAGGAAGGAGATTCTACCACCTCCCTAGGTAACGCGTTCCAGTGTTTCACCACCCTCTTAGTGAAAAAGTTTTTCCTAATATCCAATCTAAACCTCCCCCACTGCAACTTGAGACCATTACTCCTCGTTCTGTCATCTGCTACCATTGAGAACAGTCTAGAGCCATCCTCTTTGGAACCCCCTTTCAGGTAGTTGAAAGCAGCTATCAAATCCCCCCTCATTTTTATCTTCTGCAGACTAAACAATCCCAGTTCCCTCAGCCTCTCCTCATAACTCATGTGTTCCAGTCCCCTAATCATTTTTGTTGCCCTTCGCTGGACTCTCTCCAATTTATCCACATCCTTCTTGAAGTGTGGGGCCCAAAACTGGACACAGTACTCCAGATGAGGCCTCACCAATGTCGAATAGAGGGGAACGATCACGTCCCTCGATCTGCTCGCTATGCCCCTACTTATACATCCCAAAATGCCATTGGCCTTCTTGGCAACAAGGGCACACTGCTGACTCATATCCAGCTTCTCGTCCACTGTCACCCCTAGGTCCTTTTCCGCAGAACTGCTGCCTAGCCATTCGGTCCCTAGTCTGTAGCTGTGCATTGGGTTCTTCCCTCCTAAGTGCAGGACCCTGCACTTATCCTTATTGAACCTCATCAGATTTCTTTTGGCCCAATCCTCCAATTTGTCTAGGTCCTTCTGTATCCTATCCCTCCCCTCCAGCGTATCTACCACTCCTCCCAGTTTAGTATCATCCGCAAATTTGCTGAGAGTGCAATCCACACCATCCTCCAGATCATTTATGAAGATATTGAACAAAACCGGCCCCAGGACCGACCCTTGGGGCACTCCACTTGATACCGGCTGCCAACTAGACATGGAGCCATTGATCACTACCCGTTGAGCCCGACAATCTAGCCAGCTTTCTACCCACCTTATAGTGCATCTTGATGTTTGAGATGGTTGATCCTTGTATCTGAGGCATATTGGTGAGGAAACTAGCACTGACACTACCCATGATGGACTTGTTCTACAGATACATAAGCCTTCTGTTTTCAGTTTTGAAAATAAAAACTTGTAAGGTAGAGTGTCTCTGAGAAATCTGTACCCCTTCTCCCTCCCACCACATTCACAGTATTTATTCATAAGGAAAAAATACCTGTGTTAAGAGTGGGCTTCCACGGATGCATTGTTGGAAAGTTACATCATGTTGCAGTGATTGTTTGAGAGTCTTATTACAATACCCATCCAATGTGCTTTGTCCTTGACCTGATAAAGGCTATTCTAGAGGTGTGATGGTAGTTCAGTCTTTGCCCCCCTTGCTTATTCAGTCTTGACCTCTCTGCTGAGGCAATACACAAAGATACCAATTGATGTTGCTTCGAAAGAGCTAGCATGATCCTTGGATGGATAAATTATGGGGTAGGCATACAAGAAATACTACCACTGCTTACGTAGTGGGGAGACCACTACTGAAAAAATGTAACTATTTTTGTGGGCGTACTTTTAAAAAGGATGTAGAACAATTGGAGAGGGTTTAGGAAAGAACTACAAGATGATTTGTCTGGAAAATGTTTTACAATGAGAGACTTAAACTTAATCTCAATCTATTAATTAACTGAAGAGAAGGTTGAGAGGTTGACATCGTTGACTGTACCTATCCAGGGAGAAAATATACTACATGGTGGTTTAATCTAGCAGTCCAGTCATAATTAGATCCACAGTGGTAGGAAGCGAAAGCTAGAAAAGTAAGGCACACATTTTTAATAGTGAGGGTAATTAAACATTGAAACAGTTTACAGAGGTATGTAGCAGATTATTCCTCCATCACTTGAAGTCTTAAATGAAGACTGGATGTCTTTTTTTGTGGATTCTTTCTAGTTCAGCCATGAATCATGGGGCTTGATGCAGGAATTACTGTGTGAAGTTCTGAGCCCCATTTTATGTTGGTCAGGCTAGATGATAATGGCCCTTTCTGGCCTTAAAACCTAGGAATCTCAACTTGGTATTAGACTCATCAGTCAATTTATTTCTCAGATGATGACTGTTGTTCATATTCAAACTGGGTTAGATTTGAAAAGGTCTTCTACAAGTGAAACATTACACTGAGTCGTCCAATCTCTGTGGTATGGCAGTTTGGAATATAGTGGTGTCCTGCTGATATAAAAATGGCACTAAAGAAATTGCCATAGGAAGGTGCCAAACTAAAACATAAAAGCTGCATTAAAAGTGACCCACAAGCTAATTTTACAGAATTCCCTTAACTGTACAAATATGTACAGAATACCTAAATAACCAAGTGAAAGATGGGCTTTGAGTCAATTTTTAGTTTAAAACTTTTTTCTTTTAATGACAGGTTTCAGAGTAGCAGCTGTGTTAGTCTGTATGCGCAAAAAGAAAAGGAATACTTGCGGCATACTGAGCTGTAGCTGTACTGAGCTGTAGCTCACGAAAGCTTATGCTCAGATAAATTGGTTAGTCTCTAAGGTGCCACAAGTATTCCTTTTCTTTTTTCTTTTAAGGTCTTTTGGTGTCCAGAACTGCTTTCATTGCTGGTTCCCCTTGTGATATACACTGTTGTTCATGCAGAGCATATGAAAATAGGCTGTGGTCAGATTATGTTAACATACACAGTTGCTTATGACATCACACCAACAATGAAGATGGGAGGCAATTTGGGTAAAAGTGATCATAAAATGCTAGATTTAATGAATCTAAGGAAAGGAAGAAGTGAGAGCAGCAGAATAACTTCAGAATGAACTTCAAAAAAGCACACTTAACTAACTCAGAGAACTGGTAGTAAGATCCTATAGGAAGAAAATCTAAGGAATAAAGGAGTTCAGGACAGCTGGCAGTTTTGCACGGAGACAATGTTAAATGCGCAACTGCCAGCTATCCCAATGCAAAGTAAACATGGCTAGAATAGTAAGAGGCTAATATGGCTGCATCAAGAGCTCTTTAATGACCTGAGAATCAAAAAGGAATCCTACAGAAAGTGAAAACATGGACAGATTGCTAAAGAGGAGTACAAAAGAATAGAACAAGCCTGTAGGAATAAAAGCAGAAAAGTCAAGGAACAAAATGAGTTACGCCTGGCAAGGGATATAAAAGACAATACAGAGAGGTTCTTTAAATCCTTTAGGAGCAGTGTTCCCTCTAATTTTTTACGTCCATGTGCAGAATAAATTGTTATATGCACCAATATGGAGGTGATGTGTAACCCTCTGGGGAAGAGGGTTGGGGACCAGATGTGGGGGGGATGAGGGCTCTGGCTGAAGGTGCGGGCTCTGGGGTGGGGCTGGGCATGATGACTTCAGGGTGCAGGGCGTGGCTCATGGCTGGGGCAGAGGGTTGGGGTGCGGGATCTGGGATGGGGCTGGGGATGAGGGGTTTGGGGTGCAGGCTGCCCTGGGGCTGCAGTGGGGAGATAGTACTCCCTCCCCCCGCCCCCCCCCCCCAGCCTTCTCTCGCCACAGAAGCTCGGGTGCAGGGGAGAGGCGCCTCTTTCTAGCCGCGGCAAGTCCGTGGCAGGCCCATGCTGTGGCCAGCGGGGAGGGGCTTCATAGGCAGCTGCGCAGCTTAGAGCAAATTTAGATTAGGAGCAAGAGAGAGACAAAGGAAAGGTCCTCTACTTACTGTGAAAGGAGAGCTAATTGATGACATTAAGAAGGTTGAGGTGTTTAATGCCTATTTTGCTTCAGTTTTCACTAAAAAGTTTAATGGTAACCATATACTCAACACAATACAATAAAAGCTTTGTTTTCTGGAATGTTGGAGGAATGGGGGGTGCTAGGAAGTCTCAAATTCCTGTTCACTAAGAGGGAGGGAGTTTGTGTGTGGGAGGGGGCTCGAGGTAGAGGGTTCCCGCAGCTCCCATTGACTGCAATACCTGGTCAATGGGAGCTGCGGAGCCAGGGCTCAGGGCGGGGCAGGAGCTGTGCACAGAGCTGTCTGTCTGCGCCTCTGCCTAGGAGAAGCAGGGACATGTCGTTGCTTGCGGGGAACTGCCTGAGGCGAGCACTGCCTGGATTCAGCACCCGAAAACCCCTTTCATGCCCCAACCCCTGCTCCAAGTCCCCTCCCGCACCCAAACTCCCTCCCAGAGATCACACCCTGCATACCCTCCTGAAATGCCGGATTCTAGAGCTTTCTGGTTGGTAAAATACCGGATAACACAGCTTTTACTGCATTAACAACAAAAGAGAAGGAATGCAAGCCAAAATAGGGCAAGACCAGGCTGAAGAATATTTGGATAAGATAGGTGTATTCAAGTCACTGGAGCCTGAAGAAGTTCATCCTTGGGAATTTAAGGAACTAACTGAAGCAATCTCAGAACTGTTTAACAATTGTCTTTGAGAATTCATGGAGGACAGGTGACGTCCTAGTAGACTGGAGAAGGGCAAGTGGTATCTTTAAAAGGGAAACAAAGAGGACCCAGGGAATTATGGAACAGTCAGTCTAACTTCAATACCTGGAAGTATACTAGAACAAATTATTAAACAATCAGGGTGTAAGCACCTAGAGGATAATAGATTTATAGGGAATAGCCAGCATGGATTTGTCAAGAACAATCATGCCAAACCAGCCTAATTTCCTTCTTTGACCAAATTACTGATGTAGTGGATAGGAGGGATGTGCAGTAGATGTGATATCTTTGTTTTAGTAAGGTGTTTCACACTGTTCTACATGACATTCTCATAACCAAACTAAGGAATTGTGGTCTAAATGAAATTACTATAAGGTGAGTGCACAGTTGATTGAAAGACTATATTCAGAGTAGCTATCAATAATTTGCTGTCAAACTGAAAGGGCATATCTAGTGGGGTCCTGGAGGGTCAATCCTGGTGTAGTACTATTCAGTACTTTCATTAATTACTTCAATAATGGAGTGGAGAGAGTGCTTATAAAATTTGCAGATGACATAAAGTTGGGATGGGATGCCAGTACTCTAGAGAACAGGATTAGAATTCAAAATGACCTTGACAGATTGGAGAATAGATCTGAAATCAACAATATGAAATTCAGTAAAGACAAGTGGAAAGTACTACACTGAGGAAGGAAAAAATCAAATGCACAAGTACAAAATGGGGAATAACTGGCTAGGTAGTGTGCCTGCTGAAAGGGAGCTGTGGGTTATAGTGCATTACAAATTGAATGAGTTGTATGTGATGCAGTTGTGAAAAAGGCTAATATCACTCTGGGGTGTTTTAGCAGGAGTGTTGTTTGTAAGAGGTGAGAGAGAACTGTTTCAGCACTGATAGGGCCTTACCTGGAGATTGTATCCAATTCTGGGTGCCATGCTTTAGGAACTATATTGTGCATATATTGGAGAGAATCCAGAGGAGAGCAATAAAAATGATAAAAGGTTTAAAGACTGGGCATATTTAGTCCTGAACAAAGAAGACTAAGGGGGTGCCTGATAAGTCTTCAAATATGTTCATGGTTGTTATAATCTGCAGCAAGGGAGATTTAGGTTAGATATTAGGAAAATATTTCTAAATATAAAGGTAGTTAAGTTCTGGAATAGGCTTCCAAGGGTGGTTGTGGAATCCCTATCATTGGAGGTTTTGGAGAACAGGTTCGACCAGCGGTTCTCAAACTGTGGGCCACAACCCCATTTTAATGGGGTCGCAAGGGCTGATGTTAGACTTGCAGGTACCTGAGGCCAAAGCTGATGCCTGAGAGCTTCAGACCTGGTTTCGGGGCTCAGGTTACAGGTCCCCTACCTGGGGCTGAAGCCCTTGGGCTTCGACTTTGCCCCTCCACTCCCTCCCTCCCTCCCCCCCGGGGGCAGTGGGGCTTGGGGAGGCTCAGGCTTCGGTCCCCCCTCCTGAGATTGTGTAGTAATTTTTGTTGTCAGAAGGCGGTTGCAGTGCAGTGGAGTTAGAGAATCCCGGATTAGACCAACACCTGTATAGGTTTACATGGTCCTCCCTCAGCGCAGGGGGCTGGACTTGATGACCTCTTGAGATTACTTCTAGCCCTAAATTTCTGTGATTCTATGAAAGTTTGATGGAGCATGAAGCCAGGCTTGTGGGAGGTCAAGTATATATATATTTTCAAACATATATTAGTTTTGTGAAGTTTATTAGTTTATATCTTTTGAGAGTTACAAATAATAAACTTTACAAAACCATGCAGCATTTACTTACTCTCCTGAGGCTAGGTTCATGCTCCAGCAGGTGTTCATGGGTGGGGTGATATCTTTAGCATTAGTGATGGAGAGTTGCGTCCCAATGGAAGCCAAGAATCAGAATGAATCTGAACATCTTCAGGTCTTTTTTAGAAGAAGAAAAATTTTAGTGTAAAACTTTCAAAGGCTTGGGCTCTTAAGTCACAGTAAGTGCTTTTGAAAACTTTACCCTTGAATTTTAGAAATGGATTTAGAACTCTCCTTCCATTTGGCTATTGGGATATTCTGTATATATTGATCCAGAGGAAGGAATATTGTAAAAATAAACTATAGATTCTTTAAGGAAACTTAAAAAATTGGTGCTACCAAATAGCAATAAATATTATTTGCAGTTTTAGTTGGAATTGCACCACTTTGACATTAAAATAATCACTGTTGCATATGCAGAACATAGCAAAATGGGTGGTGATCAGATTATATTAATATACACTATTGCTTTTAACATCACATCAACTATGAAAGTTTACACAGGTTTATATCTCAGAAAATTAGAGGCTATGGAGTTTTTTACTTGTAAATCATTAATTTGAGTGTAGCCTATGTAACGTAACAAAAGTCACATCAGACAGCTGTTGTCTTTTTAAATGAGTTCACTGTTTCAGTCCCACTTCTTTGTGGGGTGGTGTCCACATCAGGAAAAGCATCATACCAATTATTCTTGTTTGTGATCTTAGAAGGGGTTCCAAGAAATGTACAGCTCTTTCACCCCTAAAGATAGTTCTTTTGACTTAAGGAGCAGACACAATCTGCAGACATGTTTGGAAGCGATAATCTAAAAATGTTTAAAATACTAAAATTATCTAATGATTGCAGGACATTTTATAATGCTTAAAATTGTTTATTTTGGTATTGTTTTAGACTAACAGGTAAAGTAGGGCTTCCAAGAAAGAAAATCCATGGGGTGTAGAAGAATAATTGTGAGACCAGGCCATCATCTTATGCTGTGGTGGATAGCATTTCCTGATGTGCTTGTAGGGAGAAATTTAATTATACCTCAACAGAATGTTGTTGCTATGCTGGTGCCATTGTTTGGTAAGCAGGGTTTCTTTTTAATAATAAAAAAAAAATAGTCCTGGGATTTTTTCCTCTACTGCTGTAGGGTATCTGTGAAGCCAGTCCATTCCAATTGTTGGATTTATTTTATCCATCTCAAACTCTATTTTATGTCTGGTGGAGTGATATGATTGCACAGGTGTAGATTCTGTCCATTTTAATTTTGTTCCTCCTCTGCTTTGTTCTAGGCTGCGAGCTCTGTCCAGTGGCGGGAGCGTGACATCGCCTCCCCTTTCTCCTGCTTTGCCAAAGTACAAGCTAGCAGATTATCGCTATGGGAGAGAAGAAATGTTAGCACTTTTCCTAAAGGATAATAAGGTGTGTGTTGGGGGGAGGGGAGGATAGGAAGAAGGCTTGTCTGTAATCCCAAAATCTTGTGATCATGGAAAGAGGTCTCTCTGTATGATGTGTGCCCAAGTTGTTTTTTTTTAAATGCATATTCCTTAGTGGAGAACAAAAGTGCAGGTTCTTTATATATGTCCATGTGGTTCTCTCTCTAGGTGCACATATGCACCATACATATGAGATTGGAATCTTTTGGCCAGAAGTGTTCATAGGGGGCATGCCTGTAACATGTCCTAGTGTCCCTTCTTCCCACTTGAGGGGACAAAGGGTGGAGCAAACCCAGCTGCCCTTAGTTCTTACCACTCCTGACAGCAAGATGGAACTTAGTAGTGTATATCTACTATCCTGCAGCCCTGCTCTTCTAGTTAGGGTTTTAGAGTTTTTGTTAGTGTAGTTACTGTAGCTATGGGCCTTGGCCTGTTGGCAAGAAATTAAATCATGCACCTACTCTGGTCAGTGATCAATCCACTTTGACATTGGTGCTTTCAATGACACCTCCTTTGGTACTGATACCCTTGGTTCTGCCTCGCTTGGTACTGTCCTTCCCAGCTCCTAAAAATCTTGTCATTATGCCAGCATCCATTACTCAGTCAGTGGCAGTAACAGGCTTCTGTCAGTACCAGAACCAAAGATGTTCAGACTTACAAAATTGTTATCCCCCACGCTCCTCTGGAGTCCCTCTTTCTGATTTATAGACGTATATCCCAGTCTCCTCAGCCTCTATCAACACCTGAGGTTGGCTGCACTGTATGAGGAAGTGTGTTCCTATCTCTTCTTTGTCAGATCATAATAGGGAACCTTCTCCTAGATTTGTCCCTCAATCTGCAGTGTCTATGAATAGAAGTCCAAAAGGAAGTCTAGAGAGCACTCTTTTCATTGACACCAAAAAAGGCATGGGTTGGACAGAATCCAAAGGCCTATGGCAGGGGTCACCAAACTTTGAGACGAGGGCCATATTAGATTTTTGAAGGGGCTTCGCGGGCCGAAGCGACTGTGGAAAAAATTAAATATATACAAAATCGTTTAAAAAAAGAAATATTATTTTGGGATTAGTGAGAAGTATGGTACTGATGTTTTACTGACAAAATTTCATTTAGCTGTGGTTCAAAGTTAGCGTTCCCTATTATCAAAATTGATTGTACATGTTCATCAAAGTCGATCTGTCATTGGATTTCACATATTTCATCATCAAAAATGTTTTTTCATACACAATAAGTAGTGCCAAACACTGACATTAATCCACGGACAAAGTTTTTTATGTGAGCATATTGATGACTTGGCAGGCATTTATAGAAGTCTACCAGATTGCCTTCCTTATATTTGTTCTTCAACAAGTCATTGGATTGCAGGTCAGTCACTTCCATTTGAAGTTCAGGTGGCAGTTTTTCGAGATCGCAATCAAATGGGTTTTGGAAGATCTGTATTTCTCCTGCATTCACATCAAGGTCAGAGAAATGCTCCTGGAACTGTAGTTTCAGATCAGAAATGATTTCTTGTGCAAGCCTAGCTGGGAATCGTGATTCAGTTTCTTGGTTGAACTTTTCACAACATGTAAAATGAGTTGAGCAGTCCATCAGTTGGGACTCGAAAAGAACTAGTTTTTACCTGAAAGCTTTTACCTGGGTGTACAGGTCACAGATAAGCCCGTTTTCCCCTTGTAGTCTAAGACTGAAGTCATTCATATGCTTGGTCAAGTCTACGAAAAGAGCTAATTTCCAAAGCCATTCATTGTTTGAGAGTAAAGGTAGAGGTCGTTTTTTCTTTTTTTTTTTTTTTTTTAAATTTAAGAACATTTCAGTTTCAGTTCTAAGCTCGAAAAATCGCGACAAAACCTTTCCACAGCTAAGCCATCGAACTGAAGTGTGTTAGGGCAAATCGTGATATTCTGATTCTATTTCCACCAGAAATGCTTGGAACTGACAATAGTTAAGTGTATGCGAGTGAATAAAATTCATGGTTGAAACTACGGGTTCCATAACACATGACACATCCAAATATTTCCTGCACTATGCTTGCTGATGAAGAATACAATGAAGAATCATAGGCTTGGGACATCCCACACTTTCACAAGCTTTGTAGATTTGTCCAACCAAACCTTTTTTTGAACCACACATGTTTCTACCTCCATCGGTTGTAACGCACTTCAGTTGTTTCCATTGCAGGTAGTATTGAGAAAGTGACTTTTCAACTTCTTCGAAAATCTCTTCACCTGTGGTTGTTCCATGCATGCTATGTTCAGAAGCTAGTTCTTCGGTAACTTCAAAGTTACTGCCAACCCCGCAAATAAACAACAGCAGCTGCGAAGTATCGGCAACATCGGTTGACTCGTCAAGTGTGAGGGAAAACCACTCAAACTTCTTAGCCTTTTCATTCAGCTGGAAAATTATATTACTGCCAGTGTCCTCGATTCTGCGAGCAACTGTTTTCGCTGAAAGACTAATTGTCTTAAATAAATATACTTTTTCTGGGCATATTTCTTCGGCTGCTTGAATCATACGTATTTTAACTAGCTCGCCATCAGTAAATGGTTTTGCTAATAGGAGTGCCACTCGGAAGCTGGCTCTTGTTGCAGCTTCGTTCTCAGTTTTCTTCTTAAATGTAAGCTGTTGTGATGATAGGCAACATTTCATGGATTCTAATTTATCTGAACGTAGCTTTCCTGTAAATTTAGAGTAGTTTGACAAGTGCTTGGTTTCATGTTCACGAATGTTGTATTCTTTTAGCACTGCGATGGTTTCGTTACATATTAAACACAATGCTTTACTACCTGATTCGGTAACAAAATAGTCCACACTCCATTGTTCTTTAAACACTCGACATTCAGAATCAACCTTTCTCTTCTGTCCTTTTCCCGACATAATCGCCCCAATAGCAACGGACTTAAATACAACGAATATACGTTTGTCACTAGTCTGACATGCGCTAAGACAAAAACCGAGGGAAACAACAATGACTCATCAAGCATCCGGTTTCTTCTGCTGCTACTAACCTACCTATTGTGTGCTCATCGGCTCTGCGACCCTGGCAGGAATGCAGTGACGTCATGAAGTTTCACCACCGCTCTGGGGTTTCCGCTGCTGGCCCCTTGCCAGCCAGGGTCCCGCCACTGGCCCCACCCAGCGTCCGCTGCTGGCCTGGATGAAGAAACCCTGGCTGGCAGCAGGCTGAGACACCGGTTGGCAGGAGCCTGCAGCGGGAACCCCAGAGCTCAGCCCGCCGCTGTTCTGGGATTCCTGCCGCAGGCTCCTGCCAGCCGGGGTCCCGCCACCTGATGCGATGTTGGTTGCGGTGCCGGACAAATGGGTCCACGGGCCGTAGTTTGGAGACCCCTGGTCTATGGGAATCCTTAGGGCCTGTGGGTGACTCCACCTTAGTATCATATACCATACCTGGTGTCATGCAAACCTGGCCTTACTGGCCACTTTGGAACCCTAAAACTCTACTTTCTAGACATCAGTCATCGAAAGTTCCTTTGTCTCATCACGGGTCTCTTTCTACAAGGCCTTCTGGAGCACTATAAGCACCTCATGTTGTGAAGCATATGGCCAAAAATGAGGAGGGTCGGGAAGAATATCTACCTCCTGCAGTACCTGTAGTCATCCCATGGACCTTCGTGGATACAGATGTTAAGCCTAATTTACCATCTGCAATTGATAATTTTAAGGCTTTTCAAGACCTGTTAAAATACATAGCATTGGACATTGGGAGTGGCCCAAGGAAGTCAATAAATTATTCAACATGTTGCATCCCACAATATCAGGCAGGTTATCCACACCACATATGAAGTTATTTTCAAACCTGCCAAGGACTAGGAAATCACTGGCCTCCAGCCTTGCAACTTTACTCTTCAATCAACCTTCAGGTTCTTATAGTAAATTTATTACTTTGACAGTGACTTATGTCTACCTCTGGTAGGATAAGATCTCCCATTTTGCAGATAAACTACCTCAGGACTCTATGGAGGAGCTGAGGTCCATTCTTACTGACTGCCAAGACGTTGCAGGCTGCTCTAGATGTGAGAGCTGTGTCTACTTCTATTACCATATTGAATCTTAATGGCTGAAATAAGCGGATGTACTGAAAGAGTTAGGGTCACCGTTGAGGATGTGCCATTTGAAGGTTCTGACTTAATTCTAACATGGATGAAGTGTGACATTCTTTGAAGAATTCCAGGACAATTCTTTGCTCCCTGGGCCTTTATCCTCCAGCTTGGAGAAGGAGAGAGGACAAACCTCAAAGATAGTGCTCATATTACCAGCAGAAATCTGCTGAGCTTCACAGAAAGAGACCCCTTCTTCCAGCAAAGAAGCAATTCAGCCCTCTTTTCAGCTACCACTCAGGTTGCATCTGGATTCAGACAGTAAGTTAGACAAGTTAGTCAAGAACCCTGGGCTGATCTGACTGGATGTATGCCCACACTGCCTCCCCACTCTCCTGTTTGGCAGCTGCTTTTTTTTATTTATTGGAGGTCTGAACTGGAATTGCTATGGACCATTGGGTTCTAGTAGTCGTCAACAAAGGATTTTGGTCCAGTTTGAGCCCTTGCCAGCCCCCATGCCCTTCAAATCTAGCACTCCTCAAGGACCCCTCTCAAGAGATGCAGTTCAGACAAGAGGTGGACTCCCTTCTATAGCTTGGAGTAGTGGAGGAGGTGCTTCTCAAGTGTGTGTGTGTGTGTGTGTGTGTGTGTGGGGTTATCACAAAGAAGAAAGGAGGATGGCTTCTCATTCAGACCTCAGCAAGTTCATCCATTGTTGGATGAAAGAAAGTCACTCTAGGCATTCATAATACCTTCTGTAGATCTTTAAGTTTAGTTTGCAACTCTTGACTTCCTGTATGCATATTTCTGTGTCTGTCCATCCAGTAGGCAGTTAATACCTTGTTTCCTAGTGTGAAGCTCATGCTTACCTGCACGGAGTTCTGCCTGTAAGACTTTCCATGGCAACAGAAATGTTTAGCAAGTTCCCAGCAGCTCACCTATCCATACCTTGAAGAATGGCTGATTGAAGACAAATCTCTTCAGAAGATACCCAGCTCAATAAGAATAGTCCTCAAGCTCTTTACCTCAGTGAGACTCAATGCAAACCATGAGAAATCCACTTTCTTTCCCGACTCAGACGATTTGAGTTTAGGACCACTCCTATGAACTCTAAAACAGCAAGAGCCTGAAGAGATTCTGTGCCATTGTGGACATCATCTCAGAATTGAAGTGTCCTCCCCAGACTTCAGTGTGAGACTGCTTCAGCTTATTAGGTCACAGGGCAACTTGCGCTTTAATGACGCTGCATTCAAATTGTCACGTTTTTCCCCTGTAGGGATGGTTGAAGTCTGTTTTATCAGCCCAGCAGATACAACATAGACTTATAGGTTTTAGTCTCTCCAGAATTGCTATCCTTTCTAGTCTCATACAAGGATCCATAAGAAATCTGCTAGGGCATACTTTTTGCTTCACACCTCCTTACCTCGAATGGGGTAATGGATGCTTCCCAGAAAGGATGTGGAGCTCACATAGGTCATATACAGATGCAGGGTCTTTGGTCCCCAAAAGAATCTCATATTCATATAACATGCTGAAGCTGAAAGCTATACGTTTAGCATTTAGAGCTTTCATGATCTTCCTCCAGGGAGCCATGATTCAAACTCTGAAAGATGGTACTACAGCGATGCGCACTATGTCTCCAGAGAATGGAGAGTGAGATAAATACATTTATGGAAGTAGTGCATACAACATTAGATTACTTCCACAGCTGTATTTACCAGATTATCCCTACAGGAAGTAGTCCAAGAATGGGCTTTCAAGGATTCTGTCCTCCAGCAAATCTTCCTCTAATGGGGACCCTCTTTCTTAGACTTAATTGTCACCAGCTTAAAGAAAGTGTCAAATGTTTTGCTGCAGAGGAGGTTACCTCCCAGACATGTTTCCAATCCTGTAGGTGAGGGATGTTGAAATGGATCTTTAATGGCCCACAGCTGGGCAGATTATTACCGGTATCAGTGAAAATTTGGATTCAATTTGCTCAATGCACAGCAGTTTGAGAGAATTACACAAGCAATAAAAGGTTATATAATCTTCCTAATAAGCTTCAGTTCCCCAAGCATATACCCTCAGTAACTGTGACACTCTGTACCTCGGGGGGACACCCTACACCCCAATGTTTATCTTTATAAAATGATTGTGTGGTATCCAATGCAAAGTTGGTCATGTTGGGTGTCTTTGGAAGGCTCATAATGCACTGAGCATGGTTGTTATAGTGATGTTATAGTAATTGTTACAGTAATGTTATACTAAGGTTCTAGGTTATGATTTCATGTATATAGTTAGGAGGCTGAAAATGTATCCTCATGGCTTAAAGTAAGCCCATGCAAAAACTCTCCAAGAACAGAGAGGCAGTTCACACCTCTTCAGGGCATGGATGGGACAAACCCAGCCCAGCCTCACAGGAACAATGGACACTGGCTTAGGCAGCAACAAAAGAATCTGTTAGACCCTTGAGGGAGTCACCCCCTTCCTTTGGGCAGTTTGGGACTGCAATGAAGTAATGCTTACCTGACTCTGAAGGGGGTGGGGGGCAAAGCCAAGAGGAAAGAAAGGACATGATAAAAGGGAGAGACATTTTGCCATGCTCTCTCTCTCTCACCTACATCTACAGATGCCACCACAATCAAGCGTCTGAAATGCTGATCAAGGGGGGAAAGCCTGACTGAAAAGTAACTAGCCAGCCTGTGGTGAGAAGCATCTAAGTTTTTTAAGGACATTGAAAATGTTAAGATCATCTTAGAATGCGTTTTGCTTTTATTTCATTTGACCAAATCTGACTTGTTATGCTTTGACTATAATCACTTAAATCTACTTTTATAGTTAATAAATCTGTTTGTTCATTCTACCTGAAGCAGTGCATTTGGTTTGCAGTGTGTCAGAGACTCCCCTTGGGAGAACAAGCCTGGTACATATCAATTTCTTTGTTAAATTGACAAATTTATATAAGCTTGCAGCATCCAGTGGGCATAACTGGACACTGCAAGACTGAGGTTCCCAGGGTTGTGTCTTGGATTGGAGGTACTGGCTAGTGTAAATCGTTGCAAGTAGCTGGGAGCAGCTTACAAGCCAGAGGCTGTGCGTGAACAGCCCAGAAGTGGGGGTTCTCACAGCAGAGCAGGTTAAGGCTGGCTCCCAGAGTCAAGGATTGGAGAGGCCTAGCATATCACCGGTCCAGATAACACCAGAGGGGAGCGTCACAGTAACTTTATTGGTCTTACACGGTATCCTGATTGGCAAACCAAGCAGATATAGCTACCAGTCCTAGATGGAGTCTTCTTTTCTTCTCAAGTACTTGGTCTGTTAAATGTCCCCCGAAGCAGTGTCTTGGTTACCCTGAGGTTCTCGGGTTCAAAAGTCCTACAAAAGTCTCTTGTAGCAAGGAGTTGATTACCCTGAGACCCTATCTTACAGTGTTACGGACCTCTTCAGATGTTAATAGAGGAACTAAGAACTATATGATATTCTGAACATTTATACCGTTGCTCTCAAAGGAGTCACATGTCCTCGAAATCTGCCCTGTGGGCATTCTATGTCTGGTTTTTCTAATTAATATTTTAGAAGGGACTGCAAGACAAAGACCGAAGATCAGTTGATGTTTGCCTTCTCATCAATCATTCATTCACTTGAGCTCTTAGTGTGGTGCCATCCTAAAGGGTAATTTTTACCTGGGTCATTCAGTACCAATCTCACTAATCACACATTTTCTGCGTTTTCTTTACTCGGTGAGCTGGCCATCAGCTGACATGACCAGAATTTCAAGTTGAAAACACACACACAGGTAGAGCCTCTGTTTAACCATTCAAATGCAATTTCAGCAGTCTCAGTAAATTTCCATACCAACTGTCCGATGCTAAGAGATCCCTGCTCCCAGAATCCTCTAGCAAATTCAGATGTACCAAGCCGTACCAAACTCATGTTCTCCGCATTCATTTATATGAATCACAGCAATTCATAATTCAGCAACATCCCAACAAGGGACCTGATACATACTCTTCCATGATCCCTTGAATTCCCAGCGTCTTCAGAAAAATGAGACCAGACAAGGCCTTACTAATGATAGCCTCAGTATTTGTAGTCCTGACCCGATACACCTCCGGATGCAGCCTCCAGTTGCTCTACCAGACTTGTCAGATGTTATTTCCCAAGATCAGGGCCAAATCCTGCCCCCAGTCCTTCATCTCTGCATCTGACCATATGCACAATTGCTAGCTGAGCGTTATGAACAGAGGGTGCTTTTCTGAAGTGCCAGGACGCTCTTATTCAAAGAAAAAAGGCTTCTACAAGGCTGACATAGATTAAAGTGGTAAAGACTACTATTCAAGCTCCTCAGCATTTGCTAGATGTCACTGTCTAGTAGTGTTTTGGGCTATTTATTACCTTGGAAGCAAACAGTTCTCTCCATTAGCTCAATTAGAATCCACTTAGCTGCAATTAGAGCATGTCACCCTTCTATTTAAGGTCACACTGTCTTTTCACATTCCATAGTTATGAAGTCAGTGAAAGGTATGGTCCATAGTTTTCCTTTACTTGGCAGCCCCTCTCTTTTCTAAAATCTTAAATATTGTCTTTCTGGCCCTGATGGATCCCTCCTTTGATCCTTTGCAGTCTTGTTCGCTACCACCTTTGACTAACAGGGTGAGCAAGATCCAAGTGTTGATGGCAAAGCCTCCTTATGCTTTATTGTATAAGGATAACATGACTCTCAGACCTCACCCAAAGTAGTCTCAGATTTACGTTTGGATCAGTTCATATCCTGGTATTTTTAGCTATACTGCATTTGACTCCTGGAGAGATTTAAGTCTCATACACTGGACATGTTGATCACACTATCATAACTCCCTCAGTAGGAAAAAACCCTTCTGCAAGTCACCCAGGCTTTTTGTATCCTTTGGGACTAGATGTAAGGAGACAGGCCATTTTGACTCAAACTGTCATCCCAGTTAGTATCTAATTGTATAAAGATCTGTATGAACTGTCTAAATTAATTCATCCTCTTGCATTATGGTGTGCATGAGTAGAGCCCAAGCAGCTTCATCTGCATGCTTGAGATTTTTACAGGGCAGCTACCTGAAGTTCACTCTACACATTCACACGCTATATTACTCCCTAGTTGCCAGATTAGATGTCCAATTTGGTATGGCCTGCAGTCTCTCTCTTCAAACAGGACTCCTAGCATCGACTTCCTTAGAGAGAACTGCTAGATAGTTATCAAAAGTGGGATCCACATGGCCAAATACTCGAAGAATGAATAATTGCTTTCTCAACAGTCACTGTGGTTCTTTGAGCTGTTTTGTCCATATGGATCCCATGACCTGTCCTCCTTCCCTGTTAAAATGGAGTGCTTCAATACTATGATTCTGTATTGACAAAGGACCTGAGGGGCAGTTGATCTTGCTTCACCTCTGATGTCCTTGGGTGAGGGGTATGAGGACATGCAGGGCACAGGTATCGCCCCAGTGGATGCTGCTGGCAAAAAAGAATCCGTTTGCATGTGCATGGGGTGCATGTACACCTAGAGTAGCATCCACACAGACAAAATATCTCTAAGAACCACACTTTACAGTAAAATAAATAATTGTTCTTTTGGCTGGCTGTATTCATGGATGTTGGCTTCCAGAACCCTGGAGAAAGACAGGTGGGTATTGAACAGAGAGAGGAGTTTTTTTGGTGGAGATTAGAAGGTGCCTAGTGCCATCTCTGGAATGTGTATACCGGGGTGTAATGCTTGATCTGTAGTGTAGCTCTTAACATGCTATCTTCCTTGCAGATACCTTCAGACCTTCTGGATAAGGAGTTTCAACCTATTTTACAGGAGGAGCCCCTCCCACCACTGGCACTTGTACCTTTTACAGAAGAAGAACAGGTTGGTATCTGCAGATGTTTAAGAGATGATTTTGTGAAAAATGAATCTGAATAACTAAGAACATTCTGTGGACTGGGGCTAGACTAATGGCTGATTACAAATAGGCTGTATTTATATCTGAAAATATAAGATTAAGGTTGGGAAGGGTTAAGACTGGGAGACTTGAGCAAAGAGCTCTATAAGAGAGCCCTGTGTTGGCATAGAGTCCAGGTTCCTGGCATCAAAACCCAGTTGGCATCCTATATTGTTTAAGCAGGATCCCTTTGTTCATCATTCCGCTATTAATAGCGGGCATCCCCTAGCTGATCTGGTAATCCAAAATTATCAGAAGCTTCCAAGAAATGAGTCTGAGATTTATGTAGCTTTTTGTAGGACCCTGTCTCTGAGTTCACAGAATTTTCAGATCAGTAGAATAGCAGTTAAAAGAAAAATGTAGAAGTTTTAATGCTAATTTACCATTTTGGTGATTGCATGGCTGCTGATTCTTCAAGTGTCCTCTGCCTATTCATGCTCATGAGATGCAGCTCCGATGGTGGAACTTTTCAATAGCATTGCCTGTGGAAAGACACTTGCTCTCCCTCCTGGCCCTCCCTTTACTGTTCCTGAACATTCTGAGGGTAAGGCTGTAAAAGAGGGCATGTTGCTCTGGCAATTTCTCTTCCAGCTGCCACGCTGACAAATCAGTAACTGCTCTAGGCCCTTGGCCTGGATCCTTGGCTTAGATCAATGCCTTCTGTACACTTTTAGCATTCATAATAGATTAGATCTTAGTGTAAATAGTAAAGTTTTAACATTTTAGTGATAGGTTTTCTTTTATTCTTTTTTTTGCCCCTAAGTAGTAGTTTAGTGATTAGAGTGTTGGTTCAGTGATTAGGATCCAGTGGTGGATCCAAAGATGAAGAGGCCTCTTGTCCCACTGTTTTTTCTGGCATTTGAACCTAATACAAGATGCTTAGCTTGCTTCCAGGAAGGAGAGACGCTCAAGAAGGCACTCTGTCTGCAGTTCTTTCCCCCTGAAGGCTTGGACAAACATCAGAATAGACCACAACCTCTGCTTCTGCAGGTGGTCTGACAGCTAAGTTTTTCAGATCCGACACATCTCTCAAATCCTTGGGAGCACAGACCAGCATCTGCCCCACGATGCTTCTGGTGAGAAACAGCAGAAATCTCTGCAAAAGGTGCTGTCTTCGGTTTCAAGCTTCAGGAAACCTGCAGGACTCAAGAAGAGAGCTAAAATTGTTGAATCCAAAATTAGAAAGCAGAGATGGGAAAGGCCTCTGAGGAGAGACTGCTGCTACTCCACCATCTCCCTTCTTCTTCCTCTCCCGCCCTCCCCCCCAACCCAATGGATCCAGTCACTTCAGTGTTAGGAAAGGATTTGGTGCTCAAGAAGAGCTCTGTCAGCAGAGCCCAAAAGCATTGGGGCGGGAGGATACGTTCTGAATCCATTGTCTATGGATTCTAGTCAGCCCGATCCTGAATTAAATCAGAAGAATACTGATCTTACAGCGAAGCAAATAGCTAATATTTCAGACACACTGGATCCAGCTCTCTGTTCCAAGTCTCCTTGACAATTGGCTATACTGATGGCAGCTCAGTTCCATCATATGAATCAACAAATTGAGTTTTTTTGGACCCGGAAGGAAGCGACAAAGATGCAAGAGACAAACTCCATCAGACCTCTGTACTGTTGATTCTCCTCTGGAGAAGAGCAGATGAATGGAGGAGCTTCATGAATCACCATCTCTCCGACCACCTAAAACTCCCACATGCTCTCCTAGTAAAATGCTATCACTCTTTTCTGTTCTGCCCCTGAGACCACTGATCTCCCCTCTACTATTGAGGTCTGAGCAGCCTCGCCAGTTTACCACATAGACTCTAAGGAAAAGTTTGCTGGTAAGCAAACATATGGAGAGGAATTCATACCATTGCAGATTCTGTGAAATGTAACCAGGTGTGGACTTCTAACTGGATTGGCATGTACCCTGATGGGCTAAATGGCCTTATTGGCCGCCTCCTAGGCACTGCTTGGAGCCACAACATGGCTGTTATTCTAGGGCTCTTCCCTTTCCAAGAGTTCAGGCAGGTTTTCCATTGTTGAGTCTGAAGCTCGCAGATCAGTCCATGGGAACAAAGAGCAATCTCCTGCCATTGTACCAGACACGTTGCCACAAGAAGAGCCTATGGTACCTGAGGAATATTAGAAATTGATCTGAACCTGAAGGACCAGACCATTCCAGATTAAAATGTAGGGATTACTCCAGCCGCTTTCCCCTGTGAGGGTGCATTGTTGTTTCACATGACAGGATGGCAGCTACACTGAAGGTCCCCAACTGAGACTTCTTATTTTTTTTTTTCACATCCTTGGCTCTTCAAAAATAGAACTGCATTTCTGGTTTTAGATTGTCTATTGCAAAAGCAATATGTCAACTCCTATTTCTGCTCAGGCAATGTCAAAAAAGGCTGATAAATTATATCTGCTGATATGTGAGGATTTCTCTCTCTCTCTTCTCCCCCTCCCCCCCCCCCCCCCCACTCACCCAGCTCTCAACTCACTTTAAGGTAGAGGCTGTTGTCCACAGGTCTAAGGATGTCAGGTTCACTCCAAGCCTTCTGATAAAGGAAAAAGGATGGATGCTCTGGGCAGAAAAGTATTTTCTTATGCTATGTGTGACGTTGGAGTGGCAAATTAGCAAGCTGTTATGGCATGCTACCAGTACCATCTCTGGGAAAAGATGGCAATATTTGTGAAATTCTTCCCTGAAGGTCAGAGGAAATTGGCTAATGCCCACATCTCTGAAGGAAAGTTTGTTGCAAAATATGGTTTGAGGCCTTTGTTGCTGCTGAAGTTTCTGCTAGAGCACTTGATTTTGCCATCCTTCTGGCATGCATAGTTTAGATCAGTGTTTCTCAATGACTGGTCTGTGGACCGGCACCAATCCCTGAGATTTCCCTGACAGTTTAGGAAGGCAGCAAGCTGGCCCCTAGTATCAAAAAAGTTGAGACACACTGGTTTAGATCATTGGGATTCCTTCCAGAAACAAAGGCTAAAATGGAGGACCTTCCTTTCAGAGGACAGGGTTTATTGGATGATAGGACAGGTTAGGTCCTTGAGAGGATGAAGACCTCTACAGACATAAATTTGGGAATATACCAACATGAAGAAAAATCTGGTGTACTTGTGTTCAAGTATCAGAAGTAAGTCTGTCCTCATCTTCCATTTTATTTTTTTGTGGAGGCACAGCTGCTGAATGACAGCAGCAGCACCAAAGGAGAAGATCTTTTAAGCCATGTGCAAAAGGTAAAGAAACCACAGTGTCAACTTCGGACCAGATTTCAAGTTTGATATAAGGCCAGAGAACTGCAGATCGATTTTCAGACATTCCTTACCCACCCTATTTGGAGACTGCCTCTGTAACCTCTATGACTGCCAGAGTGCTAGAACCACCAACATGTGGATATTAACAATAGTACACAGCAGATACCCAATTCAGTTCTCTTGCTCCTTCCAACTCCTCCCATTCTATCCCTATTCAGGGACCCCTCTCCGGAGAGCTTATTAAGATCAGAGGTTCTCTCTTCTGGAAGCAGGAATCATAAAAGAGATAACAGGGGAATTTGGAGGGAAAATATTTCATTCAAAATACTTTCTAATTCCAAAGAAGGATGGAGGTCTCTGATCTATATTAGACCTGAGGGAGCTCAATTCCTTCATTAGGAAGCACCGTTTCCATTATGTTTAACCATGGCATGTATAATACCTTCCCTTTCAACACAAGACTAGTTTGTAGCTCTTGACCTAAAGGATATACATTTCCATATGTCAGTCAGACCAGCACACCAAAGTATCTTGGTTTCCTGGTAGGAGGGGCTGACTTCCAGTTAAGAGTTCTTCCATTTGGCCTGTCTACTGCACCCAGGGTTTTTAGAGTGCACTTTTATCTGTATATGATTTGGCTAATCAAAGCATTATCAGAAGAAAATGCATCCAGAGCTATATCTTAAGTATGTTCCCTGTTCAAGAAGTTACGCCTAGGGATAAACTGGGAGAAATCATTATTGAGTCTCTCACATAGGATCACCTTCATAGGCATGATATTGGACTCATTCTGCAGTGCTGCTTTGCCTGAAGAAATGTTTGCAAAGATTAAATGAGCCATGTCCTTGCTACACTAACTTCCCTGCCAAAAGTCTTCCTCTTTCTCAGACTAATTGACTTCATAGACTCAGCTGTGTCTTACACTTCACACCCAGCTTAAAAAGAGTCTCTCCAGTACTGGCTGACAAAGAATGTGTTCCTGTCTCTGCCATAGTGGACTCAGAGTCTCAGTGTTATGAAAGGAGTGGCTTTCAGCCCTCCAGCACCATCAGCAATAATAACCTGTCACATTCAATGTGGGCTGAGGAGCTCACTACACAGCATGTGCCACCATGGGAATTCCTATGAAAAGAGAATGCACATCAGTGTGCTAAAAATCAGAGCAATATTTTGAGCTCTAAGAGCTCTTCTTCCTCATGTCAGAAGGTGGTGCATGTTGACATGGACAGACCAATGGCTATGTACTATATAAACAAGCAGGAAGGCGCTCACTCAGCGCAACTATGAAGGGAAGCAGTAGGTCTGTGGCAATGAGGCATTCAACACAAGATCTACCCTGTAGTACTACATCTAGCAGGGAGAGACATGTCTTGTGAAACAGCTGAGCAGATGCAACAGAACTCCATGAGTGTGTGTTAGAGATGATGATATGCACGATCTTCAACTTGGGGTGTCAGGATGTAGATCTCTTTCCAGTTATGCAGAATGAGCCAAGGTTTGCTTGAGAGCAGGAAGTGACAACCAATCCTTTGGATGCATTCCTCATAAGATGAAATCAGGTTTTCCTGTATGCCTTCCTCTCACTTTTCCCAATCCATGGGAGGGAGGGGGTGGTTTAAAAAATGATTTTTTTTTTAAAAAAAGGCAAAAAACAAACACACAACAGAAGAGAACTAAAGTAATTTTGGTGCTTCTGGCATGTTTGAGATAAGTTGTTCCCAGACCACCTTTGGCTGTCAAAAGGAGTTTACCAGTCTCTCCCTCTTACTCCAAATCTGTTGAATTAAAAGAACAAAAGTTTATTGCCCAGACCTATATTCTCCATGTCTGAAGACCAGGGCTGTAGGGCTTTGATAGAGTTGGAGTAGTCTTGCTCTCTAGAGATACGTGTCCTAATTAACTGTAGGAAAGAATCAACTTGTAAGTGTCGTTAACCTCAAATGGAAGAGATTTGTTTGGGCAAACAATGATAATGTAACCCCAACCATGGCTCCAGTTTAGCATATATTAGAATAGCTGCAACAGATGAAACTTTCAGGTTTTTTGCCCATCAATGAAGGTTAATCTAGTAGCCATATCTATAAGCGAGAGGTTATGCCAGTAACAAGTCAGTATTCACACAGAAGTGAATTGAGATTTATGAAAGGATTAACGTTCCCCAGGAGTTAGATTCTTCTGTTGTGTGGAGACCTCAACAAATGCCTCACAAAGATAATGAAGCCTCCATTTGGGCCAATGGCAGAATGCCCTTTATTTCACCTCTCAGTTAAACATCTGCTCGAAAAGTAAGTGAACTACAGACCCACTATTCACTGTTTTATATAAGGACAAAGTTTTGCTACATCCCTGTCCCAAGTTCCTGCCTAAAGTGGTAACTGAACATCACGTTAATCCATTAAACTGGCAGTGTTCTTTCCAAGATCTCTCTCTCTCTCTCATTCAGGAGAAAATGTTTCATGCGTTAGATACAAAAAGGGCTTTAGCTTATTTTAAATAGGACTCAATTCAGGAAATCACCGTATCTGTTGATTTCCTATGCTGACAGCAAAAAATTCAAAGCAATCACATCTTAAACACTATCAAAATAGGTTAGGCTCTGCATTCATGAGGCCTACATTTTAGCGTTAGTCCTTGTCCCTAAGGAAATTAGGTCACAATCTGTGAGAGCCAAGGCAGCTTCAATGGCATGCCTTAGACATATTACTCTTAGAGAGGTCTGTACAATGTGGAGCTCCCTGCATATGTTTACAAAACACTATTCTTTGGACTTAGCATCCAGAGCTGATGCACAGTTTTTGGCAGGGCAGTACCCTATTTAATTAGGATTCCATGTCCCACCTTCCTCAAAGGGCAGTATTGCTTGTCAAACTACCCTCATGAGTGGGAATATGCAGAGGACACTCAAAGAAGAAATGGAGGTTACTCACCTTAGCTGGAGGTCTTTGAGATATATTCACGCATCCTGCCCACCTTTCTCTCTTCCTCAGAGTCTTAATTACAACCAAAGTGGGACTTGGAGGAGGCACTTGAAGGATCTGAGGCGGCCAGAGTGCCACATCCCCTTTTATAGCCTCACCCTCAGAACATTCAGGAACAGTGAGGGGAGGGGCAGGAGGGGGCATGAAAACGCTCCAACGGGCACTGCTATCAAAAAGTTCCACAGTCAGAGCTGGACCTGAGGCACATCCCGTAAGTGTGACTATGCAAAGTCCATCTTGAAGAACTCTGGTTACAGGTGAGTGACCTCCATATTTAGTTCTATGTCATCTTAAAGGCACTGTACTCACTGTTCTCCTTAACAGTACCTCTGCTTTAGTTTCTGTGCCTGCTAAAACAATTGTTGTCCTGCTTTTTACATTTTGAGGACATTTTCTTCCAACTTTTCTAGATATGACAGTCAGTCTTAGAGGTTGTTGAATGGGGCCTTGGAGAGGATACTTTTCAAAGTCAGGCAAAATCATTCTTTTTCAATTATCCCTCTCCTGAGTGGCTCTTATATGGTGAGGTCAACTCTCATGTTAGAGATGGCTATCTAATTGGTGTCAAAGCCCTGCAGGATCCCCGGCTAAACGGAGTCAATTGTAATACAGACTTGCTGCCTGGGTCTTGATGGTTTTACTACTTTCCCAAGTACTCACTATTGAGTAGTAGCAGAGTTTCAAAGGGAAGCCATTATTACCTCAATTTCCATCTCTGGTGGTAAAAATGGTCCTTGTGCTCATGTCCTTGGAAGCCAAAGAAGATTGACTTCACAAATAAATCTCTTGGATCTCAGGTTTCCAAAATTTGGCTCTCAAGGTATTCATCATTCATCTCCATCCAGATAATACAAATTCTCAGATGTCACGGAGGGAATGTATTACTTAAACTGTCAAGAAGGCTCTTGGTCTCCCTCTTACAGTAGGAAGCTGTTTGCCTGTGAGAATGGTGTATTTGCAACAATGCAGTGCCCTTGGCTTTTCATCTCAAGGGAAGAAGAGTACCCTAGTTTTTGATCAGATCTACAGAGGAGATAATCATGAGTAATCCCCCAAGGATTCAGTGGCAGTCTTTGTCTTACCGTGAGACATGTGGACTTCCCCAAGCTGTAAGGTGGAGGTTCCCAATCTGTGGCCTATGAAGAGTTGGCTGGTCATGTGTTGCTGACTGTCCTCCTGTCTCTAGCTATTAACTTGATTAAAAGGTAAAAGTGTACTTGCTTACATGCAAAATGTTAGGAAGTTGCTTGATTGCTTGCGTACTTACCTACTGTAGTTCCTATAGATACACCTGTGAACAGTGGGAAGTAGGGGGAAAAGGAAAAGTGGGCTGCTCAACCATGAGTGACAGAGCCAGTGGTCCACAGGATAATCTCTATTAAGATGTGGCCCAAACTGTGAAAAAAAAATTGAGAACCCGTGTTCTAAAGTTGTTGGTTCTTAAGGATAGTTGTAGCAAGCTTGATTTTGTACCAGCTCTCCATGTACATGTGGATGCCTGCCATCTTTTGAACCTTACAATCAGTTCCTTCTTGATGGTAGTCAGCAGTGGAGCTCTCTGCAAGACCTCTGGCTCTGTTTGCCCTCTGGCTTTTCAGTCCTCTCATCATGTCTGTCTTTGTGTTGTTTTTCTGTTCTTCCCTACCTTCTAGCCAGACTTAGTCTTTATAGTCTTATTTGTGGACACCAGAGCAATTTTGGCTTCTGGCACTGGAGCGCTGGTAAAGTTTGTTCCCAGAGATTTCAAAGGAACTTTGGTTCCTTGACCGAGATAATTCTATTGGACACTGTTTTGTGGCTGAGTGTCCTGACTCTGCCTCTTCATCTCTGTTTTGTACTTTGGAATTAATTTGCATGCAGAGACACTTGCTTTTCAGGATTTTATCCACTGCCTTGACCTCTTAGGAGGAAGGAAGAATGCTCAGGAGGAATGCACCGATAAGTTACCTGAACTAACAGCTATCGTTCAGTAGAATTGCCATGTTCTTGCCCCATATATTTGACTAGTTAAAGTTGTGGCAGACACTTCACATCAAGGCCCAAGTCTTAAAAGGCAATTGAGAAACACATTTATTTCTAGAGAATGTGGACTTGTTTCTCAGTCCTCACATAAGATCTTGAGGGTTAGCACTACCACAAATACGTTATTGCTCCCCAGGATCCTGAGCTTTGGTGCTGGGATTCCTTTAGACAAAGGGTTTTACCAGCCCATAATTGCAATCCTTCAAGTGGTGGGCTGCTAGCTTTTCATGAGCAAAGGGCAGATTGAGCTCTGATAAAAGGTCCATGTCCAGGTAAAGTTCCTTCTCAGACACACTGAGTTTAAAGCACAAACCTATTCTAACATCAGCTCTGGGGTGGCTTTTTGGTATGGTTTATGTGATAGCTGGAGTGGATGCTTTGGGGTGGATGTCAGTAGGTCTACTTTGCTGCAAGGTCTTACAAAGAGATCTGGAAAAATGTGGATCATTTCTAGTTGAAGGCCAACATGTGTTTTCTTGAGTCTGTTATGTTCCTGTGCTTCCTTCTACAAGAAAGTCAGTTTTCATCTCAATAGCTGGCTTCAAGGGAATCTGATAGACATCTGCACCAACAAAAGCAGCATCAGGAGTTGGTCCTAAGCTCCCTCTCATAAACGATCAAAGTTTAACTTTTTTTTTTTTTTAAGGGTTTCAGAGTGGATAGCCAGCCCAGTCACTTTCTGTAGCTTGCCAGGACCTCCCTGTCAGAAGCAGACTGAGCTCTTTATCCCAGGACCCCTTGTTGCCTCTAGTAAGTGGGTCTGTCGTGCTTCATTAGAGTTAACAGTTCTGAATTCAAATCCCTCTTCTGAATCAGTCTCACTTTTTTTTTTTGGCCCAATGAATATTTAAGTACTTTTACAAAATCAAACATCTTTGAAAGGAAAGATTGAGACATGAATAGCCTGTAGCCTAGTGATTAGGGCAGTCACCTGGCAGAAGGGAGACCTGAATGCAAGTCCCTGGTCCAGAATGGGGATTGAAACCTGTGTTTCCTGCATCCTAGGCAAGTGCTCTGACCACTGGTAAAGATTATAAAGGGGTGTGCACACTGCCTCCCCCCACCCCAACTATTTTCCCAACTTATGAGCTCATGTTTTACATGGAAATTATTTTTCTTGGTGATAGTGACTTTAGCTTATAGTGAGATCACTTCAGGCTGAAGTGATCCACCTTATGTTGCTTTTTACTAGGTGGTGGTATGAACTTGTCTGAGATTCCTCTTCAAGGAATATCATGTGTTCTGAGATAGGATGGTTTCCACCACAGACAACCTATAACAGCCATGTGGGTCTCACTCCTTAGACTTAGAGAGCATTCCTGTTCAGATTAGGTCTCTAGGAAGGAATCCTGCTTTCTCTCAACCCTGCAAAACCGGCTTTTCTAAAAAGGGAGTTCAAAGTCTCTTGCTCCATCCTATTGGCTATTGAGAGTAAAGTCTGATGTGTTTGTGAGGAATCTTTCCTCTTCCCTGTTGTTATACCAGTATACACACACCTCTCCATAAATATGAATGGGGAGTGGGGAGAAATAAAAATTATTTTTGCATTGGCATTTTTTGCTGCCTGTTGAAGTAATATTCATTCATTATTTTGTATTACATTAGCACTGAGAGACCCAAACAAAGATTGTGGCTCCATTGTGGTAGACCATCCACAAATGTAGAGGAGACCAGTTTGTGCTCCAAAGGGTTTCCAAATTTAATAGGTGAGACAAAGGCTGGAAGAAATGAAGCATTAGCCCCATTTTACCAATGGAGCTGTAAGGCACAGAGTTAGTAATGTGGTGCAGAAGGATAGGCTGTGTTTTGAGAGAGAGATTCCCTAACTGTGGTGGGGTGATAGACAGAACACATATTCCTATCTTGGGACCAGACCACCTTGGCAGCCAGTATGTAAACCGCAAGTGGTACTTTTCAGTGGTGCTGCAAGCACTGGTGGATCACAAGGGACGTTTCACTGACATCTACGTGGGATGGCTGGGAAAGGTACAAGATGCTCACATCTTCAGGAACTCTAGTCTGTTTGAACAGCTGCAGGAAGGGACTTACTTCCCAGACTAGAAAATAACCGTTGGGGATGTTGAAATGCCTATAGTTATCCTTGGGGACCCAGCCTATCCCTTAATGCCATGGCTCATGAAGCTGTACACAGGCACCCTGGACAGTAGTCAGGAGCTGTTCAACTATAGGCTGAGCAAGTGCAGAATGGTGGTAGAATGTGCATTTGGATGTTTAAAAGCATGCTGGCACAGTTTACTGGCTCGGTTAGACCTCAGTGAAACCAATATTCCCATTCTAATTGCTGCTTGCTGTGTGCTCCACAATATCTGTGAGTAAGGGGAGACGTTTCTGGCGGGGTGGGAGGTTGAGGCAAATCGCCTGGTCGCTGATTACATGCAGCCAGACACCAGGGCGATTAGAAGAGCACAGCAGGGCGCACTGCGCATCAGAGAGGCTTTGAAAACCAGTTTCATGACTAACCAGGCTACGGTGTGACAGTTCTGTTTGTTTCTCCTTGATGAAAACCCGCCCCCTTGGTTCACTGTACTTCCCTGTAAGCCAACTACCCTCCCCCCCTTCGATCACCGCTTGCAGAGACAATAAAGTAATTGTTTCAAAATCGTGCATTCTTTATTAATTCATCACACAAATAGGGGATAACTGCCAAGGTCGCCCGAGAGGGGTGGGAGAGGAGGGAAGTACCGGGTGGGGTGGTGGATGAGGGGAGGAGGGAAGGACAAGGCAACACTGCACTTCCAAACTTATTGAATGCCCACCTTCTGTTGCTTGGGCAGTTCTCTGGGGTGGAGTGGTTGGGTGCTCAGAGGGGCTCCCCCTCCCTCCGCAATCTTGGGTGTCTTGGTGAGGAGGCTATGAAACTTGGGGAGGAGGGCGGGCAGTTACACGGGCTGCAGTTGCGGTCTGTGCTCCTGCTGCCTTTCCTGCAGCTCCACCAGATGCCGGAGCATATCAGTTTGATCCCCCAGTAGCCTCAGCATTGCATCCTGCCTCCTCTCATGTTGCTCCCGCCACTTCTCATCTCGCTCATCCCTCCTGTCCTCGTGTTCATTTTCTGCTTTCCTGGAGTCTGCCATGGTTTGCCTCCACGCATTCTGCTGAGCTCTTTCAGTTTGGGAGGACTGCCTGAGCTCAGAGAACATTTAATCGTGAGTGCGTATTTTTTCTCCTCCTTATCTGCACTAGCCTGTGGGATGGAGATGACAAGGGAAGTGTTGAAACATTTACAGCTGCGGGAGGAAAAAAAAAGGGAGAGTAGTAAAGAGAAAAGAGGAAAGACACATTTTAGAGAACAATGGGTGGACTCTTTCACAGTGAGCCAAGCTGCTAACTTACATAGCACATGTGCTTTCGGTACAAGGTTGCATTTTGCCTCTTGTATTGAGGGCCTGCCAGTTTGGTGTGAGAGATCACACACGCAGGGCCGGGCAACAGAATTCAGCTTGCAGGCAGCCATGGTAAGCCACAGTCTTTCGGCTTCTTCAACCTTTATAACATGTGGGAATGGTTTCAAACAGCAGCACCCTCCTTTCCCATACCAAGCACCTGTTGGGTTGGCCATTTAAAAGGAGGGGCTGTGGTTTTCGGGTTAACATGCAGCACAAACCCAACTAACCCACCCCCCCAATTCTCTGGGATGATCACTCTCCTGAGGATACCACAGCGAGATAAAGAATGGACGTTGCTTGAATGCTAGCAAACATCAGGACCATACGCTGCCATGCTTCGTTATGCAATGTTTCCAGACTATGTGCTACTGGCCTGGCTTGGTGAAGTGTCGTACCATGGAGGACGGAATAAGGCTGCCCTCCCCAGAAACCTTTTGCAAAGGCTTTGGGAGTACCTCCAGAAGAGCTTCATAAAGATGTCCCTGGAGGATTTCCACTCCATCCCCAGACATGTTAACAGACTTTTCCAGTAGCTGTACTGACTGTGAATGCATCCCAAGACTTCAGGGCAAATTAATCATTAAACATGCTTGCTTTTAAATCGTGTTATATTTACAAAGGTACATTCACCAGAGATGCCTTCTCCAACTTCATGGTCTGGGAGCCTGCCTTGGGAGGGTTGGAAGGGTGTTGGCTCCAGGGTGATAAACAGTTCCTGGCTGTCGGGGAGAACAGTTTCTCCGCTTGTCTGCTGTGCGCTTTCATCCTCCTCCTCATCTTCCTTGTCCCCAGAATCCTCATCCCTGTTGCATGAGACTCCCCCCTTTGCAGGTGTCCACAGACAGGGGTGTGGTAGGGCCTCCCCCTAGAATTGCATGCAGCTCATCATCGAAGCAGCATGTCTGGGGCTCTGACTCGGAGTGGCCATTTGCTTCTTTGGTAGGCTTGCCTGAGCTCCTTAATTTTCACGTGGCATTGTAGCGGGTCCCTGTTGTAGCCTCTGTCCATCATGCTCTTGGAGATTTTTGCAAATATATTTGTGTTTCATCTTTTGGAATGGAGTTCTGTTAGCACGGATTCATCTCCCCATACAGCGATCAGATCCAGTACCTCCCGTTCAGTCCATACTGGAGCCTTTTTGCGATTCTGGGACTGCATGGTCACCTGTGCTGATGAGCTCGCCACACTGGCCAAACAGGAAATGAAATTCAAAAGTTCCCGGGGCTTTTCCTGTGTACCTGGCTAGTGCATCTGAGTTGAAAGTGCTGTCCAGAGCGGTCATAATGGAGCACTCTGGAATAGCTCCCGGAGGCCAATCCTGTCTAATTGCGTCCACACTATCCCAAACTTGACCCGGCGATGTCGATTTCAGTGCTGATCCCCTTGTCAGGGAGGAGTACAGAAATGGATTTTAAGAGCCCTTTAGGACGACAAAAATGGCTTCGTCGTATGGATGGGTGCAGGGTTAAATCAATATAATGCTGCTAAATTTGACCTGAACTCATAGTGCATACCAGGGCTGAGTTCAGTATTTCTGTCATCTGAATGGGCCCCCAAGTTCATAAAAAATCTGATGTTCTCATTGAAGCCTTTTTGTACATGTAATGAATGCTTTGAAAAACAGAGTGAACATTTGGTACCAATGAACACGTCATTAATTGCACAAGACTATTCTATTATTTTCTGGTCTTCACTCACTGACTTCTTGCTACCTTACTGGCTGATTTTTGGACTTCTTTCAGTGCTTTTGCAGCTAAGAGATTTTTCTCCAATGGTAAACAGTAGTATAGATAGTATAGGTACAGCTCCTGAATCTTGTGCTCTGATCTAGTGCCGAGTATATTACTGAAATTCTTTCATCTCAAATTCCAAACTCATATACTGTGTCATGGTTGACTCTGTCTGAACTGCCTATAGTCATCAGTTCTCTTTATCTGCAGAAGGTTGAGAAACTTCATTTTTCCCCTTTTCTGCTTATTTTTTTCTCCTTTCTTCCTAGACCGTTTTAGTTTCCAGAAGTTTAGTGTAGCAATTTAGTTTCTTAACAAATAAAACAAGTTTTTGAAGCATCAAACCACTGCCAACATTGAAATTTTCTTGTACAAGTTTTTCTTCCAAAGCTGTCTTATTTTTCTCAGATCACATTTTTTTTTTAAATCAAGCTTCTTAATACTTAATGTGTTTTGGTCCTCTTATTTTTTTGGTGTTGAAGATTGCTTCAAGTAATGGCCAAAATTCAATCACAAAATGTCTGTCAGTAGACTCTGTAAGTGCTTGTGTGTTAAGGGTACATAGAGCTTGGGGGACGTTAGATAAGCCAAAGATGTTGGAGTTCAAGGTATGCGCTTCCTTCCCTTGTTTTCACTCACAACAAGCACCAACACTATTTGTACTGCTTGGGGAAAGCCCACATCACGTCCAAGTGCAGTATCTGCCTCTTGTTCCCGATCTGTACCTGGGAAAGCCAAGCTCTCCACCGCAAGAAACACCTCGTTGAGGTCATCATGAGGGATAAGTGGGATCCAGGTTGCGGGACCTGCTCCCCCATAATCAACCTAAGTAATTGAGTGCTCCTGTTACTGCAGAGCTCCTTCCTGAGTTTTAAATCCTACATACTTACCAGTGTATGTGCTGGGGACCTTAAGAGTCTTGAGGCCTGGTATCCCAACAGATGCACAAATTAGCACTGAGCCTTTCTTGGATGCACAATGTTGATAGCTAGACTCTCAAATGGTCAACTTATATGCGCTAGATCTCCCCGTGCTGTTGATCAGAGTGAGGTCTCTAGACCGACTTATTTACTTCTTCAAATGTTTAAGATACATCTACGCACCAATATGGTGCTCTGTCTGTCTCTTTCTCTCTCCCATAAATTAAAAGTTAAAGCATAAACAAAGGGGGATCTTGGTGGATAGTCAGCTGAACATGAATTCGAAGAGCCATGCTGTGGCCAAAAGGATGAATGTGATCCTTGGATATACAAGTGGGTATCCTGAGTAGAAGTAGGGAAGTACTTTACCTCTATTTGTCACTGGTACAACTGCTGTTGGGACAGTGTCCAATTTTGTTTTCCACATTTCAAGAAGGATGTCGGTAAATTGGAATGTGTTCTGAGAAGAGCCACGAGAATGATTAGAGGATTGGAAAACAGGACTTATTAATGATAGACTCAAGGAGCATAATCTATTCAATTTAAATAAAAAGTTAAGGGTGACTTGATCAGTATATAAGTACCTATATGGGGAACAAAATAATTAAGGGATCTATAATCTAGCAGACAGAGGTATAACAAGATCCACTGACTGGAAGTTAAAGCTAGGTAAATTCAAATTAAAACTAAGAAAGATTTTTTGCAGTGACAATAATTAATCATTGGAACAACTTAGCAAGCATTGAGGTGCTTCTCCATCACTGGCTACTTTTAAATCAAGATTGGATGTTTTTCTAAAAAAGATGCTCTAGTTCAGTGGTTCTTAGCCTGGAGTATGTGTACCCCTGTGGGTATGCAGAGGTCTTCCGCAGGGTACATCAGCTCAGCTAGTTATTTGCCTAGTTTTATAACAGGCTGCATAAAAAGCACTAGCAAAGTCAGTACAAACTAAAATTTCATAGAGACAATGACTTGTTTATACCGCTCTATATATTATGTACTGAAATGTAAGTACAATATTTATATTCCAATTGATTGATACTTTCTCATTTTTACCATATAATTAAGCAATTTTTCAGTAATAGTGTGCTGTGACACTAGTATTTTTATGTGTGATTTTAGTAAGCAAGTAGGTTTTAAGTGAGGTGTCTTGCGTATCGCCAAGTTACAAATCAGACTCCTGAAAGGGGTACAGTTGTCTGGAAAGGTTGAGAGCCACTTCTCTAGTTCAAACAGGAATTATTTTGGGGAAATTCTGTGGGCTGTCTTATACAGGAGGTCAGTCTAGATGGTCACAATGGTCTCTCCTGACTATCCGTAGATCACCAAAATGTTTTATGCTTGTGTATATACGTTTTTTTTCCATGGATGGGTAAGCAACCAGGTATTGTTCTTTTAGATAAACGTGCAATCTGTTGTTCTTATCATGTAAAAGGAAGATTCAAGTACATTTATTATTGAATTAGAACCACTGACTCTAAGGAGACTATTTAGTAAAGGTTATAAGTTAAAGTAAAATTCACTTCTTGCAATTGCTCTGAGAAAATCCAAAAGAACAGCAGATTGCTCTGACCAGTTGTGCTACTTAACCACCTTCCTGGTTAACACGTTGAAGTTAGATCAATTTCCTAATATGACAGTCCTTCATGATTACAGTTTTTTTGGTGATATATTAAGTGTGACTACATGACTTCCTTTTTTCTATATGTATGCTGTCTAACCATTGTGTATGATCAGTTTACCTTTTTTCTGTGGCCATTTATACAGTAGACCTTTCTAAAATTTCCCACCATGGTTGTCTCAGCATCCGAAGTGTTACCACTACTTTACCTGCTCCCCTCCTCTGTTTTTGGGAGATATTCCACAGCTTGCATATGTTTCTGCTTTTAACTTTCCCAAGTAGTAGCAGAGTGAAATTGATTAGGGTTATGAATATGATTAATTTGCGCGTTGCCAATTTTCACTTTGCAAAAATCTGAGCAGCAGCAAAGATGCTCAAGTAATCTGTCTGCAGACTGAGGAAGATATTATCACAGCTGTGCATGTTCAGTTAATTTTTGGAAGGTTTTCTTAGCAATTATAAGAGCTAGAAAAAAAACGTTAAATGAATACTCAGATTTTGTAGAAGTTGGCAACACTCATCAAAGAAAGTTTTGTACCTGTGATGGGTGACAGGATTTTTGCGAGCTATGCTCATAGTTACCAGTCTTTTCTTGGAGAGATTCTTCCTTTCCAAATTGATGTCAAATATTTGTTTGGATTTATTTGAAATAAACTAAAGTGCATGCAGCTTCCTGTTTCTTTGGACACCAATATATAGTCTAAATGGCGATCTAATTGCTCGTCTTATCATTACTCCTTTAGAAGACTGGACTCTTCAAGGCCATATTAAGTTAGATGTGTCCAGAGGCATGCAAGCAATGCTAGTCTATCCCCAATAGATTAATTTCTAGAAGACTTACAGAACAACTACATGGAGTTCTGTGCATTTTTTTTATTTAAAGCTTGGACTTGGAAGTACAACGTGAGTCCAAGTTTGGTATGCTTGTGTTACGGAATTGGTTTCTGGGCAGAAGTGCCTAAACTTCCAACTGTCTATGTTCAGAACATTTGGGGTGTTTCTATATAGCTAGTTGTTCTATGTTGAAATGTCCTTAGTAAATCTTTTTTTCTTGTTTCCGTTGCACTCCATGACTGTTGCATAGGATTTTTGTTACTGTTTTTTCTGTTACTAAAATGAGCTTTTTTGTTAAACTTTTAGTGATTCATAAAAATATTGAGTCTTCAGAAGTGGTCTATTTCTGTTACTATACTTTTGGAGAAAGATTATACTTTTTAATTATTATTCAGAAAGGTAATAATTGTAATAGATTACCTCTCAAGCACCCCATGTTCTTGAAGAATGGAGGAGATAATGTTACCGTCTTACTTTAAAAATGAACTGATTGGAGATAGTATTGGTGCGCTATATCCGTGAGTAGGCATGCATTACTCACTTATAAGGTGGCTCTCTGACTATGGATTTTAAGCTATTGACGTTCCAGTCAGTCATGTGCAGGGAGCATGGGAGACAGTACTTGCAGCACATTTTTAATTACTTTTTGAAAATAAGAATTTCAGGTAAGTCACTTTTTTGGGGCTGGAGTGTAACTTTCAGTCTCACTGCTCATTTTAATGTGTCCTTTACTGGCATGGACTTGTCATCTGCCTCTCTACCTGTTTCTCTGGCTCTCCGTCACCATAGTATCTTAGCTGATACTACCATCCTTGCTCTTCAGGGAGCTGACTGTGCTGCATTCTTGTATCTTCCAGAAAGGTGATGGAAAGATAAAGGCAAACGTTTGCCTTTGTTAGTTTAGAGGTTGAAAGGAAAGGAAACACTAAGAGTAGAAGATAAGGAAGCTGAAAAATAGTATTTTAAATGGGAATCCTTAGTAACTTCCCCATGTATCTAAGCAATTTTTTCCATATCTTTTAATTTGTTTTGTGGTTCGTGAGCATTTTCAATTGCAGAGAGTGTATACAAAAGAGAGTCAGGGTAGGTAAAATTTTTATTCTAAAAAGCATAGGGAAAGGTACATTTGCTTGTTTCTCACCTTGGCTGTCTCCTCTTCTTGGCAGAGAAATTTCTCCATGTCTGTAAACAGTGCTGCTGTCCTGCGGTTGACGGGACGAGGAGGAGGAACGGTGGTAGGGGCTCCTCGAGGTCGAAGTTCCTCTAGAGGTCGAGGTGAGCTGTTTTCTGAAGACTGGGATGATACAGTGGATGGGGGAAAGATCTAGGTTAAATTGTCTGAAAATTGACCACCATTATTTGGATAACACCACGAGGGGATGTGGAATTATACAGCCAAATAAAACTGACAAATTCCTGCCCCCAAGGAACTTTCCATTTAAAGGGCCTAACACAGCAGGGGTTGGCGAAGGAGGGAAAGTGCATGTGGGAGAATGAGGGTTGAAATACCACAAGATCACTAGGAACGCAAGTTACATATCTGGTTCCTCTTTTGTGTGTTTATTTTGTTAAATTATATAAATTTGGATTGAAGGAGAGTGATGAAAGGAACAGTTTTGAGGTGGAATATCAAGGAAAGTGTAAGGTTGCTTGACTCAGGGTTGTAAAGAATATCCAATTATATGAGATGGTATTTGAAAAAGTTTGGAGTCGCTTATAAAAGGAGAGAACAGGAGCATTAATTAAGAAGTTGAAAGGGTTGGTTTTAACTTAAATCTGTGGTTTTCAACTGGGGATACGCAGAGGTCTTCCAAATGGTTCATCAGCTGATCTAGATCAGGGGTGGCCAACCTGTGGCTCCGGAGCCACATGTGGCTCTTCAGAAGTTAATATGTGGCTCTTTGTATAGGAACCGACTCCGGGGCTGGAGCTATAGGTGCCAACTTTCCAACGTGCTAAGGGGTGCTCACTGCTCAGCCCCTGGCTCTGCACAAGCCCTGCCCCCACTCCACCCCTTCCCACCCTCTCCCCGAGCCTGCAGTGTCCTCGCTCCTCCCTCTCCCCCCAGAGCCTCCTGCATGTCACGAAACAGCTGATTGGAAGGTGTGGGGAGGGAGTGGGAGGCGCTGACCTGCAGGGCTACCAGTGGGTGGGAGGTGCTGGGAGCTGGGGGGGAGCGGATGGGTGAGCTGCTGATGTATTACTGTGGCTCTTTGGCAAGGTACATTGATAAATTCTGGCTCCTTCTCAGGCTCAGGTTGACCACCCCTGATCTAGATATTTGCCTAGTTTTACAACAGGCTACATAAAAAAACACTAGTGAAGTCGGTATATACTAAAATTTCATACAGACAAGAACTTGTTTATACTGCTGTGTATACTATACACTGAAATGTAAGTACAATATTTATATTTCAATTGATTTATTTTATAATTATATGGTAAAAATGAGAAAGCAAGCAGTTTTTCAGTAATGTGCTGTGACACTTTTGTATTTTTATGTGTGGTTTTGTAAGCACAAGTAGTTTTTATGTGTGGTTTTGTAAGCACAAGTAGTTTTTAAGTGACATGAAACTTGGGGGTATGCAAGAAACTCAGACTCCTGAAAGGAGTACGGTAGTCTGGAAAGGTTGGAGAGCCACTGACTTAAATGATCAGAAAGAAATCCTCTATTCTGTGCAATGCCTTAGATAACAAACTGAAAGAGATTAGTGGAGGCATAAGGTCTCTCTTGGCAGTTTATTTTGTTCGCTGATAGCACTTTGTTTTGTCAATTTTACTACTTCACTAAAGTTATTTTCCCTTATTTGTTGGGTCCTTCCACACTGCAGCATTTAAAGCAAATGGGGAAATGTGTCCTCAGATAATGCCAGGGAGGCTCAGGGTAAGGTATAGTACCTGAACTTATTTTTAATTTGTTTTGAAAAACAAAAATGTATTTTTATGTTGATAGTAGCCTTTAATTCTCTAGCCTTCATGAGCACAACAATATGTTTTCATATATTAATAGATGTGTTTTGTTGCATATAGAATGCTAGAAGCTGGAGATGGAAAAGACTTCTTGGGTCATATCCATAGCCCAGCAAGTGCCACATTTTTTCCTCATTCTGTCCCATTTAATTTTAAATGTCCCTTAGTCGTGGTATTGCCACTACCTCCCTTGAAAACAGTTTCATAGCTATTGGATGTACAGAAGTTTTTCCCGATTTGGTTTTAAGTTTTGGTTTTGGTTTCCTCTTATTTCTAATTTTCTGTTCTCCCCTGTAATTCTACTTCCTCTTTGCATCTACATCTTTCAGATATTTGTGGACTGCTATCATGTGCCCCTTCTTGATTGTTTAGCTAAGCTGTATGTATTTAGTTCTTTCATTGTCTCAATAGCCATTCCTGCTGACTCTCTCTAATTTTTTTTTTCCATTCAAGTTTTTCAGTATCTCTTTGCTAATGAGTTGCCAAGGACTTATTTAAAAATTTGAGGTACAGTTGTACCAAAGAACGAGAGAGAGGGGCTTTTACTTCCTTGTTTGACATGATGCCAGTGTAGCAGAATTGCATCAGCCTTTTCTGATGCCATACTTCATTCTTAACTGAAGTCTAATTTGCTCTGTCTCACCTAAGTGTGTGCTAGTATTACAGCTGTCCAGGTTTCTTTTTCCTGTTGAATATCTGTGTTTTGGACACTTTGCTCAGGTATGTTAGGGTTCAAATTTACAAACAGTTATACTGCATACAGTGCTTGTTGGGTAATAAATAGTCATAGGCTTGGACTTCCAGCTTGCATTTTTCCCCCCAAGTTGAATCTCAGTGTTTTCTGACCTTTTCTTATATATTGAAACCCCTTTCTATTTCTTTACCCTTCCTTTTTTTTTTTTTTTTTTTTTTTTTTTGCAACTCTTGCATTTCTCTTCCCCTTGGTCACTAACATTTACAATGATCTACTAATTTAGTCAGATTCTGCCACCTGTACTCACAGTAACATACCTACTTTTCAAATATTCCAATTGACTTCAATGGCATTACTTGCAAAGTAAGATACTACTCACTGTGAATAAGAGTGGCAGAATCTGGCTATAATCCAACAATTCTTCAGTTCTGTCAAAAATAGCAATCAATTTTGTCTTTAAAAGTCTTCCCCCCCGGTATTTGATCCGTTGTTTGTATAGGGATAGGCATTACATTTTTGGCTTTATAATTAATAGAATCCTTCTTCATTTCTTCTTTGAATATTGCTACTGTATTTCCTTCAGTCTACCACTACCTACCCAGTTTTCAAGATAGCAAAATTTTTGTTCTGAGTTAATCTTTCTTTGTTCAGATACAAGTTCCTTGTTACTTCAGTTGTCCAGACATCTTTCTTGATTTTAATTAATTTCATCCTCATTTGTTTCACCTGCTTTTTAAATTTCCCTTAATCTTTGCATACCATGTTCATTCTGATGTTCTTTTATTGCCTGTCTCTCCTGCCAAGCTTTAGCTGACTTTTTTTAAATTTCTTCGCTGCCTTTTCACTTCCTGTATAGTTTTATTAACCATTGATCATTGAGCAGTCCACTCCAAATCATATTGGCTACTTCTTGTTCTTTGCATTTTTTTTAGGACAGTTACAGTTTTTTGGTTTTAAGGTGTGATTTTAGGATTCCCCAGACAACTGTTAATTCAGGAAATAAACTGAGGTTTCTGCAATGACAGAATTCAGAATTATGCTAATAAACCCTTAGTGTTCTTGAAGCTGAAGATGTATATCAATTAGTCTTTGATGAAAATCTGTGCATAGGACTGATGAGAACATTTAATATGCAACGTAAATGTTTTACTCAAGGATGAAGTTCTTCAAGTGCAGCTCTGCTTTGATGAGTGACTGTAAAAATGGTATTGTAAAATTCTATAATGGTTTGTTGCTCAATGGCAATAGTTCCTTAACAGATTTTCTCATTTCAGAAATAAAATGCTTTCTTAATGTTAGTCTTGCAAACTTAATCTGGGTTCTGAAGGTCATTCTGTGTTGCTTGCAGCTTGCTACTCATCATGAGTAATAAAGCTTCTATAGATCTCATTCTGCCCTTGGCTACACCTGTGCGAGCCTGGTGTCTGGAATAGAGTTGCACAAGTGTAACTAAGAGCAGAATTTGGATCTACAGTTGGAAGTTAGTTAAATTTATCTGATGCAGAAGTGAGAATTAATTTTATTTTCTGGCAAGAGTTGGTGATCTGTGGCCAGTATTAGAAAGTTAGATGGGGAAGAATAGGAGAGAAAGCAAAGGCAGAGTCAAGATTGCTGTTGTAACCTTAATTGAGAATTACATATATTTTGAGTGTTTTTAGACTTTTTTAAAATTAAACAATTTATTAACCTTGTTCTTTAAAGAAGAATGTATTTAAAATAAGGTTACCGTTGAAAATCTTTTTGTCAGAGAATAAATCTGTTTGATGAGAGTCTGCCATAGAAATTTTTCTCATCAAAAATATGAACTTTCACTATGGCTAACTTAACTGCCAAATCTAATAGATGACTAGCTATGAGAGAAATAATCTTTCAAAACACAATTTAACAATTAGCAATAATGCCATAATACCCCATTACTTAATTTGGGTGCATTCCATAAATTTCTAGGCATGTACAAGTGGGTTTGTTGCTCTTATGCAGAAGTTTCTTTAGGCTGTTTTAATAAGTGTCAGTAAAAATGTTGAGTGAAACAGTATTCTGAAGTGTAACTTTACAGTTAAGTTAGCATTATCAAGGCAGCTTAATCATAAAACCTTCTGCTGGAGGGCGAAATTGCTCGTACCCCTAAAATTTCACATTTTGTGTGGTGTCACTTTAGTTGTGACTAACAAGTTTTCCCTGTTCTAAAGTAATACTCCACAAGCAATCCAAGGTCATGCTCTTGAACTTTCTTTCTAATTGATTTGTTTTCCTGGGAGCTCCCTGTGGATTGTAGTTAAGCTGTGTGCTTTGAGTACTGGAATGTTTACATTCATGAAGGAGGGCGTCAGAGAAGGAAAGGATTTGAGTCTTTGTGGACTGGGCTACAGACTTAGACTTTTTGTTGTTGTTGCTGTTTTCCTGCTCAAGTAAGAGGTCATAACTGAGGCAGCTTGACCCAGCACTGTGCTGCCTATTTATGAACTGAGGCATAGGGATGCTTCTCCTCTTTTTTTTCCATTTTCACTGCCATTTCACAAATATCTAGGCCATTGACAGTCTGAAATTCTATTTTAAAATATCTCTGAGTTGGGAAAATAAATTACAGCCAGATCAATTTTTACACACTGCTATTATGGCAGTTCTTAATACAATTTGACTACATGAACACTCCATGCTAATTTATTTGTGGTGAGGGGATTAGAGCCACATCTACTTTCTACTTAACGTGTATGGTGTGACTAGAGACCCCTGATTGCCTAGGAGATCTTGGTTCAGTTCTAAGCTCTGCTACAGATTTCCTGTGGGATCTTGGGCCGATAACTTAATATCTCTGTGCCTCAGTTCCCCATCTGTAAAATGGGGATAATACTTGCTTTGTCTTGTCTGTGTAGATAAGCTCTTCAGGGCAGAGACTCTCTTACTATATATATGTACAGCACCTAGCATATTGAGGCCTCTAGGTACTACTGTAGTACAAATAATAAGAGCAATGCTCCCCACTTCCATTTATAGTGTTTTGAAAAACGCCATGTTTTTTGTCCTTTTCCTCTATCTTTGCATTAGAGAGGCTTCTGTACTCTTCATTCTGCCTTTGAGATATCAGATAGGCCTTGTGTTCTGTGCTTTGTCTATTCCACATTACATCAAGACTGTCAGCCTCAGGTACTCTAGACTTCTCTTTCACTCCACTTCCATAAGAAAATAGGGAAGGTTGGAGAACTTGGCCACAGGAGAGTCAATTAGGGGGCAAGCTAGGGTTGAACAAAAACAGTTAACTTATTTATAAACTCATTTTGCCCTTTCTGCACTAGGTACAGTCTGTTTACAATCATATTTGCTAAAACATTTTCTAACACATACAATGCAACCAGTTTTTTAGTCAAGACATGGCTTCAGTATCTTTGACTACCATATGACCGTTTGCTGTTAATCTTTTTTTCAGGGTAATGGCGCAAGCCTTGATGATCTTTTTCATGTATTCTGCATGTGTTCGTAAACTAAGTTTGTCTTTTTGGAGTATAATATAAGGCTAATGTGCTTCAGTGTCAATACTGCCAGTATTCTAGCATGCACTCTGTTTATACTGACCTATTGCATATTACCACATATTTATACACTTCAGTTTTCTGCTTCAGTTAGTTTCTTCTAGGTTTTTCTATAGCTCTGTAGAAACTGATTTGACACATCTTGATTATCTTTTCTGTGTGGTACTTATTACGTCTTTCTCTTTTGTGTAAAATCTGTTCATTTAATAATGGAACTGTTACATAATAGGCCAAGTTTCTTCTCTTCTTCTTCAGTCTGTGCTATTTCACCTCCTTTCCCCGTGTTCTGTGTAGCTCTTCTGTGCATTACTTGGTGTGCTGGACTATAACCAAGACTCCAATTACCTTATTTCCAAATTCCCAAAAGTTATTTCATGTTCACCTTAAACCTTCCCTATTTGGCAGCCTGTTAATTTGTCCTCCTTCATGCACAGCTCCAAACATGGTGATGAAGTATGGTGTACAAGCTTGTGAGAAATGATGTCTCTTGAAATGTAGATGTTAATTTCCAAAATCAGTTGCTTGGGAAATGTTTAGCTTTGAAATATTAAGTGAGTGGATTTAAACACCAATACTATTCTCACGAGATGGAGGAAAGACTTGCCTACTGTCAGGTTGCAGTGTCTCATTAAGGAGAAGATTATAAAATGAGGTTACATTCACATTAGAAAGGGGAAGTAAAGTTCTTCTTACAAACATTTTTCTTTGTTTTTTTGTCTTTGCAGGCAGAGGCCGAGGAGAAAGTGGTTTCTACCAAAGAAGTTTTGACGAAGTGGAGGGTGGATTTGGGCGAGGAGGAGGCAGGGAAATGCACAGATCTCAGAGCTGGGAGGAAAGGTAACAAAAGCCTAGATTTTAAAATATACTGTAGATGCACGTGCTTGGATCCCATGCTTGCACCCTTCATCCACAAAAGATATTTCAGAAAGGCTCTGTAGGAATATGTACTGGTTGATTGTCTTGGAATTTCTGAAGTGGAGACCATATAGTAATGTTGCTAGAATCCCGGCTGTTACAACAAAAACACTGTTCAAAAGCTTATATTGCTGATTACTTGTGGGCATGAACAGAGCACAGCTGTGAGAAACTGAGGTGTTCTAGAAACCGTCATTTCCATTGTAGCTATCTTTGGGAGAAAGTTTGTGTAGCTCTTGGAGAGAGGGCTCTTCTGTTAGTTTTAGCCTTTTGTCTGTTTGCAATGCATTAAGCCTAGATTTTTAAAGGTATTAAGATGCCTAAAGATCTAGATAGGCTCCTGTTGGCATTTTCAAAAGTATCTGGGCACGGAACTACCCTTAAAATTTTGGCCCCATAGCTCTAGTGAGAGAGAGGAAATGTGCGAGAGTTGCACCTGAAATGATGGCAAGCGTCCAAAGCCTTGTTTGAAACTTTTATTCTGCCTTTCTAGGGGAGACAGGCGGTTTGAAAAACCAGGGCGAAAAGATCCAGGTAAGATATTGTTAATATATATGTACATATGCCATACTAAACCTTATGTTCCTGGTCTACTACTTTATGTAAGGTTCATGTACCTGGGTCCAGACTCCTCTAAAATGCGCTATCAAAAAGTTCCTTAAAACATTCTTTAAGCTCTTGCTTGTTCTTGCTTTGTTTGAGTCCTCTTCATCAGGAATTCCTTGAGGTTCCCATCTTTATATTGCTTCTGACAGAGAGCAGTTACACATTTTTGAAGTTGTAACAAATCCTCCACTTGAACTTCATCTGGAGCTTGCTGCTTACTTGGGGCAAGCCAGTCCGAACACACACACGTGTGTTCCATTCTTGGCACTAACTTCAATTTGGTTCTGAGGGCACATTCAAGGTGGCAGTGTTTGTCATGTAGATCCTGAAGTATATGACATCTGACTATCCAAGCAATTCTGTCCACCATACTTTTTGATGGATTTGCAATTAGTCAGGATGCTCTTGCTGTTTTTCTCTTGATATACCTTCTGGAACCTATAACAGAGTATTTTCAGTGAGAGGTTCTTGGCTGTGGAGCTCTTTCCTTTCACAGGAAATTAGTCAGAGCTATTGTCTAGCCCAGAGGTGGGCAAACTATGGCCTGTGGGACCGTCCTGCTGGCCCCTGAGCTCCTGGCCTGGGGGGCTAGCCCCCGACCCCTCCCCTGCTGCCCCCCTCCTCTGCAGCCTCACCGCGCTGCCAGCGCAACGCTCTGGGCGGCAGGGGGTGACCTCCTGGGGCAGCGCAGCTGCAGAGCCCAGCCTGACCTGGTGCTCTGTGCTGTGCGGCTGTCTCTCCTGGTGCAGCCGCGCTGCCAGACACCGGTGCTCCAGGCAGTGTGGTAAGGGGGCGGGGTTGGATAGAGGGCAGGGGAGTACTGGGGGTGGTCAGGGGTCGGGATAGGGGTTGGGGCAGTCAGAGGGCAGGGAACAGAAGGGTTGTATGGGGGCAGATGTCCTGGGGTGTGTGGGCAGTCAAGAAGGCGAGAAGGGGTTGGATGGGGCAGCTGTGGGCGGTCAGGGGACAGGGAGCAGGGGTCCGGGGGGGGGGGAAGGGGGGCAGTCAGGAAGGAGAAGGGGGTTGGATGGTATGGTGGTGGGCAGTTAGGGGTGAGGGGTCTGGGGGCAGTTGGATAGGGCAGGAGTCCTGTGGGGGGGGGCGAGAAGCAGCGGGGGTCGGATAGGGGGCCGGGCCATGCATGGCTGTTCGGGGAGGCACAGCCTCCCCTAATCGGCCCTCCATACAATTTCAGAAACCCTATGCGGCCATCAGGCCAAAAAGTTTGCCCGCCCCTGGTCTAGCTATTTTTAAGGTACAGTGGAAGAGGTACCGGTTGTCTTATTTGAAGTGTTATAAGCTAAGATGGCTTTTTGGTGAGTGGATGGGGAAGGCTTGGGGCAGAAAATACGTTGCCTGTTGGGAGGGGAAGTTTTCAGAAGCACAAAGGGCATTTAAGGGTCCAGTTACTGTAAGTCAATAGGACCTCAGTGTCTAACAGCCCTTTATCTCTGAAAGCCTCACCCCTTTAGGGTCAGTAGGTGTGTATTGCTAATTTTGCAAGGGTGCCATGGTGATAGGTGTCTTAAAAAAGGCTTGTAATCGCCATCTGATTTTCAAAGCCCTCTGAATCTCCTCTTCAGGTATCTGAATTGATTATCGTGTTGTCTTAAGGTTGCTTAATTTTTTGGTTCCTAAGGTTTTGGCTCAAAAGATAACAAAATTAAGCGAGGTGTCCCTGACTCTGCCCGACCTTCTTTTTTCTGTAGGAGACATTGCTCCTAAGAATGACCAATTAGGGTTCATTTAAGGTTGTCTACATCTAACTTCATCTCACAACTCTTCTGCCTCCCTGTGTCTTCAGTATTTAATCTCTCTGAAAAAGTGGGGAAGTTCAAAAGATTAGCCATTTTGAGTGTTTCTGCTGTGGTGGTAGTTAGGGGTTATGGTTTATGTTTTTGATATTCTAGTATGTAACTACAAAGTGGCTACTGTACTGTTGTTTTGCAGCTCCTTCCTTGGAAATCTGTGGAGGAACAAAACCCCAAACTAACTCCTTTAAACAGAGTAGAGAATTCTTCCAAAGGCAAATGAGGGTAGAAATGGCAGACTGGAGGCACTAGTGGCTACAACAATAACTTGATTTAATGAAATTACATTTATTTTAGCACCGTTTCATCCTGATGGATGTGAAAATACTTAGCAATTTTACCAAACTATGCACAGAATTCACTTCATTTATTAATGAAACCACAGCAGCAATTTAGCAATGCAGATTGACACTACATGTCACTTTAGGATGAGAAGCAGATCTCTTCTAAGTGAAATGGCACGAGGAATTTAGGTATGCAGGATGTAATTACCCTAGCTGGAATTATGCCAGGATTGATGCTCCTCTTCCTACAAAGCATGTCTTCGGATCTTTAGTAACCACAAGTGGTCAAGACCGTGGCTTTGTATCTCATCTGAAAGAGTGTGTCCCCCAAACAGATTTCTGAGTTATTGCCTTTAGTATTTACTCAAAGGGAAGAATGCCAACTACCAGGTCATTGACAGAACTTGCTGCTGCACCTGTTTTCTTTCACATCTCTTTCTGGTACTGTTCCAGTCTGATCCTGTTTAGCTTGTGAGAACAGACAGGATCACATCATGAGGTAATATGGCTGAAGGCCATATTTGTAAACTGTTCAGATTTTTGATATAAAATACTCTCAGGGTTTTAACTATATCCACTTAGATTTGCCTGTCACTCCTTTAAGGATTTGTGTGTCCGGGAGAAGGAAAATCTTGACTTCTTTCCTTTGTCTCCTAACCAAAAAGGGCTGGTCAATGATGATTTGGTTTGATTTCAACCTTGGTCAGTAATGGAAAAAGTCACTGCTATGTAATGGTCCTCTAGTGGCTTATGTAAAATGATTTGAGGTTAAAAGGATCCTAGTTTCACTTCCTAGTGGACACATTCCTATCACAAAATAACAGTTTGCACTGTTAGCAATCTTAGCAAAGAGGTGAAGGACTGAATTGGCATGAAAGTAAATTTATTACCGAGAGATGCTCTCTCAAGTTCAGGGATGAAGTTCGTTAGAAAAGGAGTGCAGTGACTGGTTACCATTATCCATGCTAAACCTGACAAGGGATTTAAGTTCTCAATTTTGCACTTTCCACCAACAGCATCTTCTTTGCCCAAACCAACCAATAATAGTGTGTTCTCCAATAAGGCCTTTGCGTGTTCTCTGACCAGATATTCACTGAATCACCAGCTCTTCGTGTCCCTCTGTGTTGTGGGTAGTCAAAATATCATAGATAAGTAGGAACTAGAAAGCAGGCAATAAACCACTCTAGAATATTTTGGTAATTCAGAAATCATGGGACCCCAGGAAAATATCTGAGTTAAAAAAAAAAAAAATAAGAAACCCCGTACAAATCGCCCAATAAATAGGATTAATTTTCACATGCTTTATAATTAATTGATATACTGCTAATGATCACATTCTTTAGCATTCAGAATGTGTTTTCCAGTTGATGCGATCAATTCACAAACTGAACAGCAACCCTCAGTCTTGGTATTGATATTCAAGGCAAAGATACACTATTCATTGCAGGAATTACTATGCAAATTGCCATAGACCCTGTGGCTTTCAGCCAGAAATACCCAAAAATGCTTCTCAAAGGCTTAGATTATTTGCCAATTAAACAAGTCATATGTTAGATCACTGACATCTAGAAAAATCACACAGAAAGGCAAATGCCAGTCCAGTTTTTACACAGCCTCTGATCTTAAACAAGTCCATCAGTTTCCAAGCAGGAATAGTGATCAGGAAATACATGTTTTACTGTTAACACGTTACAAATGTTTATGATTTACAAGACACTTAGAAAGTCAGCGTTAAATGTGGCAAATAGATTTCCATCTGAGTGCATGTTTATGCCTGTCATGTGAGGAATACTTGAATATTAAAAAAAACATGCTTAATTATTTTCATGAACATTTTTTACCTCTTTTAAACTTGTTGCTTTTAAAAGTTAAAAACAGAGCTATAATGAATGGTTTAAAATAGAATAGTTTTAACGACTGAAGATGTAAAATTCAAAATACTCAGTACAATATAGTCAGAATTACCCTGACTCTAAGGATCCTTATGTTACCTGGGTATGTCCATAGCTATGGTATGGTCTCACCAGTCAATGTCCTTAGTATAGACCGAGATGTATTATTACACTCCTGAATTGCAGAATAATTGAGTTATACAGGATTATGTGACTTAAAGTGGAGAATTGTCAATATATGTAAAGAAGCTCCTTCCTCGTGTTTGAACTATTTATACTTTATTCCATGCTTAATGAAGTATTTACAGTACAATTTCTTGTTCTGCTGCTGCTTTTTAAGGGTTGTCCTCTGTACTTTTAGGATATTGGTTTGGGGCTTAAAAATAGAAAAGGATAAATATAGCACAACCACCCCTCATCACCACCACTTTCCATATCTTGGGGGCGTGGCCAATAATGTTATGAAGAGAAACAGCTGAACTTTCAAGTGCACGTGCGAGACCAACTATGAACATTGAGGGCAAAGGCAATTTAATGTATTAATACAAGATGGTGTTTGGTGTTACTGTACAGGCACTACAGTGGGCTAAAATATGGTTCCATTATACTGAGAGTGAAAGACAGAATACTGAAAGTATCCATTCTCTATAATAAAACCAGCCCTTGAAGCCTGGAGAATTGTAGGGAAGGGATATGGAAACATTTTCAGATCAATGAAGTATTTTTGAATTCAGAGATGGCCACCTGCCCTCCAGTTCTGCATGGACCTCCTTCTTCCTCTGGTACATAACACATTCCTGTGACAACTACAACAATAGTTAACATGGAAAAGTAATAATATTTTAATATCTCTTTAGCTGTCTTTTTAATAGAAATTACCTTCTGGAAATGAGGTGCAGCTGGCACCTTATGACAAAACAGCTATCCTACCAGGTTCTCCGTGACCAGAGCCTGACAACCTCTGTACTTCTGGGTTTGAAAAAAAGACTCTCACTAGACAGTGCCCTCCTAATATGGCTTCAGACTATATACCCTGCTGTTGGTCACTTTACAATAAAATCAGCTCCAGTGTGTAAACATAGTTTTGTCTAAATTGCCTAGTAGTGGTTATGCCACATTTATTGCTGGGAAAAGTCATTTAATTATCCTTGAATGGCAACATTTATTTTGATGGTAACTGTTGGTTGTTTCAGTCTGAATACAGAATAGCTATTTTAAAGCCACATTCCATTGCTGAGAAGCTGTGAATTGACAGCAAACTGTCCACTTAACTGTTAGCCCATTTGATCATAATAGAAATTGTTGCATATAGGAGCACGGTTCTTTCTTCTTGGTATTCTTACGAGGCACTCCTGGCAAAAAAAGTCCCATGAATAAGCACTTGTTTCAATTTTTTTTATTTTAAAATTAATTCAAATGTGTCTGATTTTGTAGATATGATTTATCTATATGCTGTGTGTACAGATATAGATATTTATATTAAAAAACATAAAATATAAATGGATGCAGTTCTTGGTAGATATAGTGCATCCTGTGGTGCCAGAACTACTCGAAGTGTAAGATGTGCAAAGCTGAGAACACATAAAATTTCACTGTGCCAAGAGACATGAAAGAACATGAATTGCTGTATAACAGTCTGTTTTCTACTGCTGAAATAATTTATTAAATGTTTCCAAATATGAAAATATCTCCACTGTAGCATGTGTGTCACATATATACACTTCAGGATTTTTGGCACTTGCTGTCTTCACAGACCTGTCACAGAGATATTGTATTCCCTTCTGACCTGGTGGAATGAAGAACTGCAGTCAGTACTCTTGATTTCACGTAATAAACAAGTACATCTGGAATGCATTTCACTGCCACTGAAAAGACTGTCAATGGTTTTAGTAGGATGTTCAGTCATCTGAAAATTGATGTAACCATGTACCCAGAAAGTTTTAATGTAAAAGGGTTATAACAATCTTGGAACTACCTCATTGCTGATCCCCAAACTAGTGTAATTTAACCCCAGGTTAGTTTTAGATTAGGTCTTCCATTGTACTGTTGCTGCATATTTTGACGTAGTGTCCTACCCACATACCATTTAATTAGGTTTTGGTCAACTGTGGGAGTCTGAAAGTCTCACACTTCAGGGTCAGTGCAGTTTTAATCATAGTCTAGTGAATTCAGCAGGTAGCATTAGTACTTTCCCACAACTTGTAGTGTGGTACTTGTCCCTGACGTTCTATTCTGTGCAGTTAAAACAGCTTCTCATCAGTTTACATGTGCACTTTATGCTTTTTTACTCTGCACACTATACTGCAATCAAAAGGATGGAGAAAAGAGAGAGCACAAAAGAAAATAGGGGGGAAAAGGAAGGCTGGAAGTTTAACCTGAAAGTTTAATGTAATTAAAAAAAAAAAAAAGGCACCAAGTCCAAATTCTATTCTATCAGACCGGTCTCAGAAATCTGGAAGCTGTCAGTGTGCTGTCCATTGATGCGGATCTTCATGTCAGTCCTCTTTGGACTCTTAGAGTCTGCTGCAGCTGGGAACTCTGGAATAGTCTTTTCAAAATTCTCCATCTTGATCTGATATTCCCCTTTGGCACCTCGGGCCAGCATAGAAGCAAAGCGATGGTGTAGAATGATCTCACATGGGAGGTAGGATGTCCTCCTTTGACACGTTTCCCCTGTTCCCTCCTGCATTGCTGAGAGGAAGACTACTAGCTCAAAATGGCGAGGGGTATCCCCTTGGAGGAGAACACCTAGAGGACTAGATGGGGTAATGGAGTGGTAGTAGGTCAGTGGAAAGATAAAGAATGGACACTCCTCAAACGTGATACTGTCCAGGTGGAAATCCACACTAGTTTGATGCAGCTGACCATTCTCCTGTTCTTGGTAAAGAATAGCTGAAACCCGAACGCTGGTGAGTGGGCTGGGACGAGTGTTGGCCACCTGGAACATAAGGTATGGCTTGCCCTCTGTGTGTGCCACTACTGCAGAATGAGTAAAGCGGATGGAGAAAGCTCGATTCTTTGGACGGGCAATCTTTGCCACAAAAGCACCTACATAACAGGAAAGAATGAATTAACTATAATCATGATGGTCAGGTTAGTTTCTTACTTGTCCGCAAGTTGTATGGAATGGCCCATGAGAAAAGGAGGAGGCTTAGTGGGATGGACATACTGTTAACTATCCTCAGACTGCTTGATTTCAAATTATTAGATCTAGTCTACACATAGTACAGCTCCCATCATACCAAAAGTTGCTGGCACCAGTTTCTATTCTCAATTTATTAATAAAATAAATCCACTTTTTTTAAAGAGCCGTGGCTTTTTCCATGAACTTTTTTGTCTCCACAATCTGTTAGCATGTGTAAAACAGTAATATTTGGAGAATGAGGGTGCAGTTGCAGAAAGAGATGTGATCCTTGATTGATGAAGATCCACTCCTTGAACTGGCTATGGTATATAATTGTGGTCTTTCGTTTAATGAAACTGTTTAAAATACAGTACACTAACCTTTTGCACAGTATACTATATTTGTCTAAAATTATTCCATAGTTCAGCCATTTTAAGTAACTTTAAACTAAGTACCACTGGGATTCTAAAGTGTTCTTGGGTGTTGGCTACCCATGGATACTTAACAATAAAGTGAAGGGGGGTAAAAAAAAATTTAGCCAGTTTTAAACAAACTAGCTAAAGTTTTGGGTAAACCTGTGAGAGTCTGTATCAAAACAAATGGATTTAAACCTCAAATTAATGAAAGGTTGGAAGAAAGAAGTTGATAGAGGAAGATGGAGGAAAATAACTCGTTGGAAGTGTCAGGAGAGGAGCTGCCGTAAAGAGCAACACTTTCTGGTTTCCAGTACAAATCCTGAAATACTGTTGTTCAAGTGCCTCTCCTTTTTATAGGTCTTTAACTGCTTAAAAGGAGTTGGATTATAATTGACAGCTATAAAGCTGTTTTGAAGTTGAAATTTCAGTCTTGTTGTTCTTTTAGTAACTGGCCCTACTCCTTTTATGTCCCATCTGGAAGCACTCATAATGAGATTAAGAATTTTACCAAATCTACTCCCTATATGTGGTTGAAAGGACCTACCCTATTTAAAATTGTGAAATAAACCTGATTACCTGTGATGAAGGCCTCCAACATGAGCCCCAGGACCATCTGTATGGCAAGCAGGGCGATAGCACTAGGACAGTCCCCACTTGGGAACATAGTGCCATAACCAATAGTGAGCTGTGTCTCCAGGGAGAACGAGAAAGCAGCTGTAAAGCTGGTGACGTACTTAACACAAATGGTGTGGTTGTCAGGTGGGGCATCATGATCCAACTCCAGGTCCCCATTCATCTCAGCCAGGAGGTACCAGAACACTGCAAAGACTAGCCAGTGGATGACAAAAGAAGCAGCAAAGACTAGCATCATCCATCGCCAGCGCATGTCCATTAGTATTCCCCAAGCATCTCGTAGGTATGCCAGACCTTTCTTTTGGGTCCCATCAATCTGTAGTGTGCTGTGTCCATCTTTAGTCACCATCCTCAAGTGCCTTTGATCCAGGAGGGGGGCACTAGATTTGGTGGTGTTGCTGTTTATCATATCTGATCTCATCTTCTGAAAACTAAAAAGAGAAAATTAATTAAGCTCCTGCATATTTGTATTTCAGCTAATCTTCACAGATTCTGGCACATCAGCCAGGGACCAAATACTACCTGCACCCAACAAAGGATGTCTTAAACATTGCAATCCAGAGAAGATTGATTTAGGAGTTTTGGAGTGGAATTTATCACTGCTTTTGTGGTAACGATTAGCTAAAAAAGACTAAGTTAAACATCAGATTACTTTTAAAATTTCCCCTACCTAGTCATTTAAACAGAGTTGTCATATTCCCCCCCCCCATTTATATTTGGGTCAAATACCTGTGCTAATATGGCAGATCGGCAGCTGTAGCACTGCAGCTTGTGTGGAAAACAGACTTTAATATTTTACATCTGTGATGATAGCAATTAGATGTTGAGATTCATCTTAGCAAAGCAATATAGCAATCTAAAGAATAATAAAAAGCTAATATTTAACTACAGTTCTTCCCCTTATCTGCTTTCTTGGGGAAGGCTGTGTCTCGCCACCTCACTTCTATAATTCAAAAATTTCCTCACAGATGTTCCTGACTTTCTGCCTCTTTAAAATTACCTTTACCTCTACCAACCGTATTCTCTTATTGACTAGAATTTTGGTACCTGGGGGAGAGCCTCTTCTGCTGAACGTACTCAGGCCACTGCTGATGTTAAGCTGTATTAAGAAGGGGATAGAGAATAATACGGAAAATATTATGCCATTATATAAATTGATGAGAAGTTCTCCGCTTAAATACAGCATCCGTTTTGGTCACTTTAACTAAAAAATAAAACCCTCCAAACCCCACTGCAACAACAGGAGGGAAAAAAAAAATTTAGAGAAGTTCATGGAAATTTTTAAGTAAAGGTGAAGTTGCATATGAGGGAATATAAAAGTCAAGAGCCAAAAATTGCAAATTGTGTGCCTTATACTCCTACATTCATGTTTAGGATCTTAAGTAAGAATAACCTTTTTTTTCAGAGGTGCCGAGCACCTTCAGATCCTATGGACTTGACTGGGTGCTGTAGATGTTCAGCTCCTCTGATAAGCAGTTCGTTAGGAGCTGAACTGTGGGCACCTAAGTTTAAAAACTTTTGGCTTAAGAGACTATTACACTTGAATAGAAAATTAGTTTTATATAAATACTGAATGGGAAAGAAATCCTATTGGGAGCTCCTATTGCTAGTTAGCTCTTCCCATAAAACAAGAACACACACAATTAAAAGCCATCAAATAAAAAACTCTGGTTTTTAATCCATTGCATTAATTAATGATGACACTCACTGCCACTAGCTAGTGTAGAGGCAAATTGATTTTGAAGAAATAAACAGAGTTAAGCAGTTTCTCTTTATACAAATGCTTCAGGTCATAAAGATGTATAAGAGAGGATGTGCAATTAAGTGGGTTATGAAGATTCACACCTTTTTCTGAAGGCCTTGCCACTGTACATACCAGGCTAAAGGGATCATTGGCTTAGTCCAGTATGTCAATTTTTATATTCACATTAGTAGCCACCAGCCTTAGTTTGAATACCTAGGATTTGACCTGTTCATGGTAAAATGAGGACTGTTTTAACAAAGATAGAAATGACTATCTCCTATTTGATCAATGGCATATTGATCCTGGAATTGGTCCTGTAACTCATTTGATTTATGAGTTTATAATTTGTTCTGGATATAAAATCTTCATATGTAGATTTAAATATGATCATTACCATATCCTGGTGAGCATCGTGAATAGATCTTTTACTGTCTTCTTTGCTTGTGGTGGTGGGTTCCCCATACATACAAATATGTTTTACTTCTATTTGGAACATGCATCCAAGGGGCTTGAGGAATAACCGATGGTTTGAGTAGGATCTTGGGGCTTTTTTCCACCTTTTTATTCTCCATTCTCCTATTAATTACAGTTGTTTCCTTATCTCCTGCAGTGAATATGCCACAACTATATAATGGCTAAGATCAGGTGGTTTTTTTTAATGATTCTAATAGTTTTTTGAAATACAAGACAGACACAATGGGCGAGGTAATATCTTTTATTGGACCAACTTCTGTTGGTGAGAGAGACAAGCTTTTGAGCCACACAGAGCTGCTTTTCAGGTGGTCTTTATATTTCTGAAAAACAAGGCAGAATTTTCTTAAATAATGCGCCACTCCTTCCGCCGTGCACAGAGCATGAGTAACGATCTGCTGAGTCAATCATTGGGAGTGCTGAGTACAGTCTACTCTGCTAATAACCCTAATCCTGGCCTCCACGGACTGCCCTCCACTGAGGCTATTCAGTCTATATTAGTTCAGTCTTTGGGGTGCTCCACAGCTCTGCAAGAATACAGTTTCTGGTCTTGCAGCAGTGATAGGAAATCACAAAGTAAACAGAGTAAAATCTTCGAAGTGCTTTAGGTACCACGAATCAGCTTTACTGGTCCGAAGAGCTGAGTGTTGCATTAAGACTCAGAATGGCCTTGTTTAGTGCCTTGAGGGGGATTATAGAATGAGTATTATGGCTAGTCGATAGGAATGATGGGACTGTGTGCAGAACAAATTGGAGCCAGTGCCTCTTTATCATCTTAGATTCTTGGAATAAGCTGCGGTCTTGAGAAACATGTACTCGATTACTTGGAAGGAAGATGAATATGTGTAGACCTTTGGGACCTTATGCCTTTGGGATAAACCATATGAGTTCTTGGAGGAAAACTTTTTGTGTAAATTGTTATGGCGTCTGGAGGGCAGTTGTTATGGCATGTTTCACGAGTAGTTTGGGCAATAGAGTACAAAGCAGAGCAGAGCTACTCCTTAGAAAAAACTAAATCTAGTAGTGACAAGCAATAACAGGAATCCTCAGAGTATTATATACCCTTACAAATATAGAATAGTTTTTTCGGGTTCATTTTCCTCCCCCATATTCTGATAAAACAGCACACTACAGTAGAGCACTGTCATTTCACTACAATGCAGAGCACAATCAAGATCAGTTTGAAGCTCGGTTGATACAGCGACTTGATTATTTGATTACTACTAATGGTTTATTAATATTGATTTCAACCTCTCCTGCATCCAGCTTTCTTCATTACATCAAGTTGTTTCGGACATTTTCTATTAGTGAAATTCCAGTACTGTAACAATCTTGAAGGTATTTCAGAATGAAAGAATATCATCTCCATCTTTATTAACCTAAGCAGTGCTTTTCACAGCAGTCTCTTATCAATGTCACTTCAGACTTTAACAGTGAGATTGTCCTGGTGAGGAGGATAGGCTGCTGCTGTAGTCCCATTTGGCCTGGAAAAGTAGTCCTTTCTGTGGTAGTGATTATAGTGTCAGGTCACTAATCAGTGGTGCAGTGAATAATTTTAAAGTACATGACTGAGACTCCATATTTAATGTTTATTAAAAAATAACAACCAGGAGGGTATGAACCTATTGTGTCTTAAGTTAAATTAGATCACGGGACAAAGCTTCTTTGTTGGGATGGATGGAGAGTCCAAAAGTAGTGCAGCTGATTCAGGATGAGAGGAGTGTTTCAGGAGGAGGGGGGAAGCTAAACTAACAGGCTTAGGTTTTGAATTCTAAATCTAGGAAGTCTGAGGATTTCCTTTCTTCCCCCTTCCTCCCTGCAAGTGTTCTTTGAAAAGCAGATGCAACTTGAATGTATTTGAGAAGTCAGACGAAAGGTAACTGTTCACTCTCTACCTACTTCTCTCCTCTCCCCCTGTTATTCCCCCGCCTCTTTGTCAGATGATTTACATATTTTCTACTTTCCCTATTCATAGATTGATTAAATTATAAGATCAAGAGGAACCATTGTGAGCATCTAGTCTGACCTCCTGCATAACATAGGTCATAGGACTTCCATGGGTTGATTCCTTTTTGAACTAGATATCTTTTAGAAAAAAATCCAGTCTTGATTTTTAAAGTTTCCAGTGATGGAGAATTCACCACAACCATAGGTAAGTTGTTCCAATGGTTAATTACCCTTGCTTTAAAAAAAAAAAAAAAAAGTTGTTTCTAGTCTGAATCTGACTAGCTTCAACATCTGTCCATCAGATTTTGTTATGCCTTTGTCTGCTCTTGTTCTTGCCGGTTCTTATCTCATGAATCTGCTTGTCAGTTACAATCAGGACTTGCTGCCTCAAGACTAGAAGAGCTACTGCTACCAAAGAGATTTTTCTCAACGTCTTCCTTTGCATCCCCTTCCTTTGATATATTATTCCAATGTTTCCAGTCCTTCCTCTTATGTTACCTCTTACTTTTTTGAGAATTAAGTGATGGTTATTCAATCAGAAGTGTACATGGCATTGCTTCTTTCTCTTCTCCTTTTATTTCTTTTCTTTACCTCCTGTTCACCATCTTGTCCATTCCTCAATCCAGTTTCTCTGATAAATCAATTGAGTTGAAGCAAATCATAGCAGGATAGCTAGAGCTAACTTCTTTAAGCATCAAGGTAGTTCATGCTTTATTTTCTTTTCCATAGCAGATCCCAAGTGGCTTTTTAATTGAATCAGATTTTTTTCTGGTTCTTGGCTCCCTGATGGTTTGTCCACAATAAAGCCATCCTCTGCAGCTGATTAATACCACTTTAGCATACCCCTGATGTTCATGTAATCAGCTGCTACTTTTCACTATAGAGTTTAATGGTTACAAGAGTACATGGTCCTGAACCCCTATACTCTGCTTCATTTTGCCAGTTTGAATATATGTTCTTGTGCCCTCTGCTCTGTGGCTCTTCAGCTGAAGCAGTTTGGCTGTTTCATGCCACCCTGGTTTTCTAATCTTTCCCTTGCTTCTCTAGGCAGTTCATGCTCAGCCTCATTCCTGTGAACAGGAATATTCTGACACCAAATGTGTCTTAAGATTTGTTCTTCATATCTACACCCTGACCGAGGACATTGTACCAAATGCACTTTCAGGCTGTTCTCCTACAAAGGTTGTCACCACCTTGCTTTGTTGTTAAGGCTTTTGAATAGTTTCTCATTTGGATCAGAGTTCCAGCAAAACATTTTCAGAGTGCTACCCTAGCTTCCCACTCTCCATTACATCACTTGCAAATTCTATTTTAATTGACTTTGGAAAGCTTCTGAGGTAGATTGTACTGTTTGGAGTCTAGTTGGTGTTCACAACAAACTGGTGTAAGGAGAAAAAGGCTATGAAAGAAGGAATTTGCTAGGAGTAACTGCACAAAAGCTCACAGTTATCGTTCTAGTTAGCATAGACTTCAGTTTCCTTTTAGCTGTGTATTGAAGCATGATTCTGAGAATATTAGTGGAGTCCTATTGACTAATGTGCCACTGCTGTGAGGAGGTAAGTAAAATCCAAGCTTATATTACGTGAGCACAAATGACAAAAAAATGTTTTATACCTATTTCAGATTTAATTGGCATTTCTATAACTTAAGCAACGAGAGCTCATGTTTACTGTTGTTGAGGCTTTGTGCAATTCATGGCAAAATGAACCTAAATTCTGCAGTAAGGTCTCTAGATTCTGTGGCAGCTTCACTTAAATTTTAATTTAACAGTCTGCACAGCAGTGTCTGAGGTGTTTGACATTAAATCCAGTTTATTTAACGCAGTCCCCACACTTCGTATTTACTATAGATTTTTGTATTGGGAGTGCATAACTGCATCATAGAATTTGTCAGGGGAAGCTGGGAAGGGAACAGTTGGTGCTTTTGGCATCTGTGGGGGCACGGGGGCAGTTTGGTTTGTGGGATAATCACTTTAGCTGGGTGCTTGTGGTTCAACTATCAGTAGTAAAATTGCTGATATTTAAACATCAATGTTGTCTCTAGGTTTCTGTGTTAACACCCATTATGATGAATGTGGGCAGTTAGAATAATAGCTTTGTCATGTGAAGTTTCTTGCAGAATTAGGAAGGCAAGGTGTAAGTTTTTACAGTTGATTCACATTTTCAAGATTTAATTTGCACCTGACAGAGCTAAAATAACTTAATTTCTGCAGCACAGTTCTGTTGCAAGGCATAAATTCCAGGGCAGATGCCAAGGCCTGTATATTCTGTGATTCTGAGGCAGTTGTTGGAGGTAAAAAGGGAGAAGTAGCAAGATATTCTCCTGAGGTAAAGAAAGTGTAATACATGCACTGAATTTTTAATTAAATTTTAAACTGCTGAAAGACTTTGAGGTAAAATTGACGGTGGGGGTGGATGGGGGGAGGGGAGTTGTGTTTACATTACAATGTAAACCAAAAGCAAGCCTTATTGATTGAGATTTTGACTAGCTCAATATTGATATGCTACTGTACTGCTTAAAGCTGTTAGACCATTATTTCAACCATTGATTATGAAGTGACATTTGAGTGCCCTATACTATGTGGTCTCCTTCAAGTTGTTAGAAAAGCCTTACCAAGAAACTGTTTAAACTTCATCCCATAAGGGAAATACTTGTGAAATCTCTTAGAGAGATCTGGATGCAAAGTCCTAAATAAAGGTTTATTATTGGGCACTGGGGGAGATCAGGAGAGTTAGGTGGGGACCAAGGAGCTGGTCCACAAACTCTGAACATTTGATATTTAATATCGGGATAAAATGGGCCCATGTTTACCTCTATTAGCTATCCATCTTTGTAACTTCACATTTTCTCAAATGCTTCCCCAGTCCTGTGTGCAGCAAACTATCCCAGTGACCTATATGAGATAACCAGTCATTTTCCAGACCAGTGCAATTCATGCCTGGTGGTAAATGCATGATGCTCCTAAATAGTTGCTTTCAAATGAACAAAACACAATCATGCTAGTTCATAGTGTGACACTTATTTCATAGGCACACTCAATTCGCCATTGACAGATCTTTGAAACTGACCTTAGTCATAAGATCATCATGTAAAGCTAGATGTTTACTGGGCTCTGATGAATGCAGTGGGAAGGTAGAAGGGTGAGAGGAGTTTGGTTTTCTGGAAAAGACCGTAACTAGAGAATCAGGTCGAACCACTATTTTTATTTGAACCAGAACTTAACCTGAACCATGGTTTTGTCCTATGTACTGAACCTGAATCAAAACTGAGCTGGAAAAAAAATGTGGGTTACTGGTGAAAATAAAGGTCCAGCATTTCTTAAGCTCAACATTTAAAAAAAAAAAAAACAACAACAAAAAAACTACTGCGATCTTATTTTCATTATAAAACAACAAAATAACAATTAGACATGTGATTGCAACCAGAAAGGCCTTCCCCAATATAATGAGAAAAGACTAGAAGAAGGCTAGCCCAGAAGAGTAGTGAAAGAGAGAAGTTTAGGAGCTACCTGCACAGCACATGAGAGAGCAGGGGGCCCAGAGATAGATGTACCATCTCTGGGTACATCTCCACAGCAAAAAAAACCCCCAAAAAACATAAATAAAAAACACACAAACCCACAGCAAGCCTAGGTTCTGAGACCCTCCCACTTCCCTGGGTTTCAGAGCCCCCACTCTGGCCTGAGCCTGAATCTCTACACTGCTATTTTTAGCCCCATGAGCCAGACCTGGACTCTGAGACTTGGTGCCACAGATCTTTTACTGCTGTGTAGACATACTTTGAGATTTCATCCTGGTAAGAGAAGTGGAATGCTCCTGGTCCCAGAAGTTAAAGATAACTCTTCAATATCGAGGAAAGATAATGGCTCCCCAACCTATCTCTGCCACAGACAGACGATCTCCCAGCCATCCCCAACCCCAGGGCAGCTCCTCCTGCCAGTTGCCCCACTTGAAGCAGAGCCGTTGCCTCAAACTCAAATTTATTCCTTTACCACAGAGGTCTAGTTTGGAAGATGGTATTTTAGTTTGCTCAAACAAATTGTTCATTTCGAAAATTGTTTTCTGACAACACAAGAACTAGGAAAACTCATGTACAGTTAAAAAGTAAATAAATGTTCAAAAATGAAGATAGTTTCAATAAATTTCAACTTTTTAAATTTTCTTCCATTCTTTTGGACTGAAATTTGGTTTGAACCAGTTCAGACCAGTAACCAAACCACTATTTATTTACTTTTAGTTGCTTGATCCAGAACTGAACCCAAACACACTGAATGCAACTGAACTCAAATCTGAACCAAATCAAAATAAATACCGGTTTGACTCTCTGGTCTTTTCCCATCCTCAGCAATAGTTGATTACCTTAGCTTCAGTTGTATGCATCTGCTGAGCATTGTGAAGTTTCCTTCCAATGCCCTTTTCTGCCAGGGTTCTTAATGATGGAAAGTTTGGCTTCCCTCTTATGCCACTGTGGGCATTATCAGTTAGAAAAAAGGTTCATATTTGAGAAGAATTACAGAAATATTTTGTTTAAGGTGATATTCCAGTAGGGAGCTTCAAAAGCAAAAGCGCTCTCAGCTTTCTTTACACAATGAAAATAATTTGCATTATGTTTTAAAAGTTAAAATTATGCTATTGTAAATAACTTTGTCAAAAAGGTAATTTTATCGTGTACTTACCAATGTCTTTGTAGCTTTTATCAGTGTGCAGGGGAAAGGGGGAGAGGTTTTGGGTCCAAAAAGTAGACTGCGGTAATCTTATGTTCTTGTCCCAGTACAGGCAAGAAACTTTCCACAATTTAGTTTGTAGGGATCTCTTCTTTAAAATGGGTTTACATGTCTCAATCCTCTGTTTATAATGCAGGGGGGGTTGGTTTTCATCTGAAGCTGATGTGATTGGTCATTTTGTCTGCAGGGGGGCCAATTAGCTCTGATCAGGTGGAAAAGAATGCTGGTTTGTTAGGAGGGCTTTCTTTATCCAACACAAACCCTAGCAGCCGAGGAGAAATCCTCAAGAACTTATTTGGAGAAGGGCTGCGTTCCCCCCTCCCACTAATCAGGATTGGTCTTTAGGTTTGCATAATCTTACTTAAGGTTTTACTTGGAAGTTCAAAGGGACAAAATTCCTCAGAACTTTTTCCTCCTATAGCTGCTTTAAAATAGGAAATGTTCTCTATCATTTTTTCCTAACTAAAGTCAAGCAGAATATATTTGGGTGGAGATGGGAATCCTTGTATTTGTACTCTTCCTGTGCTTCCTTACTTTCATTGGGTCTCTTACACCTGAGTCTTGTTAGCAAACGGTGTGGGCTCCACCTAACAGTGGATATTGGTGCAGCCTAGTCACAGTCACTGGAGACTGTAGATGATTTGTAGTCTAATGCTAGTCAGAAGATGTAGATCCTGCCCTTCCTGTTCCATCTCCATACTGCTCCTTTGTAAAAGTATTGAATTACTCATGGGATTTTCTTTAAACTGTGATGAAACTATGTAGATTAGAGGAAGTTTCTGTGGTTTGAAAATGTGGTGAAACTGATTCTGGACAATAAAATGCACCACTCATGCACTTACATTCTGGTGTCCCTCAAATTTAGTGTTGAGTAGAACAGCTGGCTAATTAAAACAATTTTAGCTGAAAATATGCCTGTGGTGTCCAGCTTCCAGCACCACTAAAATGAGCTGTGAGGATATCTTTGTGATGAAGTTCAGTGTTTTACATTTTTTTTCTTTGTTAGCTGCTGATGTGAGGACTTTGAGCGAGCGTCAGGCATAAGAGGATCTGAGAAACAAAGGCTGTGATTGTTTTCAGTAAAACTACTGAAGGCCTGCTGGGAAAATTATTAATGTAGACTTTCCTACTTAGGAAATGAAATCTCCCCCTCATGGTTTTTCCTTTTTTAAAAAACAAAAAATACAGAACATTAATTCTTTGTTTCATTAGTGCAGAACATTTTAATACATGTTCAGGCACAGCACCATAAACTCTGATAGACATGTTATGACCTCCAGGACAAGGGAAAGTAATTTAGCACAAGGGGGCACCCTCCACTCATGCCAGTGTGTAGGACTGTGATTTGTCCTTCACTTTCCTTACATATTGTAGCAGGATTGCACTTCCACTGTGACAAACTGGGTTTTTGTGGGGGGGTGGGTTTATTTTTATTTTTTTTTAATAAGACGACATATTTTGTAATGTAGAAAGCTTATGGTTCTGGTCACATGTTTCTGAACAGACCCTCCTTGAGTGGTTTGGGATACTAGCCCATGCTTAAGATGAACAGTTTTACTGGGACATACGTAGGAATTAGACCTGCTGCATTCCTCTTTCTTATTTTTATATTCTGATACATTAACTTCAGTGCCAGCAAATGTTCATGAATTTAGTGAAAAACAGACGACTTTGAATGAAATCCAGGAATCTTGCCAGGAAAATTAGTTAGAAACTGCACCTGAGGATGCTTGACTGGTAGGGCTTAGAAGGAGACAGGAGGTGGGAAGAGGAGGAGCTAAGACTGGGAATCTGGAGAGGCAGTATTACTTAGTGTTTAGAATTGGAATCTGGAGAACTGAATTTTGTGTCTGATTCGGTCACTGATTTACTGTATGACATTAGACGAATTACATTATTATTTAGGCTACTTTTTAATCATGGGTATTTTTGGTAAAAGTCATGGACAGGCCATGTGCAGTAAACAAAAATTCATGGCCCATGACCTGTCTATGACGTGTACTATATACCCCTGACTAAATCTTGGGTGCTTTTGGGGGTGCATGGTCATGGTGCTGGGGAAGAGGGGGTGGCCAGCGGCGCGTGTGCTGGGACTGCTGCAGGTGCTGAGGAGAGGGGGTCGGGTGGTGGCAAGTGGTGGCCTGAGACTGCCTCAGCAGCGGCTGCTTGAACTGCTTAGGCAGCCCTGGATCCAGCCACTACAGAAGTCACGGAGGTCTCAGAAAGTCATGGAATCCGTGACCTCCATGACAGACTCGCAGCCTTAATTATGATGTTTATATGTTTGTAGTCTAGTAGTGTTACGCCACTAGACTGTCCAGTGCTGTCCAGTTTTCTCTAGCTATAAAACATGCCTACAAATTACTGATCTCTGTAAAGTTTTTTGAGGTCCTCTGAAAGCTATAACAAGTGCAAAGTATTATCATAGTATTTATTAACTTCCCTTGGTGAGGAAACGAAAGAGCTGGGAAAGGGAGAGAGAAACATCGTACTGAATAGATATCGTCACCACCCACTCCCATCCCCCCAGTTCACCACTACCAATAATATTTCTGTTAATAATCCTGTTCCACTTTGAAAAGAATATAGACTATACATCTTGTGGAAAACTCATGACACTGTGAAAAGGAGTTGAAGTTATTTGCTGTTCTAATAGAAAATCCTCTACATAAACAAGTTATCAAACTGCTGGATTCCAGAATTCCAATCTTGTTCTTTGAGGTTAGTCACTTCGCTATTCCAAATTGCACAGCTGTAGACTTTATTGGCTGGATGCCTATTTGCTCTCTCTGAAGTTTTCCATAAACACCATTGCTGGCTTTGTGTCAGACATGAACACAGGTGCCCTTTTACTGCTCCTTCTCCTCAGGAAGTCCAGTCAATTAGTGCAAGGCAAGACCATAGATTACATTTTATTCTTTTCATCTTAGAAAAGCCATGGTCAAAACCTGACTGCTATACTAAGTAATTTCAACCCAGTAAGATGGGGTTCTGGGAACTGTATGTAAATTCAGTTTACTAGTACTGTGGAAAATTTGAACTTTATATAAATTGTATGTACATTTTTGTGTTGGATCCACGTTACTCCACATTTTAGTAACTTCACTGTTGTCACTTTTCTGAGGCTTTTTTCTGATCTTTGGTTGATTGGACTTTCAAAATGGAGCAGTGTCTCTTAGTAGAGCTAGATAGGGTTTAAGGTCATTTTTTGCCAAATCCTTAGTAGTTATCAGAGTCCTTAGTCCTTGTAGTCTGTCACTGCCTATTGACTGGCTTGTTTGTGTTGTCCTGGTACATGGAGACTTAAGCAAGATCGTGGTGTGTTCCCTTTACTGTTTAATTGAGGAGCGTGGCACCAAAGCAGTCACATAATGTCACCATCTAGATCTGCTTTTATAGATGCTTGGAAAGATACCAATAGCAGAATTCTAAAGATTATGCTTTTCTCCACTATACATAACATTTATTCCTGAACACGCTTTCCTCATCCCTAAAACACAGGTACTGCACTAGAAATTCAAGACTGTAAAATCATCACCTCCTTTCTCCAAGGTCATTCTAGTGTCATCCTGTCCTTGCAAGCAGGCCTAAAACATGCACCAGATCATGCCTTGTCAACTCTTAGGTGTTGTGCATTTCGAGCAATGTTAGAAATAGAAATTGGATTTCTCGTAAATTAATAATGGAGAACTTAACAAGAGTAGTGCTGTGTCAGTATTTGAAAACAGAACCATTACTTTTCTTAAAGCAATGGGCAGGAAAACTGTCATTTCCTTGACGACAGTTTTAATCAAGAGAGTGGCTGGAACCAGTAGAATGATAAATATGGATGCACATATGCAAATATTTTCAAAATCTGTTATGAATATAATAGAGCATATAGCCCATTAGTACCAATTTGAAATGGTGCAATTAAGAGCAGTCCTCAAAACATTAGACTCCAATGCTGAATACAGTAACCATCATATGGAAGAAACTGCATCCTTTCTGAATTATTATAGTAAACTTTGCTGTGTTTGGGAGGAATGTCATGATCTCACCATGAAATTGTTTTAACCAGCTAATTTAATCTTACTGAATATGAGGCAGCCTCTTTTTATGGAACTGTTGTAAGCAGGTGAACTAGAAAATGTCATTAAATCCCCTTAAAAAACAAAATACCCTGAATCTCTGTCATAAGGTTTTATGTGAACCTGCCCTTGTGGACTAAATATAATATCCCTTGTAGAGGGGACTTGGATAACCTAAGAAGGGCTTTAACTCCTCACTGAAACCACAAACTGAAGATGTTCCTCTCTCACTGATTGCAGAGTTGGCATGTCAGTTAAGAGTCAAAGATTAATTCTTTGTGAGTTAAAGCCTTACCAAAATTTTGCTCCTTCCTCCGCTGTCATCTTATATTTTTAAAAGAATGGTTTCAGAAAGTAACTAGAGAAGAATTTTTTGTGTCAAAAGACACACTAACTAGGAAGTCTGTTGATAAGCCATAAAAAATTGTATAAGCTCTGCACTTGCCAACTAGGCCCTGTTATCAGTAATTCCTTGTGGTTTACCTATCATGGTCAAGGATGATCTCTTTCACAGTTTTTATTTTTCGTGGGTCCTTTGGTGACTGAAAAGTCAGATGCTTGAGCCACAGGTCCGTTGCAGATATTGCAGGTGGTGTTGGAAGACCGGGTTGGGCTGCGATTGCTGCATGACCATTGTCTTTCCTTTTCTGGCTTTTTTTCCTGTGACCAGGGCAAGGCTATTTTCCTCAAAAGTGGACGTTCCCTCTGACAAGTCTTCACCAGTTAACCCTATCCTGGGCTGCTGTCTCCCAGTGTGCAGTGTCAATGCCCCATCTCTTGATGTTTATCTTGAGCGTGTCTTTAAAACATTTCTTTTGGCCTCCTCGTTTCCTTTCTCTTTTGGTGAGTTGGGCATACAGCAGTTGTTTTGGTAAGCGTACATCAGACATGCACTCACAGTGCCTATCAGCTGGATAATCAGGGCCTCAACACTGAAGATGTTGGCCTCTGTGAGGACACTCTTACTGCGATGATCCTTACACTTTATGTTGAGGATCTTCCAAAGAAAGTGCTGGTGCTGGCATTCCAGGTTTTTCAGATGTTTTCTGTAGGTCACCCAAATCTCACAGCTGTAGAGGAGAATTGAGATTACCACTGCTTTATAAACTAAAGGCTAGCATGTGTTCTGATGATGTGATTGTTGAACACCTGGCGAGACAGTCTGCCAAAGACAAGCTTGGCACAGCAAATTCTGTGCCGAATCTCGATGTCTGTCTGCCCTCTGTGAGAGATGGCTGCCAAGATAGGCAAAGTATTCTGCATTTTCCAGTTCTTCTTTGCTGATCTAGATTTTCGTTGCTGGGTCTGATTACTGGGGACTGTCTGGTGGAGAACTTTTGTTTTGCTGATACTGTATTAAGAGTTAGCCCTAGGCTTCTGTAAGCTTCAGAGAAGCAATTAAGAGCTTTTGAAGATACTCCTTTGAATGTGCAACTACAGCACAATCATCTGTGTACTGGAGTTTCGTTATTGTTGCCGATATTACTTTAGTTCTGGCATGGAGACTAGGTTGAAGAGGTTGAAGAGGTTGCTGTCAATCCGATATTGGATGCCAATGCCCTGTAGTAGAGTGTCTTGGGTTAGTGTTTTCATAGCTGCTAAGAAAATGGAGAAAAGGGAGGGTGCCAGTACACAGCGGTGTTTTATGTCAGTTCGGATGACAAAGGGCTCAGAGGAGATCCACTGCACAGGATAGAGGCAGCCATCTGGTCATGGGGGAGGAGTCTTATAATAGTGATAAATTTGCTTGGGCAGCTAAACTTTGACATGATTTTCGACAAAGCCTAACGGTTGACACAGTAGAAGGCTTTGATCAGATGGATAAAGGCCATATACAAATCCTGGTGGTGGTGGTGGTGACGTTTTTCCTGGATCTGCCTACCTGCGAAAATCATGTTGGTTGTGCCTTATAGTTGTCTGAAGCCGTACTGGGACTCTGGAAGTATTTCCTCTGCAAGAGGGAGCAGGCGACTGAGTAAGATTCTAGCAAGAATCTTCCCAGTGCTGGACAGGAGGGCAATGCGTTGGTAGTTGCCACAGTCATCCCTGTCACCCTTTTTAAAAATGACGATAATGTTAGCATTATGTAAGTCGGCATGAATTTTTTCGGTGCACCACATTTTGAAGAGCAGCAAGTGAAGCTTGTTAGACAGTGTTTCTCCTCCTACTTCAGCTGGTATACTATCAGGACCTGGTGCTTTGTTCTTCATTTGTTTAATTGCTTTGCAGACCTCCTCAGGTGTTGGTGGGTTGGCGAGAGTTTCCCTGTTTGGATGCTGAGGATGGAGTTGATGGTGTCGTCAGTCACATTTGATTCTTGATTTAGAAGCTTTTGGTAGTGTTCCTTCCTGCGCTCTTTGATAGCTTCGTTATCCTTAAGAAGGGTACTATCATCTTCGGATCTCAGAGGTGTGAGGCCACATGAGTTTGGTCTATACAGGGTCTTTGTCTCTCAAAAAAAAGTTCCGCATATCATGTCTGTCAGCGAATGTTTGGATTTCTTTTGCTTTGTCCTCCCACCATTTGTTTTTGATTTTTTGGATCCTCCTTTGAACTTCAGCTATGAGCTGATGGAAGGAGCTCTGCTTCTGACTGGATAGTGGTTGGTTTTGCCAGTTGCAGAAAAGCTTTTCTCTTCTGAGAAAGGGCTGTAGTCTGTGGTGTTGTCGTCAAACCAGTCCTGATGGCAGCAGGTAGCAGGGTGAATGGATTCCTTGCAAACCTCATGGATGGTCTGTTTTAGGGCTTCCCGGTCATCTTCGACACTTGTGTTGTCATTTCTGGGTGTGTATATGGACAGTTTTTCACTGAGGAGTGTTTGGAAGTTCTCTTGGTGCACTGAGGATTGAAGTGTTTGGATGCTGTATTGCTGCCTGTGTGATTTGGATTGCTTTCTATGTTTCAGTGCAATCTTGATGGACATGACTGACCTTACCAGGTGGTGGTCAGTCCAGCAATCATCGACTCCTCTCATGACACTGGTGATTTGGACATCTCTTAGATCCTGTGTTCTTACAATGACATAGTCTAAGAGGTGCCACTGTTGTGAGCGGGGGTGTTGTCCAGTTGTTTTGTACTTGTTGCTTTGTCTGAAGATTGTGTTTGATCATATAGTTGTGCTCTGCACATTTGCTAAGTAGAAGGATGCCATTGGCATTGGTCTTGCTCACTCCTTCCTTCCCAGTGGTGCTACTCCATACTTTAGAATCTCTACCAACTCTTGCATTAAAGTCCCCTAAGAGGATTATCTCACTTGTTTTTGGAATGGATGACAAAATTTTATCAAGGTCAGTGTAGACTGATTCCTTCTGTTCTTCAGTGTCAAGAGTTGGTGCAATATGCATTGATGATTGTGACAAATGATTGATTGACCAGTTGGATGCGGAGGGTCATAAGGCGCTTGTTGATGCCGACAGGGAGCTCAGTCAGGTGGTTGACTAGAAGGTTTTTGATTGCAAAGCCACCACCATGTATTTGCCTGTTGCTTGCTGGTTTTCATTTCCAGAAGAAAGGGTAACCGCTTCCCTCTTCCCTCAAGCGGCCTTCATCTGTACATCGTGTTTCGCTGAGAGCAGCGATGTCGACGTTGTACCATGAGAATTCTTGGGCCGCAATTGCTGTTCTGCATTTGGGTCTTTCACTTTTTGATTAGTCTAGTCGGGTATGGACATTCCAAGTTGCAAGAAACATTTTTGTTTTTCAACTGCAATGGGAGTGATCCCTCTGGACATGGTTATCCAGTCAGGTATGATGGGATAGCCTATATTTGGGGCACCTTTTCTAGCCCATTCCCCGTATGGGGTGAGCAGAGGGGTTCCTAAAAAGGCCTGCTCAGTCTTGAAAGCTGCTGCTGAAAATTCCCCCTTATCCCAGTCCAGGAGCACATGTCTGAGCTGCCACCTTGACATGATGGAGAAGCTTGCATAAGATCCTAAGAGCAATGCCATCTGGAGTCCTGTTCTCCTGGTAGGGTCACCCATGGTGGTAAGGTTGAAGGCGAGGTACTACACAAAATGCAGCACAACCCAGTATAAGACCTCAATGGTAGACCAGGTAGATGAAAGAGTATCACCTCTCAACAGCTGTGAAGGTGGATGAAGGCTGCAGTGGAGGAGAAAACCCTGGTGGTCTTGGACCTCCTTGCAACTGGACACATGTGCCTCTTCCTCTAAGATTTTTGTGAATGCTGGTGTGCATCAGCTCCCCCACATTAAATTACTCATGCGCAGGCTTTTTTACAGGAAGAACTTTTTTCCCCACCCCTACCCATAAAAGTCCTGTGCCATTGGGCGAGTGGCAACGGGGATAGGTGAAGTGATCACCAGGAGTCCATAGACACAGACCCACACACAGGTGGTGACGGCAAGATGGTTTAGCTATGAAAATCATGACTATCGGTACAGAATCCTGCCCTGTGCCCTATCATTGCATCCAGGTATTCATGATCTTGTTAGCCAGGCTGAGGAATCTGTAAACACCTATACATATTTCTGAGTGATTTTGTTCTTAGAGTATCATCTTAGGATATCTTGTAGGAGGTGACCTAAAGGCCTTTTCTTTCTTCAGAAACATCAGTTGGGGTCACGTTTCTAGGTTCATTAGGGTAAGGAAAAATAACAAAATGAAATACAAACTTCACCAAATATTCTCTCTCCTAAAATATTTGACATGATTATTTCATACAAGGACCTTGGATATACTTGGAAAAATCAACCTACCTTTCCACACCACTAAAACTGATACCTTTTTATAGATATCAAAACACATCCAGGCTAGCATGTGCTAACAATAATAGGAAAGTAGTGTGTCACATCGATATGGCTCATAAGGATTCTGAAGTTATAACAGGACAAAACAGAATACAAGAAATACATGAGGCAGAACAGTGCTTAGATTAGACATCCTAAAACTGGTTGGAGGAGTGTTGTGCTCCAGACTGTAAATTAGTAGAAGCACATAGATACTCAGTATTGAATTAAAATGGCCCAGCGCTGTACCTGAAAGCTGGGTGTCTGTCTGTCTGTTTGAACTACTACATACATATTGGGGTAATCCTGCACCAAATGCTCATGTGGATACCTTTGTGTAAAACTTTACACCAACTATATTTTTGGAAATATTGGTATTCACTAAGTATCTGTGTTCTTATTTTCCTGTGCATTTTAAATGTTTACCGAGTGCAGATTAAGGATAATTGGTCCCAGATCTACCAACATTTTACACCTTCTTTGCCAGTTTCTTAAACTTGAATACAGTTACTCCTTTCCTCATTGCCTCACCCACAGCTGTCAGTCTCATTTTCAAATCCGGTTCATCCAAGAGCCAGATAGGGTAATGCAGTTACAGCAGTATTTTTTGTTCAGTCCATAATTCTACAATGACTCTCTTAAATTCACCAACACCGTATGTTTGCGCCAAAAAGGTTATAGATAAATGATTCTGATAAAAGTTGGTTTTATAGGGCCCCCCTAAAAAGATTTTATATACATATTGTGCAACTAACAATTATTTTAATTTCTATTTTATTAAAAATAAGTTTACAGTGCTTTCCTTCTCTTGCTTTTCTTATCTTCATTCCAGTTTTTTCTCTAGCATGTAATGTCTTTTCATTGTTAATACAATCTCTCCTCTCCCTCCACACACTTTTCGCTGTATTTTCATTTTTGCCCTTATTTTCCATATCCCTCGCTTAACCTCTGCGTCTCATCCTTGCCTCCCTCCCAGTTTCTTCCTCATCCCTTTCCCTCATTTGTTTCTTCACCGCTCCTTACTTTCCCCATGAATTGCCATTCCTCTTGGCCTCTAAATGCATTGCTCCCATTGATCTATCCAAGCTTCACTTCTCAAATGCTGCTGGAGATTCTTGGGACTAGATGTTTGTTTCCTGTGATGGCTCCAGATATAAGTTACAAGCCATATGTGTTTCTAGTGTCCTCAGATTGGACTGCATATTCATTTATATGCTTGTTTTCTTTGCAGTGAGACCAAATTTTGAGGAAGGTGGGACAACAACAACAGGGAGGAAACACGAGTTTATTCGCTCTGAGAGCGAGAACTGGCGCATCTTCAGGGAGGAGCAAAATGGGGAAGATGATGATGGAGGCTGGCGACTGGCTGGGTCACGGAGGGATTGTGAGAGGTGGCGTCCTCATAGTCCAGGTGAGAGGAGATCTGAGAAGGGAGTGGAGCAAAGTAGTTGAAGGAAAAGGGCAGTGAGTGAACAGGGACTGGAAGGCAAAAGGCTTATGGAAAAAGTAGGAAGAGAGGTTCATGCTATTTTGTTCACTAAACAAAATTTAAGTTTGTGCTATGAACTTCTAAACATACAGCCACATGATGACAAGCTCCAAAGTGTGTATTTAAAAAAAAAATACACACGCGTGCTTGTCTCCTCCAGCCACTGAGCTTCATTTAAGAAGGAAACCAGATTTATTCTTTGAGTATGTGTCATTGTGGATCCTACTGTAGGTCTATGTGCACCTCATACACGCGAGATCAGAATCTTTTGAATAGCATTGTCTGGGGTTGAGCATACAGCCTATGCCTCCTTTTGCTCCCATGTGAGGTCATAAAGGTTGGATCAGCCTTGACCCTGCCTGAGGCAACGAGATGGAACTGGGCATGTATTAGACCTGCTAAGCTTCCTTGAGCTTCAAACTTAATTCCACATTAGTTGTGTTTTGTGATGATTCCTTCTTCACTTCCTTATTTTTCTATTGATTTTAATGTCCTAGGAAAATAAAGAGCAGGGTGGGGAGAAAGAAAAAGCGAGACTTTCTGTATATTCCACTGTACAGCAGAGCAAGGTGCTTTGCTACAACCACCGCAGCAGACTCCAAGCCTTCAGGGTTTAAGCTCTCTCTAACCTGTGAGGGACTGATCCGTTCATTGATGGGCATAATCAGTGCCTTTCCTGTTTGTGGGAAGAGTTGCATACATAAGTATGTGATGTGTAAATCATTCATGTTGAGGACTTATAAGTCAAGGGAAGTATGTCTCAAATGTCACTTGCTGGAGCAATCAATGTGTGTTACCTCGGATGCGAAGGAGACTTCCAACTCTAAGGTACGCGGGAGGGGTCATCCTCAGTGCCCATTGAAGCAGACGTTACACTCAAGGTAGGGAGAAGAATGTAGGAAAGAGAACCTCCTTATGACACCAGTCCCATCGATGCAACTGACTCCGGCAATAACTTGGCGCCAAAGCTGATGCCAGCACCCGAATTTATGGGTAAAACTGAAAGAGAAGGTTAAGCTGAGACCAGACATGGCTTCAAAAATAGAGAGGCAAGAAGAAACACCACTTCTCTAAGGATAAGAACAAGTCCTTCACCAAAGAGCACTGCCGAAAGGACAGACATTGCCGACATCGGTGTTTGCAAAAGCATTGGCACTGACACAAAATTCAGAACCAAGATACCCCCACATGAAATCTGAGGGATCCCCTTCAGAGACAACATCAGCAAGAACATAGCACTGGACACTGAAATCAGAGCGGAGACCTCATCCCTCAGTACTGCCATTTGAGGAATGCCGTTCCTTGTTAGCATCTCCAGTCTGTGCGTTTTCTCTGGCTTTGAACAGAGAGGCCTCCCTGCTACCATTCACAAGTTACTTCAGATCTGGCCCAGGAAAACCTCACCACAGGGCACTGACCTTACACAGGCATGAATGGCAACTGGTTGACCAGGACATGACCCATTCAGCATGCCACCGTACCATACTGGCCCTATTGCCAATAGACTTTTTTTTGTCACTGCAGACAACCCAAAATGCCAGAACTTTTGCTTTGGGGAGGCCTGAATTCAGAATCACTACTCAATACCTTCCTTCTGCAGTAGAACAGGGGCTTGCTGTAGGCCTTCCCACTGATTCCCTTGATTCCCAGGGTGACTTCCAAAATCAAGAGACAAAGCCGCAGTCATTCTGGTGGTTCTGTACAAAGGCAGATCTGGCTCACAAAGCTACTGTAGTTGTTCATCCAGCTCACAGGCCACAGAATCACAGCCATATACTCCATCGAGACCTGAAATCACTGCACCTGACTTTGTGGCTGTTCACTGTCTAAGTACCAAGGGCAGACTGCTCCCTGTAGTTTCAAAAAGTCCTATTTCAAAACAAGAAAACATCTATCAGAAGGACAAATTCTTTCAAGTCAAAAAGGTTCTTGATATGGGCAGTCCAAAATGATCTATACCCAGCCCAGGCCTTTATACTTAAGATCATTGAGTACCTAACACATCTCAAGGAGGCAGGTCTCTCGCTCAGTTCTAACAAAGTCCACCTCGCAGCAATTTCAGCTTGTCAGCTGCCTGTTAAGTCACATGGGGGGTCTTCTCTCACCTCATTGTAGTGAAGTTGCTGAAGGAGCTACTTCATACATATCCAAAGAACCCACTCCTGTCTGGGACCTCAGTGTATTTTTGCTCCCTGCACGCACCACACTCTGCAAAGAGTCTTCCTAGTGGCTATCAATTTGGTCAAAACAGTGAGTGAGCATCACATGCTTGTGGGTGACCCTCCCTGTACAACATTCCACAGGGACAAGGTAGTGCTGAGACCTCCTCCGAGATATGTCCGTTAAGGAGTTCCAGAATTTCTCCTAAATCAATCCAACTTATGTATTGACTTCCCAAAACTATATTTGGCACTGGGAGAAAAATTACACATACTAGATGTATCCAGTTGTCGGCACTGGATCCCACAGCCCACCCTCCATCTCTCCTGTTGGGTTTCTTTAGCTATCATGGGCTTTCAACTGGGAGGATCGCGACTGCTTCGCCCTTTAATGCCCTCACACAAGAGCTTGAGGAGGCACATGAACTGTGTGACCCCAGTGTATGCTGCTATTTTTAAAAAAATCCAGTCTTGTGCACATGAAACACACACGCACTCCAGTGGCATCCACATTGTTTACAACATCTCAAAAAATGACGGTTACTGTAGGGTAAGGAGCCATTCTTGCAATTACTACACACTCTTCTCTCCCCTCCATTATCTCTTCTCTTCAAACTATCTGTTTGTTTTTAGTAGTTAGTAATAAGCCTGAGGTTAGACTAATGTATTATCAGATGTTTTCTGTTACGTGGGTGGAGGAGAAAGAGTTTGTTTGTCATGGAGATTGATTCATCCTGTTCTTTCCTCAGACATACTGTTGCTTTGTTGCACAGTTCAGTTTTAATTACAACTGCTAAAACAGCACCTCAGGACAATCGGATGTGAGGTGTTACCCAGGATAGGCTTGCAATATAGGTGTACTTTAATCTCGTATCAATTGGTTACTCTTATAAAGAAGAAGATACGGACCTTATGAAGTTAGAAGTTCAGAAGTTTGTGTATGTCAATTAGTTCCGTAGTACACAAACTCCATAGAAACCTTCTGGAAGTTCCCTGTCGTTCACTTACAAGAAATCTTATTGCCTGTTTGAATTTTGATCTGTATTGTAGATTGCTGGCCAAATAATTATAGGTTAATCTAGTTATAAATACTAGATAGGTATAAAATCTGTGATTCTTAGAATGCTTCATACTTTGAAAGATCCTCTAGCATTTGAGATGAAATTGCCAGACTCCTGACATAGAAGTGGATGAATTAACAGGTATACCACACTGATGTTTCAGCTCGGATGGCTATGGTTTTGTTTGAATTTTTCTCTTAATCAGTAGTAGGTCACAGGCCCCTGAAAACAGTTTTAATACCTTCCTGTTTTTGCACTGAGCAATCTGTTTAAATCAACAATGGTGTAACCTGGTTCCACTTGCCCATTTCAGAGTCTTTAGACATTACCAACCATATGTGCTACTAAAAATAATCAATGAAACCCTTCCAACAACTTGCCTGCTTCCATTTATTTAGCTCAGCCTTTTCCTTTCAGAATGGTCTCTGCGTATACCCACATACTAGCATGTATGTACCTGACAACCTTTTATGGGTTTAGAAAAGTGTCAGGTCACACTGCACATGAATTTATGTATGGCTTGCTCTTGCACAGGATAAGCAGCCTGCAGCTGTCCCAATTTCTTTTTGTTCCTTTTGTTAATAAATAGTGGGTATTTAAAATCCAAATCTTGTTTCCTAATCTTATGAGTTTATTTTTTGTACTACTTGAAATACTTTTTTATTGGTGGTTAACCCAGTGAGAGGCAGTTGCCTAAGGTCTGCTCAGCTTTTGAGACTTCAGGCAGGCATATTGGGATCAAGAAGACAGGCCAAAGTTACTGCTGTTAAAGCAGTCTTTTTATACCCACAGACTTATCTTTTAAGATCCTTGCTGGAATCTGCTTCATTGATTCTGAAGTTTTTAAGTCCCATGAATCCAGAATCATAGGACTGGAAGGGACCTCGAGAGGTCATCTAGTCCAGTCTCCTGCACTCATGGCAGGACTAAGTATTATCTAGGCTATCCCTGACAGGTGTTTGTCTAACACGCTCTTAAAAATCTCCATTGATGGAGATTGCATAACCTCCCGAGGCAATTTATTCCAGTGCTTAACCACCCTGACAGTTAGTAACTTTTTCCTGATGTCCAACCTAAACCTCCCTTGCTGCATTGTCCTATCCTCATTGTCCTATGCCCCTTGCTTCTTGCCCTATCCTCAGAGGTTAAGAACAACAGTTTTTCTCCCTCCTCCTTGTAACAACCTTTTATGTACTCAAAAACTGTTATCATGTGCCCTCTGTCTTCTCTTTTCTAGACTAAACGAACCCAATTTTTTCAATCTTCCCTCATAGGTCATGTTTTCTAGGCCTTTAGTAATTCTTTTTGCTCTTCTCTGGACTTTCTCCAATTTGTCCACATCTTTCCTGAAATGTGGCGCCCAGAATATTTGAAATAAAGTTCTTTATCATCAGACTTTCATGTCACCCTTGCCACAATTGGATCAGTGCGCAGTTCTCTCTCCCTCTCCTGGAGATACTGAAGCTGGGACCATACTCTGTCTTGATAGTCAGCCTCTGTGTCTATCTCTAGATTTCCAGTCCCAGTCTCTAAGGACTCCTCCTAGTAATGCACTGCCATGGCTTTCCAACTATTCTTATTGTTGAACAGAATCCGAAGAGAGCTCTAAGTGTCATACTTCAGACGGTCATGGGCTTCCTCCAGATCCCATTCTTGCACTCTGACAGCTCTATGAGAAGAGTAGAGCCAGAGATTGGAAACCATGATGGAGAGACAGCTGGGTTCCAGCACCATATCCGTTTCCTCATTGTCTATATTTGATGCCTTGGGGGATGCCCCTGGCATCAAGTTGAACATCTCTGCTCCCTTATAGAAGCAGATCACCTAGAAGAGAGGCTTCTCTGTACAGTTGCAAGAGGTCTTTTGTTGATACTGATCAACCTGCTTACACGGATTAGCAGAACTAGCTCCATCAGCTTCAGAGCAATGAGCAACCTTGGCAGTGGAAGACCAACTTCAGAAGATTTCTTCCTTGTCTCCTTTGAATACATCATCCCTATCACCAGATGAGGTTTAGGTACTGGCGGTGTCTTCCTCTGTACTTGATGGCTTCAAAGTCTACAAAGAGCGTCTCAGAAGAATGACGGCTTCTCTTGGTAGAATTCTCACAAGCTCATTGACATTCTGCACCCAGCTAAGGCAGGAAAGGTAGCTCCTTCTGTCAGTGAGGTCATTTTGTAGCCCATCAAGACCGTGGGCAAACCCTTTTATCAATTCCACCAATAGCTAAACTTACTGAATGCAAATATCAAGTTCTATCCCAAGGGTTTGAGCAGGTTGATTCATAACCTGTGGTAGGTTCACTAGTAGTAACAGCAGTAAAAAAGAGAGACTGTCAAGACTGGGCCAAAGTTCTACCCCCAAAGAAGGGGGTGCCCAGAAACTAGACTTTGTTGGGGGAGAGATGTATTCAATGGTGAGATTACAGCTGGACATTGTCAATCACCAGGCTGTATTGGCACAGTATGACCATTCTAATGGGGAGGCAATGTCAGTTTGCGAGTAAATTGCCAGAAACCTCTAGGGAACCAGTTCCAGTCTCTTGTCGCAGAAGGCCATCAGGCCTTTCAATCACCTCTGCAGGCTTCCTGCGGAGCAGTAGATTCAACAGCTAGAGCTACGGTCCTGGGGCCGGTTTTGTTCAATATCTTTATCAATGATCTGGATGATGGGATTAATTGCACCCTCAGCAAGTTCACAGATGACACTAAGCTGGGGGGTGAGATAGATACGCTGGAGGGTAGGGATAGGGTCCAGAGTGACCTAGACATATTGGAGGAATGGGCCAAAAGAAATCTCATAAGGTTCCAACAAGGACAAGTGCAGAGTCCTGCACTTAGGAAGGAAGAATCCCATGCACCGCTACAGGCTGGGGATCGACTGGCTAAGCAGCAGTTGTGCAGAAAAGGACCTGAGGATTACAGTGGACGAGAAGCTGGATATGAGTCAGCAGTGTGCCCTCGTTGCCAAGACGACCAACGGCATATTGGGTTATATTAGTAGGAGCATTGCCAGCAGATCAAGGGAAGTGATCATTCCCCTCTATTAGGCACTGGTGAGGCCACACCGGGAGTATTGTGTCCAGTTTTGGTCCCCTCTGTACAGAAGGGATGTGGACAAATTGGAAAGAGTCCAGCGGAGGGCAACGAAAATGATTGGGGGCTGGGGCACATGACGTATGAGGAGAGGCTGAGGTAACGGGTTATTTAGTCTGCAGAAGAGAAGAGTGAAGGGGGGATTTGATAGCAGCCTTCAGTTACCTGAAGGGGGGTTCCAAAGAGGACGGAGCTAGGCTGTTCTCCGAGGTGGCAGATGACTGAACAAGAAGCAACTGTCTCAGGTTGCAGTGGGGGAGGTCTAGGTTGGATATTAGGAAACACTGTTTCACTAGGAGGGTAGTGAAGCATTAGAATGGGTTACTTTGGGAGGTGGTGGAATCTCTATCCTTAGAGGTTTTTAAAGACTGGCTTGACAAAGTCTTGGCTGGGACGATTTAGTTGGTGTTGGTCCTGCTTTGAGCAGGGGATTGGACTAGATGACCTCCTGAGGTCTCTTCCAATCCTAATATTCTATGATTCTAACACCGTGACAGCAATAACTATGTGCCGTTACTTGTGGTTTTAGTTTTGGATTCCTGCAGAAGTACAGCTCAGGATTGATTGACTCCTTTTCAAGGGCTGTGCCTTATTTTCATCCAAGATGGATGAGGCTTTATATGCAATAGGATTCTAGAGCAGTCTTAAAAGTCTGTAAGCCTCTACATGCTGGCCACACAGGGTACGTCTATACTGCAATAAAAACCCCGCAGTGCCAAGTCTCAAAGCCTGGGTCAGTTGACTCGGGCTTGGGCTGCAGGGCTAAAAATTGCAGTGTAGATGCTTAGGTTGGAGTCTACAGGTACTGCTAGAGAGAAAACTCTCCTGCACTGATACACAAGATTTGCACGCACACACCTACAGAGTAATCGGCATATATAACACATCTTGAAGAACAGTTTTGAGTAGTATTTTCTACTGCATGAATCCGATGAAGTGAGCTGTAGCTCACGAAAGCTTATGCTCAAATAAATTTGTTAGTCTCCATGGTGCCACAAGTACTTCTTTCGTTTTGCGAATACAGACTAATACTGTATACTGTAGCGAATACTGCTACTCTGAAACCTCTTTTTTCCTGGTGCTTCTGTTTTGCTGTCATATCTAGCATTGTTGGTTCTTCACTGAATGGAATTTCCTTCTTGTGGTTAAGACATAGTTTTAGTTAAGTGTACATTTGTCATTTAGTTGTTTCACTCAGGTTTTCATTCCTCCTCATTTTAGAGGGACTTTCAAGTTTTGAATATTTCCTTAGTCTTATCAGGATGTTGGAATGTTTTGCTTTAAATTCTGTAAAAATGTTTACAAATAATATAAGAATTCAACACAAAACATGCCGCTTCTTATAGTCTCTACCTTTTCTTAGTTTACCATTTAGAAAAATATTTTTACGGTTCCTTTCCAGTTACCTGTATGTTTTAGGCCTCATCAAGAGTGTTAGGACTTGCTACTCTCCATCAGAAAGGATCTGCTGAAGAGATGTATTTATCAAAGAGAAAAATATCTGTTACTGGAGTTCTCTGAAATATATTTACCCCATTAATCCATTCTTATTGCATCTACATCTTTGCTTAAGCATTTCTAGAGATTTTAATCCAGAATGAAAGCTTCTGGGGGAACAGGCTCTAAGTTCTTTAAAAACTGTTTTACTTTAAATCAGAATACAGAAATGAAATAGAACAGACTTTTGCATCAGAATACTGTAACGGTTGTGTCAGAATATTAATTTGCTATATTGCACAATCCATCTAATATATGTTTTCAAGATATAAACAGAGCATATTAAGCTATATATCTAACAAAAAATAGGAAAAAAAATATATATACAATATGGCTGAGCCAATATTGGAGCCTTATCCTTTTGTATTTCCTTGTTAAAATGTAATTTTAACAGCTCCACCTTAATTTTCACTGACTATTGTTTACATTAAATTTCCTGGATTTGTAAATGGAAAATAAAGAAAAATAAATTTTGCTTAATAGTATTAGCACTTAATTGGGCAGTTTTTAAAATTGATACCTCAATGGTGGGGAGAAGCATAGAAAGCAAAGGAAGCATTCTTCATTCCAAGAAGTAACTGTTACTGTGTTGTTGAAAGTTTTGTTTTGTGTTTTAAAAAAATATATATATCAGTCACTGATGGGCTAGTTTGGTTATCCTACTGAATCAAATCGTGCCTAATTTTGTAGGTCTCATTTTGGTGCTTTGGCTACGTTTCATGACATGTAACTCCTTTTTAGGCTGTTTTTTTAACAGTGACTTCAGATGTGGGGCTTTATAGAAGGAAATAGTCTAAGAACTCCAGCTATTTTTCTTTAAAATGCCCGGCTAGATTGTACCCTATAGTGGCATTCTGAATTTTTGTCACTATTTGTCCTCTTCTTTTTTTTCCCTACCCCATCACCCTTCCAAATAAGTTTTTTTGTCCTGTGAGACTGTCTTGTAAAGTTACTTTCCCCCTCCTTTAGACGGTCCTCGTTCTGCAGGCTGGCGCGAACCTATGGAGCGACGGCGAAGGTTTGAATTTGATTTCCGAGACCGGGATGATGAGCGGGGTTACCGACGAGTGCGGTGTGGTAGTAGCAGTATGGAAGATGACAGGGACAGTCTCCCTGAATGGTGCTTGGAAGACGCAGAAGAAGAAATGGGAACATTTGACTCATCTGGGGCTTTTCTCTCGTTAAAGGTGAGAACCTTCCTTGTATTCTGTATATGATGTGAATAGATTTCCTGTTGTGGCAAGTCGTCTGTAAAGTTATTTGTGTTTATTGTATTTATAGAAGGTTCAGAAGGAGCCAATCCCCGAGGAACAGGAAATGGATTTTCGACCTGTGGAAGAAGTTGAGGAACATTCTGACTCTGAAGGGGGTCATGGTGAAGAAGCCAAAGAGCTTGAAAAGACAACCAAGAGGGAGGGGGATAAAAAAGATACAATAACAGCAGGTAAGAATGATTTCTTGGGTATCCATAATACACCGCATTCTTAGATTTCAACCTCCTAAATTAAACCTAAACTTTCAAATGTTACAGAGGCAGCAGAAGAAGCAGTCAGAGCATCTTCACCATCTACCCGGTCAGGTACTCCACCAAAACTCCAGCCACAAGAACCACTACAGGCCAGTGTATTTGAGAGGAAGGAAGAGTGTATCCCAGAACGAACAGAAAAAATGGAAGATAAAGAGAATCAAACGGCAAACACTCCACCATCCAAAGTGCCCAGTAGAGGAGAAGGTAATAGACTGAGATACATATGATGTTTGGTATCCCTGGGAGGGAGTACTGGTTAGTTTATATCTTCAGAGAGATGACAAAGGTGGGTATTTGGGGCAGAAAATTTGCAGAGTTAATCAGCTGCTCTCATAAGGTTTGTGGAAAGTGCTTCCAATTTTTATTAAATTGGCTGGGAGATCTTTATTCTAGTGCTTACAGGTTACTGTGTGTTATCTTTCTCAAATGTTTAACTTTGTAAGAACCATTTTCCTATGATCTGTATGTATGTTGTATGTGTCAGAGGAATTTCATGGCCCACTTTTGATTCTTTCTCTAGATCTGACTTCTGCTGTTCAACCTTTGCCACAGATCTCTCCAGCTACAGTTTCTCCTGTTCATCTTTCTCCTCCTCTTTCCAATACGAATCCTGCTCTAAAGCCAGTTCAAACATCAGTCTCAGCTGCTCCAGGCATGGGCAACATTTCTGCTGATCCAGATGATGAAGAGGGTCTCAAACACTTAGAGCAGGTAGAATTTCTCTAATTTTTTTAAATTCCTCCTCTGTTTACAGAATATCAGAAAACAGAAGAACACTGAACGAATGAACCGTTTCTGATGGAACTATTAAAAAAAAAATAGAGCAATGTAACTTGTAAAGTCCTTTGTGGGCAATAGTTTTTCAAGTCATTTCATACTCAGGCTACTTCTGTGCTATAGTCATTATGTTGAGAAAAAAATCAAAGCATGTAGTTCAATTTCTCAATATTTGAGGTTCCCTCTGGCACTGTCTGCTTCCAGTGGAGTTCAGGTAACAATTTATTTCTTTAGTAAATGTCAGAAGTCAAGTCATAAATCTGGCAATCAGTAACCCTCTCTCACCAGTATAATCTCTTACTAGAGATTCTGTTCAGTAATATATCATGAATTAACCAAAGTATCATAGCCTTCAAGTAACAAGTAGACTTTCTGTATGCCCAGATCATGTGATGGAGCATTTTAGAAATCGTATAAGAAAGTTTCAGATATGCATGTTTTCCTTGTCATGTGTAAACTGCATTCTAGAACAGCTGAATAAAAGGGATCATAGTAATTAGTAGTAGGTGAGGCTTCTCCCATGGTAGCATATCTATTTCTGTGTTCTGTTCCTGACTCTGTTATTGGTTGTATGAGACCTGTTGGGCAAATCCCTTTAATATCTCTTTGCATCAGCTTATCCATATGTAAAATTGGGCACAATATCTAACTCAAAGGGTTATTGTGGGACTTCAGTGTTTCTAAAGCCATTGGAGAGACTTGCACAGAGTTGTTGTAGAGGTGTGGAGTACGTTATTAAAGGTGCAGTTCTCCAGTCTGTTAACCCCCTTGTAGCCCACCAAATATGGTTTTTGAGCTTTCTAGTCCTGACGTTTGTGATCGACACCAGGCTGTTTCATTAGTTACATCTTATGCCATCATGTGTGCGCGCTAATTGTAATACAGTATTTTCTAACATGTGTCTTGCTCTCTACTGCAGCAGGCAGAGAAAATGGTGGCATATCTGCAGGACAGTGCATTGGATGATGAGAGACTAGCAGCAAAACTTCAAGAGCACAGAGCAAAGGGTTCCTCCATGCCATTACTCCATGAAGCCATGCAGAAGTGGTACTACAAGGATCCGCAAGGAGAAATTCAGGGTAGGTCTGTGCCCTTTTCACTTCCTCTTTTGCTTCACAGAACTGTTAAGAGAAGTTGACAACAAATTTATTCAACCCCCAAAATGTACCAAAAGAACGCTGTGCTACTGTGTAGGGAGAAGAGCCATTGGTGCAGGGATTTCACAGTTCTAGTGAGAGATTTAGAAGAGGTATCCCTTTACCCAATACATCCCATGTCCTGTAGACTGCCTTTTGGCTCATTAGACTCTTCTATAAGTTTAAGTTAGAACAAATCTTAAATTGTCTTCTTACATGTCAGTAGCTAATCAGATCTCCTGATACCATGGGACCGAAAATCTATAGACCCTTGCTGTCAATATTGGAAAATACTCAATAGACTTGCTGTGACACACAAAAGAGAGGTTTCCTGACATCCGTGTCCCCAGCCAAGCTCCTGAAAGTGAGTTAAGATATCTCCCATCATCTATATATTGAAGATATAGAAACAATGCCATTAAGCTAGAAATATTGTGTAAGTACTTCATTTTCCAAAAGATAAATGGGGATGTGAGAGCTGCACTTGATCTAAATTGATCAACCTATTTGAGGTGAAAAAATAAGTTCATAGTAGAAGCAGTCTCTGTAAGGTACTTACTGATACCGGTAGATTGTAAATTTAACACACCAGCACATAACCCAATTGGGAGAAACATCCCATTTATCTGCATTTCTGCTATCTCATGCGATGCTTCAAGTCCCAGAGTCTTTACCAAAATAAGACTGAGGCTGGGGGCACTCCCATGGGAGTTGGAAACAGGCATTTGACTATTGTAGGATACCTATGTGTTGGAGACCTCTTGAGGAAAACAGTTCATACAGAGCACTAAACCACCTTAATCTTCGTGCAATAGCATGGGTTTCTGGTAGGGATGTAAATAGCAGTTTTAAAAAAAAGTAAAAGTTTAAACTATTAAACTGTATAATTTATATTAAACTATATAATTTTACCCGTTAAACATTTAACCATTAAGGAGTTCACAGCATAAGCGAGGAACTAGTGGTATGGGGTGGGGTGGGGGGGTGCTGCAGCACACCCATGTTTTACATGGTTGTCCCAGCTGCCAGGACTCTGGGTGTGGGCAGACAGCAGAGTTTAAACATTAACCGAATACATTACCAATAAGACTGATGCTTACCGGTTAACCGGTTAACATTTTGCATCCCTAGTTTCTGGTCAATGTGGAGAAGAACCACCTGTTTCTAATACTGAAGGCACAACACCTGAAAGTAACTCTGGACACAGCCAAAGATCATGTCTTAATTTCCAATGACATGCAACTGAAAATTGCTGACTTGATTCAAAAGTCAGCTACTTTCTGGTCAATAGTAAGCTTCTTAATGCAGCTCCAGGACATGCTAGTATTGTGTGGGCAAACTCTCTAGTGGGCCCGTATCAACAAGGCCGTTAAAGATTTCTGCTCCCTTTCTTACTTTGTCTCATTCTGTGCCACTGCAGCCTTTGTCAATAGTTATACCAAAGGCATATCAATAACTGATCATGTCTCAGAGGCTTGCAATATGTACAGAGTTGTTTAGTTAATTCTCCATTCCAGGGATCCCAGTCACTGTTATGAACATCCTATTGTACAGGCTATTAGTATGCAAAGGTCTAGAGAGGGAGAAGCACATTCTTACCTGAGAATCTGTATATATCTAGCAATTCCACCCTGTCAAGATTACACTGGAAAAGCTATAGAATAATTAGTTTATTCTCTGAAGTTTGGTCAAATGCCTAAGTAAGTAGCTAACCTAATTTATTGTCAGCAATTTTGCGAACTATCTACTTCAGGTAGATTTTCCAAGAGTGGTCTGTGCCTGGCCCAGACTCAGAGGTATTGCTTACCTTCAAGCTTCTAGGGGTGATAGGAAACACCTCTGTGAAGTTTCTGGACATAAAGAGTATAGTAAAGGAATTGCCCAGATGAGCTTATTAATATTTTTTCCTTTACATTTGCTAATATAGTAGAGCCTAGAGGCAACAATCTGTCTTAGTTTGTGCTTGACACTGTACATACAACAAAATACCAGTCCCTGACCCAAAGAGCTTGCACTCTAAGCAAAGAGTGAATATATTCTCTAAAAATGCCAACTGCACAGGGGTCTCATTCCTGGGTCTGAGCTCAAAATAGGAAGAGTTCCCCTGTTTCTAAAGGTGTTTAGACCAATAAGGTCCATGATAGTGGAGCAGAGTGCAATTCAGGCCCCTGCTTGAACGTTGCTTGCTACTCACTGCCACGAGTACTTGTTGCCCTCTGAATGATTGGGAGTTCGTCCTTGACTGAAGTTGGAAAAAGCTCCTGTGGGAGGCTGTGCCATACTGGATATTGGAATCTGGTGAAGAGCTGGACCATTGAGTATAGTTCATTGTTGTTTGGATTTGGCCTCTAAAAAAGAACACTGTCCAGCTTTTCCTGTGTTTTTCTTTTGAGATATCCCTCATGGTTCTTACTCTACAGGAGAGAGAATCCTACACAGAGGGGAAAATTACTTAGTCTGTAATTCTGCTTCTCTGAAGACATCCTCTTGCAGGATTCTTACTAACCCTCTGTTCTTTCTTCACATTGGAGGTTACCATTTTTCAGGTGTATTTCTCTGCATATTTTTGATCTTATGTTGGCTATCTTTAATGGCTTTGTGAGAGTTTGTCTTCATTGTGTTTGAAAGAAGTGACTGAAATATTCAGTGGATCACATTTATACTGAGTGGGGGGGAAAGTGCAGCTTCCAGTGCGTGTGGTCCTGCCTCTTTACATCATTACTTTCAAAAATAAAATAGTCTTCAGATCTGAGGGAATTCTGACAGTCTTCTGCTAGAAAGCTAAAACCCAGGAGCAAGAATCTTACAAAATATCTTCAGAGAAGCAGAATTACAAGGTAAGCAATTTTCCCTTTCCTCCACCTTGCTGCTACTAAAATAATATCCCAAAGTGTGTAAATTATACAGAAAAATGCTGTACAAATTGCACCATATAAATCCTACACAGTACCTTTATTGTCAGAAGTGCTGAATTAACTGTTGTTTGAAGGAACAGATCTAGGATCTGGAATAAATGTGCAGTCCCATAAGTCATTCAGAACAGTAGAGCAAGATGAACTTTGAAGGTGTGAGCCACTGACATTTAGATATTGTATCTATTTTAAGAGTTCCATGCTCTTGGTTCCCTACACACTGGACTTGACTTTTGTGTCTTCGTGTATTGGTTGGTGATATTGCAGGTCCCTTCAGTAACCAGGAGATGGCAGAGTGGTTTCAGGCTGGGTATTTCACTATGTCCCTGTTAGTAAAGAGAGCATGCGATGAGAGTTTCCAGCCACTTGGAGACATCATGAAAATGTGGGGCAGGGTTCCTTTCACTCCAGGTCCAGCACCACCTCCACATCTGGTAAGCACTTGACAATCATCACAAGTCAAACAATGATTTTTTTTTAAATGAGAAATGTTATTCTTTGAGTACTGTCATAAATCCTTGATCTTGGAAGTTCATGTGCTCTCAGCATCAAGTTTGGAACCCTCTGGAAAACAGCAGCTCTTGGAGGAGAGGGGAGGGATTACTGCTTTCACTTAATTTTAAGCATATACTTGTGTTTTGTTATATCGAGGCATTAGGGCTTAGTCCTTAGTCCTGATGTCTGATAAAAGCGCTGATACTGCACGTTTTTTTGCATGATCAGAAGTTTTGATCAAAATGCATTCTTATCTTTACATACTGTTGGGTGTACCATTTGTCCTTCTTTCCATCACCTGTTCAGAGCAATATTAGAACTTGTAAATATTCACACAGTTAATAGTGGCTTATTCCCAAACACAGGGCGAGATGGACCAGGAGCGACTAACTAGACAACAAGAACTTACGGCCCTATACCAAATGCAGCACCTCCAGTACCAACAGTTTTTGATACAGTAAGATCAACAGTCTGAGATCTGCTAGTGGCTGTGTTCTGCTCTGCAGTTTTAATAAGTCTGGTTGAACTTCTGGACATTGTTTCCCTGGGCAGTAGGGCTGAGAATGCTGCAACTCCAACAGCAGTGGTCTTTCAACCTAGAGCTAGCTACCTCAGACACACTTTACAGTGTCTTATTCCTTAAGCAGTACATAATTACTCTGGTGATATGTGCGCACTCTCTCTTGTGCACGCTCGCGCTCTCTGTCTGTATGGTGGGGGGTGTGTGTGTGTGTATAGTATATATAAAATAATGCTATATAGATAGCACCTTGCCTGATCATAATGAATCCTGACCCTCCTTGCAAATGGTGTTCTGGGGATTTGGAGTCGGGTACGACAGAACATCTTCGGTGTTATGAGGAACATAGAAAACTCCATTTAGAACCCTCTTTTCCTCGGTTGACTCATTGTTTCTTGGAGATATGGGAAACTATTGAAGACTGTAGCGTGATATCAATTTTTGCCCAGTGAGGTGAGAATTGGAGTTCCTGGGGTCTGGCCCATTTCTAACAGCTTGTATGGGAGGAGGCTATAATAAAGAAAGCAGTTAAAGATCGGATAGCTTTTTTGATTGTGCTAAAGATGTATGCCATTTTCATGATCTTTGAATGATGGCTGTTAATATAGGATTGCTAAAGTCAAGAGGCCTATCATTGTAATAGGAATGTGGACATGACTAGATATTTTACAGCTAGCTGGACAATTACAAAAGTAGGGTCAGCATATGAATTATCTTTGTATCAATTTTGGGAAAGCGAAGTGCAGAAGGAGGTAGGAATGGTACAAAGTATAGAATTGCAAATTAGAACGGAATAGTCAGATTGCATGGTTGGAAGTGAGAGGGAGGAAATTTTGTTCTGCCCACATAGGCCAGTTTACTGTGGTTTTTATATCCTAACTCTTCTCAGATCCCATTTTGTGGTGTCCTTCAGGAATCAGTGTGAGTACATATAGATTGGTTTATTGGATTAGTGGGGATTAGACTGGGTGGAGACTGAGGATAATGTGGGACTTCCACAAACTGGATGTTACATAGTTTGATAGTTAACAAATTCGATTGGCTCTCTGCTTCTCTTTTGAAGACAACAGTATGCACAGGTGTTGGCACAGCAGCAAAAAGCAGCTCTCTCATCCCAGCAGCAGCAGCAACTGGCTCTCCTCTTACAACAGTTCCAGGCCCTGAAGATGAGGTGAGTTTTCAGACCTTTACTGATTACTGTCCATGTTAGGCTGTGGTTATTAGTGTGATGTTCTCCTGTTGTCTATATGTGTCTGTTTCAGAATTACTTGGTCATATCTAGGGTTGTGCGTTCAACTTTTTTCCAGGCAGTGTGGGTGTGAACTATTTAAAAAAAAAAAAAAAGCTGTGGATATTGAATACCTTTTTGTCCCTGGCTTCTGTTTGGGAGAGAACTTATGAAAATGAGAAGACTCTTCCAGTTGAAGTCCTGGCTTGGCACTGTTGTGGGGAAAATTGTCACCAAAGTCCTGGTCAGCATTGGTAAAACACTGTTATAAGGACACACAATGTGCTGGTATTCAACTAGCAGAGGCAGGTCAATTCTATAATTTCAGATGCCATTGAAAATGGTAGCCTGTGAACTACTGCTTATAGTATCATACTGGGAGACTAACCCAGCACTTGACAGAACAGTCTTCAGACAAGAGAGAACTTTCTGCGTAGTACTGTCAGCATCAGGTTTTTTCTTAAATAAAGGCTTGTAGGGAGGCGAATGAAGGAAAATGCAATGACATGTTACGGAACTAAAAATTTCCATTGTGTGTTCAGACTAGACCTGTCTTTGGAAGTGGCATGTTGAATCTTCTTGTTTGTATTACAGAATATCTGAACAGAACCTGATGCCGTCTGTAACTAGGTCTGTGTCAGTGCCGGATGCTAGCTCAATCTGGGAGCTTCAGTCAACAACCTCACAGCCCACAGGTAAGAGTCTACTTCTAGGAAAGTCCCTAGGTCCAGAACCAGAACCTTACTTTTAAACTATTGCATCTCTTTTTACCACTTGCAGGAGGTGAGATAGATCAGTGTTTGGGTATGTCCGCTTCCATTAGAAATGAAAAAACAGGTCTTCAACTCACCTCATGCTCGAGGATAAATTCCATTTTGAATGGCTAAGGAGGGCAAGGAGATAAAGCTGTGCAAAGAGACGTAAAAATGTAGCAAACTTCATTTTGTCCGGGATTTGGTGGTAAAGCCCAGCCTAGACCCCTCACCTTGGTGCTTCTGTGCCTCCCAGAAAAGTGTTGGGGTGATCAGGCCTTGCTCCCTGGGGTAGTAAGGAAGTGTGGCCTCTTACTGAACATAATTATAAGAGTGTAGCACACCATTATGTTTTCAGTATTTGTAATGTAGTAGTAACCAGAATACACAAGACTTCCCTCTGTAGTTGGCTTCTGCTAGTCTGCTTACTGTTGCTTGTGAATATTAATTATCCTATTGTCTGTATGCTCTTACTTTTCTTTGCTTTCCAGTTTGGGAAGGAAGCAGTGTCTGGGATCTCCCCATTGATACTGCAGCTCAGGGACCTGCTCTAGAACAACTTCAGCAGCTTGAGAAGGCCAAAGCCGCGAAGGTTAGAGACTATCATGCATCTGGAAAAAATGAGTTACACTGTAGAAGGACCTGTTGGTGTTCTAAACTAATAGTTATATTTTTATACTTGTAAATAAAACTTTCCCAGACATCTCTCTAGGGTCTTAAAGTGGGATTATTTTGATTATTGGGTCAAACCTAAACATTCAAATTAAATTTCCCCCTTTACAGTCAGAAGTGGGTAGGAACAGTAACTGTCAGACCTCACTGCTACTCTTAATCCCAGCCTCTTCTTGCACAAATCAGTTTAGGGAATAGTGAGTGCTAATTGTTGGGGACATTCACAGATATTCTAGAACCTTTTTATGAGTCATGGTACAAAATGGTGTAGGAAGTACCATTTGGGGATAACTTCACAGCAACTCTTCATAGCCTCTTAATTCAGGAATAGTTTTAAGGAGTGGCATAGGAGAACTGATTTGGAGAACAAGAAGTTGTGGTAGACCCCCAAGAAATCACTGTAAAGAATGTTATAGGAACTCAGATCTAGCCAGGAGATTCCCAGGTGGTATCATCAACAAAGAATGGTGTTGGTGCATCATATTTTAAGATACTGTAGTCTCAGAAGGAATCACTATAAAGAATGGTGTAGAAGTGCTTTACCTACTCTAGTCTTGTATCTAATTGTAGTTTTGTATAATTGTAGCTAGAGCAGGAGAGGAGAGAAGTGGAAATAAGGGCCAAACGAGAAGAGGAAGAGAGAAAAAGACAGGAGGAACTTCGAAGACAACAAGAGGAGCTTCTTAGGAGGCAACAGGAGGAAGAGAGGAAACGACGAGAAGAGGAGGAGCTGGCACGAAGAAAGCAGGTGAATTTTTTTCAACACAGTTTAAAACTAAATCTGTGTCAGTATTACTGCAGTTCTGTAGGAAAACCCACCTCCAAAATCTTGTGCAGTCTGATCTATCTCTAAAAAGTGTGTGTGAAGACAGTTTATAAGAAGTATTTTTACCAGGGGTATGTTGCTGAAATATATTTCCTTTTCAGTACTGTCTTAGCATGAGAAACTTGCCAGAGATTTCAGAACTGGGTTTTTGTGTGTCTGACCGTTCCAGTTCAAATTGGGTTCTGCTTTTTTGTTCATGAGTTAGGTAGGCTTATTCTGTGTAGGATTATGTAGTGATTCTCCAAAATGGCTCATAATTAGGGTGTCTGAATTTAGGTTTTAATTGTTTACAATACAGTATATACTACTGTAATGAGGAATGTATACAATATACCTTCCTCATTATGGTATATACCAGGAGGAAACCCCAATCAACCCTGATTTTTGGACATCAACATAAAACTCAAAAAATGCTAATTTCATTTAGGGGGGTTGATTTTTTTTAATAAACATAAAAAAAGACACACCCTAATTATAATTTTATGTTACATCTATACTCCCCTTGTCATAGTTGAATTCCCATGCTGGGGATTAGAAGTGTGTACAGTTTACCACTGCTGTCGTATTCACTTTTCTTCACAGAATATTGACATCCCAGTAGTTTACAAATGACTTTACATGAGCTAGTGAATTTATTTTCACAAAATCGGAGTCCAGCTGTACTTACTAGTTTTGTTAATGAATTAAATAAGAAAATGAATAAAATGTCACATTTTGAGTTTACCCAATGCTGCCACAGAGTACACAGGCCTTGGTGATAAAGATTATTGGTCAATCCCTTGTACTTGTGAGGGTGAAAAGTTTCCTGTGGAAAAATAACACTGGAGAGCATTGGATTCTATTGGATTAGGTATAGTACTGGGGTTTGGAGACATGGGTTCTGTTTGTTGATCTGATCTGTGTGATGTAGGGTAAGTCATTTAACCTCTCTGCATTTTGTTTTCTCCTCTATAAATCAGGACGTTTTTCCTACTTCATCTGGAGGCTGCAGTGATTAGTCAACATGTTTTACAGTGCTTTAATTTTAATTAGTACTATTACCCAAGCAAAAATCTGCATTGAACTGGAGCTGAGACGATTAAATTTTTGGAAAGTGTCTCTATTTTTGCAGTTCATATAAACAAAAACAAAACTTTGGAAAGCCTAGAAATCTCAAATATAGTTTTTACATTCCAAAAAGACATTGTAAGGTATGGAAATACAACGTGAAGGTTACTCAAACAAGCTTTACTCTTCCCCTGAATGGCTGCTAATCTTCCATCTTCCACCCTCCACCCTTCCTTATTTCTACTTTGTCATATATGATCTTTTTAGGCTTTTTTCCTAATTTAGATGAATTTTCATTTCATGAATTTTCATTTCTTCTTTGACTGATTGCTCATGTGTATTCCACAATAGGTGTGTGTGCTTGCCACGTACACCGGTGCCGGAAGTTTTTCCCCTAGCAGCACCCGTAGGGGGAGCACCCCAGTGACCCCTGGAGTTGTGCCTCCATGGCACAGTATAGGAGGAGCTGCATGCTCCCCTCACCCTCAGTTTCTTCTTGCCACCGGTGAAGGTGCATCGGAACTGCTCTGTTCCAGCTTTGCTGTAGCTCGTCCCCAGAACTTTTCGTTCATTCAGTGCTAGTACCTGTAGTTGGTTAGCTGTTACAGTTAGTTCATTTAGTTAGAGTACCCGGGCCGGGGCATGCGCCGCGTCCCAGGTTTTAAGGCGTGTGACACTTGTCGGTGATCTATGCCAAGGAGTGATCCACACGCAAACTGTTTACGCTGTTTGGGTGAGACCCATACCGATGATTGTTGCAAGATTTGCAAGTCGTTTAAACCTCGGACTAAGAGAGAAGGAGACATTAGGCTCTGGGCCATTCTCATGGAGTCGGCGCTGACCCCGGCTCCGGCACGCCACTCCGAGTCGGCACCACGGCATCAGTGCGGGGCGAGCTCTTGGTGCCTTCAACTAGTCGGCACCCCTCCCCGTCTACGGGGCATAAGAAGGCTAAGGAAGTGCCTTCTTCGCAGCGGCACCGAGGTAAACAAGGGGCAGAGACTAGACCCATGTTGGGCAGTCCTCAATCCCTTCCGGCCTATAGGCCTCCGACTCATGTTGAGCGGAGTAGCCCGGCCGCGTTGGATCAGGCTTTCCTGGATGTCCGGATGCCTTCTGTGCCGGAGGACCTGCAGGCATCCAGAGATGTCATGACCATGCCGCTACCAGGAATGCCGCTGGTGTCGGCCCCCCGCTCCAGAGGCAAGCCACTGCTGGGTTCTCCACATTCACCCCTGGCGCGGGAACGTTCCTGATACTGTTCTCCACCCAGCGACCATTTGGGGTGCAGTCCACGTGGCTCGTCCTCTACTCCCACCAGACTGTCTGGTTAAGTACTGTCTGACTGGGACTCCCAGCATAGCTCCACGCCATGGAGTGATTACCGACAGGACTGAGGCAGACTTTGTCAGAGGCCTTTGTCTCACAGGGGTTGCTGCAGCCGGTTGCAGCATGGATGTCATCACCGTTCCCACTCAGAATCCCGCTCCAAGTCTCCACCAAGGCACCGTCTCCACAGCCCGGGTCATAGGTAGCTGGCACTGTGCCGTCGCCAGTCCGCCAGTTGGAGCAGATCGCGGAGCAGCAGCTACAGGCAATACCGGTCCTCTGCATCAAGATCACGGTCCCATGGGCGATGTCGCTCCTGGCACCACTGTTCCTCCCAGTCCTGTGACAGCGGCAGGTTGTTCGTCAGCCCAGACTCCACTCAGTCACCCTTCCATGGGCCAGGCCGAACAGTCAGGGCCGTCGGTGCCACAGCAGGTGCAGTGGCACCGGGCCCAGTGGCCAGCACAGTGGTACCAGTGGGCACCATGGCCTCTGACGCAGCCCCCAGTGGGGGCCCACTTGGTAGCCGGAGCCTCAGAGGCAACGTCAGCCTCTCCCTCCAGGCCCCTGAGGAGAGGGTCGGTGGGACGTATGTCCTCAGCACCGTGCTTGGAGACCGACCAAGTGGTGAACCCTCCAGTGCCAGCGGATACCAAGAGCACCATACTGGCTTCCTCGCCCTCCCTGGATGAGGCAATAGCGGCCCTGCCCCCCTCCATCCCGCAGGAGGATTTTAGGCCCCATCAAGAACTTTTAAAACGGGTGGCATTAAGCCTTCACCTCCAGGCAGAGGAGCTGGAGGAACCCTCGGACTCCCTGTTCAATGTACTGTCCTCTTCAGCACTGGGCAGGTGGCTTTGTCCCTCCATGAGGGGGTGGCAAAGATTTCAAATGCCCTGTGGCAAATGCCAGCTTCCCTGGCTCCCATCTCGAAGAAGGCAAAACGCAAGTACTTTCTACCCGCCAAGGGGCATGAGTACCTCTACACCCACCCGGCGCCCAACTCCCTGGTGGTTGAGTCGGTCAACCACAGGGAGCGGCAGGGCCAACCAGCCCCCAGTCCGAAAAATAAAGACTCAAGGAGGCTGGACTCTTTTGGCAGAAAGGTTTATTCATCCTCGAGGCAAACCACCAGGCTCTCCTGGGCAGATACAAATTCAACTTGTGGGGTTCACTTCCCAAATTCGAGGACTCCCTCCAGGAGTGCGATTAAAAAAAGAGTTCAAGGTGCTGGTGGAGGAGGGTGCAGCTGCTGCCAGGGCATCTCTGCAGGCGGCGTCAGATGCAGCAGACACAGCAGCTTGATCCATGGCCTCGGCGGTGTCCATGAGAAGGGTGTCGTGGCTCCTGTCCGGGCTGTCCAGTGAGGCGCAGTCAGTCATGCAGGATCTTCCGTTTGACGGCAAGGCTCCGTTTGTGGAACAAACCGATACAAAGCTGCATGGCATGAAGGACTCCCGCATGACCCTGCAGACCCTGGGTTTTATGTTCTGGCTCCAGCATTGGTACGGGACCCTCATGGGCCTGGCAGTGACTCCGTTGCCGCTCCGCCCGGACCTGCTCTCCCAGGACGGGGGCCGCCTCCTCCATCCCAACCTAGTGGCTCTCCATCTCATGGTGTGGCTGCTCAGTGCTAGGCGGGGAGGAGTGGACGTGTTTGGAGGGGGTCTAGCATGTCCTCCTGGAAAGTAGGCGTTCCTCCACACGTTGCGCCTACTTGGCAAAGTGGTCCCAGTTCTCCAGATGGACCGCCGAGCAGGGTGTTTCCCCAGTGCCCCCTACCCCCCATCCGTCCAACCCCCGATCCAGCTTATCCTGGACTACCTCCTTCACATTAGAGCCCAGGGCCTGGTGCCCTCGTCAGTCAAGGTGCACCTGGTGGCCATATCGGCCTTCCATCTGCTGGTGCAAGGACACACTGTGTTCTCCCATGCTATGACTGGACGATTCCTTAAGGGATTGGACCGTCTTTTTCCATATGCTAGGCCCCCTGTCCCGCCGTGGGAGCTGAACTTGGTGTTATCCCATCTCACGGGGCCCCCGTTTGAACCTTTGACCATGTGCTCCTGGTCTCATCTCTCGTGGAAGGTGGCCTTCCTGGTTGCTATTATGTTGTCCAGGAGGGCCTCTGAACCCCCCATACACGGTTTTTCATCAGGATAAGGTTTAGCTCCGCCTACACCCCGTGTTCCTCCCTAAGGTGGTCTCCGTCTATCACTTGGGCCAGGACGTTTTCCTCCCTGTCCTCTGCCCCAAGCCACATGCATCCAGTGAGGAGTGCCGCCTCCACATGCTCGTCGTGCGTAGGGTCCTGGCCTTCTACCTGGAACGGACTAAGTCGTTCAGGAAGTCCTCTCAACTGTTTGTTGCCTCAGCTGAATGCATGCGGGGTCGGTAGATTTCCACCCAGCGCCTCTCCCACTGGATCATCTCTTGCATTTGCACCTGTTATGATTTGGTGAGTATTCCCCCACCACCAATTGTAAAGGCATACTCCACTCAGGCCCAGGCCTCATCGGCTGCCTTTGTGGCCCACGTCCCTATCCAGGATATTTGTAGAGTTGCCACTTGGTCTTCGGTTCACATGTTTACCTCGCACTATGCAATTGTCTGCCAAACCAGGGATGACGCCAGGTTTGGCTGGGCTGTACTCTCTCCCAGGGATCTGTGAACTCCTCCCACCTCCAACAGATAGAGCTTGGAATCACCTGTTGTGGAATACACATGAGCAATCACTCAAAGAAGAAAAGACAGTTACCTTTTCTGTAACTGGTGTTCTTCGAGATGTGTTGCTCGTGTCTATTCCACATCCTGCCCTCCTTCCCCTCTGTCGGAGTTGTCTGGCAAGAAGGAACTGAGGGTCGTGGGAGCACGCAGCTCCTCTTATACAGTGCCATGTAGGCGCCACTCCAGGAGTCACTGGGGTGCTGCTCCTACGGGTACTGCTAGGGGAAAAACTTCCGGCACCAGTGCACATGGCAAGCACTCACACCTATTGTGGAATAGACATGAGCAACACATCTTGAAGAACATCAGTTACTGAAAAGGTAACTGTCTTTTTCCTAAGGGCTTAAAGAAGTCCATTGCATATGCCTGCAGACATCAAATATTGGGAAAGTCCATTGTATTTGTGGAGTATAGTATACTTGGACTACAGATCATTTGGTTTTTACATGTCTTCAAAACCGCACTGAGTGCTTGTCTACACAGTGGGGTAATGTGCTCTATATGGGTGTGATTTCTAAATTGCCCTAACATATTGTGCATTAATTGGTCCATCTAAACCCTGGTGGTGTGCACTAAAGGTTCGCTAGTGTGCTTTAATGTAGTACTCTTTCAAACAGCACTATGTTCAAATGCATCAACAGAGTCTACATGGGCCAATTAATGTACAGAATGTTAATGCTCTTTAGCATTCGCACCCCCACAGAGCACGTTACCCCACTGCATAGACAAGCCCTAACTTTTGTTTTGTAAGTTAAGTTTGAGGATAGCATATTTGTATCCATAGATACGTTAACTGGTGTATCTAACTGGTCATGGTGATTCTGTAATTAGCAATTCTTACGGGAACAGTGGGGCATGATTGTCCGTGGTTGACTATTTTTGCATCAGGAAGGGTAAAGTAAGATTTTTGTTGTTGATTATGGAAACAGTATAGGTTCTGTCTGAGACCTTATTGCTTAATGGCAAATTTTTGCCATTTCAGTCAGGTATGGGCCAGAACTAACAGACCTGTTTTAGAAATGTATTCAGAAAGACTACCTGGATTTAATCTTCAGCCTTATCTTATCTAATAAAATTCATTCCTCACAAATCCTTCAAGAATTCAGGCATTCTTAGCAACAGCTCCCAAGTTCTGAGATCTAAGTCAGTGACCCCTTAATCACTTTCCCAGTGCATCTGGGGTAGCTGTTCGAGATATTTTATACTTCAAAAGCAGACAAGGTTGAAAAATTGATCAGTGAGTGTTGATACCCTATGGCAGGGATCGGCAACCTTTCGCCCACGGCCGGGCAGGTTTGTTTACCTGCTGTGTCCACTATTTCGGCCAATCACAGCTCCCACTGGCCGTGGTTAGCCGCTCCAGGCCAACTGGGGCTGCGGGAAGCAGCGTGGGCTGAAGGATGTGCTGGCCATCGCTTCCCGCAGCCCCCATTGGCTTGGAGCGGCTAACCACGCCCAGTGGGAGCTGCGATCGGCTGAACCTGTGGATGCAGCAGGTAAACAAACGTGCCTGGCCCACCAGGGGGCTTATCCCGGTGGGCCACGTGCCAAAGGTTGCCAATCCCTGCCCTATGGAAAGCTTCCTTTTTTAAATCAAGAAATCTCCTGGCGTCTTCCATGGAACGATTTTGTAAAGCTTTTTCAGAAAAGCTCATTAATTCCTACTGCATACCAAACTGGTGTGATCCTTGTGTCAAAGGGCAAGTATGTGAAAATAAGGATTCTTGCTCGTCAGATGTTTCACAGTCCTCCTGGCTAGACTTGAAGAGAAGAGGTGGCAGCTGTTGAATATTCAAACTGCTGGGAGGTAGATTTGACAGCTGTGACTCCTGAATTGCGGTGAAGGGGGGCATAAAAAAGAAGCAGCCTTCCAGAAGCAGGGAGTGAGAAAAGTTCTTAGGGAGAAAGAAGAGCTCCTCTCTAGTTTCCTCTTGTCCTGGGAGATTCATTAATCATCCCCTGGCTAGTGGATAGGAATAACTGGAGAAATAACTGACATTGTTGCCATGGTGAGAATTGTCTTTTTTTGCTTTGCTTTGGTCCATCTGGACCATTGGCTGAAAGAAGCAGCCTTGCATTTTGTTTCATTTAGACCTACAGCCAAGGAGCCTCCTTGTGACTATTTCATTTCCCTCTGTGAATGGAACACGTTTTTTCCTCCTTTTTGGGGTTTAAATTAAAGAGGACATGACTCTAACCCCCTCTAGGTATCTAGTAGTCCAGTTACACTTAATTTTCTCTTGTCTAGGTTGACCATTCCAAAACTAAGTTCAGCCTCCTTTGTGCAGTTGAAGAAGCAGGACCGTAACTGCCAATAGAAAAATGAGCCTTGCTAGAAGGGAAATGTGCAATATCAAAATTCTCTTTGGCGTGGTATTTCCCTTTGATACCTGCAAACCAAGCTTTTGCCCCAGTGGGACCACCGGGAGGAGAGCAGATCTCTGATCCTTTACAAGCATATTCTTAAATTCTTGGGAAATATCTGCTGGCAGAAGCCCCTCACAGACCACCTGTTGAACAGAATTACAATAGATGTGAGCTTTATCTGGGGAGCTCACATGGGAAACCTGTCATGTCAAGGGGGAGAATCTCATTCCAGGATCTGCCTTTCCATCAACCTGTTGGAGCTTAGTGCAGAAGGTGTGTAGATTCTTACCAAGTGGACTCTTAACGTTTAAACTTTTTTAAATAAGGAAGGGCTTGTCCCCTTCATTTTGAGAGGACAAGTAATCTAAATCAGACTGGAAAATAGAGAACTTACCTATCCACCTGCATATTACCTGTAGCCATAAATCAATCTCAAGACTAAAACCACAAATTATCGTCCATTTCTAAAAATGAACCTCAGCTTAATACTGAAGGCTTTTTCTTGTGTTCTTCACACAAACCTCTCCAAGTAGGCTTCAATACTCTTTACTGTCAGAGTAGTCTTTTTAATGGTCCATCACTCTGGTAAGAGGAATCCGTGATCTTGGTGTTTTTTCCACTTTAGAACTGTACTTTCAGTTCTTCTAAAAGAGTAGCTTTTTCATGGATATGTTCAAGGTAGACCTCAAACTCTCAAGACCTGGATTAGAGTGCAGGGCTTGATATATTTAAATAAGATCCCCACATTATAGGAGATTTAAATTTTGCTGAAATTTATTTTTAAAGATTTAAAATCTAATTATGCACATAGCCTGTGTAAACTTATGCTCTTATTTCCTCTCATTGAATCTCATCTTTGACTGTAAACTCTTTGTGGTAAAGACCTTGTCCTCCTCTGCATGTGTGCTCAGTGAATAGCACAGAGTTCCCTAATCCTTACTTAGATGCCTCTGATCAATACAGTATACTCCAATGCAAGTAGTAATTCATGTCATGCTTACTCAGCTATTAAAAGTAAAGGAGTACTTGTGGCACCTTAGAGACTAACCAATTTATTTGAGCGTGAGCTTTCGTGAGCTACAGCTCACTTCATCGGATGCATACCGTGGAAACTGCAGCAGACTTTATATACACACAGAGATATTGTTTTATGATCTCTGTGTGTATATAAAGTCTGCTGCAGTTTCCACGGTATGCATCCGATGAAGTGAGCTGTAGCTCACGAAAGCTCATGCTCAAATAAATTGGTTAGTCTCTAAGGTTCCACAAGTACTCCTTTTCTTTTTGCGAATACAGACTAACACGGCTGTTACTCTGAAACCAGCTATTAAAAGTGATTGTGAGCTACCCAATATCTGTGAGCTTAAATGTCATACACAAATGGCAGCTTTTCTGGTGGCAGATGGTTTAATCAGGGAACATCAGGTCGTAACAACATACTCATGATGAATTTAGAATAAGTTAAGGTGGTTCTGCTGATACATCTTAAATTCCTACCAAATACATATTTTGAAGTGATGGTTAGTCAGTCAGTCATCTTCCCAGCCAAATACAGGCAGTATATTAGTGTTGCTAGTCTGTACAGGAAGGGTGAATATGGATGATTAATCTCTTTAGCTCAAAATGGGATGGTGGGTGTTTTGGGTTTTGTATTGTTTTTTTAATTGTATATGAGAAATGAATAATCATAGCAGGAGATTGGTATGTAGAAGGGTTAAGTTTCTGGTCTGTTCAGATGATAAGAAGGAAAACGTTGGTATAACTATCCCATAAAAGGTGTGTGGTGCACTGGAAGATTTTCTGTATGTAAGTCTCTGGACCATATACAGTAGGTAGGTGGTATAACAGAAGGGCTTTTGGCTCATGTTAGAATTTTATGTCCTCAAGGATGAGTAATTGTAGGAGGATTTCTGATTTAAAGGCTGGGGCGATGTTGAGGTTGGCTGTGAAACCTTGATTAAAAATTTCCTCCCTTCCAAATACTTGGTTTTGGTTATTTGACATTCAAATAAAACTGTATTATTGTGACCTCAATTTTTATGAAGGGTTTTTTTTGTATTTTACCATTCTTAATGCATGTGATCTTTATGTAGATGGAATCACTTCAGTTTGTAATGGCGAGTAATTGGTCGCATAGTTGGGGACTGAATTCCTGTGGCTGGAAAATGCCAGGGTAGACTGTAGCACTCAAGCAGTAGAGAGTTGTTTCATACTCATTTTTTGTAATAAATAACTTTTCAGTTGTCCATTCTGTGTAATGCACTCTAGTTCTAACTGTAGAGCTCCTAGGCCAGGTTATTTCCGACATATACAATGGCAAGAATGGTAAACTTTTGGAAATAAAACGCCAGTCACTTTCTGGCTTTATCTCTGAAATGGCCAGTCATATCCACTTTGGGTTTGCACAGAAATGGTCACTTTTGGCAGGATATTACCAATATGGAATTTCACAGAAAAATGTCTTTTTTTTTTTTTAATTTGAAGGTGGAGTGGGAGAGGTATCAAAATTGGTCTTATAGTGGAAAGTGTCTTATGTTGACTATGGAGCTGTTACCATGGCTCCATAATTCTGAAAGTCAGGCAGAATTACGTTTTTTAATCTTTTCACTGGAAAGAAAAATGTTACGTTCATACTTTTAAAAAATGAACAGAATAACCAGGCTAATCTTGAAATCTGATTTCCATACTGGAAGAAATTCTGGTAACTAATGACAGACTAATCAAAGATAATTAGCACAGATTTATAGAGGGGATAATGATTAACAAATTAATTAACTTCTTTTGAGGAGGTGGCAGTGAGAGCTGAGAAGGGTGAAGCTGTAGACTTATTCTGCATGGACTTCAGGAAGGCTTTTGATATAATACTGCATAAAAGACTAGTATATAAGGTTAGTAAATATATTATTGATGGTGAACTATAAATTCATTTTATAAGAGAACTAAAAGATACTAGTAAACGTTGCAGGTTATGTAAGAGGGAATTCCATGGTAATACATGTTTAATCCAGTCGTGTTTTTTCACTACATTGTACAACAGTGAGCTGGATCATAGATTAATGACCTGGATCATAGTTTCCCTGAACTATATCTAAAATTGTCCCCCTTTAAAGTCCTGTCTCTAGGGGATGAGATCCCAGGCAGATTGGGAGATCTGTAGACCTTGCCAGTGCCATCTTCAGGCTGTTTTCAGCATTGCAAGCATTGTAAATTTCAGGTATTTTTAGTGAACATTTTACAAAAACTGATCACTTTTCTGCTTCAATGGATTCTAGGTTAATCTAAAACTGAAAACCCTACATAAGTATTTTCTCTGGTGTTCTTAGTCTTATTTTAAATATCTGAAAGGAAACTTGCACAGCAATGTATGTACACTGGCGAGATGCATGAAATTGGGGTGGGACAAAAAGGATAGTGACAGGATCCATATAGAATGGAAAATGAATATTGGTACTTCCTCAATATAGGAACAGCGCAAATTAGAAGGAATAATCATGGCACTTCACATAATAGTTGGTGTGAACAAACCCTGGAATATTATGAACATTTTTGGGCACTATATTACTAGAAAAACATTTTAAAAAATTAAAAGATATAGAAGAGGTCAAAGTTGATAAACCATCTCTGGATTTAGAGTTTGGAAATGAAATAAGGAAAATGTGGTGAGCTTTCCTTATAAAAAGTTCAACCCTTAAAGCCAGGAGTCTAGTGTGGCTGAGGGCCACTGCAGGTACAGAGTTTGATTGAAATAAAATTGTCATGTTTCTCAGCTCCTCATCACACCCCATCTATGACTAAAAATGCCAAAGGCCACATCAGCCATGTACCAGTTTAACAAAATAAGTTTTTTTGTTTGTTTTTTTCTTTCTGGTTCTCTGCATCATATTTCCCATGTGGAGGTTGTCTGTCAAACAATTTGGTCAGTCATTGTTACTTGAACTGGCTTCATTGTTACAAAATTGCCTGCTACACTAAACTGTGTTTTTATTGATGTTGTAGAAAAATAAACCTTTTCTCTCATCAAGCTGCTTTAATTTATTTGAAATTCTGTGCCTTTTAAGGAAGTGGTTAGAAAGAACAAAGGATGTAGGAGAAACAGATTTCTTCTTTATATTTTATTTTTACCTGCTAAGAGATTTATTTGGCAAGTAATTTTTTAAGACCAAATGTTTCCTTTTTTCAAGTGGAAAAATGCTTTCTGATAAGTTGGGATATTACAAGAAAGTAGAGAGAATTCTAACTTTTTTCCAGGGTCATTGTTAAAACACTTGTGAAAGGTTGTTTTCTCTATCTCTCAAAACACAAAAAACAAAACGAACGAACGAAAAATGTGCTTAAAATCTGCTATCTCAATTTGAAGTTTATCTGAGAGTAATTCTGTTGAAAGTATTAGAAGAGAAAAGGCGATATAGAGGCAAAGATAGAAAGAGTAGATAGGAACACAGACATGAGGGGAATAGGAAAGATTGGTAAAGTTGGAAAAAACATTTGAGATCTGTCAGTATAGCTATGTAGAGAGAGTTATCTTTATATACTGTGTATACCAGTGGTGTTTCTGATCATTTCATTCGAAGGCATTAAATGTGAGGAAGGATCAAAAGAAAACTCACTTGTTTCATGTTTCCAAAGACTGCATGTTTGAGAAGATTATGAAGAAAACAGACCAGTTGTCACTCTGTCGCCTTTAACTTTCAGGTGTATAGTCCTGTCAGTTTTACTGCTGTTACAGCCTGTATTGAGGCATGAGTCAAACAGCAGCTGTAGATGGTATCAGAACCATTGTACAAAGGAGCTGGATTCCAACACAAAATAGTAAAGCCTGCAATATGTGTCATGGGTGCTTTCTGACATCCATGGTAAGGATTTGAGGTCCCAAATACTGTTGAACATGGCAGGGAAATCTTCATATGTGTTGTTTGAGCATGGAATAGAGATGACTAGCTTGTAAACTTTTTCTTGGTGAGAGAGCTCAGCAACCAGACAAGGTAAATGTGGACTCTGTCACTGTTTATGTTGGAACTTAGAGCTCCTATAGCTTAGCTATCAGTGATTATTTGTCCACAAGTTGCTGTATGACTTGCCTCGCGTGTGTTGAGGGGAATAATTTACGATTTTTCCCCTCTGATTTCTTCCTTTCCAGTTTACCTTTTCTGTATTGTATTAAACGTCCCCTTGTGGTTGGGATCCTATTTTTGATAATCAAAAACCTTTTGTAAGGATAAAAAATCGGTTTGCTCATTTCAGAGAGAAATACAATTCACTGAGATAATGATCAGATTGAAAAATTGCATCCTTTACAGAGTGATAGTACATAGAGAAATACACAGAATCAATTCTATGGACAAGACTGACTGTGACGCTAACTCTTCCTGTATTTAGTGCTTCATATCATGGTGGGTCTTCTAGGAATAGCTGTTATGGGTAACAAAATAAATGAACTTGGCGTAGAAGAAACTAGTACTTAAATGCAAGAAACTAAGGCAAAGGTCAAACATAGATTGGGAGTACAGAAAGTTGAAAAAGAATTAACAGCCCTTAAAATCTTTACCAGTAAAAACTAGGGCTGTCAAGCAATTAAAAAAATTAATTGCAATATTAAACAATAATAGAATACCATTTATTTAAATATTTTTGGATGTTTTCTACATTTTCAAATATATTGATTTCAATTACAACTCAGAATACAAAGTCTACAGTGCTCACTTCATATTTATTTTTATTACAAATATTTGCACAGCAAAAAACAAAAGAAATAGTATTTTTCAATTCACCTAATACAATACTGTAGTGCAATCTTTTTATCATGAACATTGAATTTACAAATGTAGAATTATGTACAAAAAAAAAATGCATTCAAAAATAAAACGTAAAATTTTAGAGCCTGCAAGTCCACTCAGTCCTACTTGTTGTTCAGCCAATTGCTCAGACAGACAAGTTTGTTTACAGTTGGAGGAGATAATGCTGCTCGCTTCATGTTTATAATGTCACCTGAAAGTGAGAACAAGCATTTTCATGGCACTGTTGTAGCCGGCGTCGCAAGATATTTGTGTCAGATGTGCTGAGGATTCATATGTCCCTTCATGCTTCAACCACCATTCCAAAGGATACACTTCCATGCTGATGATGAGTTCTGCTTGATAACGATCCAAAGCTGTGCAGACCGACGCATGTTCATTTTCATCATCTGAGTCAAACGCCACCACAGAAGGTTGATTTTCTTTTTTGTTGGTTTTTGTTCTGTAGTTTCTGCATCAAGAGTTACTCTTTTAAGACTTCTGAAAGCATGCTCCATTCTTCGTTCTGCTCAGATTTTTGGAAGACACTTCAGATTCTTAAACCTTGGGTCGAGTGCTGTTGCTATCTTTTGAAATCTCACATTGGTGCCTTCTTTGTGTTTTGTCAAATCTGCAGTGAAAGTGTTCTTAAAACAAATGTGCTGGGTCATCATCTGAGACTGCTGTATCATGAACTATATGGCAAAATGCAGGTAAAACAGAGCAGGGGACGTACAATTCTCCCCCAAGGAATCCAATCTAAGATGTAATTAATACATTATTTTTTAATGAGCGTTATCCGTATGGAAGCATGTTCTTTGGAATGGTGGCTGAAGCATGAAGAGGCATACGAAAGTGTAGCATATCTGGCACCTAAATACTTTGCAATGTCTGGTACAAAAGAGCCATGCAAACACCTGTTTTCACTTTCAGGTGGCATTGCAAATCAGAAGTGGGCAGCATTATCTCCTGTAAATGTAAACAAACTTGTTTGTCTTAGTGATTGGCTGAACAAAAAGTAGGACTGAGTGGACTTGTAAGCTCTAAAGTTTTACATTGTTTTTGAGTGCAGTTGTGTATTTTTTTAAAAAAAGTAAATGTGTAAGTTGCGCTTTCACAATAGAGATCGCACCACAGTACTTGTATAAGGTAAATTGAAAAATACTGTTTCTTTTGTTTATCATTTTTACAGTGTAAATGTTTGTAATAAAAAATATAAAGTGAGCACTGTACACTTTGTGTTCTGTATTGTAATTGAAATCAATATATTTGAAAACGTAGCAAAACATCCAAAAATATTTAATATATTTCAATTGGTATTCTATTGTTTAAAAAAATGAATCGCTATTAATCAGTTTTAATTCCACTGTTAATCGTGATTACTTTTTCTGAGTTAATCGCGTGAGTTTGTGCTTAACCTAATCAACAGCCCTAGTATAAACACTTATTTGCTATATTTGCAATAATTACCAATTTTAAATACAGTGAGGGGAGTACTGCAAATTCCAGTAACACAGTGGTAGATGGCAAGTTTTAAAGGGCACCAACACCATATCATCCATTTTTTCCAGAGCACATGTATACAATTCCATGATCTTTAATACCTTTACATGAGGAATTGGTACACTTTCAAACTTAGAAATTAAATATTTGAGGCATTAAATTAAATATTGGCTGTTCGTGGAACATTGCACACCAGATAATGCTTTCCAGAAATTTTTGTAGGTAAGTGGATTATGAATGTGAAACAAGAGGATTACATTTCAGAGCAACCATAGATCTGGTCTCCACTACAGAGTTAGGTCGACATAAGGCATCTTACATTGACCTAATTATGTCAGTGTCTACACTACAGCCTTGCTCCTGCCTATGTAAGTGCCCTACTGCACTCAATAACTCCACCTCCACAAGAGGCATAAGGCTTGTGTTGGTATAGTTAGTGTGATGCATTACTTACATTGACTGTTGGCTGTCATTCGTGTCAGTTTCACGGCTCCATGCTGGAGCCGTGAAATTGACAAGAAAGACTGGTAGGATTCACAGCAGGGAGCCTGTGCCTGGCTCACAGCTATGGCTGGCCCCCCAGCTCCCCACTCTGAATCAGGCTGCTATCTGTGCTTGGAGCCAGGAGCACATGTGGCAGCAGGGCTCTCCGCACGGGGAGCTCCACCTGGAGCTGGGAGACTGTGCTCTCGGCCCCCCACACTACCCCTTTTAAGTCAGTGCAAGTGCACCTGGTGAGGACGTTATCCACCAACAGAAGGAGGGTAGTGTGGACATGAAAAGCTGCTGTAATTACTGCGGTGGTTGTATGTTGATTTAACTTAAGACAACTTAAGTTTGTAGCGTAGACATGCCCATGGTATGTTTGTTTGTCTTTTGGAATACAATGTAAGGAAAGTAAAAGAATCTGTTGAATTGGAACTCTGAGTCAAGCTCCCTGTATTTCTTTTTCTGTTACAACATGCAAATGGTGGACCATTAAACCAGCGTCTAGCTGCTGAGAAGTCTATAAAGGGCCTTTGACAGTTACACAAGGATAGATTTTAAATATCCGCATATCAAACCATATTTCTCTTGCAAAGAAAAACTTTTATATTTCATATTTTTCTTCTAATCCAAAGGAGTCATGTGAACCTTTTGCCATAAAGTTAATTGATGGGGGGGAAAAAATAGCTCCATAAATTATCGAGCTCCAAAAGGCTTTTGCCTCAGACCCTCTAAAACTGGAAATGGCCAGTCAGAGTGGTCTGTGTGTGGTGTATGCCTCTCTATTGATCCCCTGTTCTTAAGTATGTTTGTGTGACTCTGCATATGAAGACCCTGTAACGGCTGGGAAAGAAACATCAAGGAATAAGTATCTGAAAATCTGGGAGATTGCATTATTCTCTCTTGAGTATGACCCTGTTTTATTCATCCAATTTAAGATTCTCTTTTAACAGCAGAGTCCAGTTGATCACACCCAGGAGTTCAAACCACCTGGCTCCCAATTTTTTGTGATCTGGATTATTGCTTTCATTTGTTTATAAATCAAACCTACTTATTATTAGCAGTCTTAAATAGATCAGTTCCCTCCTCACATCCACCCCTTAATTTTTCAACTGCCCATGATGCAACAGTGTCTCTCCTTTCATAACTGTGGAATGAAGGAATCTCTCTACTCTTGCTACATTTGCGCTCTCCTTTCTACAAGGGGAAGTGGGGCAGTGGTATTAGTGATCTGTTGACTTGCAAGAGGGGGACCCAGTGGCTCCTATGTCTTTGGTTCATTTTCAGGCAGTGAGTGTTGAGCACTAGTCATTGACTGGGAGATTGTGCCTGTCCATAAGTCTGGGCAGGGAGATGTTCTGTGATAAAACTTTGCTCACATTCCCCGAACAAACAAAATGCAGTTTGTGAGCCCTTCCCCATAGACCTAAGAGCCACATCAGAAAGTCAGAAATTGTTTTGAGTCCCTTCCCATTATCGCTGGGGGCAGGGGAAGTGCTTGTAATTGAAGATTAGGGCCATCTTTTATCAGACAGATGAAAAAGCAGCTGCTGCATCCTTCTCCCTTCATGAGTGAATATATTTTAGCTGTAGGCATTGGCTTCATAATTAGCCCAGACAGTGTGTTACGCATGCCCGTGGGCCGTCCCTAATATGCCATATCAGCGTTTAAATAAACAAAAAGAGAAAATGGTCAAAGGGTCATCATTTTTTCTCATACTGGTTGGAAACCAAAGCCATTCTCCTGGAATAACACAGTTATGTTAGGTAGGATAACAGAAAGCATATAAACCCTTATGTTTCAGGGCATTTAACTGCTGGGGAATATAAAAAACTTTCCTTTTGGCAGGTCATTCCATAATTGTCCATTATGTAGTTTCCTGTCAGTATCTGTGGTTACTGTTGTCCCGGACAGTAAACTGGTCCATTGGTTTGATCTGGTATGGCAGTTTGTATGTTTATACTTCATTTATGCAGTACATATATGATGTGGTATAGGACTGTTGATAAGGGCAATGGTTTTAGCGTTCCCTTGATTCACCAGAGCCCAAAATTAGTGTGACCTTTGGGGCATGCTGCAAGATGTGTCTCTTTGATGTGTTATGATTAAGGCTGTGAGTCTGTCATGGAAGTTACGGATTCTGAGACTTTCCATGACCGCCGTGATTTCTGCAGCGGTGGGCGCTGGCTCAGGGGCTGCTGGAGCCAGGCAGCCCCTGGGCCAGCAGCAGCAGTTTGGAGGTGTGGGAGGTCACTCAGGGCTAGGGGCAGGGTGTTGGGGCCAGCGGGGAGCGCTTACCTTGGGGTGGGTAGCTCCCTGGGTATCACTGGCTTGGCTACCCTGCAGCTCCTAGGTGGCAGAGGGGCCGGTGTGTGGTCTCTATGCTGCCCACAGGCCCCGCCCCCGCAGCTCCCATTGGCTGTGGTTCCTGGCCAGTGGGCTCTGCGGCAGCCAGCGCTTGTGGCTGGAGCAGCGAATCCCCTGGTCCCTCTGCCGCCCAGGAGCTGCAAGGATGTGGAGCTGGGTAGGAAGCCCCTACCAGCTCCGCCAACCCTTCCCCCCCACCCAGCACCAACAGGGGTGCCGGGCTGCATGCCATGGCGTGGCATCCTCCCCCCACCCCGCCCTTAGTACCAGCTGGGAGACCATTCCAACCTAAAAACAACCAATGTTTTCATCAAAACTCACTTGTCTTGGGGATGCATGTCCTACCACAATATTTGTTAACCCATGGCTTTGTATTTTTGGGGTTCTAGGATTTTTATAATATGCTTTGTGTTAACACTAACACACCAAAAAAAAAAAAGGTTGGGTGCCCAGGTTTCCATGAGACAACTCCTGTGGCCAGACCACCTTGTGTTCTGTTTAGTGAATTGGTGTGTATCACTTTTGTTCCCATCTTTAGGAAGAAGCCCTGAGGCGGCAGAGAGAGCAGGAAATTGCACTAAGACGACAGCGGGAGGAAGAGGAACGACAACAACAGGAGGAAGCACTTAGAAGGTTGGAGGAGAGGAGAAGAGAAGAGGAGGAAAGACGTCAGCGAGAAGAGTTGCTTCGTAAACAGGTGAAAATGAATGTAAGGGATTTACCGTGCTCAGGCATGGGAGATGCTGGAACTGAGTGAACACAGAGACTTAATAGTAATACCAGCTGAGGAGAGGATGAGCCTTTCTGATCAGGATGGGAATCTGGTAGTGGAACTGCATGTGGGCAGAATTAAACAGATTGAACATGGATTACATTTTCCTTTCAACCTGGTAATAAGGATGAACAAACTTTATGCTGTGGGAAGCCGTCACAACTTTTTTGTTGAGAAGATGGAGTAGGTAGCAGTTCACATTCATCAGCGGAGCGCCTCCTTGCACCATGCCATGTTGCAGGGGGGGTTGTCTCTATTGCCCCCTGCAGGCCATCTGTCTTTGCATGCCACTCAGTTCTGGCTGAGAAGTAGCTAGTTCTGAGCCCTTCCAGATTATCAAAATGTCCAATGTAGTTCAGAGTCCCAAATAATCAACTTATCTTCTGGGCCTGGTTCTCAACCCTTTCCTAGCATTCCACTGCCTTTCACTGTCTCTGGTATCAAGCACTGTCCTGCCTAACATAAATCTTCCTGAAGCCACTATTCTCCAACAAGCATTGGTGCTTTGGCCCTTCACAGGAGCCAGCCTGCTTGTTTGTTCTCTGTGGCTTTTTCCTCTAGCAGGATTCCCCGTACTGCCTCCTTTCCCCAGGGACTCCAGCAATTTACGTCAGAAGTCTCCCTACTCTTTACAGGTCCTATCTTTGGCTCTACCCCCCAAGAACCTAACTTGTTCCCTGTGAGCCTCTTCCAGCCTGACTTCACTTAGCCTCTCCCAGAGAGGAAAATCCCCTTGTTCCACTCTCTCCTGGGTCTCCTCTCCTGAGTTCACAGATCTGTTTAAATAGTCCTCTCTCTGATCTTCTGCATCTTTATCAATCATCAAGTCACTATCACACTCAGCTCAGTGGGAATAGTTTAAAGGGCCAGCCAGCCTGTGACAGAGCTATATTTGTTGAATGTTTTACTTTCCATTACATATTTGACTGGGGCTCCAGAATATGTTGTGGCCTAAGCTTTCCAGTCTGTGGTCATTAATTTAAAAAGGGGGGCAAAATGTTTATAGTATTCTACCATGATAGTGTAAAATATTTACTCTGTAAGATATAGTGTTTTGGACATTACTACAGAATACTGTATAATCCTTGACTCTTCTCCCACAATGCCTGTGTTTGCCAATCTGCCTGACTCCACTCTGCCAAGTTTGCACTCCTGCTTGAAAACCTTATCCATACTCCTTCATATCCTCTTGCCTTGGCTACTGTAACTTCCTTTTTTTGTGGCCTCCTAAGTTCTAGCTTTATAGATTCCATTATGTGTCCACTCCTTCTGCCAGCCATCTTACACTTTTTTTTAAAAGTGGTCAGGGTTCCTTCCCCACTCTGAACTCTGGGGTAAAGATGTGGGAACCTGCATTCAAGACCCCCTAAGCTTGTATTTACCAGCTTAGGTTAAAAACTTTCCAAGGCACAAATTCCGCCTTGTCCTTGAACAGTATGCTGCCGCCACCAAGTGATTTAGACAAAAAATCGGGGAAAGGACCACTTGGAGTTCCTATTCCCCCAAAATATCCCCCCAAGCCTTTACACCCCCTTTCCCGGGGAGGCTTGAGAATAATATCCTAACCAATTGGTTACAAAGTGAACACAGACCCAAATCCCTGGATCTTTGGACACTGAAAAAAAATCAATCCGTTCTTAAAAGAAGAATTTTATTTAAAAAAAAAAAAAAAAAGGGAAAAGGTAAAAATCCCCTCTGTAAAATCAGGTTGGAAGATAACTTTACAGGGTAACAAAGGATGCACAAAACACAGAGGGAACCCCCTCTAGCCTTAGTTTCAAAGTTACAACAAAACATGGATAAATCTCCCTCCAGCAAAGGGAAAATTCACAAGTTGAGAAAACAAAGATAAACTAGTACGCCTTGCCTGGCTGTACTTACAATTTCTGTAATATGAGAGACTGGTTCAGAATGGTTTGGAGGACATGGATTGATGTCTGGACCCCTTAGTCCCAAGAGCAAACGAACACAGAAAAAAAGAACCCAAAACAAAGCCTCCTTTCCCCCCCGCCCCTCCCCAATTTGAAAGTATCTTTTGTCCCCCTTGGTTCCTTTGGTCAGGTGCCAACCAGGTTATTTGAGCTTCTTAACCCCTTACAGGTAAGGAGCAATTTTAGGCTACCCTTATAGTTATGACAAGTGTCTTCATCACATCTGTCCCCAGACAACTTCATTGTCTCCACATAAGCTTCAGAATCCACTTTAAAGTTGCCCACTGTTAAAATTCATAACTTCCTGTCAGTGTCTGTCTCTGTTCCTCTTCCTACTCTAGCAATTCATCTAGCAATACTTCCTTCATTATCCCGCCACATAATCTTGTGCTTGTTGGTTTAAGAGCCTTCTCCTTTGCTGTTCTAGTGGTATGAAATAGACAAATCTTATCTTTTGGGTGTTAATTTCCCTCCCCCTCATTTCTAATCTGATCTGCAAACCTTTTCTCCCTTTTTTATTCTACTTTTCCTCATTTCATGTGTTCATGGCAGCAGCACTTCACTGAGAGGGCTAGTAGCAAGTAGTAGAGGTGCACAGTAATAATATGAATAAAAATCCCAGGGAAAAGGTGGGGCAGTATTTGGTTTTCCCTCTGTCCTGTCTGACCTGTAGCTAACTTTCACCATAAGGAAAGCTTCCCTTCTAATTCAGGGAGTATTGTGAAATCTGTATTTTGAAGGACAATAGACCAAATTATTTTCTCAGCCTGAAAAGGATAAAGTTGAATAAATGTGTTCTTTACTGACCATATTTGTACAATTAAATAAAAAGCTTCCAAGTATCACGTTTCATGAAGTAATTTAGATCTTCTGAGTCATCTTAGAGACTTTACTGTTCTTTGTATCCTGGGAAGGAAGAGGAAGCTGCCAAATGGGCACGTGAAGAGGAGGAGGCCCAGCGTCGACTAGAGGAAAACCGGTTGCACATGGAAGAGGAGGCAGCCAGACTACAGCTTGAAGAGGAAGAGCGAAAGCACAAGGAGCTGGAACTCCAGCGCCAGAAGGAATTATTAAGACAAAGGCAGCAGCAACAGGAGGCTCTGCGCCGGTTGCAGCAGCAGCAGCAGCAGCAGCAACTTGCACAGATGAAGGTAATGCTCTTCCACAAGCTAATTTCCTTCCCACTCAACTGATGTGTGCAGTTAAAACGTCCCCATAGTGTAGGACCAATGGAACTAGCTTGGAAGGCGTCTAGTTAATTGGACTGAATCAAGAGAAAGGGAACTGAGTGGTGGAACTGTATGAGGAGGAAGGAGAAGGGAAAGCAAAGAGTTGTTGGGGAGGAAGAGATGCTCGATATTTGGTGAAGGATGAGAGAAACAAGGGGAGAGTAAATTAAAACAAATGGAAAGGAAGGAAGAGAGAGCTCAGCCAGCCAAGAAAGATTGCCGGAAGAGAAAAATAACATAATTTTTTTATTCCACTTCGAGGAGAGTCATGGCTTGTTTTTAAGGAACTGAGTTGTTGATGGAGACCTGAAAACATGTGGCTTAGTTTGTCTGGTGGAAAGGTGGCATCCCTTGGTCCACATAAGAGTGATCTCTACATCACAGGCCCCAACTCACCTTGCAGCTAGCACCTACAAGAAGTCTTTTTTAATTCCTCCTTTTTGTAGTTCTTAATTTGAAAAACATTTATACTGTTTGGCTTTCAGTTGTTTTAGTAGCCTCCAATGTGAGGTAACTGAGCCTTAAATATGCTTCAAGTAAATACCATGCTGTTTTTGAGGGGAAAAAAAATGATCAAAATGGTTTATGCATTGTAACTAATTTTTTATTCGGCAAATGCACATGTTTTAGTCCCCAAAGTTGTTGCCATTTTTTTGAATAACAGTTTGTATCCTATTACGTAATGGTTCATGGGACACAGCTGGCCCTGACACTGCCTTGCAGCTGCAAGCACATATAACAAAAATATGACTGCACTGAAAAACTGATACCTTTAAAGCAGACCTTTGGGTATCTTGTAGTATCCCTTCTATTCAGTGGGATCAAAAGATTTGTCTGTATGTTTGCAGTTTCAGTAGTGTTCACTTCAGAGAATTTGTAATTGTTATTATTTCCTACTTTTTTCCCAGCTCCCTTCTTCTTCAACATGGGGCCAGCAATCCAGCTCAGGAGCATGTCAGTCCCAGACCACATTATCATTGGCAGAAATCCAAAAGCTTGAAGAAGAGAGAGAGCGGCAGCTTCGAGAGGAGGTAAATTCAGTTGAAGTAGGTTTGAGGTCTGTAAACTATGTGTTGGAGTAAAATTTGCTGTGTTTCTACTTAGCTGTTGATCAAGTGAGTAAATATAAAAGAAAAACAGTAATAAGCAAATTTTTAAATAGGACCAAGTCATCTGGGCTGTTTTGTCTTTCAGGTGAAGAACCAGGTACTTATTTGAAACTACAGAGCTAATTTAACCTGTAGCCTAAACTGTATTTGAATGCAAATGTCCACTCCCAGCAATATATTAGAGATATGTGTTCAGGGGACATTCAGAACTTGAATAACAGGTGCATTGGTAAATTCTTGTTGACACTCAGTGCTGGAACACAGAAGATCAAGGTGAGATGCATTTGCACAACTATATTAAGTGAGTGTTGGGGAAATGAAACTCTAAGAGAACAAAGCAGGTCTTCGTAATGTAGAAAAATGTGGGGATTGAGATGGACACTTCATAAAGCTACTCTTGGGGTGCTTCTTGAGGGCTGTTGATCCTTACATTATTCTTGTTATTGACCACCCGCAATTTTTGTTCTTTTTGGTTTTTGGCTGTTTTTCTTTTGCATATGGAAGAAGAAAATTAAAGTGGTAGAATAACTCTCCTGATTGGTGGCTAGGTTGACTAGCCCCTTGATCTTCTTTGGCCTAGATTGATTTCACTTGCCATGGCTAAAGACAGTGGATTCTTGGCAGTATTATCAGCTATGCCATATATATTAAACCCCAGGTATAATGTCTCTAAATGGCAGTTGAGGAAAAAGCTTGCTTAGCTGTGCCATAGAAGAGCATGCAACAGCTAGAATCAAATCTTTCTGAACAGGCTGCAAATGTGTGTGTGGTACAGTACCAAAATATGGGTAGAGCTGTTGTGGATCTTACCTACAAGTAGTACTCTTAGAATATATCTACACAACCTGCAGCAGTGAGCCCAGAGATGATCCGTGTCTGTCAATAGTGTGGCGGGGGGGAGGTGGCAGAGTGAGGGCAGCTGGCTTCAACAGTGTTACTGAGCGTGCTCAGTACAAGCCAATCAGCAAGTTTGGGGAGGGGGACACATGATCCCACATCTCCCCCCCCCCCCCCCCCCAGCCCCTCCACAAGTTGCCTGTGGGCAAGCCTCCAGGGAGGGAATGTGCTTTCAGAGCCTAAGCTCCAGCCCGAGCTGCAACTTCAAAGCACAGTCTACACATCTATTTTTAGAGTGCTAGTAGGAGCCTTGGAGGTCAACCGGGTCTATGAGATTCACTGCCATGAACTATGTAGACTTATCCTTAGTTATTTTTTGTTCATTTAGACAGGTTTGGGTCCCGATGTTCCTTTTGTAAAAACAGAAATAATCTTCTTTGGGCCAAAAATTCTTATCTTCCCTTCCATGTCTGATGTCCAGAAGCTCAATACAGCAGATGTTTTTATAGTAGAAACAAGTTCAGAGTGTAGAACTCTTTCTTTTTCCCTATGGGTATCATTAAATTCCCAGGTAATGCTGATCCTGTTGATAGTTTTCCAAATAATAAATGCTACGAGAGCTTGAAAAATCCTGCACCAAAATATTATGTGGATTTACATTCAGAAAGTGGTATAGAAGATCAGCAAAGTAGAAATTTGGAGCAGATGAGAGTTTGAGATGTGGGTATTATAACTACTGTAAAACTTTAATCTGAGCATCCCTTGGTGTTTTCTGTAAGCATCCTGGGAGGTCTTATAAATTTTCTGTATATTTACTTGGCCGGTTAAAAAGTTTAAGAACTCATACTGCAAATATTGGGTCTCATGGCTACAGTTGCGTTCATGGTACTGTATCCATAATATCTGAAGAAAAGCTCTCTGTAATCTTGGTGCTCTCACTAGCAGGAGTTGATCCAAAAAATATATTACCTCACCCACCTTGTCTCTAACATTCTGGGACTGACATAGCTACAACAACACTGCATACAATAAGTTATCAAGATTAGGAACTGGGCAATTTCCCACTTAGCACTTTAAGTTGTCCACTTCTGACAGAGAGAGCGAAACAAGAGCTTGTACTTAAAATGTCTCTTTATCAGAGGGAAGACAACCACATTGGGAGGTAACCTCTACCAGTTAGTAAAAAAAAAAACAGCCCTCTCCTTTGCAAGTAGTCTCTGGATTGGGAAACAGTTCACCACATTCCAAAACACAAATTTAACAGTAACTTAAACATGAATCTCAAAGAAGATACATATTTTTGCATTCATTAGTGAAAAGCATTGATGGGTAATCTACTACATATGTTTCTACCTTTCTTACCCTTTCCTGTAGCAAAACAGGAGACATGTTGCATGATTGTCATCGTCTTTAGCAAATGAGAGAGATCCATTTTCCATTCCTGTTTTCAATCCCGGGACTAGGGCACTTCAGATACAACTCATAGGGCTTGTCCACATTTCAAGTTACTGGTGGCAAAGTAGGGTATGACTCTACAGTGCACCAGGTTGCCATTCAGTAACGTCCCACGTGGACAGTGCAGTGGAAGTCCTGGAGTGTGGACGAGGGAGTCACTAGTTCTGCGTCTGGGTTGAAATAGCATGGATCCTTTCATATTATCTTTACATCCTCTTAGGATTCACATGGCTGCTATTTTGTTTTACCGTTAACATCTGTGGGTATGTCTACACTACTGTTAACCTGAGTAAGAGGTTAACAATTCTAAAGTAGGATTTAGATCTTCAGTTACTTATTTATTAAAGAATGTTAATCTAGTTCAAAATTGCCCAGGTCCTAACCATAGCCAAGCTATGCCACTGACACATGGAAGGCTATCACACGTTAAACCCAAAACAAAATATACAGATGATAATTTTGACACAGTTTGAATTTCTCTGAAATTTCATTAGTACCATAAGCTCTTATGACACTTTAACCAGAAGTTCAGATAATGGTAGATTCTTTAGTTTTCATGCCAGTTCAAAGCTGCTGCCCCCTTTTGTCCAAGAAGTTGTCAGTTCTCTTGACTACAAAAATCAAGGATATATTTGAGAGACATAGGTGGTATTTTCATCCTCTGACTATTGTTGTGGCACAGGTAAGACGTGGAGTTTTTACAGCATGTTAGGGGGGCCTCAGAAAGAAAAAGGTTGAGAACCCCATATCTGTCTGACATGCTTTAAAGGCTGAGGCCTACATTGTGACACTGCTGCTCATGTCGACAAAAAACAAACAAACTGAAACCAGTATCCCCAATAGTAATTATCTTCAGAGAGTAAGAAAGGCATGTTGTTTCTTTTTGCATGCAACAGCAAAGACGTCAGCAGCGTGAACTGATGAAAGCCCTTCAGCAGCAACAGCAGCAACAAAAAATGTCAGGTTGGGGTAATGTCACCAAGCCAACAGGCGCTACCAAATCTCTCTTGGAAATACAGCAGGAAGAGGCGAGGCAGATGCAGAAGCAACAGCAGCAACAGCAGCCGAACAGAGTCCGCAGTACTACGGTGCATATCTTATTTACCTAACCAGAACATGGAGAATTGTTACTTGCATTGTTCCCCTCTCATCACACTCCATTTTGGTTTTCTGAGACATTGCTGCTGTTTCTCCAGACCTGATGCTAATAACCAGGGTCTCATTTCTGTTCTGTTTCAACAGCATTCTAACCTGCACAGCAGCATTGGGAATTCAGTGTGGGGCTCTCTAAACACTAATCCCACCAGCCAGTGGGCATCTGATCTAGTCAGCAGCATCTGGAGCAATGCTGACACCAAAAACTCAAATATGGGGTTCTGGGACGATGCAGTGAAAGAAATGGGGCCTCGTAACTCAACCAATAAAAACAAGAGCAATGCCAGCCTCAGGTAGGAATCGGGAGGAATTTGTTTTTGGCAAAGGACTGCTAGTATTGCACTCATATTTTAACCAACTATAGCTTCATCACCTCTGGTTCTTGAAAATTCTGTACCACTGTCTTAAAATAGTGTTTAGCAACAAACAGCTTATAGGCTGTCCACAGAGTCCCAATTTCTTTGATTTTTCTTATCCACTAGGAAAATAAGTTGACTCTTAAACATTACTGGCCCTCTGTAAATCCATGGGCTTTTGTAGGCTATGCACTGTTATCTTAGATAATATTGTCTAAGATAATCGATGGCTGTTTCAGGCATAGTATGCAATATTTACAATTTCTTTGTCAGTAAATCCATAGGAATTACGAGCAGACAGAACAAGAAGGCGGAAGAAGAGGAGAAGCTGTTGAAGTTGTTCCAAGGGGTTACTAAAGCCCAGGATGGATTCACTCAGTGGTGTGAACAGATGCTTCATGCACTCAACACAGCGAACAACTTAGATGGTAAGAAGCAGGAAAGAATGAATGTTATGCTTTGTAACAGTATATGAAGAACAACATCACATTTGTACATTTGCACACATGAAATTCTGTGGATGATGACTGCATTTCTACCAAGGTGCTGTTTGGTTCATTCAGCAAGAGGGCATAATTAGCTGGGAAATGGCATTGCTATAAACTGCACTGCATTGTCTTCCCTCTTTGGGTAAAATATGCAGGTAGAATAGAATTGGGACTAATTCCAGACTCTCCCACTCTCACCCATAAAAATGGTTCCTTTTGGATGGAGGTGACAGGTCACAGATGAATGAGAATTTAGCCTAGTTCTAAATACATGCAATATTATTAACATTGTAACTCTCTAAAGCATTTTTGGGGTACAGTTTGAATGAACTATGCTCTGGTCTGATGCTTCAGTCAGTAAAATTGTATTGATTGCGGCATAAGAGCAGAGGATTGTTTATGGTCCATTTGAGCCTGGGGTTCACTGAGCTTCTGATATTAACTCTGCTGCAAAATGAGTCAAGTTAGGAACTGTTTAAGAGTAGCGGCCGTGTTAGTCTGTATCTGCAAAAAGAAAAGGAGTACTTATGGTACCTTAGAGACTAACACATTTATTTGAGCATAAGCTTTTGTGAGCTACAGCTCACTTCATCGGATGCATGCAGCTGATGAAGTGAGCTGTAGCTCACAAAAGCTTATCCTCACATAAATTTGTTAGTCTCTAAGGTGCCACAAGTACTCCTTTTCTTTTTAAGTTAGGAACTGCGAGTCATGAAGCAGTGGTTCACTTGCCCTCGTGGTTGTACACTTAATTTTCTTGCACATCACAGTAGGGTGAGAGGGGACTGTCTCCTTTTCTGTACGTAAAATAGTAGAATGTCTGCCACAATATGTTCTTCGAGTGTTTGCTCATGTTCATTCCACATTAGGTGTGAGTGTGCTGCATGCACTGTTGTCGGAGATTTTCCCCTCAGTGGTATCTGTCAGGCCAGTTCTCGTGCCCTCTGGTACTGCACGCTTATGCGCCAATATAAGGGGCAGTGCTGGTCCCACATGCTCTCAGTTCCTTCTTACCGCTTTTGATGGTTGCTGGAACATCCCTTTTTGTTTCAGCAAGGTGTTTTCAATGGTTTCTTCTCTTTAGCTTAGTTTTAGTCTTAGTATAGTATTAGTGTAAACAGTACTAGTGTAGAAAGTTAGTCCTTCTCCTTTAATGTAGAGGGGCTCCCTTTGACCCTGGGCTCAGGCATGCCCCAATCCCTGGGCTTCAAACCTTGTGCCTCCTGTGGCAAACCTGTGCAGGTGAGCGACCCACACTCCAGTTGTCTGAAGTGTCTGGGAGAATCTCAGGTAGGAGAGCACTGTCAGGTCTGTCAGGACTTTAAGCCTCATACAAAGAAAGACAGAGAAGCTAGACATTGGGTGGGGCAAACTTTTAGGCCTGAGGGCCAAATTGGGGTTCCAAAACTGTATGGAGGGCAGGGTAGGTAAGGCTGTGTCTCCCCAAACAGCCTGGCCCCCTCCCATTTCCCACCCCCTGACTGCCCCCCTCAGACCCCACATCCATCCAACCCCCCCGCTCCTTGTCCCCTGACCGTCCCCCTCTCCCCTGACTGCCCCCTGGGACTCCCTGCCCCCTTACCATGCTGCTCAGAGCACCAGGACTGGCAGCCTCGCTGCCTGGCAAGAGCCAGCCATGCCACCGCGCAGTCTAGAGTACCAGGGCAGGCTGGCAGCTCTCACAGCCGCGATGCCTGGCAGAAGCTTGCAGCCCCGCTGCCCAGAGTGCTGGTGACACAGCGAGCTGAGGCTGCGGGAGAGGAGGGCTATTCTCCCCGGCTGGGAGCTCAAGGGCTGCCAGGATGGTCCCGCAGACCATAGTTTGCTCACCTCTGAGCTAGACTGAGGGCTATCCTAACGGAAGTTGCTGTTAGACCAGCATTAGAGCCAAGCCACTCGGATTCGGCACCAAGCACTTCAGCTTCAGTGTGACACGCCTTTCTGGCACCACGCTCTTCTCAGCACCATTCTCCATCTCTGGTGGTGAGAAAAAAGCCGAGAGAGGACACTCCTCTGTGCCAAAGAAAGGCAAACAAGGGGAAGGCAGTGGAGTGCATCCTCCACCCCCGAACCCATGATGGCACAGTCGACTCCACCCTGAGGGCCTTTGAGTTCAGTGTGGGACCCACCCCCGCTGATGCCAGGAAGTCATTGTGGCTCCAGTGTGATAAGTGCCTTCTACCCTGGAGGCCTTTGCAGCCACCAAGGACTTATCTCTCCCGGTATCACCAACCCTGATGGGACAATCACTAACTCCAATGAACAGGAGAGAACATGGTGCTCCAAGCTCTTTCCCAGCACCTGGGCCCTAGATACCTTCTAGAGGCAAGCTGGCCCTTCCTTCCTTCTGCAAGGTCATCCCTGGTCCGGCACTGGTTCCCAGACCTTTGGCACCAAATGGCAGAAGCCATGGTCACGTCAGAAGGACTCTTTTTTGGAGTCTGCGGTGGAGCCCTATGCCCATCCCAAGAGCTGCAGCTGGTACCCATTCTACATGTCACTGGACCCGGGTATGGGTCACACACTGGCAACTGGTCAGGAGGATAGTGGCCGATGCAGTGACTATTTTGGAACTAATGGAGATTTTCCTCTGTACCAGGACCATCGTCCACTGGTCCTATGGTTGCATCCGAGAGGCGGGCTGCTACATAGCTCCATTCACCACCATACCCTGATTCCAGTACCGAGCCCAGTACTGACACACACATGATGTGGGCCCAATGGAGGTAATAAGGGCAGAAGATGAGGTGGAACTCCCTCTCTGGTACAGGTCTCTTCCTCCTCCTCCCCAGGTGAAGCCACCTTGGAGCCAAGTGGCTCGCTGTTGCAAGATGACTTTGGAGCCCAACAGGAGCTTCTAAAGAGAATAGCTGCTAATCTGGGGCTAGATGTTGAGGTGCTCAAGGAGTCTTTCCATAGCCACATTGACATTTTGGCTGCAGTAGCACCATCAAAGATGGCCCTATCCATCAACGTAGCTTCTTTTGGATCTAGTCAGAACCCTGTGGCAGACCCCATCTTCTCTCCCTCCCACTTTGAAGAGGGAAGAGAAGAAATACATGACAGCCAAAGTACTTATACTCTCACCCTCCTCCTGGCTCCAGTGCCGGCCAATGAGAGGGACAGGCAAGGCCAGGCAAGCATTACCTCCAAATAAAGACTTAAAGAAACTAGCTCTGTTTGGCAGAAAAATGTATTCAATAGGTAGATTGCAGCTGCATATCTTGAAGTCCTGCTGGGGAGATGTGATCGCAACATGTGGGATTCTTTGATGAAATTTAAAGACTTATTGCCTCTGGACTCCAGGCAGGAGTTCTCCACTCTCTTAGAGGAGGGAAAGAACATAGCTAGAGCCTCACTCTAGTAGACCCTGGACGCAGCCAGAACAATGGCTTCTGCAGTGGCCATGAGGTGATGCTCTTGGTTGCAATCTTTGAGGCTACCACAGGAGGTCCAGCAGTCAATCCAAGACCTTCCATTCAAGGGTATGTCACTGTTTTCAGATAAAATGGACATAAAGCTCCATGGGCTGAAGGAGTTAAAGGCTGCCCTCAGGTCCCTGGGCCTCTATGCTCCTGCTCTTTCGAGGAAGCATTTCAGGCCTCACCAGCCAGCTCGCTTCTCGGTGCCACTGCCACGATGGGACCTGTTCAGGAGAAGGAGCAAGGGTTACAAGTGTTGTCAACCGCTTCCATCCACCTCAGTCTCACTACTGGGATTGCATAGATACTCCAGAGGCCCCAACATTGAAGGTGCGCTCAGGGTGCTATACCCGTTTCCCTCATCGGAGCCTATCCCCTTTTTGTTTTCAGACCGACTTTCCCACTTCAGCCTGGTGTAGTCTTTCATCGTATCAGACTGCTGGGTTCTAAGTACAGTGGTGGACAGTTATACCCTTCTGTTTTCCTCCACCCTTCCCTCCCATCCCTGTCCCTCTTCAGGGACGCTTCTTATGAGCAACTTCTAGCCCAAGAGGTGCAAACCCTCCTACAGGTGGGGGCTGTGGAGGAGGTGCCTTAGAAATTGAGAGGAGAAGGGGTTTTATTCCCAATATTTTCTAATCCCGAGGAGAAGGGGTTTATTCCCAATATTTTCTAATCCCAAAGAGCCAGGGTGGTCTTCGACCCACATGGTCTCCCTGGTCTCCATTGTTCCCTCCCTGGATCCAGGGGACTGGTACACCGCCCTCGACTTGAAGGATGCCGGTTTTCATGTTTCCATCTTCCAAGGCCACAGAAGAAACCAGACCCATTACCAATTCACCACCCTTACCTTTGTTCTATCTGCAGCCCCCTTGGTTTTTACGAAATGCATGGCAGTGGTCGCAGCCGTCCTCAGAAGGCAAGGGGTCTAATTCTACCCATACTTAGACAACTGGCTGATGAAGGGCTATTCATGTGCTCAAGTAAAGACCAGCATCAGCCTGGTCCAAGCTACCTTCCAAGCATTGTGTCTGTTGATAAACAAAAAAGTCAACTCTCATCTCAGTACAGAGAATAGATTTTATTGGGGCAGTACTAGACTCAACCCACGCCAACGCCTTCTGTCCAGAGGCCCATTTCCAGACCATGTCAGATCTGATATGCAGGGTCAAGGCATACGCCATCACAACAGCCTGGGTTTGCCTCAGACTTCTGGGACACATGGCCGCAAGCACTTACTTGGTATGGCATGCAATACTGCACCTCAGATCCCTGCAGACATGGTTTGCTTCAGTGCACTCACCAAACATACAACACTTGGACTTGGTGTTTACTGTTCCAGACCCGATCTTCACCTCCCTTGACTGGTGGAAGGACCCCCAGTCGGCAACGGCAGGTGTTGCCTTTGTCATCCCCCAGCCATTCATAGATTCATAGATATTTAGGCCAGAAGGGACCATTATGATCATCTAGTCTGATCTCCTGCACAATGCAGGCCACAGAATTTCACCCACCACTCCTAAAAAAGACCTCACACCTATATCTGTGCTATTGAAGTCCTCAAATTGTAGTTTGAAGACCTCAAGGAGCAGAGAATCCTCCAGCAAGTGACCCGTGCCCCATGCTACAGAGGAAGGCGAAAAACCTCCAGGGCCTTCCAATCTGCCCTGGAGGAAAATTCCTTCCCGACCCCAAATATGGCGATCAGCTAAACCCTGAGCATATGGGCAAGATTCATCAGCCAGATACTACAGAAAATTCTTTCCCGGGTAACTTGGATCTTACCCCATCTAAAAACCCATCACAGGCCATTGGGCCTATTTACCATGAATATTTAATTACCAAAACCATGTTATCCCATCATACCATCTCCTCCATAAACTTATCGAGTTTAATCTTAAAGCAAGATAGATCTTTTGCCCCCACTACTTCCCTCGGAAGGCTATTCCAAAACTTCACTCCTCTGATGGTTAGAAACCTTCGTCTAATTTCTAATCTAAATTTCCTAGTGGCCAGTTTATATCCATTTGTTCTTGTGTCCACATTGGTACTGAGTTTAAATAATTCCTCTCCCTCTCTGGTATTTATCCCTCTGATATATTTATAGAGAGCAATCATATCTCCCCTCAACCTTCTTTTAGTTAGGCTAAACAAGCCAAGCTCCCTGAGTCTCCTTTCATAAGACAAGTTTTCCATTCCTCGGATCATCCTAGTAGCCCTTCTCTGTACCTGTTCCAGTTTGAATTCATCCTTCTTAAACATGGGAGACCAGAACTGCACACAGTATTCCAGGTGAGGTCTCACCAGTGCCTTATATAATGGTACTAAAACCTCCTTATCCCTACTGGAAATACCTCTCCTGATGCATCCCAAGACGACATTAGCTTTTTTCACAGCCATATCACATTGGCAGCTCATAGTCATCCTATGATCAACCAATACTCCAAGGTCCTTTTCCTCCTCCGTTACTTTTAGTTGATGCGTCCCTAGCTTATAACTAAAATTCTTGTTATTAATCCCTAAATGCATGACCTTACACTTCTCACTATTAAATTTCATCCTATTCCTATTACTCCAGTTTACAAGGTCATCCAGATCCTCCTATAGGGTATCCCTGTCCTTCTCTAAATTAGCAATACCTCCCAGCTTTGTATCATCTGCAAACTTTATTAGCACACTCCCACTTTTTGTGCCCAGGTCAGTAATAAAAAGATTAAATAAGATTGGTCCCAAAACTGATCCTTGAGGAACTCCACTGGTAACCTCCCTCCAACTTGACAGTTCACCTTTCAGTAGGACCCGTTGTAGTCTCCCCTTTAACCAATTCCCTATCCACCTTTCAATTTTCCTATTGATGCCCATCTTATCCAATTTAACTAATAATTCCCCATGTGGCACAGTATCAAACGCCTTACTAAAATCTAAGTAAATTAGATCCACTGCGTTTCCTTTATCTAAAAAATCTGTTCCTCTCTCAAAGAAGGAGATCAGGTTGGTTTGGTACGATCTACCTTTTGTAAAACCATGTTGTATTTTGTCCCATTTACCATTGACTTCAATGTCCTTAACTACCTTCTCCTTCAAAATTTTTTCCAAGACCTTGCATACTACAGATGTCAAACTAACAGGCCTATAATTACTTGGATCACTTTTTTTCCCTTTCTTAAAAATAGGAACTATGTTAGCAATTCTCCAATCATTCGTGTCCCTTGTTTCAGTCGTTTCCAATCTAGGATGGGGAGTCCACCTCAGCTGCCTCAGGACAAAGGGCCTGTGGTCCCAGGAAGAGGTCTCCCTACACATAAACATCAGGGAGCTCAAAATGGTCCACTTAGCTTGCCAAATGTTTCTTCCACAGATCATGGGTAAAGTAGTAAAAGTATTTATAGCCAACACAGCGGCCATGATCTACATCAGCAAGCAGTGAGGAACATGCTTCTCTGCCCTGTGTCAGGAGGCTATCCGCTTATGGGACTCCTGCTTGAAGCTTCCCATCTTCCGGGAGCCCAGAACGCCCTGGCAGATCACCTCAGCAGATCTTTCTTCTCTCACCATAAGTGGTGCCTTCACCCAGAGGTCACCAGGTTCATCTTCCAAAGGTGGGGGTCTCCTCAGGTAGACCTGTTCGCAACCAGGCAGAACATGAAATACCATTAGTTTTTATCTCTATGTGGACAGAGCCCAGGCTCCCTTTCAGATGCCTTCAATGGACAGAGCTCCTATTCTACTCATTTCCTCCAGTTCCTCTAGTGTACAAGATCCTTCTGAAAATCAAGTGGGACAAGGTTAGAGTTGTTGTTAAAGCTCTGGTGTGGCCATGCCAACAGTGGTTCGGCATGCTGTCAGTAGCACCCCTGCTACCGCTCCCACTCCACCTGGACCCAATAGTACAAGACCATGGCTGTGTACGCTACCCAAACCTCTGTGGCAGCTCCATGGTTGAACCTGGAGAAGAGAGCCTGTTCAGAACAAGTCCACCAGATCTACCCATCTACTAGGGCTACCTACGTGGCCAAGTGGAAGCATTTCTTGATATGGTCTTCCCAACGAGGTCTTTCTTCAACTCCGGTCTCCCCTTCAGTCTATATAGGATTTACCTGCTCTACCGAAAACAACAAGGTCAGGCTCAGCATCTATCAAGGTACACCTAGTAGTGATCTTAGTAGTAGTAGTAGCCTTCCACCCACCAACTGGCGATAGGTCAGTTTTCTCACACAAAAAAAGATGTCCATCTCCTTTCTTAAAGGGTTGGAGAGACTTCATCCTCAGATTCCTGAGCCAGTTCCCCCATGGGATTTAAATCCAGTCCTGTCAAGACTCATGGGCCCTCCCTTTGAGCCACTAGCATTGTGTCATCTATTGGCTGTTTCCTGGAAAGTCGCCTTCCTGGTAGTGATTACCTTGGCCAGAAGGGTCTTTGAAGTCTGGGCCCTTACATCAGAACCACTGTACACAGTGTTCTTCAAGAGCAAGGTTCAACTGTGCCCCCAACCAGTTTTCCTTCTAAGGGTGGTCTTGCAGTTTCATAGCAACCAAGCCATTTTCCTGCCAGTTTCTTCCCAAAACTGCACAGGAATTTGGAAGAGCAGTGGATTAATTCGTTGGATGTCAGGCGTGCCCAAGCCTTCTACATTGAGAGGACTAAGCTGTTCTGTAGATCTGTGCAACTCTTTGTGGCTATAGCAGAGAGGATGAAAGCCCTGCTGGTTTCAGCCCAGAGAATCTCATCCTGAATAATGTCCTGTATTCAGGCATGCTACGAGGAGATGGACCCCATCCTCTGTCAAAGTTAGCTGGTGAGAAGGAACTGAGAGGATGTGGGGCTGGCGGTGCCCCTTATACCAGTGCATAAGTGCGCGGCATCAGAGGCATTAGAGCCAGCCCAACATACACCACCAAGGGAAAAATCTTACGGATGGGTTGTGCTGTATGCACTGTTGCCAAACATAGAATCGATATGAGCAACACATCTCGAAGAACAAGTTATGGAAAGGTTAGTAACCGTTTTTTGCTGGGGCTATATTATGGGGAATTTAACAGGAGAGGCTGTTTACAATGGTTGATAGTTTGATAAAGAATATTGAATAAAGTATACAAAGTTTGTTTGGTTTTTGCACACACACACTCCTGCATCAGCACACGTCTCTCTCATGGTCCATCTTCTTCCCCTCGTATTGCAGTTCCCACGTTTGTTTCTTTCCTGAAGGAAGTGGAGTCTCCATATGAGGTCCATGATTACATCAGAGCCTACCTTGGAGATACCCCTGAGGCCAAGGAATTTGCCAAGCAGTTTCTAGAGCGCCGTGCCAAACAAAAAGCCAGTCAGCAGCAGCAGGTACATATTTGCTTGTTCTTTGCTTTGAAGGAGGATCTTGAAGTACATTGATAGTATTTCTGGAGAGGGTAGCAAAGGCTCAGTGACAGTCTGCATTTCTGTATTTAGCTCTTGGTGGTGAAAGGGGTAAATTATCTAGACTGGGGGGAGGAAACATATTTCAGGTATTCCTGTGGAATTGTACAGAATCTATCTGTCCCTTGTTAGCTGTGTAACTATCTGAGATCTTGTGTAAATAACTTTATAGGGAGATAATTTTATGGTGCAGGATTAGTTCTAGAAAAGAGATAAATTTATTGGATAGGTTAATGGATATTCTACTATCCATGTCATATGGAAAGTGACTTGGTGTCATCTGTGTATTTCCAGTGAGCAGGCAACGTTTAATTCTAACTTGTAATCTAGAATTGGTTTGTTTCAGGATTCGGTGTGGGGGATGAACCATAGTGCACTGCATTCCGTCTTTCAGACGAATCAGAGCAACAACCAGCAATCCAACTTCGAAGCTGTGCAGAGTGGCAAGAAAAAGAAGAAACAGAAAATGGTTCGAGCAGATCCCAGTTTGTTAGGTGAGTTTTGATACTTGAAAATGAGCATCTTCCTCTAAGTGGCTTATTTGGGATAGAGGTCATAATTTTTGTTCCATCTGCAAAGTCCTTTTTGGGTCTTTCGTAAGTCCTAGACATTAATACATCAAATATATGCAAGAAAGATGGAGGGAAGCCCCTTTAGAGTAGTCTGTATTTTAAAATTATTTACAACAAATTCATTGCATTTTTGAAGGCTGCTCTGAGACTCTGCCAGTCCAGTACTCCTACCACTGCTACAGGTGATGCTGGGTGTGTGGTGTACAATATATATAATACAATTATATGCTTCTGAGATGGTTTAAGGAGGTACCTATGTTCATGCTCAGTTTATCACTTTACCCAAACAGACGCAGAAAAAGAAGATGGGGGGCCTTTTAGACAGGTACATCTGCGGTGGTTTTATCAGGAGTCAGTATGATGAGCAAGGCATAATCCTGAACGTGTTCCCCTCTGACAGTTACAAACAGATGGAAAGAGCCAATTTAGCAGATTTTTTTTTAAAAAATTATTTTTATAGAAAAGGAAAAAATATCAGTTTGGAATCAATTCTTCCTGTAATTTGTGGTCTTGAGGAGTTGGTTGACCCTTAAATGTCAAACTTGACCCGATTCTGAAATTACTCACCTTGGAAATAGGTTGGAAGAATCCAAGCAAAGCCTTGTGGAGATAGGAAGAAAAGACTTCTGGCTGTGGAAGTAGAGAACAAATGAATTTACATGGTGTCAGGGTTCCTTCCCCACTCTGAACTCTAGGGTACAGATCTGGGGACCCGCATGAAAGACCCCCTAAGCTTATTCTTACCAGTTTAGGTCAAAAACTTCCCCACGTACAGACTTTGTCTTGTCCTTGAACAGTACGCTGCCACCACCAAGTGTTTTAAGCAAAGAACAGGGAAAGAGACCACTTGGAGATGTCTTCCCTCCCTCCTCCCCCCCCCCCAAATATCCCCCCAAGCCCTACACACGCCCTTTCCTGGGGAGGCTTGAGAATAATATCCTAACCAATTGGTTACAAAATCATCAAAGACCCAAACCACTGGATCTTGGAACAATGGAAAAATCAGTCAGGTTCTTAAAAGAAGGATTTTATTTAAAAAAAAAAAGTAAAAATCATCTCTGTAAAATCAAGATGGAAAATACTTTACAGGGTATTCAGATTCAAAACACAGAGGATCCCCCTCTCGGCAAAATCTTAAAGTTACAGAAAACAGGAATAAACTTCCCTCTTAACACAGGGAAAAGTATCTTGAAAGTATCTTGTCCCCTTATTGGTCCTTTGGGTCAGTTGCCAGCCAGGTTAGCTGAGCTTGTTAACCCTTCACAGGTAACAGGATGTTGCCTCTGGCCAGGAGGGATTTTATAGCGCTTTATATAGAAAGGTGGTTACCCTTTCCTTTATATTTATGACACAAGGGTATTTTTCATTACGGGTAAACTGTTAAAATGAAAAATTGAGGTTCTATACGATTTTAGCTAAGCATCAGATATACATATCTTGGGCATCTCTTTGATGTGTGAAGAGGAGAAGCTGATTCTGTTTTATTGCTTTTTAAATTAATTGAAGTTTGGTCTTCTACTTTAGATATCCTGGATCTTTAAGGATATTAAAAGAAGGGTTAATAAGGCTCTTCAGCTAAATTCAGCCTTTTTCTGATATAGTAAATATAATCATGAGAACAAATACTGCAGTTTGGGAAAATATAGAAGGATCTTGCATAATAAAAATTACATTTCCTGACATTTCAAAAGCTACCCATAAGAATCTGTTCTTTCTTAAGACAGAATTTGCAGCATTGGTTTTCTGCTTCCATTTTTTAACTTTCCATACCTAGATTTAATTAAAGATTAAAAATGAATATTTATTTTTATGACAGTAAGGCCTCTGACATCTCAGTTTAAACGAAGATATCACTAATAATTTTGCAGTGATTCAGGATGTTGATCTAACTGCCACCTTAGGGTTTTTGGAAGGAATTCAGTAGTGCCATTTAATGTAACTTTTTTACATATAAAGCAAATTTAACTATTAGATGGGGATATTATAAAATTAAATCTTTTCTGTTCCTTAGGCCTCAAAAAGGTCCATATCTTTTTAGATCAAATGTAAATGATGGATTGGCAATACTGATGTTTGGAGAAATACTTTCTTTTGCAAAAAATCAAATGTCATTCTGTGAAAGCACAAATATATTTTAAAAAGAAATTAGCAAAGCTAGTCACCTGTTAAGGATCACAGACATTGTTTGAGTTCAGGATTTGGCATCACGAACTCCAGAGTTCTAATTCTGGATCTGATACTGACTCCTTCTGTGATCTTGACTTTTGCCTCAGTTTCTCTTTGTAGATGGGGAAGATTCTTTCTTTACCACGGCAGGATTGATGTGAAGATGTCTCTAAAGTGCTTTGAAGCTGAAAAGCATTAAATAAGTGCTAAGTTTTTGTTGTAATATTAGAAAAGAGTGAGAAAGCAGGCATCTGTGCAGTACTGGTATGGGATGAACATATCCAGGTCTGTGCGATGATAAAATGGAAACTAAAATTCCAGCTTCATATAACTCCTTCAGTCAGCTCTTCTGTTCATATCCCCTCTCCCCGTGACGAGGGGCTCAGCCTGTCACTTCTCTCTCCTCCTCCTCCTCCTCCGTCTGTAAACCAACTCTATATATAGCATATGTACTATTGCTTCATCTACCAGAACTCTTACTGCTGTAATTTCTCCTTTCATGTCTCCCTCAATTACAGCTCTTCAAAATCTGGAGCCTCATCTCATTTCTGTCTCCATGTTTGAAACAGCTTCATTGTCTATGCCTCTGATGCACTTCTCCCTGGCCTGTAATTCCTTGTGTTTTCTATCCCGAAGCCATGAAATACTGAAAGCCCCTCCCAGTTTCCCCTTGATCATTTTCCCTGAGACTTGGTCTTTTTACCTTTCTGTACACCTTCACCACAGCTAGGGATTCTATCCTGTTTGCTTGGTTACTGTAACTACTCTGCATACTTTATTCATACATATAGACTGTGATCTCCAATGAGGTAATTGATATTTTTGATGAATGAGGTCTGCACAAACATACATGTGTTCCCCAGTCCCACCCATTCCTTCCCACATTTGAATCTCTTAACAGGACAGAGTTCATGAATCGAAGAGTGGGAGCTTCACAGTTCCCCTAATTGTCTTGTTTAAAAGGGTCATGTAGTGGGCAAAATCTTTTATAATCTTGTTCTTTTTATAAACCTTACATCTCTAGCCAATGGGCAGTCTTCTTGTTCTGAATTGCCTGCTTTCATAAATAAAAATAGGGGGAAATATTTCAAAAGCTGCATTGTGGTTTAGCCACATAACTCCCATTAACTTCAATGAGTTTGCTGCTACCTTGTAACTTAAGGGATAGTATTCACTAATATTTTCGTTCAGATGCTACTTGTTAGAGGGCTTTCCCTTCACCCTCCCACTTCCCTGGTTTTTGTCACACAGACATCAAGCAGCAAAAGACCAGAAGTCCGAAGTGAAGACAATACGATGTTTATTGGGGTTAATTTCCAAGCAAGCATATTCCGAAGCCCTTCACACCAGTGAGGCTTATCTCTGTATGCTGTTAGTCTGTTCCCCAGTGTTCTGGTCCCAGCTCTGATGCTGCAGAGAATTTACCCCGTGTTCCCCTTCCCAACTCTGATGCCGCTAAGTGATAAAAATACACCTAAGTTCTTAAAGTATACGCCTTTACAGGCAGGCCTGAATATCTATATTCTAACACTGCTGCTTTATTATTTTTTAAAAATAAAGATTAACATATCCATCCATATTACACATTGGAAGAGATTTTAATACATTTTAAACCACTCCCTGAAAACAGTACTGTGATCCTCAAACTATATTAAAATCAGCATCCTTATCCACTAGATTGCACATACTGTTTTCAGCAAAATAAGTATTTTCATATTAGAGTTCATACGCACATTTCTATATGAAAACTGCAAACACGAATTCAAACTTACCTCTACATGCCCTTTGCTTCCTTCCCCAGACCTGAAGAAGAGCTCTGTGTAGCTCAAAAGCTTTTACCTTCCACGAACAGAAGAGGTCCAATAAAAATATTACCTCTTCCCCTGTCTGTGTACATGCATGTCAAATGACTCTGTTATGGTTATTTAATTGAATGGTTAAAGTCTACTGATATATCAGTGATATTAAATTGAGATACAGAATTTTAAATAAAATTATTTGTAACAGAGCTTAAATGTATAGCCTTTTATTACAAGGACTTTCTCAACTAGAAAACATTTTTTTCAAATTATAGGAATTAATATACCATCCAGTGGAGCCCACTTGGCTTAGTAAATACCTTAAACATATCCAATTTTTAAAAAGTGGATATAATATGCAGCAAATTAAATTGCATAGCTATCACATATTAATCTCTCTGAATACATATACTGTCTAAAGAAAATAAAGCATGGTTCCCTGTAGCTTCCTCTCTCTTGGTGTTCAAATAAGATCTGTACAAAACTGACAAGTTCCAAAGTTTAGAATGGATGTGACAATACCTTTGTATCCTTATCCAAATCATTTTTCTACAGATACTGGCTTTGCATTGAATTTCTAACATTGGTGTGCATTCTTTCCCTTTCAGCTTTCTTTAGTACATCTGATCTTCAGCATTTATATGATTTAAAACTTGGGGGTTATTTTTAAGTGTATATTGGATTTCCTGAATAATAGTTAATAGATGAAAAGCATGTAGGGATTGAAAATAGTACAAACATTTAATGGTGCTTTTAATCCTAAATTTGTGCCTATTGGTACATCTGCATGCTGTCTCCATCTGGCTTCTAGTTGTAAAAGAGTGGTTTTAAACGGGAAGCTGATACCACTTCAGACTGAAAGTTCATCAAATCTTCAGAAGCTAAGCAGGGATGAGCAGGGTCAGTCCTTGGATGTTAGATCTTTGCACCAGCCAGCCCTGCTTCCTGTACCACCTAAATACTCGACTGAAGAACATCTTAGAAATACTACTGTGTTGTGCTTTAAGCATTCTTCCTTCTGAGACAGTACTATCCGTGGTGTTCAGGCACAGTGATGCTGAAGGTGCCATCTTTTGAGAGACTCAGGACCAAGCTGTTAATGATTAATCACTAAAGATCCTATGGCACTTTGTCCAAGTCTATGCATGACAACCCTGGTGTCTTGGTCAAATTGCAGTTTGGGTAGTTACAGTCTGCAATGAATTTCTCCCACAGTTTAATTAGACATGTATTCTCCACTTCCTCCTTTAAGCAGTAGTTGCATATAATAAATAAAACTGATTATATCATACTTACACATGCACAGCCAGACCAAAACATTGCTTCTTTTGTTTTACAGGATTTTCAGTGAATGCCTCATCAGAGCGGCTCAATATGGGAGAAATAGAGACTTTGGAAGACTACTGATCTTGGGCAGATTGACCAGCTTTTCCTGTGTCTGTTAACCATGGATTCTCCACCTTTGGACACCGTCCTTTCTCCAACTTGCATTTTTCTTCGCCTTGCAGTTACTTACAGAATCAATCATCTCAGGCTGCTGCTTCTAGCCCCAACAAAATCTTTCTGCCCCAGGTTGCATAGTCATTGTTGTCTCTGTCAGCCTATAGACATGTGGACTTTGCTCTGTCTCCTAGGTGGGTGGGAGATAGGACCCATTCCCAAAAAGGCTGACTGCAGGCAGCACGCGTTCACTGTGCTGTCATTTCTTCTGCTGATTTATCTGGAAAGTCTACTGGGATTCTGCAAATGGTATCTTCCTTTCCCCGGTCATGCTTATCACATCCAACTTTTGCAATCATGGAGAGAGTTTGTGGTTAACAGAGATTGGTCAAAACCAAAATGCCACACAGATACTGACTTAAGTGCTCCATCAGGACAAGAGGTGCTCTCCAAATCCAGGAGTTGCATTCATAAGCTAACTTTAGAACTGGCAACAGCAGGAGAAGGTGGTGGTGGGTGGTGGAGTTTAACTTGGATTGGTTTGATGTTGCACACCCCCTGCCAGCCCCTCTCAGCACATTAATTTTGGAGGGAAAGCTTGAGTCTGTCTTCATTAGGTAGTGATGATAGTTACTGGAGTTCTCCCGCCAGCAACCTCCAGCCTTCCTGGACAAATGGGAATGTATAATGGGGGTAGGGGAGGGTGTATTTCTTCTGTTCAGGTTGAAATTACTCCCTTAAATATTACTTTCATAGGGATAGGACCAGTTTATTGGAGGCCCTTCTGCTGTGAATTTGTCTCGTTTAAGAGACAGCTACAGTCTTGGGTGGGGAAGGACATTACTTTCCAAACAAGTATCCCCCACAGTCTCAGCTGGGTTCCTATGGTAGTGATTCAGTTTTGTGTTACAATTGCATGCAAGTTAAGGGGCAGAGACCATCCTCTTCATAATGGAATGAGATTTAAAAGAGAACCTGACTGTAGGCAGCATCTGAACTCCTATAAACCGTGGAGAGGGAGAAAGTGAGGTGTGAGGCAATGGCACGGATTCCCCTTCTACACCTTCAATTGCTGAATATCCCTTCAATTCCGATCCATAATAATTAAATATTTATGTAATCCCAGCTCTCTCTGCAGAAGTTTTAAAAAAAACAAAAACCTGAAACTGCAAAATGCACTTAATTTGACCCCCCGATCCTACCTCCCATTCCCAGAGGGCTGCAGTGTGCTTGTGGGGGGGAGAGGCTGCCATTTGGGTGGAGCTGTGTAAAGGTGTCTGTCTTTGTCATCACTGCCTGAAGAAGGCGGCTCGAGTTACTCCAGAGCAGTTTGGCTTTGGGTTTTATTTCATTTGGTTTATTCATTTTGGGGGGTAATCTTCCCCTCTTCCTCCTCTCTCTTCCTCCTCCTCCCCCCCAAACTTGTACAGTAACTATACAGAGACTGCTGCAGACTTGTATATAGTTTTTGGATCTAATAGCACGGAGAGACTTGGAACTGTTGCAAATCTGGTCTCCCTGTCTCCTTTGCTTTGTAAAGTCATAAAGGGGGGGAAGAGGGGTAGTTAAAATGTTTACAAAACTTTAAACTCCCTCTGAACTTTTGCCAGTGTGCGGGGGGGGGAAAAGAGAGAACTTAAATAAAACCTGGTTGTATTATATCTAAGAGCGCATTTTCTGCTTGCTTTTGTCTAAGATGATTTTTGAGATTATTCCTGGTGCTAAAACCAACCTGAAGCTTGACCTTCATCAAAGTTTTCATCAAGAAACATCAAGCAAATACACAGGATGTGGAGCAACAGCTGCTGCTTTATTCCTGGTCTCCTGTGGAATGTTGCTGGTTTTTCTACTTGATAATTTTAGAATTCAAAATAAACATCAGTAGGCCGAGATTGGAGAAAACTGCCACACAATCTTCACTCCCCTTTCCTTCCATACACGCACACATGCATTTACAGTCACCTTGTTTATGGAGGAAAGATCAACCTTTAGCTTGTTTTCTGTTATGAATTTCAAACACACAAAGTATCTGAGTAAACCAGCAAGCACCCTCCCAGCCCAGTTATCTTTACTAAAGAAGGGAGAGGTTTACCCTGAACACTTCAGCTTGGGGGAAGGGCTCTCTGAGGGCATTCTGTACATTTACCGTTTTTAGACAAAATCATGCTTTTACTTCTCCCCAATCCAAATACTAGCTGTCGTTTGCTGCTGCTTGTGTTTTGGTGAGGAAAATCCTGCTAAAGTTTGAGGACATGATGGAGAGGTAATTGGTCCTTTACCGTTCACATGTTAAAAAAAGGATTACATTGATTGATGTTACTTTGTTTCCTACTTATCTCCAGGCGTGCTCCCACTTCACCCCCAGTGTGCTTTAGCTCAAAATTTTCCTTCGTTTAAAATATGCTGTCTGGTTGAGGGTATCTTGAAATCTTTTTTGTACATAATTCTTAAATGTCCCAAAGTAGCCACTGTGCATGTGACCTGTTCATGAATGCTGTCCTATTCCCTTTTCCAGTAGCATTTAATTTACAAAAGGTAATTCTGAAGCTGTGATTTTGCCAGAACATAAGAATGTAAATGAAGCCACATTAATTTCCAGCTTAATAGGAACATGAGAGGTAAGAGGGGAGCAGTGCTCGCTAAATAGAAACAGCAAAAGTGTATGGAGAAGGGAATTTTGCATTCCCTTTAAGGAGGACCCCATCTGACTCCTATGGAAGTCTATGGAAAGGCTCCTCTTAACCATAAATAATGGGGTAAATTGGAATGGACACTGCACACTATCTCTTGAATTCAAATATTTTGGCATCCTGCCTCTTCCCTTTTAGGTTGGTGCTACAGTGGAGTGAATGTCTTCAAGTGGCAAAATTGGTTCCTTTTATATTGTGAGAAGATGGCATGAGCCTCAAGAATGGTCAGGATCACCTGTGTCAATATTTGGGGTGAAAAAGAGGAACTATAGTTCTTGTCAGTTTGTGGTGGGTGCAGTCCGTGTACAGCTATGCCAGTTCCCAGTTTGCTTTTCTAGTAAGATATGGAACTAGAGTCATTCTGGCTTCTGTGTAGCAGGGAATTGATAATGTTGAGTGTGGTGCAAGAGGCATTTGAGGCCTCTTTTCACAAGTGATTTCTGAAGCAAGTTCTGCTTCCTAATATCTCAGTTGCCTAGGGTGGCAACTTCCAGTCCACTCTGTCCTTCCTACATCTGCCAATTTCCAGTTTATCTGGCATAGGATTTAGCCTAGCAAAAAAGTGTTGTAAAAGGAAACCTGAATCTGGGTTAGCATCCCTGCTTGATTTAAGAATGTATTGAATTACATATCAAAGGAAAATGGCTCTAAGGAGATCCTGTAACAAAAAACTTTTGAATCTGAAATCTAAGACCAAAAAACCCACCTAATTCACTACATCTTCAGAGCACAGAGAACTGGGTACTGTGATGATTATATACTCATATTGTGTATGGATAGCTTTCTGAACTATAGTGCTTCTCTGAACAGAAATTACTTACTTCCTTGTAGTTTAGATGTTCAATCTTCATACCAGTTTTAAAAAAAAAATTCTGGACTCACTGAGAGAGAACATGATGAAACTGTCTCATCCCTGGTAAACTGGAAAGCTCTCCTTTTATAGAAGATTAATTCTTTCCCAAATCCCTTTATCATTTGAGGTGCTTGGGTCAGCCTAGTTAAAAAATGTGCATTTTTTCCCTCTGCTGTTTGATCCTCTTTCTCGAGCATGTTTGAGGGAAGAGAAGAGGGGCAGGAAAATGCCTATGGTCAGGTTAAATCTGATGTGTGTCTGTGATTTAGAAGATGCTTCTTGGTAGACAGTTGTGACCCGGGGTGCGGGGGGCGCCACGTGTGGTCTTTATTGTAAATCTACCTTTATAGTTTTATGTCCGGAAAACAAAGATGCCAAGAAATTGCTCTGGCTTGATTTCAGAGCATCTTTAACCCTAAAGTTGGAGGCCCTTGTTCATTGATGCCAGCCCTAATAAAACTGCCCCACACACAGGAGGGTAAACCATTGAACCATATGCCTGTTTTTGGTGTGGCTTCTGTAATGAATACTGTTGCATTCTAATTTCCAGTATGACATGGGATGGACACCCCAAAGGTAAGCATTTCAAACATAGTCCTGAATCCTGTGGGGGAACTCAGCCAACAACCACTAGTGTGCACTCACCAGATTGGGAGGGGTAACTGATTTCCAACGGTCCAGCTGTACATACGCTGTGGGAGGAATTTTTAGGCACAAATTTTAGAGGGTGGAGCTGTTCCTGACTTCAGGAGGGAGGTCTGCCTGGAAATCGGTGTCCGTGAGTCTCTACAGTGTTTGCACTCTGTGTGTGTCTGCATTCCCACATGAAGGGGTTTGTGATCTGACTAGACAAAGTTTCATCATACTAGTGAAGTTTCCAAGCCTTTTCTACTTAGAAGAGTTTTTAAAAATTCCTTCTGACACCCTCTTCCTGGAGAAAGAAATGCCCTATCACAGCGTTCTTCACCTGGTCCTGCTGATGCTCTCTGGAGTCGTGGTCCCTGCTGTCCTAAGAGGTAAGCATCTTTGTTTGGATTTACAGTCCCAAAGCACAGGGAATCTGTTACTTATTAACCACCTCCTCCCACTTTTGCCCCATCTCTTCAGTCTTCCCAAAAGATTTTCATAAGTAACTAGAGAGAAAGTACCCCCTCCTCATAGTTCAGTAAGTCATCTTTGGAATTCAAGTAGCTAGTACAGGGGAAGGGTTTGATCTGCCGCTTGAGACAGTGAATTCTGTCTATTGTATCTCTTTTAAAAATGACTACAGGCCTAGTCTCAAAAATAAGAATTACTGAGAATTTGGATTGCATCAAGCAGGTTGCCTCTGCAGCTGAGAGGAAGAGTTGTATGCTCTGAATCCTAGCAGAATTAAGTTAAAATCATGTTTCAGTTCTTTTCGTTGGGTTACTACTTTCACACAGCTTGGACAATGAACAGTAGATGAACCAGTTTCTGGTTATTCATTTTCTGTCTCCCATGCACAAGTACAATGTTGCAATGTTTGGGTCCCAAATAGTAGAGGAATTTTTAAAAAGACCAAGCTACATAGGCAGGGTTAAGTTATTGAGTTTTTCCTTCAAAACTGTGTATAGCCCTAAGAACTGGGGTGGGAAAGCACTGAACTATGACTGAGGTTTAGTAAAGCTTGGTCAGGCCCAAAAACAAAGCAAAGAGGGTGCAGGGGGAGGAGACTAATCAGTAGGACTTGTGCTTGCTCTCTAAGGTCCCATCTTGAATGGGACTGTTACAAACAATTTTTCAATTGCCATCTCACATGGTTTCAGTGCAGTTACACTGGCCAGTGCATATTAAGGGCATAGCCCTGTTCCACCAATTTAAGAATTGTTCTAAAGATTGTCTGTCTAATCTTTAATGATTTTTATGAACAAAGAAATAATGTTATGCCCACAGTCCTCTCCACATGGGCTGGCCTCAGTGTATTGCAACCATGTTACGGAACTGCTTCTCTTAACAGACTTCCCTCTCTAAGTGTAAATGGGACTGTGTGTGAACATCAAGTGGATGGTTCGGAGCAAGGTAGGAGGTGACTGTCTATCTGATTAAACACATTGCTAAGCCTTTATCTTGTATTCCAAACATTGGAGGTCTTGGAGCTACATTGGCTTGCGATGTACACTGCAAATTTGTTCCTGCACAATTCATTTTGGCATCTTGCATAGAAGGATTGTTCTGACCATTTGCCTGGCAAATTGCTGTACAGTTGATCTAGCCTTTTCTTTTTTGGGGAATTTCACACAAGAACTTTAATTCTGTAGAATATCAAACCACAATGTTTATAGAGGCAAGTGAAAAGTAAAGGTATCTAATATTTATTTCATGAAAAGATCTTGGCTGCTAGGAACTCTTTTTAAATAACTAAGAAATACAGCATCTAATTTGTGACTGCAACCCCAGTGTACTGATAAGATGATTTATATATGTAGCACACTAAACATTTGAATCCTAAATTCCAGTTTGTAACTAAAGTACAACAGTGGCTGATCTCTTCCCCCAAAGAATAGTTAAGCTTGTTAGAATCTTCCCCACCATGCAAGTGCATGTTAGTTATTTTTCAGTGGTGCCTTAAACTGCTTCCTCACTGAGCTAGAACCTCACATGGACACAAGAAAGCAATGTAGCTAAGTCAATACAATATATACAGGAACTCAGACTTACCATGCAAAAACTCCCATGGGATAACCAGTAGGTCTGGGATAAGGAGCATGTTGTACTAACCCAACCACAATAGGGTTTTCACTTATATTGTACCTGACCATCACCTACTATTCTGTTACTTTCATCTTCATAGTATACTTTGTATGAAATACCCCATCCCTAGCTGACTAGAGAATGGACGGTTCATTGAATGATGCCTGTACTGCCGCAGAATGCATTGTGTTGGTAGGATGTATCTTGTAGCAGTGTGTCTTTACTTTCTCTCAAATACATTTTCTCTTGCAGCTTTGAGCCCCTGGTGGGTTAGTTCTTTTGGTGTCTAAAACTGGAGCATCAGGGAACCAGTTTGCGTTAAAGATACGAAAAGTGTAAAAGATTTATTTTGCAGCACTAAGTGTGAAGGGTTCTCTCTCCCTAAATCAAGTCTTTTAATGCATGGTGGAACTTTTTCTGTATTTCATTCTGTCATAAAAGGGAAGTTTCCCGCCTAGCCCCAACAGAGGTGAAGGGGTACAGACAGTCCTCTGGTCTGCATATACATGCACACGGCCCCTGCCTTTTTGTAAATGAGTTTATTTAACATTCAGTCTAACCACAGCACTCTGTGCAGCTCCACACTTGAGCTCCCAGCATCACAGGCTGCCCTTTGTGCTTCCTATGAAGGGCTCTTTTCATCTCTACGCTGGCCACATGCCCACTGTGGCTACCTGGGGCCGGACAGCCCATTGCGGGCCTCAGAGTTCACCCAGCTCCTGCCCTTCTGTGTTAAGGCCTCTCGCTTCCCATAGCAAAGCCCTTGAAAGTGGGCAAAATGAAGCCAGCCTCGGACCAATGTGCAGATGTTGTAAATCCTGCTGGCCCAAATATCCTGGATGACTCTTGTCCTCTGGTGCTATATATAACAGGAGAAGCACCAGAGAACAAGGTGTATATATGTCGGTTTGTTGAAGCATTGCCTTGAAAACCCTTATGGAGCATAAACCTCCATTAATTGCAAATTAGGATATTAGCAAGACAGAATAAAGAATCGGATTGTTTCTGAGGGTTTTCAACACCTGCATAGAGCTCATTGCACACATAAAGGGTCAAAGGATTAGCTGTTTGGGATCAGACCACTTGCTCATCTAGTCTGACTTGACTTCCTGCAGTGGTCAATATTTCATGGTAAAGAAGAAGGCAACCTCAAACCCAAAGTCCTAGCCCACTGTTCTTAGAGTGCTTGCTAGTGTCGATTCCAAGTAGGTGTGCGCGCACTACGTGCAGTCGGTACCACCCTAGTGGCACCTGTCAGGTCAGCTGTGGAGCCCCCTGGAGTTGCGCCTTCATGGCAGTGTACATAGATTCCTGCCGACCCGCCGCCTCTTCAGTTTCTTCTTACCACCAGTGATGGTCGTTGGAGCCGTGTCTGTTTCTTACCTTGGCAAGCATTTCCCCTAGTGATTGGACTTTTGATTATTCTGTAAATAGTTCATTAGTTAGTGTTAGTCGTAGTAAGTTAGTTCGATAGAAATGGGGGGCTTTCTATCCCAATTCCCTCCCCTCTTGGGGTTCAGGGCATGCCTCGATCCCAAGGGTTTAAGCTGTGCAGGACCTGCCATGAGCCCATGCCAATGGGTGACCCCGCCAGCCGAGACACACCTCCAGCACAGCAAGGTGTGGTGCAGTCTAGAGGCAAACCCGCAGTGATGAGGCACTGTTCTCCGACACTATCCCGCTCAGCACCACCGTGGTCTCCACACTCAAGGTCCCCGTCATCCACACTCAAGGTCCATGGTGGATATATTAACTCCTGAGTGGCCATCCAGGGTGGCATTGCCACTCATTAAAACGTTTCAAGCCACTACGAAAACCTTGTGGCAGATTCCTGCCTCCATTCCCCCCTACAGCAAAGGGGGCGGAGAGGAACTATTTAATCGCCTCTAAGGGGTACAAATAGTTATTTACTCATACGCAGCTGAGTTCACTGGTCATAGTGGCGGCAAATGAAAGAGAGAAATGGGGCAGCAGGGGCCAACTCCAAAATCCAAGGACTAAAAGAAGCTGATACCTCTTCAGCAGGAAAGTGTACTCCACCGGTGGGGGAGGTGGTGTCCTGCTTCGGATTGTTAACCAGCAAGCAATCTTCAGTACTTACAATTTCAATTCATGGGACTCCATGATGAAATTTAAGGAGTTGGTCCAGTCAGACTCCAGAGTGGAATTTGCAGCCATAATAGAGGAGGGCAAGGCAGTGGCATGGACCTCCTTTGCAGGCCTCACTGGACGCGGCTACACAAACCATGTCCTTTGCTCGTGAGAACGAGCTCATGGCTCCAGAGGTCCAACTACCAATTCAGGACTTGTCCTTTAACAGCATGGGGCTGTTCTAAGAGCAGACAGACTCCAAGCTCCATAGTCTAAAGGTTTCGTGGGCAGCATTGAAATCGTTGGGCCTGCATACCTCCACTACCCAGCAGAAACACTTTAAACCCCACCCCCTCCGCGCTTCTACCCTCCCCAGCCTAAGCAGGACTTCTCCAGGAAGCGGGACAGGAATGGCCAGCATAAGTCTCCCCATCCACCACCCAGTCAAGGCCAGGGCTTGGCGAGGCAGTCATCGGGCTCTAAGCAAGCCTTTTGAAGGTGCGCCCGGGGACGATGTACCAGTCCTCTCGATGGATCCTTTGCCCTGATTTCTAAATCTTGTCCCACTTCTACTGTGCTTGGTCCCAGATAACCTCAGATTGCTGGTTCCTTCACCCTGCAGAAGTGGGATATTCTCTCCAATTCTTCTCCTCCCACCCCCCCTTTCCTGTCACTCTTCAGGGACCCGTCTCACGAGCAACTCTTCCTGCAGGAGGTTCAAACACTCCTCGCCGCAGGAGCAATGGAGGAGGTTCCTCAGGAGCTAAGAGACCAGGATTCTACTTCCAATATTTCCTAATCCCCCAAAGCCAAAGGGGGGGTGTCAGACCCATCCTCGACCTGCAAGGCCTCAACAGGTTCCTGAAGAAGTTGACGTTCTCTATGGTCTCTTTGCCATCATCCCATCTCTGGATCCAGGAGACTGATACATTGCCCTCAAACTCAAGGACTTGTATTTCCACATACCGATAGTTCCAGCCCACAGATGCTTTCTCAGCTTCATAGTGAACCACAACCATTATCAGTTTACGGTCCTCCACTTTGGCCTATCAGCAGCCCCTCAAGTTTTTATCAAGTGCATGGCAGTCATAGCCGCCTTCCTGAGAAGAAGGCAGGTGCAGGTCTTCCTGTAGCTCGACCACTGGCTGATCAGGGGCCGTTCCAGGGCACAAGTGGAGCAACACGTCAACTTGATGAGATCCACCTTCAACAGGCTGGGTCTCCTGAATATACACAAATCAACTCTATCCCCTGCTCAGAGAATAGAGTTCATTGGGGCAGTGTTGGACTCGGGTCAGGCCAGAGCCTTCCTTCCAGAGTCTCATTTTTGGACAATGTGAGACATCATACAAGGCTTCAAGCAATACCCCACCACCACAGCGAGGAATTGCTTGAAGCTCCTCAGACATATGGCAGCTTGTACATATATCGTGTAACACTCTCTAGGCCTGGCTGGTGTCAACTTACCAGCCAGGGCGTGACAACCTGGAAAAGGTGGTTACGCTCCCACTGCCAGTTCTCGGGTCTCTCCAATGGTGGCTCAAACCACAGGTGGTATGTGCGAGGGTCCCCTTCACCAAACCGCAGACCTCGTTGGCCCTGGTCACAGATGTGTCAGGATTTGGGATGGGGAGCTCATCTGGGAGAATTCAGGACCCAAGGTCTTTGGTTGCAAGAGGAGCTCTCGCTTCACATCAACGTCAAAGAGCTGAGAGCTGTCTGCCTGGCAAGCCAGACCTTCCAGGCCCATTTGCAAGGGAAATGTGCAGCGGTGATGACAGACAACACGACCGCAATGTTTTATATAAACAAGCAGTGCGGCGTTCTCTCCTCTCCCCTATGTCAGGAAGCCCTCAAGCTGCATAGCCCACTCAACTCACCTGGAAGCATCCTACCTCCTGGTTTCTCAGAACAAGCTGGCAAACTATCTCAGCAGAGCCTTCCATAATCACAAGTGGTTCATTCACCCGGATGCAGTGAACAACATTTTTCAAAGGTGGGGGAGTTCCCCAGATTCACCTGTTTGCCACAAAAAGCAACAGAAAATGAATTTATCCTGACCACACCCTAGTGGTGTAGGGAAGCACATTATCACAGAGACTATACCACAATGCACGTGGGGGAGAGTCTGTTGGTCTCTGTGGTGGCTGACCCACAGCAATAGACAGGAGTCAAAAGCCACGCTGTTAACTCTGTCAGCTGCTTTTGATACTGCTGATCTTGCGGTTTATATGACATGCCTGCAGGGTGCCTAGTGCCTCTGTTTTGGAAAGATCCTATATTTGGTTATCCTCAAGGGCTGTGATTTGTGGGATCCATCTCCTCACCCCATCTGATTGCTGTGTGAGAGGCATGGCTGTAGTGTCACACGTTATTCGTACTGAACCTGGACACCGATACTTCCTAACCTTCATCGTGCCTGGCGGACTGAAGACTCTAAATGGAGCAGAGCTTCCTTAAGCTCAGACCTGGTAAGATGCAGGTGTGGTGACGGTAGGCAAGGGCTGAATGCGCTTGGGAGCATAAGCCATACTCATTGAGGAGGTGTGGTTACCGCAGTATCCTCTAGGTCAGATGCACTGAGAAGCACCTAGCTAAGGACCAAGTGTATTGATCCCTGAGAAGTATGCATATTTCTGTGTAACCTCACTTTAAATGCCAGAGCTTTTGGGAAACGAGGCTAATGAGTCATTATGTACATGGCTGTGTTTACCTACCTTCATGATTCAGAATCCTCAGCTAATTCAGCTTCCTTCCTTTCATTACGCAGCCCAGGTGGTGGTTAGCAGATGATGATCCTAGGGAGAGCACACAATACTGAGAGATCTTCCCAAGTGGAGGCTGACTTAGATCCCTACCAAATACAGTCATGGCCACTTGGCCATTCGTAGGGAGGTGACATTTTTTTATTCGCGTAATAGTTACACCATTTTAAGCCTTAATACTTAAACTTTTCTATCAATGCTGCCCAAGCATGTTGTATTACATTCACCTTCCTGGTAGATGATAAACTGCATTTATACCCAATCGGTCCTTCCACATGGTGGCTCGAGAAGTGGATTAGTATAGTGTGGGTTCTTGTCAGGTGATTTTATGGAAAAGTGTATGAAGCATGCCAAATTCTCTTACAACCCCAGTGAAATGCCCAGGGGCTTCAGGCACCAGGTTCCATTGGCTGGTTTCAGTGGGGTTACAGTGTAACAGAGAAATGTCTCTCATAAAGTAACATTCATAGAGGACTGCATATCACTTAAACCCTATTTTGCTGGCCCCTCACAGACCAATGGATTTCACCCATAGAGAATAAATTGTCATGAACTCTTGGATGTAAGGCTGTGTTTCTAATGGGGATTTCTAAAGACAATACAGACCACAAGACTGATGCTTGAGTAGTTAATACATATTGCCAGAACCCAGAGAAGACTACAGGCTTACTAAGAGGTACAGTTCGGGTGTATTTCATGCAATACTTGGATGTCTAAAAAGACAATATCCTGCCCAATCTCTAAGCCTTCTTTATAAATGGTTTGCGTCCCTTACAGTTTTAAATGCGTTAGTTTTACTTCACAGATTTAAAGAATGTATTTGGGATTTCTACAGTGCCTGACACAAAGGGTTGCCAATTTTGGTTGGATGTATTCCTGGAAATCTCATCACATGACATAATCTTTAATTAAAGATTAATCTTTAATTCCTGGAGACTCCAGGCCAATCCTGGGGGATTGGCAACGCAGTGGCACAGTGGGGCCCTGATCCAGGATTGTACGGTGGTAGTACATACAAGCCCTGCTTAACTACTAATAAACTCCCACAAATGTTGGTGGCATTCTTGTGTTAAAATAGTGAGCTGAGGACTTTATTTAATGTATTTTTCTGCAGTGTAGCAACCAAAACCTTCTTTTTACACATTTAGTTCCATGTGTGACATCAGATCCTGTACTGCTTAAGTTGCATCATTAGTTTGTGGCTTCACAATGTCAACTACACAGCTAGAAAAGCATGCAACTTAAAAGGCTCTGTCAGGTGTGTGCACTGCAGAGAGACTAATAGAAATCCAAATTTCTCCTTTGGTTCTTGGGAATCTTACACTTTACTGTAAACATCAATTTCATCAACCTCAGACCCAACACAAAGTCAGCATGTTTGGGGGGTTATAAAAGAAGTGAGCCTAAAATGCATTTAGATACTGCTAGCTAAGGGCCTGCTTGTGTTGGCTAAAGCCAGAACATTCAGTGTTAACTCCAGTAACAGTGTAAAAGTGGATAGAATCTGAGTAATGGCCACTTCTCGTTTTTGTGTGGTAAATGAGTGTAGAGACACATGGGGCTGGATTGTTCAGCCTTATTTCAGAAGAGTGGGAACAGGGGGCATCTGAAGACACGGCTGTTAGTTGGGATGGAAAAAGTGAGGGCAAGTCATGGAAAGCAGACTGCTAGTTTAACACACGCAGTTAGTACTTTGCTCAGGAGGGATAAACGAGGCAGCGTCCTCTCTTGCTTCTGACTTAGGCTATGCAACTTTTAGTGACAGTGCTGTGTTGCTACAGTGTAGCCTTTGTTTGTCAGTTCTCCTGCTGACAAACTTCCAGCCCCAATGAGCAGCGTTAGTGTTGACAGCAGGAGAGCGCTTCTGCCAACAAAGAGCTGTTCGCACCGGTGCTTGTCGTCAGCAAAACTTGTCTTTCAGAGGTGTTAAAAAAAAAAACACCCCACGCCCCCCAAAAGATCATTTTTGTCATTCAGTCGCCAGCGTAGACATAGCCTTAGTTTCCCCTCTTGTGTTGATTAGTGCAGGAGTTTCAGATAATTGCATAATCCTATGGCATCTTATCTCCAGAGTCGGCAGTTAAGGATGATATGTTAAACAGTTCCAAGTGGCGGTAGGTCTGTCAGACTCTTCATGTGTCTTTGACATGGCTACTTAAGTTCGTGTGTGTGTAGGTTTTTGTATATACTCTAAACTGACAAGTATTGTTAATGTCACTTCAAAACAGGCTGCAAAGAGGTTGCATTTTTCTTTAGTAATTAAAACTCTGTTAGAAACCACAAGAGCTCAAGGCAGAAAAATCGTGTGGCGCATGCACTGTTAATCCAGAATCTGTCAGATTATATCGAGGTTTAACAATCACTAGAGGGTGTAAAAGTGCTTTAAAACCACAGTCAAAATCAGTTATTCCTTCACTTATCTAGCACTGAGTTTTGCGCAAGTCCTGCAGTGGTGAATATCCTTAGTGCAATGAATGCAGTTCCTTCCCAGCAGTGTTCTGTGTGCTAAAGATGCCACCAATGGCCACAGGAGAGACGAGACATGTAGCACTGCGTTCTGGTGTGAATATATAAAGCACCTTTCTATTACCCTCTTAGCGTATGGTTCATCAGAAAAAACAAACTCTCACACAATCACTTTCAGAACGTTCCCTGCTATGAAAACGCCAGCGACTGAGCTTGGTCCTGAGGAATGGTGTTTGCTCCAAGCAATGAGCCCATTATTTTAGCTAACATCTTAGAGCCTGATCAGCTGGGAGGCGTATGCACTGCTATATTGGCTTGAGTTCTCATGTAATCAAATAATTCTCTCTCCTATTTTTCGATTGGAGTCACTTGTCTTTGCTAGCCAGTGTTGGTCCTGGCACTTGTTGTGTTAACACAATGAGTGAGGTCATGACTTGGGCCGTTAGTTTCCCCCATGCAACCAAGCAGTTTAGAAATGGGGCTCAGAAGTTTCGTACACATTGGTCTGTTCTGAAACCACTCGGCTAGTAGTGCCAGCGGCTAATCAAATAGCCACAACTCTGTTTGTTTTGCACCTTTACCTGCTGACTTGCCTAACTTTATCACTAAATCTCTCCTTCCTCTTGATTTGTGTCTTGGTAGCTGAAACCCCAGGCTCTATAACAGGAGTGGCCAAACTTACTGATCCTCTGAGCCACATGTGATAATCTTCAGGCACCTCCTGTGGGGCTGAAGCTCCTAGACCCCCTCCCCACTGGGCAGGAGCCCCTAGCCCCACCACCCTACCACAGGGCAGAAGCCCTGAGCCCCCCTCTACCCCCAGTCTGATTGGGGGAGAATGGGGAGGTGGGGGGGGCTCCGCGAGCTGCACTTCAACTGTAAAAGAGCCACATGTGGCTTGTGAGCTGCAGTTTGGCCACCCCTGCATTATAATAAGAAATGTGTGTAAGTGTAATCAGTTCATAGATCATGTGCCAGTAGATGGTGACCAGACTATGTAGCATTGTTAACTGGTTTTGTACTGAGCCTGTGAATGCTTTGGGTGCGTAGCTTTGACAGATAACACTGGGTTTCCCTCCTCCACACACTGCCTGTAATTTGCATATAGGTGCAACCTACTTAAAGTTGGAAGGATTAGATTTTTATCAGTAAATGTCAATAAACGTCAATTTCACTGTGTATGTACAAACCGATGAAAATGTGGTTCTAGACCAGTGATTTTCAAACTTTTTTTTTATTTGCAGACCCTTAAAAATTTCAAATGAAGGTGCGGACCCTTTTGGAAATTTTAGCCTTAGTCTGTGGACCCTCGGTTGAAAACCACTGTTTTAGACAGCCGAGCTCTGCTCTCAGCATGCCCCAGCCCATGGGTGAATTCCACTGAAATGGAATTCACTGTTTCTGGCTGGCTTCTGTTTTGTGGAACCTTGAGACACCCAGATGTCTGAGCAGGAGCCTAGAATGAATCTCTCCACTCAGCCCAATGCAGAGTTTTGAGTTTATCACTGTTTATAGTAGGGGTCTCAAACACGTGGCCCGTGGGGTTATTTTTCCGTGGCCCACCGGCTCCTTGCAGCGCGCCCCCCCCCCCAGTATTTACCTAGAGCGGCTTCGGCCCGGCGCACACTGGGGACAGGGCAGGCTCCCTGCCTGCCCTGCCCCCGCGCCACTCCGGGAAGCGGCCGGGACCTGGGGGAGGGGTCTGCGTGTTGCTCTGGCGGCTCCTCCAGGTACCTCCCCCGAAGCTCCCATTGGCTGTGGTTCCCCATTCCCAGCCAATGGGAGCTTCGGGGAAGGTACATGGAGGAGCGGCCAAAGCAACACACAGACCCCTGTGCCCCCCCAGGTCCCGGCCGCTTCCCAGAGCAGCACAGGGGCAGGACAGGAAGGCAGGGAGCCTGCCCTGCCCCCGGTGCATGCTGGGCCGGACCCGCCCCCCAAACCCCTCTTGCAGCCGAACCCCCTGCCCTGAGCCCCCTCCTGCACCCCACACCCCTCCTGCACCCTGACCCCCTATCGCACCCCTCTTGCACCCCGATCCCCTGTCCTGAGCCCCCTGGTTTATAGCATGCACCTAGTTAGAGGGTCTCTGGGTGCATGTATCTTAACTTACATATCACATGACAGCCAACCCTCACCACTCTGCCATGGTGGGCCAGCAATGAGACCTGCCAGGGTTTAGTGAGCATGTGAGATGCTGTCATTCTTTAACAGAATCCCCGCTGAGCAGTTGCCCTGGGTATGGCCTAGATTTTCTCAGCCCAGGAAGCTGGGCTGTTCTGGATCCCCGCCCTCAACTTTCTCAGCCTAGATAGCCAGAGTGGCCGTTGAGATGTCCCTGGCCTTGGCTGCTCCGCTAGATTTTCCATCTCAGTGTGACATTCCCAGTGGTTTCAGCAGGGACCTGTGGAATGTCTCCATTTCTCACTGGGGCCTCTGGGTTGTCCCACCTGAACAAAATGAGCATTGATGCAGACTTCTGGACCAGCCACACGTAAACAGGAAAGCCCTTCTCAGTCCCAGCCGACCCTGCTGGGAAAAGAAATAACAGGATGTGAATCGCAGCCTCAAACAGAATGCAGTTTCTTTTACTCTTCTCCCTGGGCAGCCCCAACGGGCGCCATCTGGGGAGGGTTCAAGTCTCTGAATGCTCCAGTCTGCCATGCTCCCAGGGAATGTGTCCTATCCAAACAGCTGCTGCTACTGGCAGGAGGCTTCTGACTCCCCCTGCAGAGCTAACTGTGTTCAGGCAGAGGACTTAGGTGTGCAAAGGCCCTGTCAGCACTTAAACCTTGATTGCTTTTGGGAGAGGAAAATGGCCAGAAGCTGAACAGCCCTGGGCTAATGTACTTTGCTTTCATTTTCTGAGTTGCAGTGAGTTGTAAATACATCCAAGCAGCGACCTCAGTACAAACACTTGTCCTGATGATTGCTGAGAAATGTGGCTGCTAGGAAAAATCACCATTGGGAAAACTTCCTTGTAGGCTTAGACTTGGTGTTTATGGTTTCTCATGTTTATACACAGCTTTGTGTTTGGGAGAGAAGATGCAGCAACAGCACTGGATCAGCGCAAGGGCCTGGAACAAACAGGGTTGTACTCTGGTCCAGTGGTTCTCAAAGCCGGTCCGCCGCTTGTTCAGGGAAAGCCCCTGGCGGGCCGGGCCGGTTTGTTTACCTGCCGTGGCTGCAGGTTCAGCCGATCGCGGCTCCAGGCCAATGGGGGCTGCGGGAAGCGGTGCAGGCCAAGGGACGTGCTGGCCGCCCTTCCCGCAGCCCCCATTGGCCTGGAGCGGCGAACCGCGGCCAGTGGGAGCCGCGATCGGCTGAACCTGCAGCCACGGCAGGTAAACAAACCGGCCCGGCCCGCCAGGGGCTTTCCCTGAACAAGCGGCGGACCGGCTTTGAGAACCACAGCTTTAATCAGTGTCCCAGCAGGAGGGTGCTCTAGCACCCACTCCCTAGCCCATGTTGCTGCAAGCGTCTGTGTGAAATGGAAAATTATCTAGTGGAAACTATCCTAGGAGCATGCTCTCCTTAACCCTGACAGGCAGCCCCTTTGCTGGCATAGGCTTCGTTCACCCCCAGCATTAGTCACACCAGGTTTCTTCCTGCCCGCCCCCACTTACATCCTAGCGGACGGTTTTCTTCCCCAGTGTACACCCTATGGCAGCTGCCTTTCTGCTCATTCACCAGTTCTGATTCCAGCACCTATGGTGAAATTCTGGCCCTGCTGAGTCAATGGGGCTTTGCCAATGATGTCAATGGGGCCAGGATGTCACCCCTAGTCTCTAGTGCTTTTCAGAGACTCCTAGAAATGTCAGGCTGGAAGGCACATCAAGAAGCGATCAAGTCCAGTCCCCTGTGCTGAGGCAGGATCAGTAAACTTAGACCAGCCCTGATGGGTGCTTGTCCAGCCTGTTCTTCAAAACCTCCAATAACGGGGATTCTACAACTTCCCTTGGAAGCTTATTCCAGAGTTTAACTCCCCTTAGAGTTTTCCTAATATCTAACCTCAATCTCCCTTGCTGCAGATTAAGCCCGTTACTTCTTGTCTTACCTTCAGGGGACATGGGGAACAGTTAATCACCGTCCTCTTTATAACAGCCCTTAACATATCGGAAGGCTGTTCTCAGACCCTCACTCAGGTCTCTTTTCCCAAGACTAAACATGCCCCAGTTTTTTAACCTTTCCTTGTAGGTAAGGTTTTTCTAAACCTTTTATAAATTTTGTTGCTCTCCTCTGTATTCTCTCCCATTTATCCACATATTTTCCAAAGTGTGGTGCTCAGAACTGAACCTGGTACTCCCGCTGAGGCCTCACCACTGCTGAGTAGAAAAGGATAGTTACCTCCCATGTCTTCCAGACAATACTGCTGTTAATGCACCCCAGAATAATATTAACTTTTTTCAACTGCAATCCCATTGTTGACTCCTGTTCAATTTGTGATCCACTACAACCCCCAGATCCTTGTCAGCAGTACATGATCTAGCCAATTATTCCCCATTTTGTAGTTGTACATTTGATTTTTTTCCTTCCTAAACGTCATACTTTGCACTTGTCTTTATAGAATTTCATCTTGTGGATTTCAGACCAATTCTCCAATTTGTCATACTTGTCTTGAATTCTAACACTGGTCTACAAAGTGCTTGCAACCCCTTCCCAGTATGATGGTCTGCCTGATGCAGCCCGGAGAGCAGCAAAGAAAGTGCCCTCATTAAATGGGGCTTTCCTTACATCTCTTGTGTATGTGGTTTAATTAGATAGCTCAGTGGGGGGGAGGGATAGCTCAGTGGTTTGAGCTTTGGCCTGCTAAACCCAGGGTTGTGAGTTCAATCCTTGAGGGGGCCATTTAGGGATCTGGGGCAAAAATTGGGGATTGGTCCTGCTTTGAGCAGGGGGTTGGACTAGATGACCTCCTGAGGTCCCTTCCAACCCTGATATTCTATGGTTCTATAAGGGGTATTTTTCTGTTCTGGGATCCTGGAGGCCCTGGGTCCATATGCAAGCTAGATTGCCATGTAGTATAACTCAGCTGAGGTCATTTACATACGACATCAGTATTGGTGCCTCAGCCATGCCCATGCCATAGAGGAGGGAATCTTTAGCTGCAGAAAGGCCAGAGCTGAGAGCCATTGGGGGGGGGAGGGGCGGATTAAGGCTCAGCGCCCCCCACCCCCAAGTAAACACTGGCAATTGTGAGCGGCTCTAACATGTTGCAGAGCAGAGGGCAGTGGTGAGACAGGCTGGCCAGTACAGGCTGCAAGTTGTGACTGGTCCCTGCAGGCAGGAATCCCAGTGAACAATTGCCAGTAGCCCAGTGCTGTAGCGGCATCAGTGGTTGATCGGGGAGTAATTGGGATTTATGCTTGTTCCAGCAGAGTATCCCCAAGGACCTGTCCCCACGCTGTGGAATGAGCCGCCGGAGCTGCCGTCGGGAGGGGGCCCCTTTGATGCTGCCACCACCACAAGCCACTTCTCGGACTCTACAGGCTTCCCCCCGTACACCTCAGAGTATGAGCCTGAGGACACCACAGACCTGCACCATCTGGATGATAACGGTATGTAGGAGCCTCCCAGGCAGCATCCGGCACCATCTTCTGTTAGAACTGTCCAGCCCATGGCAGGTCAGGCGGTTACACAGCCATCATCTGCACACCCGAGCCCTTCTGTTTGGAGCAAATGTTACTGTGGTTTAGGAGAAAATCCATAAGGTATTGCTGAGAACTCAGTTATCTGTGTCCTGTTTTCTGTGATCTCAGGGAAAGGGGAAATGAACACTGGCAATATAAGCCATCCTGTTCTTTATCGCTTGTTTAGCACCATAGATATACATGGCACTCCAAGGGTTGCCAAATTTCTAATCGCACAAAACCGAACACCCTGCCCCGCCCCTGTCCCAAGGCCCCACCCATGCGCACTACATTCATAGAATATCAGGGTTGGAAGGGACCTCAGGAGGTCATCTAGTCCAACCCCCTGCTCAAAGCAGGACCAATCCCCAACTAAATCATCCCAGCCAGGGCTTTGTGAAGCCTGACCTTAAAAAACCTCAAAGGAAGAAGATTCCACCACCTCCTTAGGTAATGCATTCCAGTGCTTCACCACCCTCCTAGTGAAAAAGTTTTTCCTAATATCCAACCTAAACCTTCCCCAATGCAACTTGAGACCTTACTCCTTGTTCTGCCATCTGCTACCACTGAGAACAGTCTAGATCCATCCTCTTTGGAACCCCCTTTCAGGTAGTTGAAAGCAGCTATCAAATCCCCCCTCATTCTTCTCTTCTGTAGACTAAACAATTCCAGTTCGCTCAGCCTCTCCTCATAAGTCATGTGTTCCAGTCTCATAATCATTTTTGTTGCCCTCCGCTGGACGCTTTCCAATTTTTCCACATCCTTCTTGTAGTGTGGGGCCCAAAACTGGACACAGTACTTCAGATGAGGCCTCACCAATGTCGAATAGAGGGGAACGATCATGTCCCTCAATCTGCTGGCAATGCCCCTACTTATACAGTCCAAAATGCCATTGGCCTTCTTGACAACAAGGGCACACTGTTGACTCATATTCAGCTTCTCATCCACTGTAATCCCCAGGTCCTTTTCTGCAGAACTGCTGCCTAGCCATTCGGTCCCTAGTCTGTAGTGGTGCATGGGATTCTTCTTTCCTAAGTGCAGGACTCTGCACTTGTCCTTGTTGAACCTCATCAGATTTCTTTTGGCCCAATCCTCTAATTTGTCTAAGTACCTCTGTATCCTATCCCTACCCTCCAGTGTATCTACCTCTCCTCCCAGTTTAGTGTCATCTGTAAACTTGCTGAGGGTGCAATCCACACCATCCTCCAGATCATTAATGAAGATATTGAACAAAACCGACCCTTGGGGCACTCCACTTGATACCGGCTGCCAACTAGATATGGAGCCATTAATCACTACCCGTTGAGCCCGACAATCTAGCCAGCTTTCTATGCACCTTATAGTGCATTCGTCCAGCCCATACTTCTTTAACTTGCTGGCAAGAATACTGTGGGAGACTGTGTGAAAAGCTTTGCTAAAGTCAAGGAATAACATGTCCACTGCTTTCCCCTCATCCACAGAGCCAGTTATCTCGTCATAGAAGGCAATTAGATTACCTGATTAGATTAATTAGATTACCATGATCTGCCCTTGGTGAATCCATGCTGACTGTTCCTGATCACTTTTCTCTCCTCTAAGTGCTTCAAAATTGATTCCTTGAGGACCTGCTCCATGATTTTTCCAGGGACTGAGATGAGGCTGATTGCTGTAGTTCCCCGGATCCTCCTCCTTCCCTTTTTTAAAGATGGGCACTACACTAGCCGTTTTCCAGTCGTCTGGGACCTCCCCCGATCGCCAGGAGTTTTCAAAGATAATGGCCAATGGCCAGGGGTGAAAATAAGTTAGAGAACTTACCGGTACGTCAGAGTCCTGAGCAGGGGGCGTGGCCTTAACCGGAAGAGGCAGGACCTTAAATCTCCGGGTCCTTTAAATCTTGATTTAAAGGGCCAGGGCTCCAGCTGCAGTAGTGGCAGCTGGAGCTCTGGGGCCCTTTAAATCCCCGCCAGAGCCCCGCCACCGCTACCCTAGAGCTTTAAATTGCCGTCTGGGAAAGCCGGTCCTGGTACGGCGCACCAGCTCTTACCAGTATGCTGTACTGGGGCGTACCAGCTTACTTTCACCTCTGCCAATGGCTCTGCAATCGCATCCACCAACTCCTTTAGCACTCTTGGATGCAGCGCATCTGGCCCCATGGACTTGTGCTTGTCCAGCTTTTCTAAATAGTCCCGAAGCACTTCTTTCTCCACAGAGGGCTGGTCACCTCCTCCCCATGCTGTGCTGCCCAGTGCAGTAGTCTGGGAGCTGACCTTGTTCGTGAAGACAGAGGCAAAAAAAGCATTGAGTACATTAGCTTTTTCCACATCCTCTGTCACTAGGTTGCCTCCCTCATTCAGTAAGGGGCCCACACTTTCCTTGACTTTCTTCTTGTTGCTAACATACCTGAAGAAACCCTTCTTGTTACTCTGAACATCTCTTGCTAGCTGCAACTCCAGGTGTGATTTGGCCTTCCTGATTTCACTCCTGCATGCCTGAGCAATATTTTTATACTCTTCCCTGGTCATTTGTCCAATCTTCCACTTCTTGTAAGCTTCTTTTTTGTGTTCAAGATCAGCAAGGATTTCACTGTTAAGCCAAGCTGGTCGCCTGCCATATTTACTATTCTTTCTACACATTGGGATGGTTTGTCCCTGTAACCTCAATAAGGATTCTTTAAAATACAGCCAGCTCTCCTGGACTCCTTTCCCCCTCATGTTGTTCTCCCAGAGGATCCTGCACATCAGTTCCCTGAGGGAGTCAGTCTGCTTTTCTGAAGTCCAGGGTCCCCGCTTCCTTGGTGGCTCGTTCTCCCTCACCCTCACTCATTTTCACTGGGCTGGGGCAGGGGATTGGGGTGCAGGAGGGAGTGAGGGCTCTGGGGTGGGGCTGGGGATGAGGGGTTTGGAGTGCAGGAGGGAGCTCCAGGCTGGGGCGTGGGGCCAAGAGATTCAGAATATGGGATGGGGCTGCAGGTTGAGACAGGTGGTTGGGGTGTGAGAGGGGGTATGGGCTCTGGGCTTGAGGATGAGGGGTTTGGTTGTAGGAGGGGGTTCCAGGATGGGGGTGGGTGGGGCCAAGGGATTCAGAATATGGGAGGGGGCTGCAGGCTGAGGTGCAGGAGGGGGTACAGGCTCTGGGCTGGGAGTGCAGGCTGTTGGGTGGGTCCAGGGATGTGGAATTTGGGGGTACAGGAGGGAGCTCCAGGTTTGGGGGGGGCTCAGGGCTGGGGCAGGGAGTTGGGGCTCACGGTTGGGGCACGGGCGTACCTTGGGCAGCTCCCGGTCAGCAGCGCAGTGGGGCTAAGGCAGTCTCCCTACATGTCCTGGCACTGCACTGCATCCCAGAAGCAGTCAGCAGGTCTGGCTCCTAGGCAGGGGGGTCAGGAGGCTCTGCACGCTGCTCTTGCCTGCAGGCATTGCCCCTCCACCTAGGAGTCGGACCTGCTGACCACTTCCGGGTGCAGCACAGAGCCAGGACAGGTAAGGAGCCTGCCTTAGCCCTGCAGCACAGCCGACCGGATGTTTAACAGCCTGGTCAGTGGTGCTGACTGGAGTCACCAGGGTCCCTTTTCGACCGGGTGCTCCAGTCAAAAACTGGACACCTGGCAACCGTAGGCACTATCCAAAACAAAGATGGATTCCCTGCCCCCAAATCTATTTAACCTACTAGGGTTAGCAGTGAGATGGCCTAGAGAAGGAAATCAACCAGACTCTGGCATCCTGCAGGGTCATTGTGTCTCATCACAGCACTTCCCGTCCCCACAGGCTGCGCTCTCCAATAATCTAGCCCTCAGTTCCTCATGTTTGGAACCCGATCTAGGAGTTCCAAGGAGCTCAGATGTTTGACCCTTACAAAGTCCCCTGGGTTTATATTGTCTTGCTGAATCTTCTTTGGTCCCCTGTGTAACAAGAACGATGTCTGCAGTAATGGAAAATGCAAATGAGTCTGCCTTCATCATGTGCAAACCGCATGCATTGCCTCCTACACTTCCACCTTTAACGTTATTTCCTTGGGGCTGCGCTCCTCTGATACTGCGCGAGATAAGAGCCTAATGGAATTTGTTTATTCCTATCCCTACTCCCTCTGTGTGTCCTGTACTACCTTCTCTGCCCCTCCCCATGGTGTTCCTGCTTTTGGTGCAAGAGCTTTCTGCTGTGCAGCTCCTGGCCTCCGGAAAGCTGTGCTGTCTTGCTCCAGCTCCATGCTCTAGCTATGTTCAAATAGTGTCTGTAAAGTTCTTTTCCTCCACTGCCTGTCTCTCGTTGTTGTTCTCTTGTCCTTTTGCTCTGTGTCCCTATTGTTTCCCTCTGTAAGTAATTCTGGGCTCATTTGTCTGAGTGACTCTTTCCACAACACAGCTGTAACATGGGGCCATGCTGAGACTGTTTCCCCATTAGCCCACAAGAATAATCAAACTTCTTCCTCAAAGATTTTAAAGACCAGGGCAGGGCACTGAAATGCCACTTTCCCAACTGGTTTCTAAAGTCTGTAGTGAGTTAACTTGGAAGGTGGAGGGAGGGTTAAAATACGACACGTGTCCTGGTGAATGATCCCAGGAAGGGTCAATTGGCTAGCAGTGTCCTTTGCCACTGTGCTAAAGACCTGTGCTGTCAGAAGGTCAGTTAGCTGATCAGAGACCTGCTCAATAGTGACAGTTCCCTGAGTTGCTGTCATGTGACACAAGGAAGTTGCATTCAGTGATTGTGTTGAGGTGACAGCATTGCTGCCATCTGAACCTCCTGACTGGGAGAGATGGGCACCTAAGCAGCCGTGTGACCCCTGGGTATAATTCAGTGGCTGGGTGGTGTCACAGCATCTCTCCTCTGAAAGCTTTGTCAGGATAAACGGCAGAGAGACAAGGAGAACCACTCAACCAGAAACCCCTCCACCCGCAGCCCACCCCACAATGCCAATGAGCGTTCCCCTGTTGGAATGAAACAAGCGCAGCTGGCAGGTGAAGGGAGAGAAGGCTTCACTGGAAAGGCAGCTGGGACAAAGCTATGTCGAGACCTTGTGTCTCACGATGGGCCAAGGGAGGTAATGATGTAAGGAGACCACAAGCTCCTGGAGCTATGGTGGCACCATGATCACGGCTCTCCTGGGCACCTCTGTGATTGTGGCCCTGAGAAAATTTTCTGTCTCCTGAACTCTCCCAAAGGGCAGGACCGTCCCGGAGACCCTGCCTGCTGCTCCAACCATCATGTGCAATCTGGCCACAGGCAATTATCTCCTAGTGAACATGCACCCCTGGGGCTACACAGTCCCTTCCCCACCCAGGTTACTGCACTGCCTTCAAGTCTATAGCAAACACTCAGATCCAGGCATGGCTTTAAAATGTGCTTCCCTCTTATCTTCCTCCCCCTCCCTGCTTCCCTCCCTTGCTCATTTTCACCCCGCCCCAAGGCTTCCAACCCTACTTTGTCACAGGCCCAGAGCCGCCGGGGTTGCAGGGGGTGGCTTTCATGAGGTTTCCAAAGGGAAGTCAGCAGCAGCACCACTGCTCCTTGGCAGCCTTGCTACCATCCGAGGGAGGGCTGTTGCAGGGCATGGGGACGGAAGCCAGCAGCTGTAGTGTCTGCATGGTGCTTGTCACTCAGGGTGTTGCAGGGGGGAGGGAGGAATGGGGAAGGGGTTTTAAATGAATGTTAATTATTAGTGTAGGTGGTTTGGTTTTATCCCATTTTTCCTTGGAGTTTGCTGGGATTTGGTGGAGGAACATTCATGTTTGAAACTGGCTTTCTTCAATCAACCACCATAAAATCCCAGTAGCCCCGGCCCTCCGCGTACAGGTGCCGGGGCCTGCAGTGCAAGCACTTGTTGCTAAATGCACAGTGTGGGGCGGCTCTGTGTAACGATTGTGCCTGTCATTTCCATAGTACACTCAGCACTGTGCATTTCCCAGGCATGCGGGATTGTGCCCAAGGGCAGTGGGGGCTGAGTATTGCAGGAGTGGAAGATTCAGCCCACCCGGGTGGAGGGGAAGGGCGGAGCGTGTCCTCACTAAATACTATTTCCTGCAGCTGCCTAGAGATTATTGGGGACCACACTGGACATTCCTGCCTCAGCCTTCCTGGTCCTGGAGCTGGGCCGTCTGGTGTGCTCCATGTGCCCAGGGATTTGTGGGTACAGTTTCTTCCACATGCCTTTAGCTCTGAGTGACCTCCAGCTCTTTGTGCTGTTCTGAGCCTTTCTTTTCTCTCGCAGGGTCTCTGGGTCCTGGAGCTATCAGTGCCATCGTAATTGCTGCTCTCCTGGGCACGTCTGTGATTGTGGCCCTGATCGTCATCACCCTGCGAAAATTCTCTGCCTCCTGAACTCAATAAAAGCTTTTTCTTAATACAAGTGTCTTCTGCTTGTCTGTGTGTCTGGGCTCTGGCCTGCTCCATCTGTGTGTGACTGCAAAGGGCCCCATTGAGGAAGCACCTCAATGAGGAGTCTGAGGGCCTTTTAACAGACTTTAACACCACCACTGCCCTCCGTGTACATTTTACTCCCACCTCAGTGGTAAGTTAGAGCCATGTGGGCTGATGCTGCAGGAGCATCTCTGGGTTGCTCGTGCTGTTCTGAGCCACAGAATTATTCTGGTCCTTTGCTGGAAGCTGTGAGGTTCATGACTCTGTGGCACTTATGCACAGCTGCTGCCCTTGCTTCCTGCAAACAGCCACCAGCAGCAAAGCATTCACAGCATGAGCTTCAGTATCCCCCTGATCCTGGCAGGAGCACATCGAGGGCAGGAATAGGTGGGACTTAGGCAAGGGAACTGACTTCACCATGCTATTGTGGGTTTTGCTTAATGGCTTTCTGATCCACCAACACACCTGTTACACTCACCCCTACGAGCCACTCCCTTTCATTGCGGGGTACGAACTTTCAGATACTCTTCCTGATGCACACACTTTACTTGCTCCTGATCAATACTCAGTGGCCTGTGATGCAATCACAACCACTGCTAGGATTAGAGAGATGCCATTGCCATTCTAACTATTCTGGAGATGTTCCCTTCAATACAGCTACAGGATTGTTGCATTCCCACTCCTGGTCCCCCTGAACTTTTCATATATGATTGCATCCCTGGGCTGTGATACCTTCATATGCTGAAGTAACTGACTGCTCTCTTGCTCTTGTCATATTTCCTCCTGTTTTCAATATTGCCCTCCAGCGCCATAGGGACTCTTGCAATTTAGTGCCCCTGAGAGATGGTGCCATATCTGAGATGCTACTGGAGAGCTCTGATGCATAGTGGTAAGCATTCACAGGTGGTGGCAGCAGCAGCTGCTCCCTGTCAAAGATCTGAACAGGACCTTCGTTCTCGGTGTGAGACCGTATCAAAAGGGCTCTCGCATCCAAAGGTACAAGAGAGGGTGACGATAGCACCGTGAAACTAGGTGGGCAATTGCCAGAGACAATGGATGTCTCTGTTAGAAGCTGAACTCTGAGACTGTCCCACCAGCAACCGCTCTCACTGCCCATCACTTAAATAGGAACATTTATTCCCACCTAGTTACATCGCTCAGGGCTCTGGAAAATTTTGCACCCTGTGTCACACAGTAGGTTGTTCTAACCTCCAGTGTAGGTGCAACTAGGCTGACAGAAGAATACCACCTCTCAGAGAGGTCCATTAATGACATTGATGGAAAAATCCCTTTTGTTGTAGGAAGCATCTATGCAACAACTGTGATGCCATAGCACTGCTGCTGTAGTATAAACATACCCTTAGTGAGGTGTTTTTGAATGGGCGGTGCCTGCCCCCCAGGGTAGTGATTGCTGGGGCAGACTGTAGTGCTGTATAAATGTCAGATAAGCAGCAGGTGCTATTTACTGGGAAAGGTGTTGAGTTGCTAACAGTAAGAACTGAAATCCTCACTCCACAAAAATGGCACGGGACGATCAGTGCGAGTAGCCTCTTGCATGCACCAACGCCAACCCGCAGACACTCTTGTTACCCCTGATCTACAGGTCTCTTCAGGTTTTGATGTCGCATGTGAATGGTGTCTCTTGTTAGTGGCCATCTGTCAGCTGAGCTAGGCATTCTAACTTCTTAAACCTAGGCCACCAAACAACTGTCAACTGGTATTAACTCTGTCCCTGGTGCCTGGATCCAGATGTGAACCAATGCTTGAGCTAAAAGGTTCAGTATTGCTTTAGGTCTTTACTGCTTTCACTCACTGACATGCTCATGAGTCTGGGACAGAACTAGGAAGGGGAACGGAACTGACTCCGTTCTGGCTATGCGTTGTTACATGAGCGTGATGCAGGATGAAAACCGTGGTGATGGTTACGCTCTGGATGAGACAATGAAAACGCAAAGAGGGCCAGGCTTTGGAAGTTGCTGGCGCAGTCAGCTGTATTTTCACCACAAGAAAAACAACAACAACAAGAGTTCTTTTCAGTTCACTCAGGCAGCCTGATAATGACCTGGGATCTCAAACCTGTACTCATGTTTCACAGACTGAGCCCATCGACAGCATTAGACCACCTGAAACTGACACATGTTGGACTGTGTGTCTGGAATGGAGGAGGTTAAAAGTGTACATAGAACAAACCCGATTCAGTGGCTGAATATAATGTACCATGTGTGACAGTTAGGAGGCCCCAAAACCACTACAAAGTTACTTAGGTGTTGGCATAAGTCCAAGGGTTCTGAGCTAGAGGGCAAAGGCCAGTGAAAGACTGGAAATGCCACTTCTCCGAAGTTGGCCATTGAATGATCTCAGCCAGGTAAAATTCATTGCCCCTAGCCTAGGTAGTGACTACAGTATCTTCTTTTTCATTGTAAAAATCATTTTTTGTCCCAGGCAAGTGCCAGGGTTAGGAAATGTTCATGACAATTTGGACAAGGCTGAATGATCTTTAATATGCTTGTATCTATTTGTCTTAAATACTTTTCATAGCTAGAGCTTCCATGTTTTGGCTTTAAACTAATTACCTGTAAACAGCTGCTGTTATGAGTCTTGGACCCTGAGCTTAAAGTCTGGTTGTACTTAGAAAAATGACTGTACAATTTATTTGTGGTCTTTGTATTTATAGCATCTCTGGATGAAATATGCTCAATTTACAAGTCAAATGGCAATAGTTTTTCTAACGGCCAGCCCCACACACCCAAGCTGGAGTCTGTCAGGCAAGCTGAGGCCCTTCTGGCTCACCATCCTGAGAGGTCAGCTTTGCCCTTATTGGAATACACGGGAACACAAGACCTTTGGCATACCCATGACTGGCCCAGATCAGCTGGCTTGAGCTGCAGGGCTAAAAATTCCTGTGTAGACAATTGGGCTCGGGCTGGCGTCTGGGTTTTGGGACCATCCCACCTGGAGGGGTCCTAGAATCCAGGCTCCAGCCAGAGCCGAAACATGTACACAGCAATATTACAGCCCCGCAGCCCAAGCCTGAGTCAGCTGACTCAGGCCAGCCACAGGTGTTGAATTGCTGTGTAAACGTACCCATTGGCACTTGTCTAACTTAAGTCATTCTAAATGTGCTCAGGAGTAAGAGAGCAGGAACTGAATTTGTCAGCAGTTTCTGAGGTGCTCCTCACTGCTGTACCTAGGAGTTGAATACAGCATTAAGATTTGCATACACTTGAACATCAACAATTCTGTTCCTAGGCAAGCCACAACTGAATCCCACTCACTCTCCCAGCGCTGCGTTAGCACTGCAATACTAATGACTGCATTGTACGAAGAGCCTGTCTGCAGCAGAGACAGTTACGCTAAAATACCTCGCTGTAGTCACACTGGCATGAGCTTCTGATCCAGGCATGCAGCAGTGAGGTTTATGCCTCAAGACTGCATCAACTGTTGAGTGACACCAATGCAAATATGCCTAATGTAGACAGCGTCTAAAGCACATGGTGGTGACTCATCTCTTAGCTGAATAAAAAGGTGCTGGCTTTACACTCATCTTTTTTACCACAACCACACTGACATGATACTGCCCAGTCTGAGAGGGGTGTTAAGCAAGGCTGCCAGGGGAAGGCGCAGAGATCAGAAGCAGCACTGAGTGTCAAGAAATGCCTGGAAGACTCTGCTTTACTGCATCACAGAAAGATGCTGAATAACTTAAATTCCCTGATTTTATGTTCATGCAAATAAATTCCCTGGGTCAGTTGCCCTTGTTGTAGCTAACAAAGGGCCACTCAGAGAAGGGGCTGCTCTGGAACTGCTAAGAGCAGAGCAGGCCCAATAGCCAGTCGTTGTTAGGATGCTTATTCATGGTCAGTTTCCAACCACTGTCTGTTCTCAGTTCCCTGCTGAAGCTCTTGATCCCTTGCCCTGTGTTTCATGCAGTGTTGAACTGCATCATATAAGGAAATGATTCCCTTGTCCTTCTGGCTACTGAGGACTTTCTTATATAGACAGAGGCATCAACACTGTACACACAGTTCATGCACACAGCTGGTTAGCTGGGTATACAGAGGATGTGCAGGCCCTCACATACCTTTAATAAAATGTCCCCTACCTTCCTGGCCAACTCCAGCTATTTTGCTTGAGTTCTCCTTGTTAGGGATGGGCCAACTACTGCTGCTGGGCTGCCCTTGCATGAGCTGGGTGTCTGAGTGCAGCCCCTCCCTTTGGAAACACATTCCACAGCCCACAGAGCTGGCTGGGAATGTGGTAGAGACTTGTGGAAATGGTCAGTTTACATTACATTCCAAATAGGACCTGACACTGGATTGAGTAAAGTCCTGCAGATTTACAAACATGCTGGGCCATGGCCTACATTTGAAGCCTCTGGCTCCGCTAGAATATCATCCTTGTGTAATGGTTTGGCAGCTGATGTGCAAACTCAGCAGCCCCATAGTTCCTTTCACCCTATCTGAATGAGGGCAGTGCACTCTGGCAAAGCAACATCCATGTCCCGGGGGGTGCTAATGTCTTGCCTGTGCTTTCATCTCCTATGAAAGCCATCATGTGTTCCTCTCAGAGTCTGTTTGTGGCAGCAGGTGGATGGCACCCTCTGCTGCTGTTCTGTGCACAGAGAACCTTGCATTTGGTACCCCCTGGAGGTTGAGCCCTAGACACTGGGTTACGTGCAGGACTAGAGTGGGTAAAGAGTTAGGGCTGCTGAAAGGCAGGGTGGGGTAGTGCATTTGCCTAGAACTGGGTTCAAAGACCAGTATGGGGAGAGGAGTGGGCTCAATAGCTGAACAGCAGGACTGGGCATCAGGCCTCAGAAGTCCTGAATTCTAGTCCCAGCTCTGGCCCTGTTTCCCTTTGTGATCTCAGGTGAGACAACTTCTCTGCCTCAATTTCCCCACCTATAAAATGGGGACATAAAGTAACATAACTCACAGGGGTGCTGCCAAGCTTAGAGGTTTTGCTAAGTGCTCTGACCCAGAAAAGCACCATGTGCTCCACAAAAAGCCCCTACTGCCATTGTGTTAATTGCCACGTGCCTCCTGGAAGAGATAAATGGCTTCAGCTGTAGTGTGTGTGCACAGAACTATGTTGTGGGGGTGGCACAAACCCATTCCTACAATGGAATCTCTCAGCAAGGGGGGTAACTAGGAGACCGTTTTCTATGGTACGTAAGGTAGAACTGTTCCCCAGCCCAGTTGATTCTATCCATTTATACTAGAAAAGCAACTGAAGCAACCCTTATATATATATATGACCAGCTGGTATGTTACAGCTGTGGTGAACCTCCTGGGTGGCTCTGGTGCGGTCTTGTCCAGTAGCTCCTCGGTGCACAGGGGAGCACTTGTGCTGCCAACCCCAAATACTGGCAATCCATTACACTGAATAGTTCCTTGAGCTTTAGACAAGTGGCCTCTCCTCTTCCGTGGGTTGGTCTCCAGAGGAATACAAAATGTGGAGGGAAGAACTTAATAAATCGAGAAAAGTCTATTTTTGTAGGTGTGGATGTGAGCAGCATGTTAAGACCAGGCCCTGTGCCCTGGCACATAGTACCTGCACCACCACCTCATTCTCTCAGCCTGCAGCATCTGCCCTCCATCCCTCTCCATAAGCCATTAGGTATTCTTTGTGCTCCAGGGCTTGGGGAGACCAGGGGTCATTGACGATTCCTGCTGCCCAGCTTCCTCCGCTGACTGTCATCCGACTTGTGGACCCGGAAACACTCTTTTAGGTTCTGTGATCGGATCTTGGGGTTCAGAATCTCCTCCCCCATAGAGGTAGGGAACCAGCCCCTTTCCTGGTCATGAAGACGCTCCCCAAAAATCCAACCTGAGGGGCAAGGAAAACATGTAGCGGGACAAGTCAACAGGAGTAGAATGTCCAAGTGCAGGAATGAGTACGAGTGAGAGTGAGCCACCAGGGCTATGCTTTGGAGGTCCTGGGTTGGGGTGGGCAAACTTTTTGGCCTGAGGGCCACTTTGGGTTTCCGAAATTGTATGGATGGCCGGTTAGGGAAGGCTGTGCCTCCTCAAACAGCCAGGCCTGGCCCCTGCCCCCTATCCAACCCCCCCCTGCTTCTCGCCCCCTGACAGCCCTCCTGGGACCGCTGCCCCATCCAACCCCTCTTCTCATTCCTGACTGCCCATGCCCCCTCTGACCACACCCACACCCAACTCCCCTGCCCTCTAGCCAACCCTCCCTGCCCCCTTACCGCGCTGCCTGGAGCACCAGTGGCTGGCGGTGCTACAGCCATGCCACCCAGAGCATTGTGCGGGCAGCACAGTGAGCTGAGACTGTGGGGGAGGGGGACCAGCAGGGGAGGGGCTGAGGGCTAACCTCCCGGGCCAGGAGCTCAGGGGCCGGGAAGGAGGGTCCCAGGGGCCAGATGTGGCCCGCAGGCTGTAGTTTGCCCACCTCTGGCCTGGGTTCAATTACTGCCCTTGAGACATGCTTAGCGGATATAGGTAAGGATTAGGAAACCAGGAAGAGCCTGCTGTCTAATCCCTTCTGAGCCACTGACTCACAAGTCACCTGATGTTGTATCCTAGTTGCAAAACTGGCTAAAAAGCAGAACTGAGTGAAAAGCAGATGCCACCTCTTAGCTAAGTGTTCCTGGCCACATCAGTACAGAAAACCAGAGCAGGGACAGGACATAGCTGCACTTCTCAGCCAGAAGAGGGAGTTCAAGGTACAAGAACGAGGGCCTTAGCGGATGTTTAGTCCCAATGACAACTAAACTCTGCTACTGCCTACAAGGTCACTGTCCCTAGGAGTCTGTCCTCTGATGCTGATGTCCCAAGAGAGACAGGGAGTAACAAACATTCAGGGAACCCCAGGTTGTCCAACAAGGGCACTTTTTTATCTGAAGGAACCTCCGTGTGTGTTCAAAAGCAGCCTGTACAGGAGAAAGCTCTGTCGCCCTTGTGATGAATGATTTTAGGGTTGCCTGGAGCCCCATCGCCCTTACCGTCATCTGTCTTGTCCAGGATGTTAAGAACATCTGCCAGCTCCAGGGACAGCTCGTCTGGTTGCTGAGCCACGTATGGATGGACACACTGAACCTGGGGGCAGTCTGACAATGGGAAGGAAAGGAGAGGGACAAAGTAATCCAGCTGCCCCAGAGTCCTGTGACTACTGTACAGTATAAAATGGCATAGGCTTGGTCTGCATGAGCAACTTTTCTATAACTACATCACTTGGGGTGTGGAAAATCCAGCACTCTCAGGGAGGTAGCTTACCTATACCAACGGGAGAAGCCCTCTTGGTGCAGCCTTTTACATGTAGACAAGCCCTTGGTCAGAGCAAGATGGGGGAAGAGGCTTCTAAGGTACCAGCACAAAATATGGCATGAGAAATGGAGCATGTAAACTTAGGAACAGGTATTGCTGTATCATACTATCCCTGGCTCCCTTATGCTCCCAGGGTGTTAACCCACACAATGAGAGGTGGGTGGCATGCCTGCTGCCTGGATTTACAGGGTTATGCCTGTGCTGGACAGTCCTTTGAGCTGGGAATGCTGAAGTAGGCTGCTGGAAGTGGGCTGGCTCCAGTGCTATAAAGGGCTCAATGAGAAGGTGCAGAGGCCCTGGCTGAGTGTTAACTCCAGTGTGAGGAAGGCTGGGGTAACCCTAGGAGGCTGCCCCACGAGGCCCAATCAGGTGGCCCACAGCTCTGTGAACAGCTCCACGGCAGTCAGGATGAGGCTCTTGGCCTACCTGCAAAAGACCACTCTGGCTATGGCCAGAGTGGACACCTTTTTGGTGTGTGCTTTTTTGCAGCCTTGGAGCATGCACACTTGTTGTAAAGGGCTTCTGTTGTGGCAGCCTGCTCTGCCCAGACATGGGCTAGCCTCCCTGTATTTACTCTTGCTCTGCTCATGGGGTGTGTGTGCCAGTTTGTTAGGGCAGTGGACCCAGCTAGGATAGGAGCGAGCTCTGAAGAGGCAAAATGGTGAGCAAGGCCAAGGGGGAGCCGACGCAAGGCCTGACAAACTGCTTACAGAGGGAAGGGACTGTCTTAACCCCCAGGTCTCTGGAGTGAAGTTCAGGTGGAGGGGAGAAGGAGCCATATCAGAGAAGCCTGAGAAGTGCTTCAAGTGCACGGGCAGGCTGGGGGGGGAAAAAGGCACCTTACAGCGTCATGGGTTGGGCTGCTCTCGGATGCTTCCCCAAACTATTGTTAGTCCTCGTTTTGGGTAGCGCTCACAGTGTGCCCAGTGTTTCCCAACCACAAAGGCAACATAATCCCTGCCTCAATTTGCTCATGGCTGAAAGACAGTGGCTAGGGAATGAGTCTGACGCACAATGGCCAGGGAGGTTGTACACTCTGTTCCCATGGGACTGATCGAGCTGGCCCCTCTCAGTCAGCGAGTTCCCTTTGGTGTCATGGCAGAGGGGAGCCTTCGGGAAGGACTGAACGTGCAGAGGGTTGGGCTGAGCACAGGCAGAATTAGCAGCAGAGACAGAAAGAAATGGTCAGGTCTTAGATATTGGTGAGGAGGCGGCAGCCACAAGAAGATTTGGAAGCTGCTTGGAGTTGTGGGGCAAGGGAAGATTTGCAGACAAACCCCTGGTTACAGGCTTGAGAGATGGAGCTGCTGATGGTGTTGGCAGTAACTAAGCGGAAAGGTGAGGACTTGGGAGTGAAGATGAAGGGCTCTGTTTTAGACACAGTAAGCTTATGTTGACAGACATCCAGGAAAGGAAGTCAGAGAGACAGACTAAGATGCAGGGTCATTGTGCAGCGATGATTGCTGAGTGGAGATTAGCTGAAGAAAGGGGAGCTCAGTACACTGTTCTGTGAAACTGTAGTGAGGCAGAGTGGCCTCCCTCTGAGCCTGATGGGTGGAGCCAAGCCAGCCCCACCCTCATGCTGGAAGTGGTGGGACAGGACAGGAAGTGTAAGAGGAGGCCCTCCAGCTCAGTTGGGCCAGAGCCAGGGAAGGAGGCAGACATATCTGTACCCCATTGCAGGACTCTGACCAAAGACTGAGCTGTGTGGCGCCCTGACTGTGGAAAGGAGTTGCTGGGACTGCCATCTGCCATTCACCTCGAGTAGACTGAGGACCTATGGACTACAGAGCTATGCCAAGGAGGGGGTGGGGGGAGGAAGTAGCCCAGGGAAACCAGACATTAGTCCAGTTGTGTGATCAGAAAATGAGTCAGCATGTTTTGGTGACTTCCCTACTGACCCAGTGATGGGACCACTCGCCACTGTTTGGATCCCAGGCCAGGGCCCTGTGGAGTAGGGTGGGCTCGGGTCCCCCTATCCCCTGCCGCCAACCCCACCCCTGGGGTGGCAGCCTACTCACCCTAGGCCAGACGGTTTGTGCCTTGCCTGTGGCTTGTTGCTCTGCCCCACCCAGAGAGTCAGAGCCCCAGATAGCGTTATGCTCTCTGCCCAAGCCAGGAGGCTTTGGGCTAAAGACTGCTCGTTGCTGTGGCCCATCCAGAGGGCCAGAACAATCCCCTGTAAATTGCTGCCTGTCTCAGCCAGGAAGCTGGACAACAGGCTGTGTGCTGGTCTGCCCTGACCATAGGCCAGAGGCCTAGCCTGCTAATTGACTGCTTACTGTGTGATGTAGTAAGGCAGAGTGGCCTCCCTCCAAGCCTAATGGGGTGGGGGGACACACGACCACAGAACCACTACAGAAACCCCACAAAGTGAGAGGAAGGAGGACCTAGACAGAAGAACCAGGATCGGATGCTCTCACGGAAGCCCTGGGTGGACAAGATGTCAAAGAGGAGAGTGTGAACAACAGTGCCAAACACGACAGCAAGGTGGGAAGGGTGAAAGTAGAGCTGGAAATCCAGCCAGGAACAGACTGTGCACTGGAACAGAAGTTTTGGTGCCCTGTCTACACTAGAATTTACAGTTGTGTTAATGCTTCTGGCTAAAACGTAAGTGTAGATACACTGAGCAAATGGGAGGCAGTGGGCGGGAAGGCGGTAGTTTGAGATTTTACATTGTTTTTAATGTCTAGTGTGATCTGGTGAGAATGATTTGGTGGAGTGAAGGGGGGCAGGAGAAAGGAAAAGGGTCACTGGGGCAGGAGGAAGAGTTGGAAGTGGAGAACAGGGGAGAAACCTCAATGCCAGGCACAGAGAGGCAAGAGGCTAATCTTGTCAATCTCTCTCTCAGAGTGCTGGCAAGACCCTGTGGAGGGGGGAGGCCTTGAGGGATGCAACCTCAGTTGCAGCATTTGCTACTCAACCAGCAGTCAGATGGCCCAGGCAGGGATCTCTGAAGAAGAGCATGACACACCGCAAGTTAAATAACCATCTCTCCCTCCCTCCATCTCTGCTGCATCTCTTACCCAGGAGCCTGGATGTGAATGAAACAAACTTGGTTCTCCGATTTGGGGCCAGCGAGATCATCCAGCGCTTCATCTCACTTCTGTGACGAGAGACATACAGAACACAGCTATGAGGGTGCAATTGTCTGGTTGCGGCACAGTGTTACTCTCCCAACCAGCTTTGCTTGCCTGGCCCACACTTCCAGCTTTCTCTGTTTGCCAGCTCCAACTTTTTTCCTTTCTCTGCTAGAAACAGAGACCCCTGCTCTGGGCAGCTGGGACACAGTGAGAATGTCTCATTGGTAGCTGGACAAGCAGCCATTTGAAGGTTAGCCTGGTCAATATGAATAAATTGGGGGAGATCTGAATGATTCCCATCTCTGTCCCTGCATTTTACTAGACTCTGTTTCTCCTAGGATAATGTAGAATCTATATGGGTCCCTGCACAGATGACTTGCTGCAGTAGCAATAGCTATGGGCAACTACGTGGACGGTAACCTAATTGGCAAGTTAGATCTAGTACAGTTCTCTTCCCAGGCTGCTGACCTGGGGTCACAACAGGTGTAACATACTCAGCCCTCTACTTCCCTTTCCAGCCATTTCTTCTCTCCCTACAGGGTGTCTTCCTGGAGCTTTGAGGATGGGCTTTCCATCACTCCTTGCTCGATCTGCTGTTGAGAGAGTTAAGGTGCACACCCTTTCCCCAAGGGCTCAGATTGTGTGAGGAACCTTTGGCTTCCCATTCAGCCCTTCTCAAACTCACTAGGCAGGTTTGTTCCCTCTTCTCTTCCTCACTTCCAGCCGGTGAGCAGAAAGGATCGCCTCTGGAATTTCTTTCCTCCCTGCCAGTTGTCAGAGCCCTTCCTTCCCTGGCATGCTCTTCCCTGCCTCCCTGCATTCTCACTCTGTATTGTGTGGTTCCCTCTCCAACTCTGCTTCTTCTCTGCACCTCCCTTGAGTCCTTCCCTTTATCTCTTAGCTCTGTTACTCTGACTCCTCTGTTCCTCTATTAGAGTAGTTTCCCTGCCCCTTTTCTGTGGCTGCCTCTCCAGCTGCCTGCACACACACACGCATACACATCCTCTCCATGTGCAAGCAGCAACCTGAAATTAGCATGCTATCCAATCTCTGCATGTCAGGTCTTAGCCATGTCTGTCAAGCATCACTCATCTGTGTGACACTCTGGCATTTTCCCTGAGTCGTCATCTCCCACACACTGGTTAGAATGTCACACACAAGCTGAACTGGTGACTTTCTGGGATAATCCATGCTGCAGGGGCCTTGTGTGCAGGAGGCCTCCATCTACCGCCTCTCTCCTGCAGCGGCAGCACCGCGCAATCCAGCCATCTCACACTGGCTTTCATGGCTCTTCCAGCTGCCTGCATCAGCCATTCCCTCCCCTGATCAGTGCCCTCCTCACCCTCCCCATCAGTGACTGCCCATCCCCTTCCACCCCTCACAAACTGCTGGGGCCTGCCTTCCTTCTGCATCTCTTCCACTACTGAGTTCTTCCCTCACACCTGACTTACCTCCCAACCCCAACTCCAGCCAAGGAGTGCCCTGTCCCACTGAGCCACAGCCAGCCAGCTGGAGGAGACAGTGGCAAATTCCACACAAACCTGTTGAGTTCCACTAAACTCATTCAGGATACTTGCCACTGAAAGAGCTACATGGAACTTGGCAGCTCTGCTTGGAGACTAACTAGTTACATTTTGGATCTTCAAAGTTCTGTACTAAGATCAAAATGGTATGGTTTTAACTTTATGCCTTGCATAAAAGCTACAGGTACTGGGAGAGGCCAGAAATTTAAATTTCCTGGCTTCTATGGATTTGAAATCTGCACTATAGCTTACCATTAATCTAAAACCTTGCATTTAATTACACTGAAGTTTCTCTGGGAAAAAACACTGATAAAAACAAAAAAGAGAGGTGCTGATTGGAAAGTGTGATCACTTCTATCTGTAGGTCAGTGTTTGAATGTGTGACCTAATGAGCTTAGGTAATATCGTAAAGTGCATTGACTGGGAACTTAGAAGTCAGAAGGGGCCACATGTTCAATTATGGTAACTGAAATAATGCTGAGAATGGCCTTTTCCACAGAGGTATAAGTGACTGAAAATAGGAGCTCAGTATGCTAGTGCTTCTCTGCCAAAGCATACTGTAATCAGCACAACGCTAGCTGTGATAAGCAAGGGCTGCCTTTGCCCTAAGTGCTTATTTGTGGTGTATAGCTTTCAGATGCCCAACATCCCCATTTTCAGGTACAGCAAATCTGTTAATCACCCTAGAGTAGCACAGTTTGCAGGGCGGTGGGAGCAGTCACATCGCATGTTACTCTCTCCTCACGCTGATCCTGCAATGAGTGTGTGGGTGGCTCGCTGCAGGACTGAGGCCATGATTGGAAATCTGTTCCAATTTATGTTCAATGGCAAGGCTTTTTGAACTCCAGTCTCCTCTTCTGCTACACCAATTTCAGGGTGCAAATGTCATGTAGACATGTCAATATTGGCTTTGGGGACACACCTATAATTACCTGGGCCTGCAAAACTGTGGGTACAATGAGAGACTACATTGAGGCGAGTCTGGAAACCAGACCCCGGGCATCTGAAACAATCGGCCCAGTGTTAGTGGTGTTGAATCATTTGCCCAGTCTGAGCTTGTTGGATCTTGAAGTAAAAAGCACAGAGTCAGACAGAAAAGGGTATCCAGGCAGACTTTAGCATAGTGGAATTCAAGACTACTGAGCAGCGCGAGGGCTGCCATCAGGATTGGGGCCAGCCATAGAAGAGAGTTTGATACTCATGAACAGAACTGGGACTCCTGCCTTTATCTTTACAGTAACTGCTCCATACCCCAGGGACTGTGGTCAGCTAGGGGGATAAGTCACAGGCAAAATGCTACATTTTTCAAGTGGTTTGAATCCTAGTGATCCACATCAAGCTGTGCTTGTATAAATGTACTGCATGTGTACTGCTAATTTAAATTACCATCTGGATATCTATGCTGAGAGATTTGCAAACCAGACATATAATTTCCTTTAGAATCTTAATTAAGTCTCGACCTACCTAGAAATCAGTGTGTTACACGAGGATGCCGTAAATACACCTGTACTGGAAGGAAACTCATCTAGCTTTATATCCGATCCCCCCAGAAGGCTCTGTCTTGTGTTGAGAAGTTACATCAGGAGGAGGAGGAAGGGCTGTCTCAGTGGGTGGACTCAGCCCAACTTGGTATAGCAGGGTATCCCCACAGATAGGAATTCAATGAGACCAGCTGGTGAGGAGGTAGATGCCAGACTGGTGACTGTGGCAGATTGGACACCACACTTTTGAGGAGGCAGGGGAATAGCAATGCAGGTTGCTAATGGGATGACAGTGTTTCATACTCACTGGGATGATGCCTTGAGCATGTAGCTGACCTCCCGATCATCCGTGTTCTCCAGAAGCCTCAGGATGAAGACATTGGCCAAACTCTGTCCCTGATCTTCTAATTCCTCTACCCGGAGAAGCCCTCGCGGCGCTGAGTCAAACACCTGGTACTTGTCGCTGAGAGAGGTAAGCAAAGGGGTCAGGAAAGCTCAATCAGTCAGTTGGGAGCAGTCTGGCTTTAACAATACAAAGTTCTGAGAAAGGCATGATACAGAGTAAATTCTTGGCTGGTGAGGGGAAGAGATGCCACCAAGATAGAATGAGGATGGATGGTCTGAGGGCTAAAGCACAAGACTAAAAATCAAGAGACCTAGATTCTATTCCTGGCTTTGCCACAAACTTTGTATGACCTTGAGCAAGACACCTAATCTGTGTCCCAGTTCCCATCTGTAAAATGGAGATAATGTTTTCTCCCAGGAGGGCTGAGATGAGAGGTTTATAACATTAATGTTTGTAAAATGTTTCTATGTTCTTGGTTGGAAAGTGCTACGCAAGTAGTACTGGGCACCTGGCTGACACTATGACAACATGCATATTAGAAATGCTTTACTGGACAGATAGACTCCTTACCAGTAAGTCTTTTTAATGTTTTGTTCTCTGGCATCTATTTTGTGTTGTAATATTTCTCCTGTCATAAACTCTATACTCCTAGCTGAGGCAGCTTTCTCTCCCCAGATGGTGTGCACCGTACTAGATACAATTCCTTGCCTCACACACTGGTTTGCACACCTCCCTGCTGATCAGACACTCCCAGCACATCAGACAGAACTTACTTTACTAGAGGTTTAACTTGCTTAAACTACGGGATTCTTCATACTGGTATTCAGCCAGGAGTTACTTTATAGTAGTAAGCCAAACATCCTAGAGTCAGATCTTTAGCTGCTGTAGCTCAGTGTAGCACCACTGAAGTCAATGGAGCTATGCTGATTTACATCAGCAGAGATCTGGCCTGAAATTTTAAGTAACACAAAGGTCAAACTGTGTATGGGCATGCAGCCCATCAACATCCACAGTTCACAGAAGAGGCAGTGTAAATATTCAGACAGCCCCTCTGGAAATGCTGTCTCTGATACAGGACTCTGTACTGCCATATTTCAGACATAATCTCGTCAACTATAGGACAAGAATCTATGCACAACTTAAGCAAGAATTGGTTGGATGAACCAAGGGGGGAGGTGTGCTTATAACACACATCCAGGTGTTGGCCACATCCCAAACTCACCCAGGAATCTGCCTGCAGAGTACCAGCAGGTCATTGAAAAGAAACAAGTAGATTTCTCTAAAGAGTTTCTTGGTGCGGAGTGTGCGTGATGTCTTTGGGCCATTCATTTGCTGCAGTTCCCCTTGCTTTAACAGCCAACGGGAGTGAGAGATGATGGGCACAGACTACATGGAAGAGAGAGACAGCAAAGATCAGAAGAGCAGGATCTGCAAACAACCTAACTGGTTTTAAGATGCATCTTGATAAGTTTATGAACAGTATTACATGATGGGGTTGGCTGTGATAGCAGAGGACTGGACTCGACAACTCAGGAGATCCCTTCTAGTCCTATGTAACCCTTACAGGATAAGTAACGCACACTCCTTACTTCACTCTCACAACACTAGAAATGCAGATAAACCTCAGAGTAGTGAGGAGAGGTACACATGGCTCCAGTAACAGGGGATGCAGCCTTAGTACTTAAAGTGCTGGCAACCAGGAGTGTGGAGAGAGAGAGGCAGCAGCTATCATGGAATGCAGAGATAAAGTGGAGGGATGGGGAAGTGAGGAACGCAGGAGTCAGAGCGGGGAGGTTTCAAAGTAGCAGCTGTGTTAGTCTGTATTCGCAAAAAGAAAAGGAGTACTTGTGGCACCTTAGAGACGAACAAATTTATTAGATCATAAGCTTTCGTGAGCTACAGCTCACTTCATCGGATGCATTCACATGAAGCGGGGAGGAGGCACAGGAACCAGGGGGCAGCAGTGTGGGATAGGAGCCTGAGGATTGAAGAAGGGGAAGGGGGGATAGAAGCAGAAGGGGAGGGGAGCAGGAACTAGGGTGGAATAGATAGGAGCAGAGGGTGATAGGCTATAGACACAGGGGCAGTAGGGTCTAACCACTAGAGTATACTGTGTTACAGAACCTGGAATTAAACCCATGAGTCCTGAGTCTCTACATTTCTTTGCAAAAAGAAAAGGAGTACTTGTGGCACCTTAGAGACCAACAAATTTATTTAAGCATAAGCTTTCGTGAGCTACAGCTCACTTCATTGGATGCATGCAGTGGAAAATACAGTAGGGGGATTTTATATACACAGAGAACATGAAAAAATGGGTCTTACCATACACACTGTAACAAGAGTGATCCGGTAAGGTGAGCTATTACCAGCAGGAGAGAAAAAAAAGCCTTTTGTAGTGATAATCAAGGTGGGCCATTTCCAGCAGTTGACAAGAACGTGTGAGGAACAGTAGGGGGAAAAAATAAACATGGGGAAATAGTTTTACTTTGTGTAATGACACATTCACTCCCAGTCTTTATTCAAGCCTAATTTAATGGTGTCCAGTTTGCAAACTAATTCCAATTCAGCAGTCTCTCGTTGGAGTCTGTTTTTGAAATTTTTTTTGTTGTAATATTGCCACTTTTAGGTCTGTAATCGAGTGACCAGAGAGATTGGGTACAGATGTGGGGACCCACATGAAAGACCCTCTAAGCTTATTCTTACCAGCTTAGGTTAAAAAACTTCCCCAAGGTACAAACTTTGCCTTGTCCTTGAACAGTATGCTGCCACCACCAAGCATTTTAAACAAAGAACAGGGAAAGAGACCACTTGGAGACGTTTATTTCCCCCCCTACTGTTCCTCACACGTTCTTGTCAACTGCTGGAAATGGCCCATCTTGATTATCACTACAAAAGGGTTTTTTTCTCTCCTGCTGGTAATAGCTTACCTTACCGGATCACTCTTGTTACAGTGTGTATGGTAACACCCATTGTTTCATGTTCTCTGTGTATATAAAATCCCCCTACTGTATTTTCCACTACATGCATCCAATGAAGTGAGCTGTAGCTCACAAAAGCTTATGCTCAAATAAATTTGTTAGTCGCTAAGGTGCCACAAGTACTCCTTTTTCTTTTTGCAGATACAGACTAACACAACTGCTACTCTGAAACCTACATTTCTCTGCTGTCAGCAAATAACTGTGAAACCCACTGGCAAAGTATCTCCTTCCCCTACTCCCGCCAGTGACCTGTCCAAATAGAGAATAACTGCTGATGACTACTTCCAGCTATTCCATTAACTCAAGCAGTAAAGGTCTGTGCTGTGGATGTGAAAGTTCAGACCCTGCTGATGTCCCAAGTTGGGGGTCAATATGGTTCCATGAGATGGAATTTCCCTTTTGGTATTTTTTAAAAAAAGATTTAAGACATTACATCCAAAAAAATTACATTAAAAGACACTATGGTTACAAAGTGAAACGCTAAATAGTCAGAAAATGCCAGAATTAAGGTTGCCTGTGCAACTCTGATTCATTCCCTGTATGTGTATGCATTATGATACAGTCTTTAATTACATGATCACATACTACTTTTTGCACAGGACCCCTGCCTTAGTCAGTGCACAGGATCAACCTGCCTTAGGGTTGTGTAGCAAATGAGCCTGTTGTCTGTAGGACCCCTGCCTCATTTGTTGCAGAACTTGGAAAGTGTGTAGTGGATGAGGCAGGGGACAGCAGGAAGAGAGTAGATGGTCTCATGGTTAAGACAGTGGAATGCTGCACTGGAGACCTGGATTCTATCCCTGCCTCTGCCACAGAGCCATTATGTGATGCTGGGCAAGTCACAAACCAGAATGTTCACAATTGGTCACTATGTTCCTAATATTCTGGGTGTCTGCAATACCCAGATGATATCTGTTCTATCTCTGCAGGGGTTATCAGTCTGTACTTATACCTTGATCTTAAACTCTAATTTCTTCTGGATGCTAATCATCTGCTCTGTTCGGCTCATTTTCCGGACACCTTCATTACATGCCTTCACAACCTGGGAAAAGAGAACAATCCAAAAGTCTGATTATAATTGAGGTCTTCTCCATGCTGCAGTACTCTCCTCCCATGGGTTGCTTAGCAAGTGTTGGTGTATAACATGTTCTTTCTATGTAAGTGAGCACCACAGTGTAGGCATTATAATAATGGAGGAAAGGAGATAGTAACTGGCCATCTTGTTAGCAGGGTTTTTTAATTTCAGAAAACTTTCATGTAGAACAACAAAATTTTTACATATTACAAAAGTGAAAAAGAACATTAAAGACCCAATCCAGCTTTCATAGTGAAAGTTTTTCCATTGAGCTCAATGGGAGTTGGACTGGGCCTTAAAAGAATACAAAAGACTATGATAAAATTCCTCCTCTATATAGGTTTCTTTAAATGCATAATGCTGAGAAGTGCAGTTAACATAGAGCTTTTTTTGTAGAAATCTCTGTCCTTAGCTGAATGTCCATTGGTTGTGGGAATTAGACAACAAATTATACATACATAGAAAAGGATCATCTTGTATGCAGATTCTATAGCAATACTTGACACTAAGAGAATTTTTGGTGTAAATTGACTAACTGAACTAACTAATAAATACTGATCCAACTTTGGTACTGTCAAGTTAGTTCTTTTCACCATCATTAAAAATTCACTTAAAGATTAACAAAAACGATATAATATTAGGAAGGATTTATATTTAGGGGTCATATGGCACCTATCTAAACTATATTCAGATATTGACTCCATTGTTATGCCAATATTCTGGTCTTTCGGAGGTACAAAAGCTATAATCAAACTATATTTCCCCAAATCCTACAATGCTACAAATCACCTCTCTTCTTCCTGTACATTCAATCCAGAAAGTACACATGCAGTACCAGCTTCATATGGAGGAGAAGGAAGGCAAATATTAATTTCAATAAGACATTGTCAGCCCTCTGTCAAGAAATAGCAGGTGTGTATGGGGGAGGGGGGAGGCTGAAACTCCCCGTTGGAAGAGAAATCAGTAACGCAGAAGTCTGTATATTCTTAGAGCAACTTGTTTGTTTACACTAGAATTGATGTGGTCACAAAACAGCTTGCAGGCAATAACCTCTTTTGGGGATCTCAGCCCAAACACCAGTACACAGTTCACCAGGAGCAAGTCTATTTCAAGAATAGAGAGATTAAGGTGGAGAGCAAACTCTCTTGTAGCTTGTCACAGCTCCCCACAGAAAATTCATCAGAAAATCAACAACTAAAAACTTGCTCACATGCTAAGAAAAAGAACTTGTAAGATTACATATAAACAACGCCACCGGGTGAGCTCTGTCATAACAATATATACTAATTACAGATAAATGAGGTTTAGCCTTACACCCCAACTTAAAAATGTACAAGTGAGCCATCGTGCTCTTTAAAATGGACCAAGCCAGGCAGTCATTGACAGACAAGTACAGCAACAATCATCTGTTTTCAAGGTAAACTTAGCCATCCTTGTGGCCAACTACAGTAGCAGGCCTCCTCAGACTTCTGAGCAACAGCCTCAAGGTGTGATCTAAAAACAACTGGCCATCACACTCATTGGAAGGCAGCATGCAAAAATATAGTCATATGAAGTATTCCAGTACATCAGTGTCAGTTTTAGAGATCTTTGCCTTTGATTTATCTTGAATGATTTTCAGCCAGTATGCTTCCTGGACCATTCCAGGCCAAATCTGAAAGCCTTACACAGGCTTTTCTTGTTGGTTTTTACCAGGGCTGTCAAGCAATTAAAAAAATTAATCATGATTAATCGCATGATTAAAAAAATTAACTGCGATTATTTGCATGATTAATTGCACTGTTAAACAATAATAGAATAAAGAAGGGAGTGGCACCTCTCAAATGTCTCAAAGACCCTGGAAAATTGTATCCCCAACAAACAGAGCTGCATATAGACAGAGTATTTGGCAGAGCTCACATATACTGCCCTATATAGACAAAGTAAGAGGACCGTGACCCACCATCAGAAAATCCCAGGTGGAAGACACCACAAGGCCTTCTCCATGTTCTGAGACTCCCCCAAAATGTGTACTCTGGCAGGTAGTGTGCTGGAAATAACTAACATAATTGATTTAACATAATTTCCCCTTTCTATCACACCTCCCTATAGGCCTCTTGGGAACCGGACTACACACAATCTTAAACACTCATAGAAAGCACCTCATTAAAGAAACTACTGTTCTAGGTCAGAAAAGTAAGTTGCACCACAGGATGAAATCCAACCCCCATACAGTCCACTACTGGCTGCAGCTAACTAAATCAATCTCCCCATGAACTCCATCACCTTCAAATACCTACAAAAACAATTCATAATCTCTCAGACATGGGGGCAACTCTTCTCTCTAGAATCTCCTACAGAGCAAAAACACAGTCTGTTAATAAGAGCAATTCCTCTGTCTATTATTTGCTAGCATGGTCTGCCCTCAGGGGAGAATAAGGGGAAATAATTACACTGAAACAAATGGATCTCTGTCGTAACTCCACTGAGATCAGTGGAATTGCACCAGGAATGCATATGGCCCAATACCTTTTTAAAGACACTGAGGATGCTGGCTAATTCTCAATCTTCTGAAATTTGCCACCAGACTTACTGTTTCCAGCTCTTTGTGTGCTTCAAGGGCAGTGGTTTCCTTCTCGGATTTCTCTTCCACTTTCTTAAGAATATTCTGCACAGGAAGCAAAGGTGAAGTTAATTTCTCTCCCTGCTTGATAGCACACAACATTTTTCAGATACTACCATCCTTTTGGCCAAATTTGACTATCAACAGTAATAAATATTGGATAGGTAATGGAATATGAAGTCTTTCCCAAGTAGGTCACTGAGTCAGATCTAATCCCACATTGGCAGTAACTGAAAGCTGTTTCCATCAAATGGGTATTGAATAAACCTATGTAAAATGAGTGCCATGGTCTCAGACCAGTAGCTAGTGGACAAACGCATATTTTACTAAAAGCCACTCGACCTGGCAACAATTGGTAACGCTGTTGGTAATCTCAGTAGACAGCATGTCACTGAGACTGAACTATCTTCTCATCATTAGAAGGGAGCCCTCCAGGGCAGGGTTGAGGTACACTGGAAGGCAGTGAGGGGATGACAACCACTGTTGGACTTGTTCTGTGGATAGAGATTTCCAAGGCTGGTCATCACTACAACTCCTCTCAAGCACTATATTGTCACAAACACATATACACACACTCAGCCCAGGACAAGGTGATCTCTTCAGGTTAGTACTGGGAAAGCACCAGCAAAACAGTGTGAAGAGACATTTGGTGCTCACAAATAATTGCCTGACTCTTAGGGTAGGGGGACGCTGTTGTGCAGAGGTTTCAGATGTATGTGAGAGAGAGGAAGGGGACTGTTGCATCACTTTTATTTTGGGAAGAGGGTCCTTGGCTATTTAGTAATTTCAGGGCAGTTTCCTCTAGAAGAAAATACTGAGTTGAGTCTTAAGTGGCTTTTCTCCATTAATCCCTTCAGCTCTTGTCCTCCCACTTCCTGTGTCCCATAGACCTGACTCTGCACCAACCCTGATTATACATGAATCTGTCTATTCTGCACCATGACCATACATGTGCACGCTCCTCTGACTACATCACTCTGCCTTCCTGCCCTTTCATCCAGCAGGCCTATGCTTCCTCCTCTCCTTAACCAGCATTGCCCCTCCTCATGCCTGGCTCTGCATGGCACCACTTTCCTGAACTACTGCCACCTCATTTCCCTCCTCTCCCCTCCTCCAGTACCTGAAGCCATGCTGCTTCTCCTAGTTTTAATACTGACTCTGGGTAAGACATGGGAAGCTGTGGGGAGGGGGGGGGGAGAGAGTGTGTGTCTGAATCGGTGTATGTGAGAACATGAAAAGGCTGACACTCCATGACAGCTAGCTAGGGGAGTCTTGGAGGGAGCATGGGGGACTGTCAGAAGACAGAGCAGAGAGGAGCTGTACCTGCACCAGTAGCTTGAGGCGAGTGATCCTCTGAAATGGCAAAATCAAAAAGGATGAGAAGGGCAGGCCTTTGCACTTGGGATCCATCTCCAACTGTGATATCACCTCCCGGAAAGCTGTCTTGTCTTGGCTGAGAATAGACAGACAGATTGAGACTGCTTTGCTCACTTCCTTGTGTATCAGACCTGTGTTTGTAATGGGCATGTCTGTGTGTGGTGCTGCTTTCCATACTACTCCCTTTCCCAGAGACAGCATCTGCTTGGCCCTCTCTTCAACAAAGGGGAAAATAAATTAACTGAACACTTCTAGGTGTATTTTGGTTTAAATTTGGGTTTATTTATAGCATTAGGAGATGGAAAAATAGACAATGTACAAGTCACTGTAGTGGGTTCACATGTGTAGCACATATAGATTTAGCAGCAGATGCTGAGTGTGTAGGAGTGCGTGAATGGGGTGTGTGTCCAAGTAGATGAATCAGAAGCATAATTATACATTTTTACACAGTTGAATCATTGTGGCAAGGTAAAATCCACACAGTCATAGGAACAAGCCATGCCATAAAGCAACTCAAGCTTAGATAGTCTTAGCTGTTATTGACAGGATGAAAAATCTTATCAGGCTTCTCATCTGGCACTGCAGCGAAGCAGTTTGTACTGCTGGAGTTCCACCTGGGGCATTGCCAGGGTTCTGCCATTTGAAGTTCACAGTGGTGGAAATATTGCCAATATGAATACAGTGCTGCAGTCAGAAATCTCACAAGTCCCAACTGGTATAAACAAAACATTACTCTAAGAAAGCTCCCTCTAACTGATGTTTCCTGACACTTGCAAGAACTTGCTATGAGGAAGCTTACGCTACTGGAGTCCTAGCTGACAAAAACAGCACAGATGTCAGGATACTATTAATTTTGTTTGAAATTGGTCTTTAATGCATGTACTTGGAAATGCCCAGTAGAAGTAAGTTAAACAAAAGAATTATTCATAAGGCAGGCAGGTATTCTTACGTTTGCATGACTGCTTGAATGATCAAATCCAAGATAGGCTATAATTGTGTGCCTGAGAGAGTGTAGAACTAAATGTAGGGAGAAACTACAACATACAGCAGCAGATAAGCACTGCAAAGTTTTCCTGCTTGCTTAAAGTTTGACTAAATCATCCCGTTTTTTAAACTGATCATTCCTTCCCAGACCCAAAAGACTCTGCACTTCAAACTCCTTCTCCAGAAACCACACCAGATCCAAACAGGCCCCTTTAGTGATATCACATAATCCAGCCAATCTTCTATTTATCTTCTGGGCTCAGCCAGCTGCTCTCGTCAAATTGTTCATATTCTGAGACTTCTTTGTGTTACTGGTGCCCCACAAGGCACTGCTCACCTCTGTCCCAGGAAACACTGGGGTGCATGACATTTGAAAAGAGCAGTATACCAAATCAGCAGAGAGTTCCCTTGTAGCAGAGGATCTGGTAGGTCTATAGTGTCTTCTTTTGGAGTCTAAGAGAGGGAGCTGGAGAGCAGAGAAAGGAAAGGGGCAGTACTCTTCCATACTCATCTGAATCTAGCTAAAATGATTGTTGCTAAAATGTGGAAATGTACAGGGCAAAATCTGTACCTGGTTGGCTTGAAAAAAATCCAGGGCATTATTACTAAGGAGAAATGAATTCATTTGCTCAAAGACAAATTGCTAGGGTCTCCTTATTTTGATCTGGTAAAAGAAAATTCCCAGCTGGCTAACAGAAATTTGCTGGATTTGAATATACTTGAGTGAACACTTAGGACAAAATGCTCTGATGCAGGTGACCTACACATAGTGTAAGACCAGGGCAAGATGGGGAAAGTGGCTTTATAGTTTTCAAGAAGAGAATTTATCAGCTATCCATAGGGCACATGCCTTTCTGAGAATCTCAAGACAGCTGAACTAGACTCAGGATCACAAAGCTGAAATCATACAGCTATCTTTATCTTCATAACTTTTGCCTCTACCTGCTCTTCACACACATGCAGATTTTACAGCTTTGTGCTCTGTTGTATACACTATACATTCTTTGCACTTTGTAAATGACAACTCTGAATGTATTTGGGATGCTAGTTTTAAACCTTGTCATCTGATCCTTCAAATAAATTTAAACTATTTGTATGTTTTGTTTAAATAGATTCAGCTCCAGTTCAGGGAAAGGGTAGAACTTATGTTTTCCAAACCTGTTTACCAATCCCCTGCAAATGCCAAGTTAAAAATAAAACGCTGTCATCTTGACTACACAATTTGGTTGTTGGATTTTTTGCAAATAATTCAAGGTCAGATAATAGCACTCACAGAAGTTGCTTGTAAGCTCTCTCCTGGTAGGTCTGGTTGGAGACGTAGGTTACGTATACCGAGAAGTGATTAACTGTGTGCTGGTAGACAATGTCGCACACATCTGATATCACAATGTTTTCTTCCACCCGTTGCTCAAGGTCCAAGAGGAAACTAGATGAGAAACCCAGAATTCATATTAATCATGACCTGTAATTAAAGTCTCGGACCCAAACCATTTGGAGGGGAAACCAATTAGTACCACTGCAGACTCTTTAAAAGTGGTTAAGTCTTCACCCAGCCAGCTCCTCTCTCCCTCCAGCACAGAAGTCATCTGAGCTACACTGACAAGACACTGTTCCCAACTCAGCAGAGCCAAAAGGCTCATCGCAGTTGTCTTACCGTTCACTGACAGCCATGACATCCAGGACGTTGGAGAAGAGGATGTGAGCCTCGGATGGATGTAAGATCTTTTTCAGACGTTCATTCTCCATGAAGTGAGACACCAGCAGATTCAGACTCTTGTAGTATGAGGCTTCAGAAGTGACCAGTTCAAACATGGCCTTGAGGAAAATCCCAAAAAAGAAACACCAACAACATAATAATAGGTTGAGAGTTCATACCATTCATTGTGCACTCTACCTGTAAAGAGACACTCTGAAAGCTCATAGGATTGCTTAGTGATAATGAAAGCATTCATACTGCATGCTACTGACACAGTCCTGTACGGTTAACCATCCATTCCTGAATCAGTCAGTTTGGCTCCAAAATGCAATGAAAGCTCAAATTGTACAACAGTAGCATCCCCTTATGTACTATATATGATTATGGCTAGGAAAGTGACTCTGAAATGGTATCTTGGTATGGCACACAACTTCTGCCTCTTCTTCTGAGTCCTGCATGATTAATTTACTGACAAAACAAAGCTGTACTGCTGTGTACACTGCATTGCAGAGCCAACCTACTGTACCATAGTTGTAGAAAAGCAATATAGCATCAAAAACAAATTACTCACCTATAACTGGAGTTCCTTAAGAATATACAGATCCACACTCTTAGAATATGCCTGTGCGTACCATACGAGCCTGAACTCCTCTAGACCAGTGGTTCTCAGACAGGGGTACGCGTACCCTGGGGGTACACAGAGGTCTTCTAGGGCTACAATATTTATATTCCAATTGATTTATTTTATAATATGGTAAAAATTAGAAATTAAGCAATTTTTCAGTACTAATATGCTGTGACACTTGTATTTTTATGTCTAATTTTGTAAGCAAGGAGTTTTTAATGGAGGTGAAACTTGAGGTATCTAAGACAAAGCAGACTCCTGAAAGGGGTATAGTAGTCATGAAAGGTTGAGAGCCACTGGACTAGAAAGCTTTGATTGTTTGGGGGGAGGGGGAGGGAAAGACCCTGCCTCAAGCCATGGAACACTCCATGCAAGACTATATAATGAGGCAGAGCTCTGGCACACTTTCAGTTCCTTCCACTTCCTCACAGTCTTACAAACTCTGAAGATGGAGAATGGGAAACGATACTGATGATCTACTTGATGAACTCAAGTTACGGGTCAATAACTTTTCTCTTTTTACTAGGTTCAATACAGATCCCCTCTTGGGAGACTGGCAAGCAATGAGGACCTCCAAGGAGGTGGTACTGAAGAAGGTATCTGCTAAACAACGACTGCAGAATTGCTCTTCAAATAAGGCCCCATGGGTCTAGAACCCAGTCCTGTAGAGCTACCAGGCAGCTGACAGCTCCAGGCCATCATTCAGCTGCTGCTGTAACCAATCTGCACTCCACTTCCCATGACCCACTGTGGACACACACTCTGGGAAGCTTCGCCTCAAGGGTTTGACAAACAGCAGCCCCATGGCTCCTGATTGAGTTTATATAGGGTGGGGAGCCAATGTGCATTCCAGGAAGTATTCAGGCAACAGCCCAGATCTTCTGTAGCTACCATGACCATTCCTGCTCCTTGCCCTTGAATTCCTGACTTGACCTCTGCTTGATTTGAGCTTCTCCTCTTGACTTGAACCATGAAACCTCATTCGGACTCTGGCCCTTGGTATGGACCCTGGCCTGGACCCGATTACGAACTTCTCTGCTACTCTCAGCCCAATTACTACAGCTCAAAACAGAGAACCAAGCTCTGTGCAGGCAGTCCACACAGCTCCATGAAGAAAACATGGCACTGCGGGCCAAGCTGGCACAGCACTCTGCAGGCAACCAGATGCTACAAGAGCAGGTGGCCCAGCTGCAGGATGAAAACGCCACACGATGGACATGCACTGTGGCTGTATCCGGACCCAGTCTCCCTCCCAGAACTTTTCAATGGGGACTGCAAAAATTCAGGGGGTTGTTTACCAATACTGCTGCTGTTTCTGCTCCGCCCCCAGTCCTAAGCAAATGACCAAGTGAAAGTAGGACTCATTATTTGTCTTCTGACGTGAGATGCATTGGCTTGGGCCTCACCCCTACTCAAATGAGCGAGCCCAATGCTATCAAACTGGGATGCCTTCCTCCAAGAAATTTCCACCATATTTGACAATCCCCACCAGGCCCACTTGGCAGAGGTGGCCCTCTGCAAACTTCAGCAGGGGCAGGGTCTGGCCTCTTCCTGTCCCCCAATGGCCTCCAAATGAACCTCCAGAAAGTGGAGGCAGAACTAACCTTGGTGCCCTCCAAAAACTTCAAGGAGCTACAACGCTTCCAGGGGTTCACTAACTTTTATAGGTGCTTTATCTCTGGGGTTTCAGGCCAAACAGCTCCATTGACAGCACTTCTCTGCAAGGACACCACCTTCACTTGGTCTCCGGAGGCCCAACAAGCATTCAACCTGCTAAAGACAACCTCTACCAGTGCCCCAATCCTGGTCCATCCCGACCCAGCACACCCTTTGTTGTTGCGACCGATGCCTCCAATGTGGCAATTAGGGCCACTCTCTCCCAAAGACATAGTCCCCAACAGCACCTCCACCCTTGAGCCTACTATTCATGGAAGCTAACTGTGGTCGAACAGAACTACGGAATTCTGGATAAAGAGCTTCTAGCCATCAAATCAGCCTTTTGAAGAATGGCACCACTATCTGGAGGGTGCACCATACCCAGTAAAGGAATACATAGATCATAAAATATTGGAGCAACTCTGCTGAGTCAGAGTGTTGAACTAGAGGCAGCTTCGCTGGGTCCTGTTCTTCACACACTTCAATTTCACCCTCACATACCACCCAGGAGCCCAGAACGAGACAGCTGATGCCTTGTCCCAAAAAGTGGAGCATCTCACGAGCCAAGAGCCTCCCCACGTGAAGTCCCTGTGCATTCGTAAGCCCCAGAACTTCCTGGATGCCACAATTCCCCAAGATCTCACGTCACTGATCTGCTCAGCTACAGGGAAGGAGCCTCAAGAAAATCTCTCCTGTTCAGCTGACAGAGATTTTCTAGCCAGTTCTAAACTCTCCCACATAACTTTTTTGACTTTTCCTGAAAAAAACTGTCTCTAAAAGTCATGGAAGAGCGACCCAAGCTACTAATTGCAAAGACTTGACACCTGTGTGATTGTATCTGATTCTGTTGCAGCAGATGATCCAGATGGGGTGGCAGAAGCAAGGACTGGCTCTTTTACCAGATCCAGAGGATCCAAATACCAAACTGTCTGGCCCACTTCAGGCCTATCAGCAGAACTGAGTCAAAAAGTTCCAGCATGTTACTTTTCAGATGCCTGCTTGACCATTTTTGGGTTTACTGGCCTCTGAACCAATCCCCAGGAGCAGTAGACCAAGTAGGTTTGCAGATGGAAGGCTGCACATCCTCGCACAAGACAGATTTGCTTTCGCAGCTCACAGGAACAGTTCTGGTAGTTGGGAGTGTGTGTCCCTTTCACATACATCTTGACTTCATACCTGCAGTGCTCGCCATAAGCAGCTTTTCAGATGCTTCGTGTTGGGACTTAAGCGATGGTGAGCCTTACAATTAAGAGATTGGACTGAGACTCAGGAGATCTGGAATCTATTTGCAACTTCATCACTCTTCTTTTGTGCTAATTCACTTGAGCAATTCACTTAACGTCTATGTGGCTTGTTTCCCCATCTGCAAACTAGGGAAAACACCACTACCTCTGCGGGGTGTTGCAACAATTAACTCATTGCCTATTAGGTGTTCAAATACTACAGTGATAGGGAACCCTTCAGATGTCTATTGTAGTTTAGTGCTGTAAGTTTACTCAGTCATGTACAAGAAGTGAGCTGTGCCAAACAAATAACTGGGACCCACAATAGAATTATTCAGGTTGAGGGCTGTGCCTTTGCTGGAGCCTTCTCTGAATGAGGCAAACCTCCATAAGGATTCATACGGGTATATGTTAGGAATTTCCCTCTGAGTCACTTCTTTGAAGTCAAACCTGTCTTCTGAATTCCTGAAACAACAAAATACCAATTCCACTGTTGTAGACCCCAAATCCAATTCTAGACCATGATGGAGCTGGGACCAGGAAAAGAGGAATGGCAGACGCAGCTTAGTGCATGATGTGGCTCCCTCCTCTCTTCTGGAAAGCACTAACCAGGCACCTAGTAGATCAGTGGTCTCAAACATCCATCCCATTTGATGTATGTATGTGGCCTTCATGGAATATTTGATAGCTCAAAAATATATATTTTTTTAAAGAAAAAAGATTCTATCCTCAGAGTTGCAAAGATAACCATAGAAAATTTAAAGCCAAATGTAAACTGATGCAGTGTTATCTTCCTGAGTCTGCAGACAGCCAGAAACAATGGCTTAGAAGTATGGACTACACTACCCTATCAATCTCATGGGATGTTAACTAATGATGACACTTTAAATGAGGCATTAACTATGTCATTGCTGATCATTTTAGCAAATGGGATGAGACAGGGAGTGAAAGTGAAGACCATGAGGAAGTTAGGAGTTGCTAAAGGGAAAGAAATGCAAAAGGAAAAAAGTAAGTAATCCTAAAGGTTAAGCTTATTTTCCCACTGCGTAAAGCCTAAATGAGACAATAAGGTATTTAACAAACAATAACTGGAAGATTAGTTAGTAAATAAATCACATTCTAGCCCTAATTTCTGAGCACATCTCTATCTGATATTGGTGAAAGTTACACTGTGGATTTAGAGTAGCTCTAAATTTATACTCATCAAACAGGCAATAAATAACAACCAAATTTGGTCACCTCCACCGAATAAGAGTGACTCCCCTGTAACAGATCGGGAAGAAGAAAGGTTAGCTCAGTATTTGAGCTTTCCAGACAACAATTTTGCTTTGTAGCAACATTTGAGGTTTTTAATTTTTTCGTTCCACACTGAAATAAAAACAAAATCTTTTGGAAGTGTTTACAAACATGGAATTGGGGTGGGGTGGGGTGGGGTGGGGTGGGGGGGCGAGGGAGAGAGAGAGGGACAGACTCTCACACTCTTTAAGAGCAGAGTTTTTTATTCCAGATCACTCGGAAACAAGCAGAGCAGGGACTTGAAACTGGTCTCACACTCCTAGGCTGGTGCCCTTTTCTGGAGGGACTCGCCACCAGCACAGGGGGCCCCCTGCCATAGGCACAGACTCTGTGGGTGCTCCAGGGCCGGAGCACCCACCGGCAGCCAAGCTCCATGCCCTGCCCCAGCTCACCTCACCTCCGCCTCCTCCCCTGAGTGCGCCATGTCCCCACTTCTACTCCCAGGGCTTGCCACCACAAAACAGCTATTTCGCGATGTAACAAGCTGTGGGAGGGAGGGGAGAGGACTGGGAACGCGGCACACACAAGGGAGGAAGCAGGGAAGAGGTGGGGCCGGAGTTGGGGCGGGGCCTTTGGGGCAGGGGCGGGGCAGGAGTGGAGACAGGGCGGGGCCAGGGACATTGGGCGGGGGAGTCGAGCACCCCCTGGCACCAGCAGATGTCTGCGCCTATGCCCCCCGCCCGCAATCACCGCTCCTGCCCCACACAGGGCAAAGGGCAGCCCCATCCCCCACCCCCAGTGAGGCTACAGTGAAGGGCGGCAGCAGCAGGGAAGAAGGGGCACATGTGATGGCAGGGAGGCGAGGGTGCTTCCTGGACTTGAGGGGCCCTAGGATCACATGCAGTGACAGTGGTGCAAGGTGAGTGTGCTGCCAGGGGAGAAATGGGGGCCCCTCCCCCAGAGCTTGCTGCTGCCAGTGGGGAGAGGGCTGGGGGGAGTCCTTCTCTCTGGCCCCAGCCCCGGGGCAGCCTGCCTGCACCCCCAACGCCTCATCCCCAGCCCCACCACACCTCTGAGCCCCTCCCTCATCCCCAGCCAAAGCCCTCATCCCCCTGCACCCTAACCCTCTGCCCCAGCCCTGAGCCCCCTCCTGCATCATGAACCCCTCATCCCTGGGTCACCCCACAGCCCTCACCCCTGCACTCTAACCCTCTGCCTGAGCCACTCCCACACCCCAAGTCCCTCATCACTGGCCCCACCCCAGAGCTCTCACATTTTTCCATTATTTTTAGAAATATATATCGGCTTACAAGGCAGGTGCGTGTGTGGGGGGGTGGGACTTGGACCTGTTCTGAGCATCACTAAAAATCATACAAACCTGCCGCCCCTGGTACTACTAATACACTCAAGTAATTTAAATTTATGGTCACTTGTTCCAAGCCCTCCCCCATTACATTCACATTCTGTCACTTCCTCCAGGGCAGTTCACTGTGAGAACCTGAGTAATGTCTCTTTTGGCTTGTTCTTCTATTTTTTGCATCATTAAAATATCTTCCATAGAGTTGAGTTCAAGAATGCCCTTGATGATTCATGATTTGCTGTGCTTAATGCTCAGCAGATGTCTGGATAATTAAAGCTACCCATGGGTGATTTAGTCATTTCTGATAATTATTCCAATAGCATGTTACTTTTTCTGATTGCCTCATGACCCCTGTAGTCTACAACACATGTCCATCACGATTTCTTTTGTTTTTCCCATTCCTATGTTTCAGCCCATGTTATCTTATAGTCACACCTCCTGTTATTATTTTATATTTTTCTGCTCTTGTATTCACTTCTGATCCTTAATCTCACCTCACCCTTCTTTCCTCTTTATGTCTTGCCTATCCAGGGTCATAGCTGTATTAATATTCTAATCAGTAACTCACTCCTTCCACCATATTTTGGTAGTGTGAACAAGGTCATAATTGGTTTCATGAAGTACTACTTCCTACTTTTCCTACCTATTAACCAAATTTCTTACATTCTGTATTTTTAAAAAGAGTGAATTCTATTGCTCCTTTTATTGGTCATTGCTAACTCCATCATATCTTTTAATCAAGCCTTCTCTGCTTAAAGTGTTAGCTGGGTGAACAAAACGTCTTACCCCATCTGTCCTATTTTAAAACCTACCTAAATCAACCCTGCTAGCTTTGAATGAAGACAGCTGATACCCCATACACTCAAACAAAAACCATTGTCTAGTCTTCACTCGCTGCAAAAGACATTCCAGTGTTATAAGTAACGCTATGTTTTAGTCACGGGTATTTTTAGTAAAAGTCATGGACAGGTCACTGGCAGTAAACAAAAATTCATGGCCCATGACCTATCCATGACTTGTACTATATACCCCTGACTAAAACTTGGACTGGGGGGCCGCGGGTGCTCTGGGGGTGTGGGCTGGGGGAGGGGGCACCGCAGGTGCTGGGGGGGGAGGGCAGCAGCGGTGTACGGCCCAGGATCCCCACTGGTGCTGGGGGTGAGGGTTGGCAGGACTGGCAGGCTCCCTACTTGGCTCTGTGCAGGTTCCCGGAAGCAGCCAGCATGTCTCTGCAGCTCCTACGGGGAGGGAAGGCCAGGGGGGGCTCTGCACGCTGCCACTGCCATGAGCACCGGCTCACAGTTCCCATTGGCCGGGAAGAGCCCCTTTGCCCCTCTGCCTAGGAGCTGCAGGGACATGCCGACTGCTTCCAGGGATCCCCCAAGGTAAGCACTGCCCCACACCCCAGCCTTGAGCACTTTCCCACACCCAAACTACTGTTGCTGGGGGGGAGGAGGGGAGGGATGTGGTGGCCTGAGACTGCCTCAGCAGTAGCTGATGCGGCTGGCCCAGGGGCTGCCTGAGCTCCATGACAGACATGCAGCCTTACTTATAAGATAGTTCTGAGGGAATTCTGCGTCACTGCGCACATGCAGAATCCATGTCCTCCACAGATTTTTTTTCTTCACAGAAAATACAGTGAGGTGCTACAGTTATGCCTTTCTCCCACCAGGGGCTGCTGTGGCACCAAAACAGAGGGAGCCGGCTCACTGGCAGTAGCAGTCAGCAGTGGATAGGGAGGAAGAGAGACTGCACTCTTCACAACACCCTGCCCTGAGGCCAGGTGAGGAGGCGGCACAGGATATGGGTGGGAGGGCAGACAGACAGAGCTGGGCTCATGGGACTGCTGGGGGATGACACATAGACTGGGACTGAGAAGGGCTAGTGAGAGGGAATAGACTGTGGTGGGGGCTGAATGGGAGTAGGGGTGCAGGGCCACATTGGGTTAGTGGGGTGGGGCTGCCAGGGACACATGCGGGGGGAGAGTGGTGAAGGAACACATGGGAATGGAGGGAAAGTGGGGGCAAGTGGGGGTGCAGGGACACAAGGGACCAGGGGCAGATATGCCTGACCAAATGGGAGAGGCTGGGGTCAGCCAGCATCTGTATGGGGGAGGTTCCCCAACTCTTGAACAATCCCCTCCACCCCCTAAAAAACCTGTTCCATACTTCTCCCACCCACACCCAACAACACTCCTGGTTCACTCGCAATTACTTCCAGCAATTACTTCCCTCTCCCTCAGATCCTCTGTTACCCCTGGCTCTCCAAAGCCTTTCCACTGCTTCTGAGGGGTGTGGAAAATACAGTTCTGTATAGTAGTTTAAATGAATTATTACTCAAAGCTCTGTATTATTATGCCTGGTAAGGAATCTATTTGTCAAAAAACATTTCCTGAATCTTTTTTGTTGTCTGTATTGTTATGGACATTCTTGTTGACAGGTATTTTGAAATAAATTACCAAAATAATTGAAAATGGCATGATTATATTGTGTTATTTTGACAAATAAAATACACAGAATTCTGCAGAATTTTAAAATATTGTGTGCAGAATTTTAAATTTTTTGGCGTAGAATTCCCCCAGGAGTAAGTGCTGCTGAAGGGGTGTCTGTACACCATCCTGGCTGAAGCATGAAGGAGTTAAATCCCTTCACTGACCTGAATGGAAAAAGTATCCCAGAGAGGCTGCCTGAGGTGCAAAGCCTTTAGATAGTAGCTTATAACAGTGTCCCCTTGGGCTGCTGAAAGGTGGTGCCAACTGCTATGTCTCAGGAGCAGGGAAGCCATAATAAACGTTTTCACTCATGTGTGCACCACTGTGACAGCCCTGAGTGTACAGTCAACAACCCACTCAACACATTATTTGACACAGCCATATAAATTAACAGTACAAAAACAATGTCCAGAGATAGCCTAGTCTGTGCAGTTAAAGTGCTCGTGCATCCTTATTGACCCAATTTTGCGTACTGCAATTGTCATTCTGTTTTAAAGTAAGGACAGAATCAAAGAATCAACACTGCGAAATAAGGAAACTCCACTGGGACTGGTGACCAACCATTTAATTCCTTTTATTCCAATTCATTTTTAATTATATTAAACAAAGTAATTCTTCCTAGGAATAATAGAAAGTATGATTCCTGCCTCTGACAACAGAAGAGGATCATCTGGCATGGAGGGAGGCCAAAGAGGGTACTATTATTAGTACTTCATTACTCCTTTACCTCCTTGTAAATCAGTAGTAGTAGTAATGAGAAGCTATGTTCTCGATTGTTGCTATTGAAGTTGCCAGCAGCAAGATTCTCTTCTGGTGATTGGGGTAGGGTACAGGCAGGCCTTAAATTCTCAGAGATTATTTCCAGGAGTTTCCCATAACCCTAAGCCATGTTCGGGGCTATGGGCTTCAGCCCCATAAGGGTCAGGGGGCGCCAGGGCTTCCGCCTCCACAAGAGGTGCCGGGACTCTGGCTGAATTTAAGCCCTAGGTACAGGACTTCCTCATGCTCTTTGGAAAGTGAAGTTCATTAGCATTACATATGGGGGTATTTAATAGACCACAATTTGTCACTGGCTGTGGTGGAACTTCCTTATTTTTGAATGTTGATATTTTGACTTAAGTGACTCTAGTCACACTGACTTTAAGGAAAAATCCAACAGATAAACTCTTTATTCCCTCTCATGCCTTCCATTACCTCCTGCAGTTTGATCTCATCTGGCTGAAGGATATTCAGGACACCGCTGCTCCTGATCTCTGGAAGATCCTGCCACAAGTTAAACCTGGAGGTGGAGTTCCTGAGCAAGCTGATTTGGGGAGGAGTCCTGCTTTCTGCAGTATTTGTGGGTTCTGCCTCTAATGGCGTCTCCTCACTGGCTGAGCACTCCTCGGGGTCTGTCTGTGCATCTTGCAGTCGTCTGGTTTCAATCTCCCGAAGTGTAGATTTATCTCGATATTCCTGATACAAGAGCCCTAGAAGCCAACATAATGGTTAGAGAGCTATTATTGAACAATATAGGGAAAAGAATATGGATTTATTTTGGCGTGAATATTTTACTTCAGTTCATCGAAGCAAAGAGGTAGAAAGCATCCATTCCAGAGTGAAAGAAAAAGCCAAATGTTGATTTCCCAGCCTCAACCAAAAGCGGAAAGAATAAAATTACAAAACTGTGGAAGTACATGCAGAATCCGATGAATCCATTATCAGTTTCTATATGTGAAAATGGAACTGTCTCATTTCTCAGTGGCGTCTTTAGAAAGGTCTGTAAGAAAAGGCTTTTCCCTTATCTTTGTATGATGCTACTATACTATTAAGGATCTACATATCTGCTAGGGAGATGGCATTATATAAATCTGTTTTACTTTAACCCCTGTTAAAGTCAAGGGAGCATCTTCCATTGTCTTCAATGGGGACAGGATCAGGTCCTTAGAGAGGAAGGGTAATCAGGTCATTAAAGTACTAGATCTGGGGTAGGCAACCTATGGCACGCGTGCCAAAGGCAGCACGTGAGCTGATTTTCAGTGGCACTCACACTGCTGGGGTCCTGGCCACCAGTCCTGCGGTCTCTGCATTTTAATTTACTTTTAAATGAAGCTTCTTAAACATTTTAAAAACCTTATTTACTTTACATACAATAATAGTTTAGTCATATATTAAAGACTTATAGAAAGAGACCTTCTAAAAAAGTTAAAATGTATTGCTGGCACATGAAACCTTAAATTAGAGTGAATAAATGAAGACTCGGCACACTACTTCTGAAAGGTTGCCGACCCAGATAGACCAGGGCTCAGGAGACCTGGGTTCTGTTCCTGGCTTTGCCGCTAACTTCCTGGGTGAATTTGAGCATATCACTTAATCTCTCTGCACCTCTGTTCTCTGTAATACTTCAAAGAGATGTAAGAGGATAAATTATTTAATGTTCATGAGATGCTTGAATATGTCAGTGACAAGTGTCAGCCATAGAAAAATAGATAAAACTTTAAGGGAAAACTGCAACCATTTTGTTCAGTCCAGCAGTCTTAAAGGCCACCTCACTATATTTAAACTACTAAATGATTGACAACAATATGTAATTACAATTAATATTTCTGATCTTACAGCTAGGGAAAACTCTTCAGATGACAGTGGTAGACTTATTCATTTAATTCAATGAATCTGGTAATCTGCTCTCTCATCCTCAATGTTATGTTTAAATACAGAAAAGTGGGTTGGGGTTTAGTGTTAGGAACAGAGAACTGGGAGTCAGGGTTCCTGAGTTTTATTCTTAGCTCTACCAACCATTGGATTTTGCTCTATGACAAGTTATGAGATTTCTAGTGCCAGGTGGAATATCTATCAGAACAGGAAGCTCTTAATGGGGGAAAACAAAATAAATATCCCCCAACTGAATGAAATGAAATAAAATCAGTTATATTTAAAACTGTTCAAAGCCCTAAATAATATCTAAATGTATTGGTCTTGTCATTTATATATTTTGAGAGCATTCACTCTTAAGTTCCCATTGATTTTCCCAAAATTCCTTCAGAATCTGGGGCAGAGGGAGTTCCACTGAATTAGGCAAAACTTCCTTCTGATTTTCAGGGTCCTACCCCTAACAAAAGAAAACTACAAAACAATCTTGTACTTTGGAAGTTTTAAGATCTAGTATTTCTCATAAGGCTGCTGTTAGTTGTCCCATGTTGCCCTTTCCAGTCATCCGGTGGAACCAGAAAACCAATTCCTTGGATCTAGAATATGAATTACTAGATTTGACAACACAGGAGTGCCAATTAGTCTTCCGTTAGTCATTCACTCCATTTATTTAATATAAATTGCATTCTTTTAATTTATCTCCCTTGGTTTGGTTTATACTTGAATAGGACATCTGCTAGGAGAGCAATACAGCAGTGCACAGACAATCCAGGAGTTTATGGAGAGTGTTGGGGACAACTTCCTCGTGCAGCTACTGGAGGAACCAAACAGGGTTCCGTTCTCCTCTTGACCGGCTGCTTACAAACAGGGAAGAATTACTAGGGGAAGCAGAAATGGATGGCAACCTGGGCAGCAGTGACCATGAGATGGTTGAGTTCAGGATCCTCACAAAAGGAAGAAAGGAGAGTAGCAAAATACGGACCCTGTACTTCAGAAAAGCAGACTTTAACTCCCTTAGGGAACTGATGGACAGGATCCCCTGGGAGGCTAATATGATGGGGAAAGGAGTCCAGGAAAGTTGGCTGTATTTTAAAGAAATCTTATTGAAGGTGCAGGAACAAACCATCCCGATGTGCAGAAAGAATAGCAAATATGGCAGGCGACCAGCTTGGCTTAACAGTGAAATCTTCGGTGCGCTTAAACACAAAAAGGAAGCTTACAAGAAGTGGAAACTTGGTCAGATGACTAGGGAGGAGTATAAAAATATTGCTTTGGCATGCAGGGCTGTAATCAGGAAGGCCAAAACACAACTGGAGTTGCAGCTAGCAAGGGATGACAGGTAACAAGAAAAAGAAGGGTTTCTACAGGTATGTTAGCAACAAGAAAAAGGTCAGGGGAAGTGTGGGACCCTTAATGAATGGGGGAGGCAACCTGGTGACAGACGATGTGGAAAAAGCTGAAGTACTCAATGCTTTTTTTGCTTGGGTCTTCACAGACAAGGTCAGCTCCCACACTGCTATCCTGGACAATACAGTATGGGGAGGTGGTGAGCAGACCTCAGGTGGTGAAAGAACAGGTTAACGACTATTTAGAAAAGCTGGACATACACAAGTTCATGGGTCCAGATCTAATGCATCCGAGGGTACTGACGGAATTGGCTGATGTGATTGCAGAGCCATTGGCCATTATCTCTGAAAACGCATGGCAATCAGGGGAGGTCCCGGATGATTGGAAAAAGGCAAATATATTGCCCATCTTTTTAAGAGGGAAGGAGGAGAACCTGGGGAACTATAGACCAGTCAGCCTCACCTCAGTCCCTGGAAAAAACTGTGGAACAGGTCCTCAAGGAAACCATTTTGAAGCACTTGGAGGAGAGGAAGGTGATCAGGAAAAGTCAACATGGATTCACCAAGAGCAAGTCATGCCTGACCAAGTCATGCTGATTGCCTTCTATGATGAGATAACTGGCTCTGTGAATATGGGGAAAGCGGTGGACGTGATATATCTTGACTTTAGCAAAGCTTTTGATACGGTCTCCCACAGTATTCTTACCAGCAAGTTTAAAAAATATGGACTGGATTAATGGACTATAAGGTGGATAGAAAGCTAGCTAGATTGTTGGGCTCAACTGGTAATGATCAACGGCTTGATGTTTAGTTGGCAGCTGGTATCAAGTGCAGTGCCCCAGGGTTCAGTCCTGGGGCCAGTTTTGTTCAAAGTCTTCATTAATGATCTGGACGATGGGATAGACTGCACCCTCAGCAAGTTTGTGGATGACACTGAGCTGGGGGGAGAGGTAGATACACTGGAGGGAAGGGATAGGGTCCAGAGTGATCTAGACAAATTGGAGGATTGGGCCAAAAGAAATCTGATGAGGTTCAGCAAGGACAAGTGCAGAGTTCTGCACTTAGGAAGGAAGAATACCATGCACCGCTACAGGCTGGGGACCGACTGTCAAAGCAGCAGTTCTGCAGAAAAGGACCTGGGGATTACAGTGGACAAGAAGCTGGATATGAGTCAGCAGTGTGCCCTTGTTGCCAAGAAGGCTAACAGCATATCGGGCTGCATTCGTAGGAGCATTGCCAGCAGACTGAGGGAAGTGATTATTCCCTATTCTCTATTCGGCACTGGTGAGGTCACATCTGGAGTACTGCATCCAGTTTTGGGCCCCCCACTACAGAAAGGATGTGGACAAATTGGAGAGAGTCCAGCGGAGGGAAACAAAAATGATCAGGGGGCTGGGGCACATGACTTACGAGGAGAGGCTGAGGGAACTGGGCTTGTTTAGTCTGCAGAAGGGAAGAGTGAGGGGGGATTTGATAGCAGCCTTCAACTACCTGATGGGGGGTTCCAAAGAGGATGGAGCTTGGCTGTTCTCAGTGGTGGAAAATGACAGAACAAGGAGAAATGATCTCAAGTTGCAGGGGGGAGGTCTAGGTTGAATATTTGGAAACACTATTTCACTAGGAGGGTGGTGAAGCACTGGAATGGGTTACCTAGTGAAGTGGGAGAATCTCCATCCTTAGAGGTTTTTAAGGCCCGGCTTGACAAAGCCCTGGCTGAGATGATTTAGTTGGGGCTGGTCCTGCTTTGAGCAGGGGGTTGGACTAGATGACCTCCTGAGGTCCCTTCCAACCCTAATCTTCTATGATTCTAAGTGTTGTGATTGTTAAATGAACAACAATGCTGGTGTCAGCCATTGCATAAATACTTTATTTTGCTTTACTCAATAAGGGTTAAAATCTATCTGGCAAAATGTATAAATGATATTGTATCTCATAAACAGTTTTCCTATATAACAATGTGAGAGACAGGTCAGGAGTTTGTGTACCAGGTATTTCAATTTTTTTTGAAACTCAGTACCAATTAATGTTGAACCTATATTTCTAGACAGAGTTATGATGGGAAAACGTGTACATAAACACATACACTCACAGAATGTGGTAATTCTTGTAAACTGTTCTTTCTGGAAAGATATTCAAAACTGGATTAAAATAGCAATAGGATTAGCTGTACCTTGGAAACCGTACACATTTCTGTTAGCTTCCTACACTGTAAATGAAGAAAAGAGACTTTCCTTGAAGTTTATCACGATGCTACTTACATAATTCCTCATAGTCTACTATTGCTTATATGGTTTCATACATGTTATCTGTTAATCGTCAATAGTGTGCTCAGTCCTGTACATAACACAGGGCATGAATTGGGATGTACAGAACATTTAAAGCTTGTGAAGGGAACTCTCCTGAATCAGCATTGACCTTAGTGAGACTTCTCATGTACTTAAACTTAAGCACGTGCTTAAATGCTCTGCTGCACTGGGGCCCAGAGTGTTCACTGGTTTAGAGGATCAAGCCTTAGGAGAGCAGGGAAGGCTGGGAAATGCAGTCCCCGGGGCATGCTGGGGAATAAGGGGACTATATAAAAAAGACTACCTTTTCCACAGTAGAGGAGACATGTGGAAGGAAGGAAGTTGCGCTGATGGGTCTTGTCCTGAAAGTTATAGGCAAATAACCCCACTTTGTTTTTGTTTTGTGGAATTGTGGTTTATTCTCTTTGTAAACATTTAGAGGCAGATCCCTTTAATAAGGATCTGTTGGGCAGATTCTTTTCTTCTGTTTTTGGAGAACATGAAATAAAACTCTAGTCAATGAAATTCTTGTTTTGTTAATATGTTCCCTATCTGATCCACCTTTCCTTTGATCTGCCAAAGATGGAAGACAACATCCCTTTCCCAAGGAGCCTTCAGCCCAAAAGTGTCAGCTTAGGTAGGGTTGGAGAGAGAAACACATTTTAAAGAAGGATTTGAAGGTAGAGGGAAGCCTACCTAGTGGGTGTTCCAGACATAGAGAAAGTATGAAAGCATGAAGATGATAGTGGGAGAAGGACAGAAAGGAGGATGAGTAGGAAGATCTTTGGGCAGAGCAAAGACAGCAAAAAACCAAATACTAAAATATGAAAACAGAGATATAGGCTGTGAAGGACTTGGGAAGGGTGTTGGTGATAAGGATGGGAAGCATGAATTCTATATGGAAGGTGAGGGGAGTTAATGTGACTAGAGCAGCATGTGAAAATGATTTTATCTGCAATATTTTGGGACAGACTGAAGGGAATCAAAGTGAGAATCAGGAAACTTAAGCAGGAGGCTATGGTGGTTAAATCAGGATATGATCATGGCCTGGAGAGGCATTTTAGACCTCCTGAAAGGTAGGAATTGATTTTTTTAAGATGTTGAAGAGAGAGAAACTATGATCTGGGATTGGCCTGAATATGGGGACAGAGGAGGAGTCAAAGAGTCAAAGGAGTCACTGAAGATATGTGTACCTCTTATTACAAAAGTTTTATTGGGCAATGGCTGTCTAGGTATTAGCTGGTTTTAACAATGCAAATCTTAGAGTATGGAAGTATGGAATTGTTGTCACATTGATTTAAATGGCTGAAGTAGTGGTTTGCATCGTATACTATTCATAGGTTTTATATATTCCCATTTTGAACCTCTCTCTGCTATTATTTTACTTCATTTTGTCCATTTGTATTAAAAACTGAAAACTGTATGTGATCATGGAATTAGACTGTATCATAATGCATACACACAAGGGGGACGAATTAAGGGTGCATGGACAACCTTCATCCTGGGATTTCTAACTTATGAGTGTTCGATTTTGCAATCTGAACTTACTTAACACAGGTTTTTAATATTTTGTATGTAACAGTATATATAGTCTAGTGTTTCCTGAAGGCATTTGGAATGAATTCTGGTTCATTGCAACCACCTGGAATAGATTCCAAGTTTCACTTGCAGAGGTCTGCTTGGCCCTAATTTTAAAACCTGCCCTGGACCCAAGGCAGAGCTGAGCACAGACAATCTGAACCTGACCGGAGAGTGTTGAGTTGTTTTCAGAACCAGCCTGACCCAAGCCCAACACTTCCTCCCGAACCTGTGTCAGCACCACCACCTTGTCCTTGGGGCTTGGCCTGGGGGAACTTCCTGCTCACCACGCCCCATGCTGGCTATCCATCTGCAGCCACCTCCTGCCCAGTGCGTCGGCCTGGTGATAGCTGCGTGTCCCACTACTGCCAGCCTCCACAGCTTCACTGAGCTGTGTGTGCTGCCAAGTAAGAGGCACTGTAATCGAATGTTAAACCGTATTGTACTGCTCAGCCACTAGATGGCGCTGTGTGTAACATACCCTATTTTAACAAACCTCAGCCATACCTGGCAGAACATTAAGACACTTATGATTAGAGCCCTGCATGGATACAGGAACGTGTATCCGCATCTGATCTGCGATCCGCAAAAATTGTCTGAAGGTATCTGCATCCATGGATATGGATATCTGTAGATATCCACGGATTTGCAGGGCTCTAAACAGCACTGTGCAGCAGTGACCAGTGGAGCCGGAACGGAGGGTGGGGAAACGGGGAGCCTCGTCCATCCACTTTTCACAGGGGCAGACCCCTCCCCCTTACCCTCTTCTTCCTTCCCAAGCCCCCACTCCCTCTCCTCCCCGGCCAGGCCAGCATGGAGCCTAGCCGGGGAGCCCAGACAGCTCTGGGGAACCACAGCGGACCCTCCACCTGCCCGTGGTGCATGGTGGGGGCGAGGGGGCTGAGAGCAGCCCTCAGCCATGTCCCTGCCTGGCTGAGGGAAGGTGGAGGTTCAGCAACTTTGAACTCTGAACTTTGAACGTGTGGCTCTCAGGCTGGGGGGGGCATGTGCCTCAGAGCCTCAACCCGGCCACGGTAAGAGCCGGGTGGGCAGCTGTGAGGAACCATGGTGCAGTCCCTCTGCCTGTCCTGGGCGGGAGGTCTGGGGGGCAGGGACACGAACCGGGGGCTTTTTGAGCCCCCCGCCCAGGGCAGGTGGAGGGTCCACCGCAGGTCCCCACAGCTGCCCTCTCAGCTCTTATCATGGCTAGGCTGCGGCTCCGAGGCACCCCCACCCCCGGCTGGAGCCTGGTGAGGGAGAGACGCATTGGCAGCTGTCGGAAGCCTAGGTCCCTCCACCTGCTCTGGTGAGTCTGTGCTACAGCTCCAGAGCCCTGCACAGATACAAAATTTGTATCTGCATCTGAGCTGCTATCCACAAAAATGGTCCATGGATATAAAGCAGATACCTCAAGATTTGCAGGGCTCTACTTATGATGAACACATCTGGTATGTATAAGCAAGCTCTATGACCAGTCCATATCGGGTACAGAAGAATGTGACATGTTGACAGGAGTAAACTAAGAATAGAGACAGAAGGAACAGCAATAAAGGACGCAGGATCTCATCGCCATGCCATTCTTCAGTGCCCCAGAGAATTTCAACTTTGAAAAACCTTCACAACGAACAGACTGGAAGCAGTGTTTTGCAAGATTTCAAATTGCAAACTCCTCAAAGAAACTGAAGATGTATAGGTATCTTTTTAAATTTATGCTATGGGGAAGTGAGGAAACCATATCTTTAAATCTTTTGACTTTACTGAAGACAGTCACAAATGATTATGAAAGGGTTCTGGCTATATTTGATGCATACTTTATATCCCAGAAAAATGTGGTTTATGAAAGAGGATGTTTTCACCACAGAATTCAAGAACCAAGGGAAAATGTTGACCGTTTTATAAGAACTCTGCAAATGTTGGCTGAAAACTGTAATTTTGGAAATGAAAAACATGAAAATACCAAATACAGGCTGGTTATTGGGTTAACAGATAAAAATCTTTCACAGCAGCTACAACTCAAGAGAGATTTAACCCTAAGCACAGCTATACAGATGGCAAAGCAGTCAAAATTAGTCAAACAGTACAAAAGACAGGAGCACACTGAAAAATCTGAAACTAGCTTAGAAACTATAAACAGACATTTGAGTGTTAAGTTATTATCATAAAACCGCTGAGGCAAGGAGAGAGAACTCTGAGGCTAAGAGGGACAAATTCCAGCCTACACACACAAGGTGTGAAAAAAGTCATATACCAAGAGATGATGCATGTCCAGCTAGAGGTACACCATGTAATAAATGCATGAAATGTGCAAATTTTGCATGTGTTTGCTTCACCAAAGCAGTCAGGGAGTTGACTCATATTCCAGAGAATCAAGACCCATTTTTTCCAAGCTCTATTTCTTGTATTCACATAGAGCCTGTCTGGAGAGTGAAATTGAATATTCATAGCAAGACAATTCACTTAGGAATTGACTTCACCAGTCATCTCAGAAGGGACTCACAATCACCTTTAACCCCTTCCAGAGCTGAAGTCACTTGACATGCATCTGGGTAGCCATGGAGGTATTCTTAATTGCATGAACCAGTTCATCACAGAAATAGTTTACAAAGACAAAACCTTTGCATTCAAGTGGATGTGATCAAAGGACCACAGACCAACACCTTTCTCAGCCACAGTGTGGCAGCCATGATGGATTTAATGAGAAAGGTAGATGAACTCAATGGAATATTTGGTGATATTGAGCTTTAGAAAGGCGATCCAAATAAATTTGAGACAACGCTGAACCATATAGTGTACATATCCCTTGCAGGATTCTCATCCATTACTTCATAAAGTGGAAAACGAGTTAGAGAGAATGGCATAATTAAGAAAAGTGCTTAGCCAACAGCATGGTGTGCCACAATGGTACCAGTAATAAAGAAAAATGGAAAAATATGAATGTGTGGATCTTAAAGGACTTAATGAAGCAGTCCCAACATTGCATGACTTCCTCCCAAAAGTGAAAGGAGGTACAGTATTCTCAAAAAGAAAAGGAGTACTTGTGGCACCTTAGAGACTAACCAATTTATTTGCTCAAATAAATTGGTTAGTCTCTAAGGTGCCACAAGTACTCCTTTTCTTTTTGCGAATACAGGCTAACACGGCTGTTACTCTGAAAGTATTCTCAAAGCAGATTCTGCCAAATTAGCCAAAGAAAGTGCTAAACTGACTACATTTATCACATCCTTTGGGAGATTTTGTTTTCAAAGATTATCTTTTGGAATTACCAGTGCACCTGAAATTTTCCAAAGAAAGATGGCAGAACTGTTAACGAACACAAATGGAGTTGTAGGTTTCATGGATGATATTCCGATATATGGATCTTCAATGGAAGAATACTGTACAACAAAACCCTCAATGAAGTCCTAAACCTAAGCAGTTAGTCTAGACTGAAGACAAACAAGGAAAAGTGCATTTTCTGCATGCCCCAAATAAAGTTTCTGGGACAGACAAACAAAAATGGAATCAATCCTAGCCCTGAGAAAGTGAAAGCAATTCAAGAATTGAATGCACCAATGAATGTACCAGAACTGAGATGTACACCAAGGATGATAAATTATCTTGGTCAATACCTACAAGACCTTTCTACAGTGACAAAACCACTGAATGAATTGTTAAAGTCCAACACATCTTGCCTGTGGGGGCCAAATCAAAAAACTGTCTTCAAAAAGGTTAAAAATTATCTCAACAGCTCCAGTTCTCAATTACTATGATGTCCACAAACCCACAGTGATAACAGATCATAAACTGCTTGTAACCCGCATCAATGGAAAAGACCCTGATCAAACACCTCTGAGATGCCAATGTCTATTGCTAAGATTAATGTAATTTAACTCAATTGCTAGATATATTCCTGGGAAAAATCTGGTAGCAGCAGACGTTCTGTCACAGAGCCCAGCATTGCACTTCACTACTTGAGAGTTTGAAGATGACGTAAAGGCATATGTGGATATTGTGGACACATTCAAACCAGTGTGAGAAAAGAGACTATTCCTGCTACAGAAAGCAACCTCGACAGACATGCAACTTCAGGAAGTTTCTAAGTTACATTGGAGCAGCTGGACCAAGTATCTAAAGGATACTAAGGAAGTGACAAAAGACTTCAGCAAGTCAAATGGACTCATGATTAAAGGCAACTTCATCGTCATTCCTAACGAAATGAGAGGAGACATTCTAAACCTCAAAGAACATCAAGAATTAATTGAATGCCATGAACAGGCTAACAAGTCAGTGTGGTGGCCAGGCATCAGCACAGACATAAAGAATAAAGTATCTGCATGTGAACACTGTAGAACTAATAGACAAACAAAACACAAAGAACCTTGAATATAAACACCTCTACCAGACAGACCTTGGAAGAGACTAGCTGCAGATTTATTCAAAGTCAGAGGACATCATTACCTAGTCATCATGGCCTGTGTTTTCAGGTATACAAAAATAATGAACTTCAAAGACAGTATGACCGTGTAAATACTGTAAATGGTAAGAATGTAGAACAGGGGTCAGCAACCTTTCAGAAGTGGTGTGCCGAGTCTTCATTTATTAACTCTAATTTAAGGTTTCGCATGCCAGAATACATTTTAATATTTTTAGACGGCCTCTTTCTATAAGTCTTTAATATATAACTAAACTATTGTTGTATGTAAAGTAAATAAGATTTTAAAAATGTTTAAGAAGCTTCATGTAAAATTAAATTAAAATGCAGAGCCCCCCGGACTGGTGGCCAGGACCTGGGCAGTGTGAGTGCCACTGAAAATCAGCTCACGTGCTGGGGAAGATGTAATAGAATGCTAAACTGTTCAGCCACTAGGTGGCACTGTCTATAAAAACCTGATTTTAAACGAACCTCAGGCATATCTGGCAGAACATTAAATGCTCTTATGATGAACACAGCTGGTGTGTATAAGCAAGCTCTATAACCAGTCCATATCTAGTACAGAACAACATGACAGATACTGAGACTCCTCAGCACATTCACTCACAGCACATACAGAGCACAGTGAGACAGGAGGAGGGATAAGAGACAACATGACCCAAGACGAAGTGGTTGGGTTGTTTTCAGACTCAACCTGAACCCAACACTCGTAGTCAGGTCCTGTTGGGTTACGTTGCAAGGATCTACAACAGAAGATGGTTCTTGGAGATTCAGCTCATAATATGTCTCTCCACTGGTTACTGTTTCCTTTCCCCCTTTACCACAATGTGTTGTCAGTTTAACTTATGTTATCCAATTTAGACTGTAGACTCCCATGGGCAAGGACCTCGTCCTCTTCTATGCCTATACAACAAAAAGCCCACTAACAGGGATATAGGAATAATTAACCTACTGCAGCTGACCCTTGTGCAGTCTGTGACTGATGGCAATCTTTCTCCTAAAGAGTACAACATGGGTGTACGCAAGTACATCTTACACACATCAGTTTGCAGATTTTTAGCTTCCTGGGAGCAGCATTTCTTGTAGCAGGGTAAGAAGGATGGTCCAGTGCCTAAGGCTGTGGACTGGAACTTGGGAAGTCCCACTGGATTCTTGGCTCAGCCAGAGACTCCCTGTAGTACCTTGCACAAATCACTTAATCTTCACCCTGTGCCTCAATTCCCCATCTGTAAAAATGTAATACTCTTCCTCACAGAGGTGTTGTGAAAATAAAATCCATTAATGATTTGAGATGCTCAGACACTAAAATGATGAGGGCCTTATAAGTAACTAGATCGATATTTGGCAATTAGGTTGTTTTGGTGTCTAGCGCTGTTTTTACATCTTTATCAAGCCTTTCATTAACACATTGCCACTAAATTAAGACTATAATAACACATCTGCCTTGGGAGATTAGTAGAAATGCAGCAGGAAGGAGACAACAGATCAGGCAGCGAGTATACAAATTTAAAACTGTTCACTACATCCCTGAACTATGCCCAAAATTCTGCTGTTTTGGCTGACAAATATTGTCTGACTTCTTCTGGCATCTAACTTACTCAAGCTTTCTCAATGCCTTCCATTTCTTCCTTGGTCCAAGCTTCCCATAGCATCCTCCAAGGCTCAGCCTCTCCCCATCAATAACCCTACACCTAACTGCAGACTTCTCCTGTTCCTGGTAAATGTCCTCAGTGGTCCAAGTAGTCTCCTCATTCCCAACTATAGGGTTTTGCCTGACAGCTTACCAGAATCTCTAGGAGATTTCCCATTTTGGCCCATGACAGGCTTCAGCCTTCTCTCCCCACTCGTGTCCTGGAGCATCTCTTCCAGGCTGCCAAGATATCAAAGCCTGGACTGTTCAACAACATGGCTTTCTGAGTCACTATTTGGACTTTATACTGGATTCCCACATAACAAAGCTTTGTTAAAGTGGAGTTAAGGCTGCTGCTCTACAGCAGAGCCACCTTATCCTTTCATGCCTCCAGAACATGGAACTCCAAAACCCAAACATGGGAAAATCAGGAAATGCTCATTTACACTCCCCTCCCCACGCCATGTATTCTTTAAAAGAACATGTTATGCTTAAAAAACAAAACCCCACAACCTTGAGAGAAACAGTTAAGGTAACACTTCCCACACAAGAAACCCCAACAATCTTAACTCTGCTCATTATGGAGACCATGAGAAACTCAAAATATCAGCGTACCTTATCCCTTCATAACATGTGTAGCCAGTACAGATCTGCATCTAACACAGTATACAATAAGACTCTGATTTGTATAATCCCATAAGTCTTTCAGTGTGGTCTGTATATTTCCGTTGGCCCAGCAATATTTATCCTTTTTTGTGTGTGTGTGCGTGAATTTTAGAGAGGATGTTAAATTAAGCTTTACATAGAAACTTAGCTGCTCTACAGTTAAGGCTGTATAGCTATCAGCTGCTCCATAATTAAAGACAAAAACATCATTTATGAAACCAGTTAAGGTTGCTAAGTGACCACAGTTAAATTACCTACCACATAATTTAAAAAACTCAAGCACCTAAAGACAAGGAGATCAACAGCTAAATATATCATATATTTTACACTGACCACATATGTTACTCTCATCAAGTACAAAGATGTGCATTTTATCATAACACAACCATAACTCTGACCTATGGATTTTGGGGTTATATTTTACATATTTTTGTTATCTACATTTCAGGAACTATTACCTTATAAAGAGATACCAATAAATATATTCACTGATGTTTTTCACTTAACAATAGACAATCTAATGCTTTGACAATGTATTTATTTGGTGGGTTTTTTTGGAGAGTTAAGTTGGATATGCGGAGCAAGTGGCCTGATAGTGTCCACTTATTTAAAATATCAAACAAATATAAAAGCCACTGAAGTCTCCAGATTATACATTCAGCTAAGAATATATACCCGGGGTGGCCAAACTTACTGACCTTCTGAGCCACATACAACAATCTTCAAAAATTCAAGAGGTGAGGCGCACCTGCTGGGGCTTGGGGCTTCAACCCTGCGGTGGAGTGGTGGGGCTAGAGGCTTCTGCCCTATGGGGAGAGGGATCTTGGGGCTTCAGCCCTGCAGGAGAAGCCTGTCTGGGCTTGGGGTTCAGCCCTGCAGGGAGGGAGGGTCTCAGGGCTTCAGCTCCACAAGAGGTACTTGTCTGGGCTCAGGGTTCAGTCCTGCGGGGAGGAGGGTCTCAGGGCTTCAGCCCCGCAGGAGGCGCCTGTCTGTGCTCGGGGCTTCAGCTCTTCTCCTGCTGAAGCCCCAAGCCCCAGCAGGCACATCCTGCAGGGTTGAAGCTGGGAGACCCACCTCCCTGCTGGGCAGAAGCCAGAGGTGACACCTGGGAGGGCCCATGGAGTCACATACCACACCCCAGATTTTGCCAGGATTTGATGACCTAGCTCAGCACTTGGTACCACTAGGCCTCCTCCCTGCATGGCAGCTGCTGGAGCTGGTGAGCTGAGTGCTGCAGTTGTGAGGAGAGGCAATGGCAAACAGCTGGGATCTGCAGGGAGAACTGTTCAGGGTAAGGGGGAGCAAGACTCAAGCTGTTAGAGGGGGGCAAACCTCATCAGGTAGCAGTCGCCACTGGCAGAAGCCCCTAGCCCCATCATTCTGCTGCAGGGCAGAAGCCCTGAGCTCTGCCCCCCAATCTGGTGGGCAGAGAATGGAAGGGCTTGTGGGGCTCTGTGAGCCCCACTTTAACTGTAAAAGAGCTACATATGGCTCTTAGCCACCCCTGATATATGCAATCTTGTGTTCCTGTTATTCTCATACTTGCCTTCCTCCTTCTGTCCACACCCCTATCTGTGTTGCATTTTCTCCCTAGTTAGGCCCCAATCCTGAAAACTGATTTATGTGAGTGGACACACACAGCCTGACAAAGCCACTGGGGTTCCACACAGGTGCAGTAATCCATCCACATGGATCAGATTACAGGATCAGATCTTTAGTTTACAGTCTCTTTCAGGCAGGGACTCTCTCTCTTATAGTATGTTTGTTCAGACCCAGCACAATGAGGTACTGATTCTGTAATCCAAATAATATGCTTAATAGGGAAGTGTATTTATAATAAATTTAAGTAAATATGTGGATATGCGTTTGAGGTTGAATGTGTATATACATAACTTGTTGCTTTTTTCAAAAGGGTTTTATGTTGAATTTGTATTTTGAGATTTTTGTTGAAAGAACCATATTTATTTAGACTTAGTGTAAAAGTGGCTGTGTTGCAACCCTGGTCCATGCTCCCGTTCCCAGGAAGCCTGGGAGGAGACAGGAATCTCCCACTGCTTCCTGTAGAGAGGAGTGACTGGATTGCATGTACTGAAAGGGTTTGCCTTTAGATATCTTTGGCTTGTAGGCACCTTTTGATTGCTTTTTATTTGGGCTTTACCTTATCTACCTCTGTGGCGTAGCCAGGGTGGAAGAAAAGCACACTAGATCAGCAATGGCTGGAGCATCTGGAAAATGGGAGTGGGGGGGGGATACCAAAATTTAATTTTTAAAAAAGTAGCAAAGATGTCTTGTTTTTTCATTTTTTGTTTTTATGTTTGTCTATTTATCTGTCTAATCTATTTAAATGTAAGCTCTTTGGGGCAGGGACTGTTTCTTGCTCTCCCTGCACAGCAGGGTCCTAATAAGGCCTCTTGGTGCTACTGTATCATAAATGATTGATGATAATAGACCAGTGAATATCTGGATTGATGGCTGAGGAGGAGCTCTCTCCTGTGGGGAGCTTTTTCCACTTCCCGTGTCCTCACACCTTGAGAGCAGTGGAAGGTGGCACATGCCTGCTATTAGGGGGGTTAGTTCTTGCTCTCCAATTATTGCTGCTTTCAAGGTTCAAGCAACCTTAAGAACTACCAATTTCACACTAAGGAGCTAAAATCCAGGAGAATCTTATATAGATGGTATCTTTAACTAATATAAATTCTGCCCCAAGATTAAAAGGCTAGAAAGTAACCTACTTGAACCACTTCTTACAAATTTCAGGCCAAGTTTAGTTCTAATGGGTTATACGTAAATGTTTGAACTATTTTCTCTCTCATGTATATTCAGCGTCTTCACTCATCAGAAATGCACGAGTGAAGTCTTCGCACTCTAGAAATCTAGGAACACTGCCTGGGTTAACAGGGGCAGTATTTCTGTCAGACAGCACAATGCCTTGGGCAGCCCATAAGTTTATGGCACAACAAACATGGCCCTTACCTATTTGTTCAATGAGCGTTTTCCAGGAGTCAGTTGTCATAGGGTGAATCATTTGCAGAGTTTCAGGGAGAGCAGCTGGGCACTCTGGGAGCACGGGGCTCTCATCAGGGATAAGCACTGGTCCAGCCGTGGAAGGGGATTCTCTTTGGGAGAGAAATATACAGTCAGGCATTGTCAATCGAGCTGCCCTCAGCCCAAGCATTTGACAACCCCAGCTTCCACATACACCAATGGGCTCTGGCACTTACCAGCATCAGTGGCCAGCAAGACACACTATTTAGGGACCCTGAGTGTGTATCTTTCAGAACTACCCTATGATTCACCTCCATAGGGCAAGCACACTCCTTCCTCTCCAAAAAACCCCTATGTGCCACAGGGGCTGTCTTTGAGCACTGGGAGTGGAGGCTTTGGGCCTGCAGGAGAGCAGTAACCTCTCCTGATTCCACCCGGAGCTGGGGTATGGGATCCCATCACGGATCGAGTATAGCCCTGTGCAAGAAGGTGATAGAGCCAGGCTCAGAGTAGGTGTGTGTTTGTGTGTGTAACCGAGGGATTCTGGCTGGGGTTCAGCTCAGGTCCGTATAGAGTAGGGAGAAAAGAGGATGAATGCATCTCAGTTCCAGTACATGGAAGGGGGCAGGGGGAAGGGATGCTGAGAGTTCAGTCACATACCCTGGTTTAGGGAGAGGGAACTTGAATCTAGGTTCTTGCTGGAGTTCAGCCTGGATTGGAACAGGGAGATGGGGAGGACTGAAAGTGGAGAGAAATGGGGATCAGCCTCGTTGGTGAGAGAGATGGTGGCGGGGGGAGAAAGGAGTGTGATGAAAAACAGCCCCGGTTGATACATAGGTATGGGGTGGGGGAATGTGACGGAGATGAGTTCTGGTTGTGGGGTGTGTGTGTGTGTGTTGGAATGGAGGTCAACACCATGTCAGTAAGGGGGTGGAGGAGGGTTATAGGGGGTGTTGGAGGGGAAAAGGTGTGGAGAGTGGAGATCAGTCCAGGTTGGGGCAGGGGAGGTTTGGAGAACAGCCCCAGGCAGGGCAGGGGGATTGGTGTGTTGTGGGGGGGGGTGCAGAGCAGCCCTGGGTGGGGCAGGGGGATTGGCGTGTTGGGGGGGAGGGGGAATTGTAGCCCCCAGCAGGGCAGGAGGATGGGGGGGGGTTGGAGAGCAACCCCGGGCGGGGCAGGAGGGTTGGCGTGTTGGGGGCGGAGGGGTTGGAGAGCAGCCCGGGCCGGGGAGAGGGATTGGCGTGTTGGGGGGGAGGGGGGATTGTAGCCCCCAGCAGGGCAGGAGGATGGGGGGGGGTTGGAGAGCAACCCCGGGCGGGGCAGGAGGGTTGGCGTGTTGGGGGCGGAGGGGTTGGAGAGCAGCCCGGGCCGGGGAGAGGGATTGGCGTGTTGGGGGGGAGGGGGGATTGTAGCCCCCAGCAGGGCAGGAGGATGGGGGGGGGTTGGAGAGCAACCCCGGGCGGGGCAGGAGGGTTGGCGTGTTGGGGGCGGAGGGGTTGGAGAGCAGCCCGGGCCGGGGAGAGGGATTGGCGTGTTGGGGGGGAGGGGGGATTGTAGCCCCCAGCAGGGCAGGAGGATGGGGGGGGGTTGGAGAGCAACCCCGGGCGGGGCAGGAGGGTTGGCGTGTTGGGGGCGGAGGGGTTGGAGAGCAGCCCGGGCCGGGGAGAGGGATTGGCGTGTTGGGGGGGAGGGGGGATTGTAGCCCCCAGCAGGGCAGGAGGATGGGGGGGGTTGGAGAGCAACCCCGGGCGGAGCCGGGGGATTGGGGGTCGGGGGGTGGAGAGCAGCCCCTGGCGGGGCAGGGTCCGAGTCTGCGGGTCACCGCGCTCTGGCTCAGAGTCAGGGGGCAGAGGAGGGACGCGAGCCCGGCGGTGGGTCCGCCTGCAGGTGGGAAGGGGTGAGCGGGTCCTGCGGCGGGGCGTCCCCTCCCCGGCTCGCCGTCAACCCTCGCCCCTCACCTGCCGGCCGGGCGGGCTCCGGCCGCGCTCTCCGCCGAGCCGTCGCGGTCCAGGGCGCAGGCGGCGCTGAGCGCCGCAGCCAGCAGCTCCATGTGAGGCTGTGACAGCGGCGGCGAGTCCGGCTCCGAGCGGCGGCTGCCGAGCGACTCTGCAGGCGGAGCGGGGCTGGGGGAGGCCGGGCGGTTGCCACGGCAACGGGGGTAGGAAGGCAGCAGCCTGCGCGGGAGGGTGATAGAGACCTGCAGCGTGCGCGGGGGAGGGACCCCCGGCCCGGCTAGAGCCCCCGGGACACCGACCGCCCCCCTCAGACCCCCGGGACACCGACCGCCCCCCTCCCCCTGAGCCTCCTGGACACCAACCCCAGAGACCCCGGGAGACCAACCAGCCCCCCAGAGCTCCCTGGCCTAGCTAGAGTCCCCGGGAGATGGACCGGCCTGTCCTGAGCCACCTGAAGATAACCTGGCTCTCCCCAGAGCCCCTCACCCCACGGCCTGGCTAGAACCCCCGGGAGATGGACTGGGCCCCCAGATGCCCCATGGCCTAACTAGAGCCCCCAGGAGATGGACCATCCAGGAGAGAGCTGCACTCCCCCAACAGCCCCTCCCCAGCTAGAGACCTACACCCCCCTGATAGGTGGCACCTGTCCAGATAGAGCCTCTCACAGCTGCACCCCTTTCACAGAAGCACCCTTGAGAGAGCTCTCCTCAGAGCCCACTGCCCTGGGTACATCACCCAGAGGCAGACATGCCCCCCCGCCACACACACACATTCCAGCAGCCACCACCCCTATCCCCAGCCAGAGCTCAGAGACATGTGCACCCAGCCACCCCTTACTGCCTCCAGCCCAGCACACACACAGAGGACCTCTCCCTAGCCCCTTAAACCCAGAGCACAGGTCTTCTCCCCCCCTCCCCCCACACACAGAGGTGTCCCCTACCCCTTGCCTCCTTCAGTTTGGGGCACAGAACCCCCCTCTCCCACTTCGTCTGCACGTCACTGCCCTGGAGCAGAGTGTGTGTTTTGGAGGGGAAGTGTGGCGTTTTTGGATTACTCCCGGATTTGGTGCATATTGTGCATTACTTCTACTGAAAGCAAATTCTGAGATGGAGGACAACTGGAACTCGGAATAATTCCCTCCTCCAGTCTCCCCTCAGAGGGACTTTCTCTCAAATCCAAATTACTACACAGAACAATTAGCTTCCTCCCCAATACAGGGGATTTTGCACCTTCATCCTTCCACCCCCCTCTCTACCTAAGAATTGTCAGCTCTACAGGGATTTTTTTTTTTGTGCTCATACAATAAATATCAATATTTTCAGCACTCTAAAATCTGTCTTCATTCAGGTAATCTTTATGCTGCCTCAGGGATGACTCCGCTTGAACTTTGGCATCCAGTCACACCCCTCTGATCAGTCTGAAAACTTGTGGACAGGCTGGGTGCTGCTCTGCTACAATTTGCTAACTCCCAGGAAAAAAAGGTAATTCATGCCAAATAAAATCTGAGGATTTAAACAGGAAATTCTCAGCTAAATTTCCCAGACAAACCTTAATTTACCCTTTTGCATATATAAATATGGCTTTTTTCAATATATAATCATACAATTTAGGCAATAATAATGAAATCCGTATGTGGGTCTCAAGGTATAGACAAAAGCAGCTTTTTTTTCTCTATTATACTGTATTATTTGCTAAATAATGCAACAGGATAATTTGGCCCAACCTCTTTCAGTTACACTGGTATAAATCCAGAGAAACTCAACTGATTTTAATGGACACCATCTGGGTTTACAATGGTTGTCACACACATCCCTGGTAGAGCCCCTTTTGGCTGGAAACTCCAGGCTGCTGTGTTGAGGAGGGGACCCAAAACACTAGATTCATGTGCTCTTAAACTTCCCTTGGGCAGAAAAGGTTATAGCCCTTGGCATTTTTAGCACATTTCCTGAGCACAGGCGGGCTGTTACCACTTTATGGAAATGGGATTACAAAGCCTAGCTTCCCTCAGCCCCCAGGACCAACAGTGACCCACTCCCAGACTCGCTTAAGTACACCCTTTCCCAGAGTTCCATCCATGGTCGCTCTATGTTTAGTTTAACTCTTGAGGGGCACATATTGGTGAAGCAAATCAACACACAGATAGACTTCAGAAAGTTTTCCAAACACAATTACTCTTTATCTCTCTTGCAATATTTAAGTAAAGATGTAGACAAACAATAAAACACCTATGTGTATTTCCCTACCCCAGTTTCTTCACCAGTCTTGAGCATTCTTTGGGCTTCAGGATGCCCCCTTGCACACAGTTTCTCTCAACCATGGTGTCTCTCTCACCTGTGCCCCAGTTTCTTTCTTTCTGGCTGATCCCTCAATTAAACAAGCCCACACTGCTATGAAAGCCTTAAGCATGTTTCTCTCCTGCGCAAGCTTTCTGTGTGACTCAGGGCGTCACCCTACTTACCCAGTCTCTGTAGTTTTAAAGGCTAGTTCTTTTTCCTCCTGTTTGGGTGAAATATTCCACCCAGAAAATCCTAGCTCTGTAGGCAAACTTGGTTGAACTGGTTTCCAATCCTCCCTCAGGTAACCTTTCTTAGCATACACATTGTTTGGGCAGAGCTCAGTGGTTAAAGTTAACTGCTCTCCTTTGTCCCTAGTCTGGGCCTTATGTAACACAGACCTGACAGCACCTGGCTAACTCCACATCCATGATACAGCAATTTCATAATACCAGTCAGAACTCATAAATTGTACATACACGGATTTCCTAAATCATCACAACCAGTGTTACTGAAGAATTTGGCCTTTTGTGAGGGTTTGCTGGGAGAGGTTAACAGCTGCTAGTGGTCACAGAGGGTTTTGATAACTCAAACGGGGATCATGGGATAGTCATTGCATTTGACAGCTAAAAGGAAAAGTCCGGGGCTTATCACAATGGGAAGTTTGAGAATTGGAAGGGGGGTCTGTGTTTTGTCACATCTGTGAATATGATGGAGTGAGGAGTGTTTGAGACCAGAAGTGGGGGGCAGGCATTTGTTACGAGTTAGAGGGTCAATATGATAGGAAAGCTGGGTGATACAGCACTTACCAGTCATAGAGGGATCTGGGGGACAGACAACTGTGAGGAGGGCCAAAGGCTTGGAAATGGGGTAAAGTGGTCAAGAGCACTGGTTGCAATGAGGCTTGTTTATCTGATCAGTGGATACTGATTGAAAGCTGAGCCCTTGTCATCGAGGTAAGAGTATTGGAAGAGTTGATAGCTGTGTGTGTGTGTGGGGGGGGGGGGTGTCAGAGAATTGATACTTACATGGGAGGGCAATCACTTTAATGAGCCTGTTCCTGGTAGAGGGGCTGCCTATTCTTCACTCCTGCCTTAAGAGAAGGGCCAAGAGTGAGGTAGTTCTTCCTAAACCCATATCTACCAATCTATCTACCACAGCAGCTATCTGCTATCTACCAGAGCAGCAAAATGCATGAAGTTTTACCAATTGTGCTAAAATGAACACAGTATTAAATATGGGTTTCAGAGTAGCAGCCGTGTTAGTCTGTATTTGCAAAAAGAAAAGGAGTACTTGTGGCACCTTAGAAACTAACAAATTTATTCGAGCATAAGCTTTCGTGAGCTACAGCTCACTTCATCGGATGCATTCAGTGCCACTTTGAAAATATATGAAATATAACTTTCATGGGCACCTATTTAGATACATCTCACAAGAAACTGATGCATGTTAAAAGGTTAATGAATTTAACTTTAATAACTTTTGTGCTAGTATTTCTAAACCAAATATTTTAACAGTTAGTTCTTATATTGCATTTTTTCTCTGTAGATCTGAAAACTTTGTACAAAGGTTGGAAAGTATTATCTCCATTTTACAGATGAGGAGATTGAGTTACTACTGAGAAGTATAATATAAGATGCTCAAAATTGCAGCAAGTCAGTGGCAGAGTCAGGAGAAGAACCTAGATATCCTGACCCCTATTTTGCTGGGCCACCCTCTCAGGGGGTAAGTCTAAGACAAATCTGAACTTTTTAGAAACGTAAGCATTTTGGGTTATATGCAAAAATAGAAAACATATTTTTTTCCATAATCCTATAACTGCCTGTTAATTAAGACAGCCTGCATGTTTTTTCTTCAAACTTTCCACAAAAAACTCACCTTTGGGCTGAGATGAAAGCATGAAAAATATGCATCCACAATTTTTTTTAATTGAAAGCTATGAGGAGGTGAAAACAGGAGTTTAGAGAATGGAATGCTTTCTGTGACCATGGGAGGTCACTACTGTGATAATAAGGAACATCCCACATTTTAGTCCCATATAAACCTGTTCCATTTTTAAGCAGTGACAGGCTCATTTTTCTTCCCCTAGGAAGAATATTTTTATTTTTAAACTTTAATCTTTGAAAAGTGTTGCCCTTTCTTCCTTGCCAAATACACACCACGTACTCCTACTTCAGTCTCTAGATCTATAACTGAAGAGCTCCTTGTAATCAGCACAAGTGCTTAAGAAGCACACCAGAAGAAAGGGCTCCTCACACCCAGCAGGGGAGAGGAGTGGGAAAAAGAGAATCTAACTACTGGCATAACGTGCATTTTAAAAATGATGCATCAATCCTGCAAGCTGGTGAGCACCTCCTGTTAGGTGCTGGGTGCTTTCTGCTCTCACTGATGTCACAGCAGACACAAAGCAACTTGAAGACTGGGCTCTAAATTTAAAAAAAACAACACAGTTTCTCTTTAGGAATTATAGGGTTTTCTGAAGCACTCAGACACTGGGAATTATCCCCATGTGTGCCTCTCCTCCTTTCATTAGCCCTCTTGGCACTGGGAATGTTCAGTGTGGCTGTGCTAAGGAGAGGGAACGTGAGTTTGTGTGTATTTCTTCAAGGATGTAGGGAGTGGAGTGGTTGCCAAATGTCCTTAGCTTTAGCATAGTGTCCTTAGCTTTAGCATAGAGAAGATTTTAAATTTGGCTGACCTGGCCCATGGCTATATTAAAAATGTGATAGTTTACTGGAGTTCATAATTTGCCTATTTCAATAGTATAGTTATGGCTGGATTTTTATTCTAAACCCCTATTTTGAGGTGCTAATAGTTTTTCAAAGTAATTAACCCATTGGACTAACATTGCTCATGTATATTTTAAGCACAAAGGTGAATTTTATTGGAAAGCTTGACAAAAACCTCACTTGGCTGTTCCTGAGGATGGAAAAAAGAGGTTTTTATATGTATTTGTATTAATTTTTTTGCATTAATCTTCCTCCTACAGAAACTAAAAAGAAGAAACACAGAGCACCCAGACTAGCAGACCTTACTTGGTGGGGGGGACCCCCCCCCCACTGACTTCCAGTCAATGGGAGTATTGCATAGGTAAAGGGTACAAATGGGGTTCACACAAACAGCCCTGTTCAACCAAGGCCAGCTGACTCACAGGAGAAATGTGGGGTCAGTTATAACTTCCACTAAGGCTATACGTAGTCAAGTATGTTTCATGATTCAGTTAGACAGCATGCATCTGCTGAGCAGTGTTTTCTGCAATGATGAGTAGTACAAGCATAACTTCTATATTTTGGTAGAGTGTTTTGAGTGTTACATCAGGTCCTATATGTTATTTTTGCACAGGAATTCAGGCATCAGTTTCTATTTTTCACTTTGTTAATCACAGTCTCTAAAGATACCATCTGTGCACAATTTTCACTCCTGGGCCTTGTCTTTCTAGTGTGGGATCAATGGAACTCCCCAGTCCCTGAAGTTTTTTGGCCGCCACTTCCAACCACTATTCTTTGAACATTGAGTCCTTTGGTTCATTCTTGACCAAAGGAGTTCTATCTCTTCTGACTCTGCTTTGGCTCTGTGTCCCTGTGAGGTACCAACCCTGCACTGGGTCAACGGGGGTGACCACTCATGAGCCCAGGAGACCATACCCCCTTTCCCCTGCTGTGCGTGCTCCAGATGGAGGGGACAGATAAAAGGAGGCATCCCAGCTCAGTCAGGGCTGGTGGAGGAAGGATGTGTGCTGCAGGCTCCTGCAGCGGAACCATTGACTCTCTAGGTTGTTGGGACTGTGGACCCTGACTACGCTGTGGATGACTAGCAAACCACAGAGACTGATGGAGATGCCGAGCCACTGTCAGCTGAGGAGACGCCCGAGATGGGCTTTACGGTAGTAAGTGACCCAGGGAATGTGTTAGGAGCCAATGCCTGAACCCTTAATAGGCAGTTTAAGAACCTGGTGTGGTAGGGTGGGCCCAGGTTCCCCAAACTTCCCACCCTTGTCTGCAATTGCCACTAGGTGTGACTACTGGGGACTCTGGATATAGACTGAGTGTTTGCTCTGTCCCGCCCCAGGGGCTGCAGACTGATTGTTTGCTCTACCCTGCCCTGCCCTGAGGGTCAGAGCCCCAACTGCCATTGTTTGCTCTGGCCAGTAGGCCCAAAGGCTACAGACTACTTGTTTGCTCTGACTGCCAGGGGTCCTGAGCCCCTTGATCATGATTGCAACAGGGAATCCTGACAAACGTGTGACGGGTTTACCAACCCTGCACTGGACAAATAGGGGTGGCCCCCCACTCGACATGCCAAGCCCCCGGGACTGTCCCATTTCAGTTCTGTATTGCCTCGGGTATCCTTTGTATGGTGTCTCTGTCTTCCAGTTAGGTCTGATTATTATTTTAAAATTAGCAATCTTTGATTCTGTGTGTCCTTCGCACCACCCATTATTAAGGTTGTCTGACATTTCCTTTTATAAAATGCTGTTTTCAGTTGCTTATAATAACTTTTCCAAACTTTAACCATTTGGGCTGAAATTTTCCATTCTGTTGTCTGCCTTGGGCTGAATTTTTGTGGCAAATTTCAGCCAAAATGTTTCAGCTGTTTCTCAGAATGAGTCTAGGGGAAAAAAGAATTGTTTTGCCCATGTTAAAAAATTCTGGTTACCTTTTCTTTGAAAAATCCTTGTGCCCCCATGCTTTCGAGCAGGGATTTGAAATTTGGCAGGGAGATATACCTTTGTGTCAGTGATGTGCCTTTTGCTGTCCCCTGAAAATCCACCCAACTTTGGCCAATTTATAACCCTTTGAAAAATCCATTTTGTACATGCTCAGTAGAGACTTGTTCAAGCCTGACAGCTAAACTCCCTGATAACGTGGTCCACAGTGAGCAGGTTCCAGCCCAGGGCAGAGCAGGATTTCCCCTGTAATTGCAGCTGTCTGGGGTTGTGGGCTGTGCTGCCTATAGGCATCTAACTGAGAATAAGGAGATTGTTCTGTCCTTTGTTCTCAATTACACCCCTGCCAGACCCAGGGAATTTGGAGGAGAGAGTTGCCTAATAAGAATGCAGAGGGGACAAGAACTGGACTGGCAGGGGAAGAAGATTGGGGCAAGAGTTTATGGGAGTGGAGACTGGGGACTTGGATGTTGGTCAGATGGTTGGGAAGGGAAACAGACTGGGATTGGGAACGGGGGCAGAGACCGGGACTCGATGGACACAGGGACTGGGAGCTAGTAGGTCGGGGGGAGATTGAGATTGGATGAGAAGCTGTGTGGGAGCTGGGACTGAGAACCAGTGAGGTGGGGGGAAGGAGGTGAGGAAAGGAGAGATAGAAATGACAAGGATCCAGTGTCCAGGGCGAGAATTGGGATTGGCTGGGCAAAGAGACTGGGACCAGGAGCAGGGGATAATAGAGGACACAGATTGAATGAGGAGCGAGATTGGGGGCATGGCTACATTTGCAGATGTAGAGAGCTTTGAGTTAAACCCGCCTTCGGAGAGTGCAGTAGGGAAAGCACTGCAGTCTGTCCACACTGACAGCTGCAAGCGCACTGGCGTGGCCACATTTGCAGCACTTGCAGCAGCATTGGGAGCGGTGCATTATGGGCAGCTATACCACAGAGCACCTCTTCCCATTATGGCGCTGTGGCTTGTGGGAAGGGGGTGGGGGAGATGGGACATTCTGAGTCCTGTCCCAACGCCCCGTGATGCATCAGTTTGCATCCCAGCAATCCCTGTGCTTCCGTCCACATTTGGTACCATCTTTCAACATTTTTTTGTACTGCGCGCTCTGTCTTCCCTTTCAGTCTGCGGGAATGGAGCCCAAATTGCTCAGGAGTATGCTGACGAGTCTCACCAGCACATCATCTTTGGCAGTCGAGTTATTCCTTATAATCCGAAGTGACAGTGAGGGCTCCGACAATATCGACTCGAGTAACGCATATGACACAAGTTTGCTTGTGGCATTCACGGACATGCTCACCATCATGGAGCGCCGCTTTTGGGCTCGGGAAACAAGCACTGAGTGGTAGGATCACATCGTCATGCAAATCTGGGATGACAAGCAGTAGCTGCAGAACTTTCGGATGAGAAAAGCCACTTTCATGGGACTGTGTGATGAGCTTGCCCCCACCCTGCAGCACAAGGACATGAGATTGAGAGTTGCCCTGACAGTGGAGAAGCGGGTGGCTATTGCAATCTGGAAGCTGGCAACTCCAGACAGCTACTGATCGGTCGCTAACCAGTTTGGAGTGGGAAAGTCTATCACTGGAATCATGTTGATGCAAGTTTGCAGTGCTATTAATCACATCCTGCTCAGAAGAACCGTGACTCTGGGTAATGTGCATGACATTGTGACTGGCTTTGCACAAATGGGTTTCCCTAACTGCGGAGAGGCGATAGATGGCATGCATATTCCAATTCTGGCATCAGCACACCTAGCCTCCGAGTGCGTTAATCAGAAGGGGTATTTCTCTATGGTTCTCCAGGCGCTTGTGGATCACTGTAGGTGTTTCATTGACATTAACGCAGGCTGGCCCTGAAAGGTGCATGATGCACGCATCTTTCGGAACACTGACCTGTTCAGGAAGCTGCAAGCTGGGACTTTTTTCCCAGACCAGAAGATCATGGTAGGGGAAGTCGAAATGCCCATTGTGATCCTTGGAGACATCGCTTACCCTTTAATGCTGTGGATCATGAAACCCTACAGAGGGAGCCTTGACAGCAGCAAGGAGCGGTTCAAGAGGCTGAGCTGGTGCAGAATGACATTGGAGTGTGCTTTTGGCCATTTAAAGGGTTGCTGGCACTCTCTGTATGGGAAGCTGGACCTGGCTGATGACAGTATCCCCGTGGTTATGTCCGCGTGCTGTACCTTCCATAACATTTGTGAAGGGAAGGGTGAACGATTCACTCAGGCATGGAACTCTGAGGGTCAACAACACCTGGAGGCTGAATTTGAACAGCCAGAGAGCAGGGCTATTAGAGGGACCCAGTGTGGGGCTGCAAGGATTAGAGATGCCTTGAGGGAGCAATTTGAGACTGAAAGCCACCAGTAATGTCTGGTGCCCTGCACGGGAGTGAAGTGCAGGGGTTCCAATGTTAGTAGGAATCTGTGTTTGCTACGCTGACTTGCAGTGCCTGTTTCTTTCCTGGGCTAAGGTATCTTTTACTTTATGCAATAATAAAGAATGTTTTAAAAGCCAAAAAATTCATTTATTGAAAAGAAACACAACTGCTTGGGAAACAGAAAGGGCAAGGGGGTGGGGTGGAGAACAGTACAATCACAGATTTGCCTATGTCCTGTTATCATACTCGGCCTTCCTGTCTGGAGTGCTGTGCAATGAGTGCTGCACTTCAGGATGGCTATACTGCATGGTGATGGGGTTTGAGTGCAGTGGGTAAGGGTCGTAGTTTTCAGGGCTGGGTGGTGAAGCTACAGGTGTTGGAGACAGCTGGTGGCGGTAAGAACCCGGATGTTGGGGAAAGTGGGTTGGAGGTAACATGGGGGCACAAGGGAAAGAGTTTTTGGAAAAGGGCTGCAGGGGGTGCGGGCTTGGTAATGCTCCGCCTCATGGCTATGAGCGCCTGGATAGAGTCCACTTGGTTCTCCATTATGCTTATCAGCCGATCCATGCTTTGCTGCTGGAGCACTGCGCTTTTGTGCCGGTGCTCCTCATTCTGCTAGCGGACCCTTCTTTCGCTATCCCGCCGCTCCTGCACTTTTTGATTTTCATTACCTGAATGCTGCATTACTTCTTTCTGATTCTTTGGAGTCTTTCAGTCAGTGATAACACAGATGGCTGAGATCTCAAGGTTGCATCTGTAAAGGCAAAATGCAACACTTAACAGAGGCAGCACTGTTCACATCAGACAGAGCAATGATTTCCCCGTACTTAAGGGCAAGCACAGTCTACACAATAGGATAATTTGCCTGTCCCAAAGCAAGCGCACATAACCCACAGGAGCCCCAAAATGGTGAGTAAGCACAGGGTCAAACGTAACTGATTGTTTCACGGCTGTACTGTCCTCTGGGTTTCTGTGCCGTGGGAAGAGCCAACAGTGGCAGGGGGCCCATGTACTGAACACTGTCCCCACATTTTCCACAGGAGTTCATCCTGGAAGATATCTCGCTGCTGCGGGTGACCTGGGAAGCAAGGGAGGGTCTTCTGCTGCAATGCGGCTTCCGCCCTGGCCTATATGCAGCTTCCCTGTGTGCAGCAATGGTCCTCCCGCCCCTCACACACAGTGGCGTGGACAAGTTAGCCTTAGTGGAACAAGGACCACAGTGGCTCTCCCAAAAAACCTGCGCAAACACATTGCCCAAGTTCTGGATGAGACCTTTGAAGAGATAACTGAGGCCAATTACCGCTATGTGAGAGAGCACATCAACGCCCTATTCCGCATCTAGGCATGCGTGCAGCCCTAACCCTCCTCGCCTCAAGAGCCCACACCGAACAACTTCCTTCCCAAAATAAAAGCTGCTTACTGGGAACCTCCTCTGGTGTTTGTCCTTCTCCAAGAACCAGCTGCCGTGACTGGCTACCTTCCTCCTGGCTTGAGAACAGCTCCTGGCTGCATGCATCTAGGGATGCCGGGGTGTCTTCTTCCGCCTCAGCACCCTTGCTCCTGCTTTGGTCCTCCTGCCTTGTTGCACTGGGCTCTGAAGTGTCCATGGTGATCCTCGGAATGGAGGTGGGGTCTCCCCCAAGTATTGCATCCAGCTCTTTGTAGACCTGGCAGCTCGTGGGGGCAGCACCGGAGTGGCGGTTTGCCTCACGGGCTTTGCGGTAGGCATTCTGCAGCTTCTTCACATTACTCCTGCACTGCAGTGCGTCCCGGTCATGGCCCCTTTCCATCATGTCCCTTGATATCTGCCCGAAGGTATCGTAATTCCTATGGCTGGAGCGCAGCTGGGACTGGACAGCTTCCTCCTCCCAAACACTGATGAGGTCCAGCACCTCGCCATTGCTCCATACCGGGGATTGCCTGGCGCGTGGAGGCATGGTCACCTGGAAAGATTTGCTGAGAGCACTCCACGCCTGGCTGAGCAAACAGGAAGGGGATTTTCAAAATTCCCAGAACATTTTAAGAGTGGGTCTGATGGTTGGTCACCTGAGGGCAGGGCAGTAGAGTTCAAAGTGATGACCAGAGTGGCTAGAACAGGCATTGAGGGACACTTCTAGAGGCCGATCAGAGCACACTAACAGACCAAGGCGTCCACACTGGTGCCGCAGCGCTCCAGCGGGGGTGCACAAAACGTTATTCCACTTGCCGAGGTGGAGTTCCAGGAGCACTCTAGCTGCGGAGTTAGAGAGCTCTACGTGCCTTTAATGTGCTCTAACTCGCAAGTGTAGCCAAGCCCTGGGAATGTGAGTGGGTGTGGGATGTGACTGGAAACCAAGGTGGAGAAGAGAGAGAGATTGGATGAGGAGCCAGGGGGTGGGACTGGAACTGGCTAAGCAAGGAAACTGGGGACAAACAGCTACAGGGTTATGTGGGGAAGGGGATTGGGAGTTGCCTGGCAACGAGAGTGATAGTTAAGGGGGGTGGCAGAAACTGGGATGGGGAGTCCCAAGAGGTCAGACTATGAATTGCTGAGGAAGGAGACTGGGACTGGGATGAGAAGCCTGAAAGGTAGATACTGGGACTGGCTAGGTGAAGTGAATGGGAGTAAGAGAAAGAGCCAGGTGGGGGTAGGACATGTCTCTGTGATGCAATAATATAGACCTGGAAGAAATTTTTTGGATGAAACTTTTGTTGCCAAAAAATGCAGATTTGGGTCAACAACAACCTTCTGCAAATTTGCGTCAAATTCGCCAAATTGTTTGTCAGTGGAAAAAATTTCCAAAAAAGTTAAAACATTTCAACTTTTTTATTTGAAATGACATTTTGTTTTGAATTTTACTACATTTTATTTAAAAGATTTAAAAAACAAAAACAAAACCTTGAAATGAATCATTTGAGGAAAATTTTTAAAAAAATTTGTTTTGGGTCATTCCAAAACAAAAAAATTTCAGTTCAGTTGCCAAATCTGAAAATAGGTTATTTACACAGCTCTAGTCATAGAATTTCTGACTTTTCAGTTTGCTTTCTTTAAAACCTTGGAAATTACCTGCAAACAATAAGAACAGTATTAAGGATGCAAAAGTCAAGCACTCAACAGTTAGGAAATGCCAGAATTAAGGTTGCCTGTGCAACTTTAATTTGGCCCCTTTGTGCATATGCATTCTGATAGTATTTAAATAACATGATCACATGCTAATTTTTCCATACCCCCTGGACCTGCCCTGGGGATGAGGCAGGGTTGAGTAGTAAAGGAGACTTGTCTGTAGGACCCCTGCTTCATTTGCTGCTGAAGTTGGAAGGTGTGTAGTGAATATAGCAGGAAGAGAAGGGATGATGTCAAGGTTACTGCCATTGAATTCTGCCATGGAGAATTGGTTTCTGTACTTGCCTGTGCCACAGTTCCTATCTGATGTTGGGCAAGTCACTTAAACCAAACTTTTCACTGATTGCATCGTCCTCATTTTCTGGGTGACTGACTGGATGCCCTGGGGCCTGATTTACAGAAGTGCTGCTCACTCACAGCCACAACTGAAGTCAATGGGAGCTGTGCTTTGAACCTATAAAGTTCTAACTGCTCTGATAAATCAGGTGCTAGGCACCCAAATCGGGAATCTAAAAGAAGTGAATACTTTGATCTGAATTTCTTTGTGTATGTTTCCCACCTGTTACATTGGGATAATAATATCCTCTCATCTCACGGGGTGTTGTGAAAACAAATTAATTAATATTTATAACAGGTTTCAGAGTAACAGCCGTGTTAGTCTGTATTCGCAAAAAGAAAAGGAGTACTTGTGGCACCTTAGAGACTAACCAATTTATTTGAGCATAAGCTTTCGTGAGCTACATCCGATGAAGTGAGCTGTAGCTCACGAAAGCTTATGCTCAAATAAATTGGTTAGTCTCTAAGGTGCCATAAGTACTCCTTTTCTTTTTAATATTCATGAGCAGTCAGCTACTATAGTAATGGGCATCATAGGCTCTCTGTCCATTGTCTGAACCTAGTGAAATAACCAAATCAGAGACCAGAAGACTACAGGAACAAGGAATTTCCACTTAGATTTACTCCAGGCATTCTGCTCTACTCAAGGCACCCAGAAAAAATGGAATAGGGGCCTGCAAGTTAAGAAAACAAATTCCACAAAAGTTTTCTCTGGGGAGATTTTGGACTGTATCCATATGCAACACTGACATTCCCATTGCTCTGAATAGCCGTAACTGCACATTATCCTGCCAAAATGTCTTGCTCTCACAATCTAGTTTTTTCTTTATTTACTGAAATGGGTTCTACTTTCTTTGCTCTTGCCAAACTCAAATATACTATCATTTTCAATAATCTTGGGCACTTCATCAGTTTGATAGCTGCTATGTGATCTGGGTTGCAGTTATCTTTGTGATAGTCCTCCCTCTTTACATGCTATCCTAAAAATCGAGATTAGCAGGAATACTTTTGCCAGCAGCCCTCAGATGTGGATACTGGGTATTGTGGGGGCATGGTAACACAGGACATTTTCTGTTGTGAGCCCTCATTTCTGAACCTAATTTTCTCTGTTGATCCAGCAAATCTTACTGTGATGGGTTGTATCTACCCTTCACTAGCTCAGCAAGGGTTAAGCATTCACTGTGGGCTCAGGGGGTCACGCCTTCTCACCCTTGCTGGGAATGCTCCAGCTGAAACCAGGATATAAAAGGAAGCAGCTCAGCTCAATCTGGACTGACTGAGGAAGAGAGCAGACACACGCTGCAGGTTCCAGCCAGGAAGCTACTTGAGCACCAGACTGCGGAGGCTAAAGATGACGAGTCCACTGAGGACCCGCAGTTGGCTGCAGAGACAGAGGGAGAAAGATGGCAGAGCTGCTGGAACTGGAATCACAGGAAGTGGCCCAGGGAACTTGTTTGTGGAGGTTGGAACCTGAACCTGAAACCAGGACTTGGATGCTGAAACAATTTGTATAGTGGGGATGCTGAGAGCCATTGAACCAAACTCTAAAGCCTGTATATGATTAAAATCACTTCAAGCCAAAGAGTGCGGGAGCATCCCCAGCACCCCTAGTTCCAGCACCTATGACCAGAACTACTGTTTGCATAGGGCCCCGGAGGTGGGACTCAATGGAATAGGGTGGACCCAGATCTCCTTACCTGCTGCTGTGCCTGCTGCTGGGTGCAGCAACTGCCCAAGATACTAGGTACCATTGCCTGAGACTGTGAACGTTAGGCACTACTGCCTGAGACCAAGGACTCTGGCTGCTAGGCCTCGCCACTCTGAGGACAAGGGCAGCCTCATGACTCTGGGAGGGAGAGCGCCTCTCAGTAGGAGTAGTGGGGTCAAAAATTGAACTAATTTTAAGATGGAGCTTGATATAGTTATGAATGCGATTATATGACAGGGTCGCTTGTGTTAGCAGGGCAACGGACTCAATAAGCCACGAGGTCCTTTCCAGATCTGTGTCCCTATGATTTTAAAGTGCTTTAAAAATTGTTGTTGTGCACTCGGAGATGGCCACATGTCAGTAGCAGGTGAAATGATTCTGTTTATATAGGTTTCTTTGTCTAGTCAGTCTGGGCTTGTTTCTATGAACACTTAGTGCGAAAATCCACCTAGCACTAGCCTGCTGGCCACTCAGTGTCCATGTGGAGCCTGCTAGTGCATACTAAAAGTTCCATAGTGCACTTTGATCTACCCTGCTTCGAAACAAGAGTAGATTGAAGTGCGCTGGGTAACTCTTAGTTCATGGCAGCATGGTCCATGTGGACAGTTAGTCTGTGATAGTCTAGTGCAGGGTAGATTTACACCCCAGTTTACCACAAACTCACTGCTTGTCTAGACAAGTTCTACATCTGCCATATAGACATAACCATGTGATGAACTATACTTATAATCTAAGTTCCCTCTAAGCTGCCAGTAGGATACAAAGAGCTGCGCAGGCACACAGCCACAGGGGCCTGAGGAGGGGAGCAAGTTGGGGGCATGAAGGGCTACTGCGCGCCTCTCCTCAGGCCCTGGAGCTGCTGCCAGCGGAGAGAAGCACCTCTCTCCTGGAGCTGCTGCTGGTGGGGAAAGGGCTGGGGGGAGTCCTCTGGCCCCAGCTCCAGGGCAGTCTGCACCCCAAACTTCTCATCCCCAGCCCCACCCCAAAACCCACATCCCCAGCTGGAGCCCTCACACCCTGAACCCCTCATCCCCGGCCCCACCCCAGAGCCTGCATCCTCAGCCACAGCCCTCACCCCCTGCACCCTAACCCTCTGCCCCAGCCCTGAGCTCTCTCCCACACTCCGAACCCCTTGGCTCCACCCCCACTACACATCACCTCCATATTGGTGCACATAACAAAATTCATTCCGCACATGGATATAAAAAATTAGAGGGAACATTGCTTATAATGTTCCTTTGACTCGCCTGCACTCTGTCGAGTAACCAGTTTCTCCAAGGATTGATCTAGCATGTAGCATCCCACATTTCTGAGCAGCTAAATAGATTCATAGACTTTCAGGCCAGAAGGGACCATTGTGATCATCTAGTCTGACCTCCTGCACACTTGCAGGCCGCAAAATCTCACCCACCCATTCCTGTAATAGACCCATAACCTCTGGCTGAGTTACTGACGTCCTCAAATTATGATTTAAAGACTTCAAGTTACAGAGAATCCACCATTTACTTTAGTTTAAACCAGCAAGTGACCCGTGCCCCATGCTGCAGAGGAAGGCAAAAAAAAACAACCCCAGGGTCTCTGCCAATCTGACCTGGGGGAAAATTCCTTCCCGACACCAAATATGGCTGTCAGTTGAACCCTGACCATGTCAGCAAGACCCACCAGCCAAACACCTGGGAAAGAATTCTCTGTAGTAGCTCAGAGCCCTCCCCATCTAATGCCCCTATCATGTCATTGTAGGCAACCTCACCATACCATCCCCTCCATAAACTTATCAAGCTCAAAGTCACACCATTTAAAAAAAATGCCTCAGAAATGTTTCCTCCTTTTCCCCCAAATAAGGAATTCCCTTCCTCTGTCCTCCCTGCAGCTTCCACAAAAGTTACATTGGCCCAAGGTTGAGTATGGGCAATATTCAGTCCTTCCCCAGTTGTAAGTTTAAGGTCTGATATTGTGTGACCATGCAACGTGCTACAAACAGGAGTTTTATTCTATTCAAAAGAAGCTTTCCACTTGCTTCTAGCTCTGTCAGATCCTGAAATATTAGATTTTAAAGTTATGGCCTTTTTATGTCTAGAAAAGCTACTTTTAGATATTTAAAATTTATTAGTTTTAATTTTCCATTCCCTGCAAGTATGTCCAGTTAAACTTGCTAGGCACTGAGGATGTACAGATGGAGGGATATGAAAAATATATATTTTAAAACATTTTAAAAAAATTGTATATTTTTTCTGTAAAAATATGGGACACATACATAAATCAGGGTGGTGCAGTTATAAAGGTTTTAGCAACATGTGTTTGGGATGACTTGCGTCAGTCTCTCATAGAGTCACCATGCGTGAGCGATGTGGCGCACCCAGAATCACGCCCCAACACACTTTGTATCATCTACATTATCATATATATTCTTTGTTGTGTGTGTGCCTGTGCACACAAACAAATGAGCTGATAATAGTCCATCTTTCAGACAGAGGTGGCTCTCTCCTCGTTAGCTACTGCAGTGCCTTTGACTATTCTGTTGGCTGAGGTCCAACAAACATAACTGATTACCTCAGCTAACCTTTCTCTCTCCAAATTGGAGGCTTCATATTCAGCATGAACAAAGAAATAATCTAGTTTAAGTATCTTGTTAGACTGGTAACCTTGTGATGAGATATATCAAGGTGAAATTTCACATTTTGTTACTTTTCCCATGTAGTTGGTGGCTCCTAATGTGTATCAAATTTCTAGATTCAAGCTCAATGGGAAAATGGAAGGTAGTAGTATCATTACACCATTACAAGAATCTATTAAATTACATTTTTATGATTCTATTGATATCTAGGGCTGGAAGGGACCTCAAGAAGTCAACTAGTTCAGCCTCCTGCGCTGAGGAAGGACCAAGTGTACCTAGAGTCTAGACCACCCTTGACAGGTGTTTAACGTGTTCTTAAAAACCTCCAATGACAGGGATTTCACAACCTCCCTTGGAAGCCTATTCTAGTGCTTATAACTGGAAAGCTTTTCCTAATATCTAACTTAAAACTCCTTTACTGCAGATTAAGCCCATTGCTTCTTATCCTACCTTCAATCGTTCTCCATGTCCATTGATCATCATCCTCTGTATAGCAGCCCTTAACATATTTGAAGTCTATCAGGTCCCCGCTCAGTCTTCTTTTCTTAAGAATATATATGCCCAGTTATTTTTTATCCTTTCCTCAGAGGTCAAGTTTCCTAAACCTTTTATAATTTTTGTAGCTATCCTCTGGACTCACTCCAGGTTGTCCACGTCTTTCTTAAAGTGTGGTGCCCAGAACTGGACAGTACTCCATCTGAGGCCTCACCAGTGCTAAATAGGAGCAGGACAATTACCTCCCGTGTCTCACGTACAACAATGTTGTTAATACACCCCAGAATTATATTAGCTTTTTTCATAACTGCATTACATTTTTGACTCCTAGTCAATTTGTGATCCACTGTAACTCCCGGATCCTTTTCAGCAGTACTGCCGCCTAGCCAGTTATTGCCTTTTTTGCATTTGTGTGCATTTGCATTTTCCACCTAAGTGTAGTACTTTCCATTTGTTTTTACTGAATTTTACCTTGTTGATTTCAGACCCAATTCTCCAACTTGTTAAGGACTGTGTAGTGAGGCAGAGTGGGGTATTACTGAGTGCTGCCAACCAAGTGCGGGGGCGGGACAGGAAGTATAAGAATAGGGCCCTGCAGCTCAGTAGAGCCCAGACCAGGGATGGAGGCAGAAAGCCATGCAGGGAGCTGAGCCCTCAACAAAGCTCACGACTTGCCATGTGGAGAAAAGGAAACCCACTGCCCCAGGAGACAGCAGACCCTGGGGAGAGACCAGACCACTGCCTGACTGAGAGCCAGATCCCAGCAGTGACAGAGCAGTGACAGCAGGAACTGGTAAGAAGTAGCTCAGCAAAACCAGATTTTGGTCCAGTTGTGCTGCTGGGACATGAGGCAACAACCACATGTTTCCCCACCAGCCCAGTGGCGTGATCACCTGCCACTGCTAGGTCCCTGGGCTGAGACCCGCTGGAGCCTGGATCCTCCTAACCCCAGCCGCATGCACGGGGCTGGCAGCACACTAACGTTTAGGTCAGTAGGCCAGCGACATTGACTGTCTAATTCTTGCTGTCCGCCCCAGCCAGGAGGCAGAGGGCCATAGAGTGATGAAGTGCTTTGCCTGCACCCAGAGGGCTGGAGCCCTAGTCTCTGCTGTGTACCCTAGCCAGGAGGCTGGGGTTACAAGCTGACTGATGGTGTGTCGATTCCTCTTTTTTGCAGACCTGAACTGATATCTGGGTGATTGTGTGGCCTCAAGGTAGAATGGCTGACAGACATAACTCCCTGATGCTGCTAAGAGAGGATGCCTTAACCCCAAGAGGGAGGGCAGTTACAGTCATTTTGAATTCTAAATCTGTCCTCCAAAGTTCTTGCAACCCTTCCCAGCTTGGTGTCATCTACAAATTTTATAAGCACTTTCTCCACTCCATTATCCAAGTCATTAATGAAAATATTGGATAGTATTAGACCCAGGACTGACTTGACTGACTTCTGTTGGAGCCCACCAGATACATTTTCCCAGTTTTACAGTAGACCATTGATAACTACTTTTTGAGTACAGTCTTTCAAACAGTCGTGCACCCACCTTATAGTAATTTCATATAGACCACATTTCCCTAATTTGCTTATGAGACTGTCATGTGGGACACTGTCAAAACACTTACTAAAATCAAGACAGATCATGTTTACAGTTTCCCCCCATCCACTAGGCCAGTAACACTGTGAAAGAAGGAAATTAGGTTGGTCTGGCATGATTTGTTTGTTCTTGACAAATCAATAATGGCTATTCCTTATAACCCTATTATCCTCTAGATGCTTTTGAACTGATTGTTTAATTTGGTCCAGTGTCTTTCCAGGTATTGAAAGGTATTGAAAGACTAGGTTGACTAGTCTATAATTCCCTGGATCCTCTTAGTTCCCCCTTTTAAAGATAGATGCAGTGTTTTTCCTTCTCTAGTCTTCTGGGACCTCAACTGTCCTCCAGGAGTTCTCAAAGCTAAGAGCTAACTATTCCAATATTGCTTCAGCTAGTTCCTTAAGAACCCTAGGATGAATTTCATTAGGTCCTGCTGACTTGAATACAACTAAGTTATCTAAATATTCATTAACCAATTCTTTCCCTATTTTGCTTTGTGTTCCCTCCCCCTTGTTGTTACTATTAATTCTATTTAGTATCTGGTCAGCATCTTATTAGCTGATGATAAAGGAAAGATGCAAACTAGATGGCTCTCATCTTCAAATAACTGCTCTGTCTGCCAGTCTACTTATGGGATGCTCATGTAGAGGCTGATATTTGAAAAGATTGTGTGAAGGGGAACCCAGATGGAGGTAGCTTCAGGCAATGCTGTTTGATCAGCACCACAACTATCTTCAGCTGAAGAGCTGTGCTAGTGTCCACAACAGCAAACTATGGGGAGGAGAGAAGCATCTGGTGCTTTTGTTTAGTACAGCTCCCTCTGGTACCATGGCAGTGGGTACCAAAGAGAACAGGAAGCAGTACCAGAAGGAGCTGAGCTCTGTAATGTCCAGGGGAAAGCCAAAAGAGTGGATAGTATGGGGCTTATAGCAAAAGGGCCTGAAGTTCTACTCCTTACAAGGCTAGTGATTGAGAGGAAGCAAAGAGAGTTTGGCAGGGACTGTGGGTAGGAGAGTACTGAGGGGAGGCTGGGGAGAACTAGGGGGAGCTAGTAAGTGCTCAGGAAGAATTATAGGTAGACGAGAGCTTGAGAAGGGCGCAGAATGGGGTAGCTGAGGAGGTTAATGATCCGAATGGGAGGGCCAGATGGCAAACCTTGGTCCTTCTGTGAGGACTGCTCTTGTTTTGTGAGCCTCTTCTAGTTCAGTATGGTAACTCATGTTTCTGTGTAGTCTCCCTCCTCTATGTGTTAAGTACACTGGAATAGAAGAAACCCACAGTGTAGGGTGACCAGATGTCCCGATTTTATAGGGACAGTCCCGATATTTGGGGATTTTTTCTTATATAGGCTCCTATTACCCCTTACCCTGATTTTTCACACTTGCTATATGGTCACTCTACCTCAGTGTAACACTAAATATATCTGAGGAAACTTGAAACATTGTAGGATTTATGTAATTTAGTGTTTCCAAAAGTCAGCGTGACACAAGAACCCCTGAATGCTGACTGGCAAAGGGGTTACAGGAATATTCAGGTTCTGGTATGTACATTCGAGTTCACCAAAGAATGTCATGTGGGCTCTTAAATGAAAGCCAATGTCAAACTGGACCTTAATATCCTTGTGAAATGTATATACGGATACTATGTAAGGAGTTATGTATGTAAATTGAAAATATATTTTAAAGTCTGTATCAAGGTAGTAGTCACCAGCAAAGATGAAAAATAGATGGGAAGGAATGTGTAGCTCTGTGTCGGGATGTAAATTAAGCATTGTAAGCTAACAAAATGGATGCCTAGTTACATACATATTCAACAAGAAAGGAGCACACAGGAAAAAACAAGCTAGAGGGGTGGAGGGAGGTATTCTGGCTGTGTACAAAGACAATAAACTTTGGGGGTATATCTAAGAGGGGAAATAAGACACCCCCTCATCCTGCACTTACGGAGTCAATGGACAGTATATTTGATTCATGAAAACAGGATCTCAGCCAACCTTGCTTGAAAGCTGCAGAGAACTTTGAGGTTAACCTGTTAGTTTAGTGTTTAGAAAGCATGTTATGGTTTTGTTTTGTATGTAACCATTTGTTTCTAATATTCTTAGTCACTATCACTTGAATCTTTGACAATAAACTTACTCTGGTTTTCACTATAAATATATTTCAGTGCTGTGGAGTTAAGTACAGTGCTGATCCTGATTTGAATCTTACAAGTTGGTGTGCATACTGTTCCTTTGGGGACAGAAGGCCTGGTATTTCTGTAAGCAGTCAGTGTCGGGGCTGCATATCACAAGGGAATGCTTCAAAGGGATTGGGGTGCACCTATTATTAAACTGCAAGGCAAAGCGCTAGCATAGCCCGGAGGAGTGTTTGAGTGGCTAACAGACTGGTGATATTAGGGAGCTGATACCCAGCTAAGCACAAGCAAGACTCCCTCATGCTGGAGGTAGGGGGTAACAAGGTAACTCTCAGTTCTGGGTACCCCGCAAACCATCACTGTCAGTGTTTGTGAACAGTAAACCATTCTTATTATTTTACTTTTTATTAACCATTTTTGTAGCACAATTTGCTATGCTTTGAATGAGATATAATAGCAAGGTCTTTGCTACTTGTGGTTATTAAGAATCCCAGAACAGGGTGTTAAGGCCAACGTCCTGTCCAAATAAGGTCAGATAAATAGGTTCTTTGTACTGTATCTGTACCAAATTTTCCCCTGTGATTTCAACTGGCTATAGGATTCCTGCTCACGTCCTTTCCCAAATAATAATGTTGTGTTTCTGTGTGCTGTGAAATAGCTGCCATGGTTGTAAATTCCACACACATTCCTTGATAAATCTGCAGACTTTGGTTATTTTAATCCATGTTTAAAAAAAACCCCACCCTTGTGCCTGCCCAGCCTCAGTGCTGACACAGATGCTGCAGTGTTGATGTCACTGCTCAAAGTGACAAGAAAGCAGCCCCCTGTATCTGGTGCTGCATCCCCCAAGGCACCTTATGGGGCTATGTAACTACACCAGTGGGAAGCGTCCCTGCTATCCAGGCCCACAGCCTCCTTCTCCCAGATAAACCTTAGCTGACGGGCACCAACTTCATACTAGGTATGAGATGTCCTACACTTCCCTATACTGTACATGACATTAGGCTTCTTAGCTAGCTCTTTTCCAAAGTAAAATGGTAAGAATAGTGATGCTTGGAGATAACAATGATAGCCCCAGATTCTTGTAGTTATTCCACCATGAATATTTCCAGTGGTGCTCCTGTAAATTACACCTGTTTTTATGGAAGGGAAGCTAAGGACAGGGGCTCAGTTTAGGAGCTTAAACTCTGGTCTTATTCTCTATGCCAAATCTCTCTGCCCAATTGCAGTAGATATGATCCTTCCTCAGCACCGTCACACTGCCTGCTTTCTGTAGACACATGACTTGTAACCTGTACTGACCTGTCAGGCTCTGCAAGCCTCAGCATATGAAATATGGTTCACAGCAAGGTTCAATTGTTCTTGACTCCCGAGTTAGGATCATAATTTGCATGCTTTATAGTTGCATAACTGGCAGTGTCAGGACGTCAGAGGCTGACAGCCAGGATTACGCCAGTGGGAGAGGAAAAGGAAGGCAGATGGGTTTAACACTCCAGCATACTGCAGCTGTCTGATTTCAAGTGCTCGGTTTAATACCAAAGAACACCCAGTGCCAGCCAGGACATTTTACTTTATTTAAATATGATTTCACTGATTTATTTGTTAGGCATTAAAACTCTCTATTGGAGTCCTTGTCCTAGGTAATGTTGTTGGAAAACATCTTTCATTGATACTCATTTGCCCATAAGTGGCACCACACAACCCGGTGTAATGCACCTGGTATTTAAGTCTCAGGGCTTGATTCTTGACAGTGTAGGCTTGGACTCAGTATCGTGCATATAAACATAATGTAAAAGGTGCAGGGGACATGATCCTGTATTTGAGAGTGTCCTGCTCTGCAACCACCCCTTCTTCCTGCCTAGCAGCAGAACTGAGGCAAAAGAGGAGTATGCACAGCTAAGCTCTTCATCTGCGTGCTAAGGATCCCACTTAAGTCAACACACACGCGCGCACAGTAAGGGAGTGGACTCGGAGTGGAGGTTTCACTCTCTGTAGAGGACTTGCACCTATTCTTCAGCCTTACTTGTGCCCACACATAGTGTCTGCTCACACTATCTACAGAATCTGTCAACCTTCACCTCTCTACAGTGCACTGAAGAAAGATTTGCAGGATCAAGACCTTTATGTTACCTCCATAGGTGAGGGATTTAGGGCAAATAGGTGTACCTTAGTACAAACCTCTATTACCAGCTCCTGATGATACCATGTTGTACCTCAAAAGAAAACTGCAACTCTTAAAAATAGCTTTCCAGCTTCTTCAAAGGCAAAATGAATGCCACTCGACAGGAGCTCTCCCCTTCTTCCTTTCCATCTTCCTCACTCCCTTCCTCTCTCTCTCCTCCCCTCCTGTCCTTCACCCTTTGCCTCCAAACTCATACTGATAAAGTTTTGGCATAAAAGTTTTAGGTGCTAGATGAGTATAATTTTTAGAGATGAAAACAGCATTGCAGTTTAAGGTGAGATGAGATGAATTGGTGGATATAATTTTGCTCAGTATTCTCTCTGCCTGGTAGCTCTGACATTGCTTCCCTGTTGTTCAGCTTAGGCAATCCTCACCACCCTCTTGCTTTTCCTCCTTACCTTTGTATCCATTGTTCTTCCAAGGTTTTCACTTCAGATTTTACTGATACTGGGGGTCCCTTGCGAGATAATACATTCACATTCAGAGGTTTGCTTCTGCTGTCTCGATTTTTGAGTGAAGCTATGACAGAAAAGAGGGACAATCTTTACATGTACTTCGGGTAACAACTGGTTTGAATTGAAGGAGGTGGGAGAAAGCAGGGACTTACACAGACTGGGCTGCATTTTGATTCCTAAGACTCAACTTTTCAAACAAGCAGGCTTGAGGTCCATATGCATACACTTGCCTGCAGATGATTACGCGTGCATTTACTCCAATTACATATGCAATCAAATGAGAAAATGAATGTAGACATACAAATGCATTTTTGTGCATGTAAGTGGACTTTTAACTGCTGAAACCTTGGCCCCCAGCAGCCAGTGACTTGATAGGGTTACCTGTGGACTTCTCTCGTGTGCTGGTATCTGTTTTGCCATGCCAGGACTTTAGTAGCTCTCTCCCTTCCAGGCACACAGTAAAAGAGTTCAGTTTATAGAAAGATAAATTAAGTAAACTTTCAGTAGGAGGAGGAGGAGCTTTACTTTTAATTGCTCCTCCTCTTTCCCTCAAAGGAGCCGGAGTGGCTTTTACAGCGAACGAAAGCTGTGGTAGAAATCCCAATCAAGTTCATGGCTCACTATAGCAATCACAGAAATGGAAGGGTGCATCTCACTTTTGGGGGCTGGATGTTTTCTATTAGATTTACTCTGCACTAAATCCTAACTCTGCTCCCACTTTAAATCAGTAGCAAAACTCTCACTCTTCAGTGAGTGCAGGTCCAGGCCCTAAATGAAGCATGTTTCAGAGATGCCCTCCTGGTTGATGCCACGGGGTCTCCATAAGGAATGGCTGAAGTCCAAGGTTTTGCTAACCTGTGGGACAGTTTCTGAGGGTTCACAAAACTAGCTTAAGTTCTCATACCTTTCTTTCCTCTCATTTAAATGCTCTTTCTCTGCCAGAGGAGCTTGGTTACAAAATCCAACCTCTTTTGCTAGCTAAAGGAAATCTTTCTCCACCCCCAAAACTAGACCCTTGTTTATGCTGGGTATAGTTTCCTTTAGGTTTGTTTTTCTCTCATTCCCATTCTCTGCTCTCACTTCTTGCTTTTCAATTTGGATTTTTCTTCCTGTTCTGTATTCCATCCCACTGTTTTCACTGGTTTTCTCTTCTTCTTTGTTCCAGAGTCTTTCCTTAGTGGAATGTGAACAGATTAACATTTGAGTCAAACTTTTGGACTCATGCTATTCAAACGGGTTTGAAGTTAAGACAAAAGAGCTCACCCATTCCTTGTTTCCAGGTACTTCAGCAAATGCTGTGAGAAGAGGTTCCTGTTATGAGACTAAGGCTTGTGTCAAAGCATACGCTGCCCTGTTGCTGTGAGAGAGAATAGCAGATCCGTCTTGGTGAGGGAGAAGTAGGAGAAACTATAGCTCAGGGCTGGGCTTGCTACAGTGATGCAGGGCAAAGAAGTATTGCTCCTAGTGAATCCTGCTGCGTTGCCTGGTGGAGAGAGACATTGCTCTGAATGACCCTCTTGAACTATTGCTGCAGATGTGCAAGAGAAAAGCCCCGTTCTAAGTGGATCCTACTGCAGCAATGGAATGACAGAGTGGGCATGCAGGAGAGAAGCAGTGCTCTGAGCAGATCAGACTGCACTGATGCTGTAGTGGACATGTAATGCAGCAGCATTGCTCTGAGCTGGTCCTTCTGCAGTGGTGCTGTGGCAAAACAGAAGAGATGCCATTCTATACACTGGTCCGGTGCAATGATGTTATGGGTGTGCAGGAGCAATGTCCTCCTCTGAGCTGGTTCTGCTGCAGCGTTGTGGTGGTGGGTAAGCAGGAGATGCAGAGAGAACTGCTCTGAGCTCGTTATGCTGCTGTGCTGACAGGGTGGAGGTGAGGTCTGCGTTGGATACAGACAGTCTGTCCAGGAACCTCACTGAGAACAGTAGCAGAATATTAAGCAGCAGCTCCTTGCTCTTGCACTGTCTGCTCATAAGCTGGCTTGGAGAAGGGAAGGAACTTTCCTTGAACACAGTCCGCAGGGCAAAATGAGCCCTTTCACTGATGGAGTCAGGTGAGCCCCTTGGCTGGGAAAGCAGAAGATCATAGAATCATATAATATTAGGGTTGGAAGAGACCTCAGGAGGTCATTTAGTCCAATCCCCTGCTCAAAGCAGGACCAACACCAACTAAATCATCCCAGCCAAGGCTTTTTCAAGCCAGGCCTTAAAAACCTCTAAGGATGGAGATTCCACCACTTCCCTAGGTAACCCATTCCAGTGCTTCACCCCCTCCTACTGAAATACTGTTTCCTAGTATCCAATCTAGATCTCTCCCACTGCAACTTGAGACCATTGCTTCTTGTTCTGTCATCTGCCATCACTAAGAACAGCCGAGCTCCATCCTCTTTGGAACCCCCCTTCAGGTAGTTGAAGGCTGCTATCAAATCCCCCCTCACTCTTCTCTTCTGCAGATTAAATAACCCCAGTTCCCTCAGCCTCTCCTCGTAAGTCATGTGCCCCAGCCCCCTAATCATTTTCATTGCCCTCCGTTGGACTCTCTCCAATTTGTCCACATCCCTTCTGTAGTGGTGGGCCCAAAACTGGACACAATACTCCAGGTGTGGCCTCACCAGTGCCAAATAGAGGTGAATAAACACTTCCCTCGATCTGCTGGCAATGCTCCTATTAATACAGCCCAATATGCCATTGACCTTCTTGGCAACAAAGGCACACTGCTGACTCATATCCAGCTTCTCGTCCACTGTAATCCCCAGGTCCTTTTTTGCAGAACTGCTGCTTAGCCAGTTGATCCCCAGCCTATAGCGGTACATGGGATTCTTCCTTCTTAAGTGCAGAACTCTGCACTTGTCCTTGTTGAACCTCATCAGATTTCTTTTGGCCCAATCCTCCAATTTGTCTAGGTCCCTCTGGACCCTATCCCTACCCTCCAGCATATCTACCTCTCCCCTCAGTTTAGTGTCATCTGCAAACTTGTTGAGGGTGCAATCTATCCCATCGTCCAGATCATTGATAAAGATGTTGAACAAAACCAGCCCCAGGACCAACCCCTGGGGCACTCCACTTGATACTGAATGCCCACTTTCTGGAGAGAATCTCCCAGGCCTCTGTTTGGGGGTGTGGGAAATGTCCGTTATGCTGACAGGAGAAGCATGGCTCATTTGCCGGGGATGGGGGAGTGTGCTCTTCAGCTGGATGACAGAGTAGAAAGCTTCTGTGGCCTGTCTCACACTCAGCCCATCTAGAATATAATGTATATGTTGGAGCACGTATCCCTGGCAACTCTGCCTTTCTGTTCTCTCTGTTGATTTCCCCAATGCTCTGTGCAGTTCTTCTTCTTTTGTACAGGTCTCGCTTTCTCCACTCCATCCTCGCTGTGTGCTCCTGCAAACTGGCTCCCTCCTTGCTTGCCGCATGGCTTTCCCTGCTTACACTATTTTTTCTCTCAGAGAGAGGCAGAACATAGGTTCCAAACCTGCTCAGGTTCTCTGCAATGAGAACGTGTTTAAAGAGTCGGCTATTTGGCAGTTCCAGTCTAACTACTAGTAATCTATTGGCACTAAAATTCCTGTTGTGGAAGATGGGCAAGGACTGGTCCTCAAACAAGAGTTCTGGAATCCCCCACTTTCTCTAGTGTTGATCTGCCAGGAGCTCCCTCCGCACTGGCCTGCTCCCTCTTTTCCCATCATTCCCAATTGCAGTGGAAAAAGGAAGAGAAGTGACTTCTGGGTCTGGTACTCACCTACAGCATGCCTAGCATTCATCCCCTCTCTGTTATTCCTCTCTTTCTGCCTGCTCCGTAGCCTCATGGACTGATAATACTTGGAATTTCTTTGAATGGCAATGTAGTGAGTCTGTGACTCACTGTCCTGGGTCACATGATCAGCACTCTCTGCCTTCTCCTCATCCTCAGAATTCACACCCGGCTGTGAGGCTGTCTGCTGAGAACTGCCCTTCTTGACACCACTGGCTGCTTTTCTGCAATGCCTTTCCACCTCTTCCAGTTCTTCTGTCTCCATGACAACAGATATGATTGTTTAGGAACAGAACGGCTTCAGACCTGTAACCTCCATAGACTTCATCAGATCTCTCTGCTTTAGAATCAGAAACAAAACAAAAAAAACAGAGAAAGTTCCACTTAATTCAGAAATCAGAGTGCGCCATCCATCTACAATGATACAGAATTTGCCACCTGCCTTGATTTTTTTGGTTCATTGTGATTATGGGGGCCATCCCACATCTTCCAAGCCTTATTGATGTGTCTTGAACATTAATTTGGACTAGCACATCATCATCCCATATGAAACAAACATCACAACAATGATGAGTTTGTTATTCAGAACAAATTATTTAAAAATGGGAACTCTACTGGGTAGTGTCATAGAATCATATAAATGTAGAACTGGAACGGACCTCAGTAGGTCATGTAGTCCAGTCCCCTGCACTGAGTCAAGACTAAGTATTAGTTAGACCAGAGGCTCTCAAACTGGGGGACGCACCCCCTTGGAGGGTCATGGAGTATATTCTGGGGTGTGTGTGAGAAGCTTTAGGGGAAACTTACTGTGCACATTCAGAGCTGGCCGGAGAGCAGCAGCTGCTGGCCAGGTGCCCAGCTCTGAAGGCAGTACTGCCGCCAGCAGCAGCGGAGAAGTAAGGGTGGCACGGTATTGCCCAGCCAGCAGCTGCTGCTCTCTGCTCTGCCTTCAGAGCTGGGTGGCCAGAGAGTGGTCGCTGTTGACTGGGTGCCTGGTGGGTAGGGAAGGGAGCATAAATAACTACAAACACAAAGAAGGGGGCAGGATCAAATAAGTTTGAGAACCACTGATCTAGCCCATCCCTGACAGGTGTCTGTCTAACCTGTTCTTAAAAACCTCCAATGACAGGGATTCCACAACCTCCCTAGGGAACTTGTTCTGGTGCTTAACTACCCTGATCGTTAGGAAATGTCTAGCGCGCATTAAAGCAGCCCCGGGCGCCCTAACTCATGATGCGTCCGCACTGGCAAGACACGTAGAGCGCCCGGACTCCGCTCCTGGTAATCTACCTCCATGAGAAGCATAACACTTGACACACCCTGGCTGGAGTGCTGCAGCACCAGTGTGGATGCCCTAGTCTATTAATGCCCTCTGATCGGCCTCCAGAGGTGTCCCACAATGCCTGTTCTAGTCACTCTGGTCATCACTTTGAACTCTACTGCCCTTCCCTGAGGTGACCAACCATCAGACCCGCCTTTTAAATTCTCTGGGAATTTTGAAAATCCCCTTCCTGTTTGCTCAGCCAGGCGTGGAGAGCTCTCAGCGAATCTTTCCAGGTGACCATGCCTCCACGTGCCAGGCGATCCCCACTATGGAGCAATGGCGAGGTGCTAGACCTCATCAGTGTTTGGGAGGAGGAAGCTGTCCAGTCCCAGCTGTGCTCCAGCCATAGGAATTACAGTACCTTCGGGCAGATATCAAGGGACATGATGGAAAGGGGCCATGACTGGGATGCACTACAGTGCCGGAGTAAAGTGAAGGAGCTGCAGAATGCCTACCGCAAAGCCCGTGAGGCAAACCGCCACTCCGGCGCTTCCCCCATGAGCTGCCGATTCCACAAAGAGCTGGATGCAATACTTGGGGGCAACCCCACCTCCACTCCGAGTACCACCATGGACACTTCAGAGCCCAGTTCAACAAGGCAGAAGGAGGAGGAAAGCAGTAGAGAGGGTGCTGAGGAGGAGGGGGACAGCCGGGTATCCCTAGATGCATGCAGCCAGAAGCTGATTTCAAGCCAGGAGGAAGGTAGCCAGTTGCAGCGGATGGTGCTTGGGGAAGAACACCAGAGGAGGGGCCCAGTAAGCAGCTTTTATTTTGGGAAGGAAGTTGTTCAGTGTGGGCTCTTGGGGCAAGCAGGGTTAGGGCTGCATGCATGCCTAGATGCGGACTATCTCACATCACGGTAATCGGCCTCAGTGATCTCTTCAAAGGTCTCATGCAGAAGCTAGGCAATCCGCTTGTACAGGTTCCTTGGCAGAGCTACTGTGCTCCTTGTCCCAGTAAGGCTAACATGTCTGCGCCACTGTGCCATGAGGGGCGGGGGGACCATTGCTGCACACAGGCAAGCTGCATGTGGGCCAGGGCAGAAGCCACATTGCAGTAGAAGACCCTCCCTTGCTTCCCAGGTCACCCTCAGCAGCGAGATATCTTCCAGGACAAACTCCTGTGGAAAATGTGGGGACAGTGTTCAGTATAGGGGCCCCCTGCTACTGTTGGCTCTCCGCCAAGGCACAGAACCCCAGAGGACAATACGGCTGTGAAACAATCAGTTATGTTTGACCCTATGCTTACTCACCATTTTGGGGCTCCTGTGGGTTATGTGTGCTCGTTTTGGAATGGGCAATTTCTTCTACTGTGTACACTGTGCTTGTCTTTAAGTACGGGGGAATCATTGCTCTGTCTGGTGTAAACAATGCTGCCTCTGGTAAGTGTTGCATTTTGGCTTTATAGATGCAACCTTGAGATCCCAGCCATCCTTGTTATTAATGGCTGAAAGACTCCAAAGAATCAGTAAGCATCCACAAAGAAGCAAAGAGGACATGCTGCATGAGGTCATGCACCAGACCCTTAATGAAAATCAAAAAGTGCAGGAGTGGCTGGAGAGTGAAAGGAGGGTCTGCCAGCAGAATGTGGATGGCTGGCACCAAAGCACAGAGCAGCTGCTAAGCATCATGGAGTGCCAAGCAGACTCGATACAGGCGCTCGTAGCAATGCAGGCGCAGCACCTCCATGCCCACCCCTGCTTGCAGCCCGTGTCCCAAAACTCTTTTCCTTGTGCCCCCATGTCACCGCCAACCCACTTTCCCCAACATCTGGGTTCTTATTGCCACCAGTTGCCTCCAACACTTGTAGCTTCACCACCCAGCCCTGCAAACTACGACCCTTACTCACTGCACTCAACCCCCATCACCATGCATTTTAGCCAGTCTGAAGTGCAGCACTCATTGCATGGCACTCCAGACAGGAAGGCTGAGTATGATAACAGGACATACTCAAATCTGTGATTGTCCCATTCCCCACCCCACCCCACCCACTTCCCTCATCCCACACTGCACAGATGTCTCATGCCCTTTCTGTTTCCCAAGCAGTTCTGTTTCTTTTCAATAAATGAATTTTTTGGCTTTGAAAACATTCTTTATTATTGCATTAAGTAAAAGATACCATAGCCCAAGAAAGCAACAGGCACTGCAAGTCAGTGCATCATATGTAGCAAACAGAGATTCCTACTAACATTGGAACCACTGCACTTCACTCCCGTGCAGGGCACCAAACATTAGTGGTGGCTTTCAGCCTCAAATTGGTCCCTCAAGGCATCCCTAATCCTTGCAGCCCCATGCGGGGCCCCTCTAATAGCTCTGCTCTCTGGCTGTTCAAATTCAGCCTCCAGCTGTTGAACCTCCAAGGTCCATGCCTAAGTGGATCTTTCACCCTTTCCTTCACAAATGTTATGGAGGGTACAGCACGCGGATATAACCGTGGGGATGTTGTCATCAGCCAGGTCCAGCTTCCCATACAGAGAGCGCCAGCAGCCCTTTAAACGGTCAAAAGCACACTCCACAGTCATTCTGCACCGACTCAGCCTGTTGAACTGGTCTTTGCTGCTGTCAAGGCTCCCTGTGTAGGGTTTCATGATCCACAGCATTAAGGGTAAGCGGTGTCTCTAAGGATCACAATGAGCATTTCGACTTCCCCTACCATGATCTTCTGGTCTGGGAAAAAAGTCCCAGCTTGCAGCTTCCTGAACAGGTCAGTGTTCCGAAAGATGCATGCATCATGCACCTTTCCGGGCCAGCCTGCGTTAATGTCAATGAAATGCCCACAGTGATCCACAAGCGCCGGAAGAACCATAGAGAAATACCCCTTCCGATTAACGTATTCGGAGGCTAGGTGGGCTGGTGTCAGAATTGGAATATGCGTGCCATCTATCACCCCTCCGCAGTTAGGGAAACCCATTTGTGCAAAGCCAGCCACAATGTCATGCACGTTACCCAGAGTCACGATTCTTCTGAGCAGGATGCGATTAATGGCCCTGCAAACTTGCATCAACACGATTCCAACGGTCGACTTTCCCACTCCAAACTAGTTAGCAATCGATCGGTAGCTGTCTGGAGTTGCCACTTTCCAGATTGCAATAGCCACCTGCTTCTCACTGGCAGGGCAGCTCTCAATCTTGTGTCCTTGCGCCGCAGGGTTGGGGCGAGCTCCTCACACAGTCCCAGGAAAGTGGCTTTTCTCATCTGAAAGTTCTGCTGCCACTGCTTGTCATCCCAGATTTGCATGACGATGTGATCCCACCACTCACTGCTTGTTTCCCGAGCCCAAAAGCGGCGCTCCACAATGGTGAGCATGTCCGTGAATGCCACAAGCAAACTCATGTCATATGCGTTATGTGAGTCGACATCATCGTCGGACTCCTCACTATCAGTTTGTAGCTTAAGGAGTAACTCAATTGCAATTCATGACGTGCTGGCAAGACCCATCAGCATAGTCCTCAGCAGTTCAGAATCCATTCCCGCAGACCAAAAGAGAAGACAGAGTGTGCAGGACAAAAAACATTGAAAGATGTCACCAAATGTGGTGGGAAGCATAGGGATTGCTGGGATGCGAACTGATGCATCACGGGACATTGGGGCAGGACCCAGAATGCCCTGCACTCCCCACCCCTTCCCACAAGCCACAGCGCCAGAATGGGAAGAGGTGCTCTGTGGGATAGCTGCCCATAATGCACCGCTCCCAATGCCGTTGCAAGTACCACAAATGTGGCCACGCCAGTGCGCTTGCAGCTGACAGTGTGAACACACTGCAGCGCTTTCCCTGCTGCGGTCTCTGAGGGCTGGTTTAACTCACAGCACTCCACATCTGCAGGTGTAGCCATGCCCTAAGTCTCCCTTGCTGTAATTTAAGCCCATTACTTCTTGTCCTGTCCTTGGTGGTTAAGGAGAAAAATTTATCACCCTCCTCTTTATAATAACTGTTTACCTCTCTATAGGGTTCCTTTAATGTAAGAAATTGACCCCTTTCTTGTGTCCTGTGAGACATGTTATTTCCCAATCACTTACTCACAACACATACCTTCCTGTGATGCAGACACGCGCAGAGTCCCTAACTACTTGTGTTGAGGAGAAATTACTAGCCAGGCTTATTTGACAACTGGGATTGCAAATGCAATATGATTTTATTTCCCAAAGGCTTCCTTATATGCTCCTTTAGTGAAACATGAGCATTCTGCCACAGAGGACCCTGGCAACCCTTGTGCTATGGTATTTGTATATGGACATGACAGTATTCTGAAGCACCTCAAGCAGACCAGCCTCTCCAGCAGCCAAACACCTGGTACTATCTAGGGATTGCCCAGGATGACTGTCAAGTCATGGAGCATCACATGGATAAGTCATGGAGCATCACAGGTAGTTCTTACCCCTCATCACTCTGATAATTTGCTGGGCCACAGAAATGGGGCGCAACCCCTACTCTTGCAAAAGGTGCCTTGGGCTCTGTAACTCTTAGGAGGCTGGCTGATCCTGAACAGCTTTTAAGCCTTCTGCTCTAGATGATTCCTATGGGTTTCAGGAGTGCTTTGCTGGAGAGGAGGAAGGGCTATGGATTATTTGGGAGTGTGACGCTGTATGATTGAACTATGACCATGTATATCAATGTTGCTACCACTGTTATACAATTGCAACAAATCTTATACAAAGTATCAGAGTAACAGCCGTGTTAGTCTGTATTCGCAAAAAGAAAAGGAGTACTTGTGGCACCTTAGAGACTAACCAATTTATTTGAGCATGAGCTTTCATGAGCTAGTGAGCTGTGAGAGGGGGAGAGGGTATACCACATGGGAGAGGGTATTCAAGACCCTGGAAACATCTCCATTTTGTCTTCATATCCTGCTTCATTTCTCTGGACTAGATTCTAACAAGGAAGCTATCAACAAGGACTGATGACCCCCAAGCTGTTTGGGTAATTTCCAGAGAGACATTTGCAAACCAGCAGTTTATTCCATCACTGCTACATACCTTGCTGTGATTGTATGTATATAATCAATTAACCATTTAAACTCTTTTCTGCTTCTTTCCTCTTAAAAATAAACCTTTAGATTTTAGCTACTAAAGGATTGACAATAGGCTGATTATTGGGTAAGATCTGAGTTATATAGTGACCTGGCTATGTGGCTGATCTTTTGAGATCAGAAGAACCCTTTGTTTGATTAAATTCATTTTCAGCACCACTCATCATCAAGTCTAGAGTCTGCGTGGTGAGCCAAGGGCTGGAATGCCTAAGGAGACTGCATTTTTTACTTCTGGTTAACCAGTGTGATGAGACAGAAGTTTACTTTTGTTGCTGGCTCAGTATATCTAATGGCAGAATAACCATCAGTTTGGGGTGAGTCTGTCCTATTTCTCAGCAGTTTGTCCTGAATCTGGCATCCTCAGCTGTGACCCACTGAGGCACGGTGACAGGAGGAGAGGCCGGGTCAGCTCTTCCATTTTCCCCAGCAAAAATTGGGTCAAGATTGAGTGGACTGTTTAACTGTTCAGTGTTGTGTCCCTGTCTCTCTAAATCCTCCTTACTGCTGACAGGGGCTCTCTAAGCACATGCAATTTTCTGTGGCCCAGTGGAGCTAATAAGGATATTAGGAAGAGCTGTTCCCTTTATGAGCTGCTGCCAAGGGAAAGAGACAGGTGGCATAACTGTGGGCTTACTCAGAAATAGGCACAACAACTTGTGACCCCAAAAGGTCAGGTTAAGTTCTGTACCACTGAACTATAAATACTTAACAGCTGGCTTCTGGGACAGTTCTCGCAGGGGTTTGTTAGTGTGTGCAGGTGAGAAGGTTCACTTTTGCTCTCTTACTGTGAGCCATAAGGTTTGGATCAGGAGCAGAAAAAGTGTTCAGCCCATTACAGATATACGGGCCAGTGACAAAGTTTGATTCTGATCCAAACTTCCCTGAAGTTCAGGGGCATTTGGAGCTGGGATGTGGTTTGGACTGTTCTCGGGTGTTAACATTTAAATAGAAAATGTATTGAGGATAAATATGTTGATTATTATGTTAATTTGGGGGTATTTAAATGACTCTGAGGTAAAGAGACTCACTGAGTATGACTTTCCATGGCTCAGTAGAACGAAATAGGAGGAAGAGCTGCTGTCAAGGGGGAGAGCACAAAGAAGGGAGATGCTATAACTGCCCCCTTTTCCCATGTTTCCTCCCCAAACCAGTACAGAGGGCTTGATCTTGCATTATTAAAGTTACTGGAAGTTTTTTTTCATTGACTTGAATGGGAGACGGATCAAGCTTAGCCTGCTCTCACAACCGTGCTCTCCAAACTGCCACCCACTCCTCATTCGCATCTCCCCCTGAAGGGTTAATGTCTAGCTATTCCACCTGGAAGCAGGCGGGGCACACCCTGACTGTTTCCTAGGAGCAATGCACACATTGCTCTATCCAAGGACAAGGGCTAGATATGAACCCTGAGAACTTGATTGTTTGGACAGCAACTGTGGGAGGTTTCTTTAGCCTGGGCTCAAGGCCTGAGAACCAGGATTGTAGTAGATAGAGGATGGTAACTAAGCATATGAATCAACGTCATACATTCCTTTGTGTAGCAGTGTGTAATGCTTAGGGGGAGAAATATAATAAAAGGAGAAGGTGGAAGGCAGGGGGGGCAGAACAGCCCATCTCCGCTGACCAGCCTGTTTGCTTGCATAAAGCTGTGTTCTGTCTCATCACTGAACCGCAACATCCCCCCATCGACTTGCTTTTGCCACGATGTCCCACAAGTAAGTGAGTAACAATATCATTTAAACCAAAATCCCTCTGTGCTTTGCCCTTTGTCTCTCCTGCCTAGATTGTGAGCACCTTGGGGCAGAGAATCTCTCATGTCCTATACCGGTGCTGAAATCATTGTCAGTGTGTAACAAATGATAACTGGATTGTTTCTTCATAAACAATGGGTTGAGGTCTTCAGAGGAGTCATTAGCCACAGTGGGATAATTTCCACTGCATCCAAGTCTCCAGAGGAAACACTTACAGAACTGAGGCCTTCGTGTGTGTGATTTCTCATTCCTTTCAGTTACCTGCCGAATGACTGTGAAAGCACACAAATGTCCTTCTTGAGCTTAAAGAAAGAAGCCTTGTACAGAATGAGATGTTGCATGACAAGGTGAATCTTACTGACATAGATTGTTCAAAGATGCAGCTACGTTCTTATTAAACGTGTGTGATGTTGGAAAAAAGAAACAAAATGATTAATGTTATTTCTGCAAGAGGCACTCTTTCCCCCCTCCCCCTCCATGGAAGTTAATGGTGTCCAGACTGAACAGATGAGTCACTGATAGGCTAACAGCCGCCCTTACCCACCAATGGTGTCTGAACAGAAATAAGCACAGTGGAGGAGAGTAGGATTTTCATGATTGGGGAAAATTTAACCATCTGGATAGCTGTAACCATTAGAACATAAGTATGGCCATACTGGGTCAGACCAATGGTCCATCTAGCACAATATCCTATCTTCTGACAGTGGTTGGTGCCCACTGATCCATCTACTATCATCCATTCCCAGCTTCTGGCAGCCAGAGGTTTAGGGCCCCCCAAAACATGGGGTTTTGTCTCTGACTGTCTTGGCTAATAGTCACTGATGGACTTGTCCTCCATGAACTTATCTAATTATTTTTAACCTATTTATACTTTTGGCCTTCACAACATCCCCTGGCAACGAGTTCCACCGATTGACTGTGCGTTGTATGAAGAAGTACTTCCTTATGCTTGTTTTAAACCTGCTGCCTATTTTTTCCATTTTTTGATCCCTGGTTTTTGTGTTTTATGTGAAAGGGTAAATCACCGTTCCTTATGCATTTTCTCCATGTCATTCATGGTTTTATTGACCTCAATTGTATCCCCCCTTAGTTGTCTCTCTTCCAGGCTGAACAGTCCCAGTCTCTTTAATCTCTCCTCATATGGAAGCTGGTCCAGACCTGTCATCATTTCTGTGGCCTTTCTCCGTACCTTTTCCAATTCAGTATATCTTTTTTGAGATGGGGTGACAGGATTGTATGCTATGTTGAGGTATGCGTGTATCATGGATTTATATAGTTGCGTTATGATGTTTTCTGTCTTATTTATCCTTTTCTTAATGGATCCTAACATTCTGTTACCTTTTTTGACTGCTGCTGCATACTGAGCAGATGTTTTTGGAGAACTATCCACAATGAATCTAAGATCTCTTTCTTGAGTGGTAACAGCTAATTTAAACCTCATCACTTTGTATGTATAGTTGGTATTATGTTTTCCAATATGCATTACTTTGCATTTATCAATATTCCATTTAATCTGCCATTTTGTTGCCCAGTCACCCAGTTTTGTGAGATCCCTTTGTAAATCTTCACAGTCAGTTTTGGACTTAAGTATCTTGAGTAATTTTGTATCATCTGCAAACTTTGTGACCTCACTGCTTACCCGCTTTTCCAGATCGTTTATGAATATGTTGAACAGCAGTGATCCCAGTACAGATCCTTGGGGGACACCCTATTTACCTCTCTGCACTGTGAAAACTGACCATTTATTCCTACCCTTTTTTTTCTATCTTTTAACCAGTTACTGGTCCATGAAAGGACCTTCCCTCTTATCTCATAAGTGCCTACTTTGCTTAAGAGCCTTTGGTGAAGGACCTTGTAAAAGACTTTTTGAAAGTCCAAGTACATTATATCCCCTGGATTCCCCCTTGTCCACATGTTTGTTAATACCCTCAGAAAATTCTAGTAGAGTTTTGTAACAGTCTCCTGAGATGAGTTCAAGAAGGGCCATTAAATATGGAGGTGATACTTTCAATTCCCATGTAGATATTCTAACCCAAAGAGCATTAACAGATGTTATTTGCTGGAGTATAAACAGTGTGTACTCAATTTGCAACAATATTTTCCTCATTTGATAAAGAGGAATAGCTTAAATAATATGTTTAAACATGGTATTGGCTTGCCATCCAACAACCTTATTGCTAGTAGAGCAGTCAAGCTAATGCTGTGAACCAAGGCAAACTCTGAATGTCTCCAGCGAATTCAAGAATTTGTCTTAGACTCTGGTGATTCATCCCTGAAAAGCAATATATTAAGGGTCTGTTCTTAAGATCCATTACCCACCCAACTATGGACCATACTGAAATTGGGTGCCAGTCCAAATCACTACCTAGGTGCATTGTCACTGAAATACTTGGCAGGTTTCAGAGGGGTAGCTGTGTTAGTCTGTATCAGCAAAAACAACGAAGAAACAGAAACACTTAACCCAGGAACCAATCCCAGCAACAAACCTCATTGCGAACTCTGTCCACATATCTATTCAAGGGACACCATCATAGGACCTAACCACATCAGCCACACCATTAGGGACTAGTTCACCTGCATATCTACCAATGTGCTATATGCCATCATGTGCCAGTGATGCCCCTCTGCCATGTACATTGGCCAAACTGGACAGTCTCTACGCAAAAGAATAGATGGACACAAATCAGACATCGAGAATTGTAACATTCAAAAACCAGTAGGAGAGCACTTCAATCTCCTTGGACACTCAATAACAGATTTAAAAGTGGCCATTCTTCAACAAAAAAACTTCAAAAACAGACTTCAATGAGAAACTGCAAAGCTGGAATTAATTTGCAAACTTGACACCATCAAATTAGGCCTGAATAAAGACTGAGAGTGGATGGGTCACTACAAAAAGTAATTTTCCCTCTGTTGATACTCACATCTTCTTGTCAACTGTTGGGAATGGGCCACATCCACCCTGATTGAATTGGCCTTGTTAGGGTGACCAGATACCAACTGTGAAAAAACGGGATGGGGTGGGAGGTAATAGGCGCCTATATAAGAAAAAGTCCCCAAAAATGGGACTGTCCCTATAAAAACAGGACATCTGGTCACCCTAGGCCTCATTAGCACTGACCACTTGGTAAGGCAACTCCCATCTTTTCATGTGCTGTATATTTATACCTGCCTACTGTATTTTTCACTCCATGCATCTGATGAAGTGGGTTCTAGCCCATGAAAGCTTATGCCCAAATAAATGTGTTATTCTCTAAGGTGCCACAAGGACTCCTTGTTGTTTTTGCTGAAATACTTGAGTTTATCTTATAGACAGATATGCTGGTTTACAGGCCCAAATGGCAAGCTCTGGGAGAATAGGAGGATATTTAAAAAAAAAAAAAAAAAAAAGGCAGAGCAAATAAAGATGATGATGCCAAAAGCTGCTTGTAAAGCAGTACTAAAGATTTTCCTTGTGACTCGAGAGAAAATTTAGAGCGTGAAGAATTTGCTTGAGCAGAAGCTTAATTCTGTGATGGAGATGCTGTTGTACGAGAGTTGGCTGAACTTGGTGTGTTAGACAGAGCTCCAGAAACTTGTCGTAACCTTAAAAATTGCTAAGATTCCTGGAAGAAAAGTCAGTCGTATGGATGTGTGTGGGAAGGAGGAAGCTGCGGTTGCTTCTAAAGGAATGGAACTGTTTATATTTGAAAGCCAGGACCCTCTGTGGTGGTGAATGTGATTAACAGCTAGTACTCAGTGCACAATGGGAGCAGACTGTGGGGCTGCATGATCAGACTCGTTATGGGAATTGGATTTGTTCCAAGCATAGTACTTTTTTATCTGCTACATCAAGCCAAAGATGTTGAAGCTATATACAAGAAATAAGCATAATACCAGCATCAGGACATGAAACGTGAAACTGCAGCTGGCCTGAGCAGTTTTTGTGTATATTTTCAATCGAAATAGTTTGCGTGGACTTTTTGATCCTCAAACCTGAGGCAGCAGGAGTATTTCAGTGATGGTGGATCACTTCACCCCGTTTGCTCAGGCATTTGTGTTATCCCATGAACAATCAGTCATCTTAGGTAGTGGCAGCTACATTATAAGGGGATTTTACTTTTATATTCTACCGCTGGTGATAACAATGGTGGGGAGCAGGTGGGAGTGCTAGTGTAAACCAAGTGCTGGTAGCTGCCAGCCTTTTCACTGCTGTAGTGTGTGTCTAGACCTGTTGTGAATGAATTCACCAGTTGGCCACAATCTCCTGGGGAAATTCTAACTCCCTCCTTCCTTTGATACTCTTGCAAATCACACAGCATGTTTCAGTGTCTGTAGATGGTGAGGATCTTGCCTCTGTCTCTCACCCAAAAGATGTCACCTCTAAGACTACGGTCCCTCTGGCCTAACACCATGCTGGACCATTAGTTTAGTACTGACATTTGGGAAAGAGTGCCCCCCTCCCCCCGCCGTAACCACCAACACCACTTTCTGCAGGGACTCTGTTTTGTTAGATTTCAGAGTAATAGCCGTGTTAGTCTGTATTCACAAAAAGAAAAGGAGTACTTGTGGCACCTTAGAGACTAACCAATTTATTTGAGCATAAGCTTTCGTGAGCTTATTGGAATAAATTACCTAGGGCCATAGTTAATTCTCTGTCACTTGAAGCCTTTAAATCAAGACTGAACGTCTTTCTAAAAGAAATGGTGTGCTCAATTAGAAGTGGTGGGTTTAATGCACAAATTACTGGGTGAGGCTCTGTGGCCTTTGTTATGCCATGGGTCAGACTAGATGATCATTATGGTCCCTTCTGGCCTTAAAAATCTATTAATTTGCTTTTAAAAAGTATTAGCCTCTTAAAAGTGGCCTCATCTGGAAGGTTTTACCCATCTGAAAGCAATGAGTTCTCATGTTCTATCTGAAAATGTAAAACACCAACATAAAAACCATGCCTTGTGCATTTCTGTCATTCTAAAAATAAACAAAATAAACCAGATGAGGCCATTGTTCGGACAATATTTTGACCTAACAACCTTTCAGAGAGTGTGTGGCTTTTTTTTTTATAGCATGATCTGAATACACAAACAAATGCATGTTTGCTAGACCCTCTCAGCTTCTTTGTTAATGGTTTCAATTATTTTGTAACTCTGGTACTTGCACCTGAAAACAAGCCTCACCCCTTCTTTACAGCCTTCATTTAGTAAACATTGATTTCCTCCCTCGTGTTTCACAGAATTGAAGCTAATACAGCTCATGCTGTAAACTGTCTGCTTAATATGCACCCTAAGACTGCTTGGCAAATATGGGTCAAAATCCAGCTGCAGCCCTCACTCATTCAGCTGTAGCTGTTACTCAGATGGGCCCCGATCCTTTAAAGAGCTCCACAGGCAGGTGGGCCCCTACTGAAGTCAGTGGGGCTCTGCCCAGGTGCAGGAATCTAAGTAAAAAGATAGTTACTGCTTGTGATTTTATAGAAAGATATTGGTGGTTTTGTGGACTACACAACAGTGTGGTACAGAACAGTTTTATTGGAGCGACTTTTGGGTTGGTGCCTTATTTACAGGAGGCAAAGCCTTTAGTGCGTTGTGCAGCTCACTGCAAACTAGTGCTAACAAAGCCTTTTTATCTTGCCCCACTATTCTGTGTGGGCCACACAGTGGAACAGAGAACCTGTTTTAGAAACACTTTAGAGATTTAAAAAATGTTTGGGGATTGGCACCATTTTATGCATTCTGCAAAGCCATATGCTGTAGTCACCATGAGACCAACTATATGCAGCTTGGAGGGGGAGAGAGTAAAACTCATTCGTTGAAAGCCCTTCAAAAAATGACCTAAAATGGATTCTCTAGATATAAAAATGTCCTAACTTTAAAGTCTGGTCTCTCAGGATCTTTCAGGGCTAGAAGCAAGTGGTGTGTGTGTGTGTATTTGTATACACTCATACAACTATACACACACACCCCCCTAAGGTATAGATCACATAAAAAGTGTCTCCCTAATTTTATCTATAGATGCAGCCTCTGCCAGCATGGGGACTTCAGGGCACAGAGAGCAGCACAGAGGCAGCTGCCTGCCTTGGCAGTGACAGCAGGACCAGGGCTTTGACTGGCTTGCTCAGATGACCCAAGTGGCCTGGCCCCCGTGAGTCGAGTCAGAGAGACTGACAGCATGAGCAGGGAAAGAGGCTGGTTGTTGCTCCCCACAGCATCTGGAGGACCAGCTGTTCCGACTCTCACAGTTGGAAATCCTGGAGCCCCCCATTCATCATTGCACAGCAGAGAGTCAAGCCCAAAAAGCTGTGGCACACATGGGGGCTGAAAACAAGCAGTGACCATAACTCCATAACCACCCCTCCCCCACCCCACCATACCCGGAGCCAGCCAGGGCTGGACACCATCCATCCACAAGTAGGGCAATCAGCTGCGCAGAGAAGGATACCAACCCTATTTGTTGAACTCCAGCCCCACTGGCCTGATTAGGCCTGTGGGGGATGCTGGGGTGGCATGCGGGTTTTCTTATGACATTGATTTAGTTGTGGGCAGTTACGGGATGGGGCCTCATTTAGCGATCATCCCTGAGAGCTTTGCCTGTTCCCTGCCCCTCTGTTTAATGTACCCCTCTCCTGCTGCACCCAAAATCCCTCCCAGCACCTGCACCCCTCTCCCACTCCTGTACCCCAACCCCCTGCCCCAGCCCAGAGCCCGCACCCTGCACCCAAACTCCCTCCCAGAGCCTATACCCCGCACCCCCTCCTGTGCCCCAACCCAGAGCCCACACCCTAGACTCAAACTCCATCCCAGAGCCTGACTCCTCCCACACACCCCCTGAATCCCAACCCTCTGCCCCAGCCCAGAGCCACACCCAAACTCCCTCCCAGAGCCTGACCCCTCACCCCCCCACACCCAAACTCCCTCCCAGAGCCTTAGGCAGGTGTCGGGAGGCGGGACTTGTACCCGTTCTGGACACCACCAAAAATTATACAACCTGCCACCCCTGCTCACCACCCCTAAGTGCCCTAGCAAAGGGGGATCCATAGATAATTATAGGGGTAGTTGTAGCAACTCCTATATTGACATATATGCAGAATGTGTGTATGAATAACATTAATAAATATGTATATTTCAGGGTGGCCAAACTTACAGGCCCTCAGAGCTGCATACGACAATCTTCAGAAGTTCGAGAGGCAGGGCACACCTGCCGGGGCTCAGGGCTTCAGCCCCATGGGAAGTGCTTGATGGGACTCTGGACTTCAGCCAGAAGCCCCGAGACCCCCCCTCCTCACTGGGCAGAAGCCCCTACCGCACCACCCCAGTGCAAGGCAGAGGTCCTGAGCTCCCCCTACCCCAGTCTGGTAGGTGGAGAATGGGGAGGACGGGGGGAGTGGGGCTCCATGAGCTGCACTTTAATGGTAAAAGAGTTGCATGTGGCTCGGGCCCCACAGTTTGGCCACCCATGATATATTTCTTGCCAGTAGAATGACTCATCTTTTATTTCTGTTTATACTTTGTTCGTTGATTCTTTATATGGCAAAAACAAAGACTAAAATCGCATATCAAGCTCATAATACAGCTTACAAATGTAGTCAGTGCTTCAAAGACACATTTGTTAACTTCCTAGGTCTCCAATCCTGTCCAACAGATATCTATGCTTCATCCCCTGGGTCTCACTGCGTGGAAGTAGCTGAGAGCTCTCTCTTAGACATGAAAGCATTCCCCCTGTGGGGCCATGCCATATACACTGCGACTATGTAGGGAGAGTCAACCTAATTCTTAAAGTATATTGAGAAGCATGAGTGGAAATTTACAGGCCTTTCTGGTTTTCATTATAAGACTTTAAAATTAATTAAACAAAAGCCTAACTTTATTTTATTAATTTCCTTAAATTATTGCATATGTCATAGCAAAAGTACATTCCTGGGTTCGGTGTTTCTGTGAAACTCTGTGCAAACCCTGTCCTGCTCCCTCCTGCCCTGTTGCCTTACCTCTGCATATTGACAACTTCCTAGCCACTTTCTGCCTCTCAGTCACCCCCTTCTCTTTCTCCTCCTGCTTTTTGCCTCCAGTGCTGCCCACCTCCACTTAGAAGTCACTAGAGAAAGCAGGATTCAAGGTCCCCTGCTCTTCCTTGGGCAAAGGGATGGTGGTGTTAACTTACCTGTGAGAAGTCGATTGGCAATCGGTTTCAATTGCTGTTGGTAGTGAATGCGCATGGGCAGGAGCAGTGTTATAAAGTGTAATAAATAGGGTGTTGTGCTATAGCTGGCCAGCGGGATATGTGCGTGCAGGGCCCCTGAGTGTGAATTCATTGGTAACACAGGTATCAGAGCACAACTACTACCATATGCTGGTGATATACAAAAAGGGGTAGACAATACTTCACTGCTTCTGGGAAGAGCAACACCCAAGGCCTCAACTCTTGTAAGGTTCTCCCCCATAACAGTCCACATGGCATTGTTAACCATAGAGAGCAGAAACAGCAAGTCAGCGTTACACATTCCAAAGCAATGCTGTAAGGCTTCTGCATACAACGTGCCCCCTGGGCCCAGGGTGACTCATGTGGGCAGAGGTAAATTGGCCGGGTTGCTTGCATGGGTGTTGCCTATCCCTACTCTTTATGTGCATAAATGTAAGGATTTCATTGTCCAGAGCTGTCAGTCTGGTACCTTTCATGAGCACTAAAGACACATGCACAGAAAACAGGTCAGCAAGAGAATTGTATCAGTTTATACCAGGACTGAATGTAGCCCAATGCTTTTACGAGATTAGCCCACCATAGCAGTAATCGCAGTCCAGATCTCCCTGTCATTCAAAACCCAGTTTAAGTAGAATCCAGCCCAATAAGATTCTTAGCGTCTTTCCTAGCACCTTTTCTGCCAGTGTGTTCGCCTGCATACTCCACTCAGTGACCGCAGAGTTCTCCAGCTTTGTCTACACTTAAAACTTAGGTTGACATAGCTACAGCGCTCAGGGATGTGAAAAATCTATGCCCCTGAGTGCCATAGTTTTGCCTCCACAAATCCCAGATTAGGTGCAGCTAGGTCACCAGAAGAATGCTTCCATTGGCCTAACTGTCATCGTTCCTGGAAGTGGACAGAAGAACTCCTGTTCTGTCACTGCAGGATGCATGCTATGGGATTATGCCATAGCTATGCCACCGTAGTTCACATAGTGTAGACGTGGCCTCAGTTATTCAGTGCTCGGTCAACTATAGCTCTCTTCTTTCACTGCTACAGTCTGGATAGTTTCCAGTACAACTTCCAGTGAGTTCTTATTCCTCTGTAGTTGAAATAACCTTCAGTGCTTGTTTTTTCCATAATGAGTGTCTCTCATGTAACCAGGGCAAATCTAGAAATAGAAATGGGCACAGCTATAGTTTTCTTCCTGGGCAATGCAAGTGCTGTCTGTCCCAAGGGCAATAGGCCTGACTGTCTACTAAGTAGCCTGGTTAAAAACCTCCAAACCAGATACACCTCCTACTGCAGTGTTTTCATGGACCCTGACAAGCCAGCCTGCCATTAACTCTCACATCTCATGTCTTTGTTCCTGATTAAAACCCAGGTCACGTCATCATGGCCCTAAACTGTCGCTTCTAAATCAGTCACCTTTGATTCTTGAAGGCTGAAACATTTATGGGCAAAGTCTAAGCTGTGTACTGTGGCTTTCCCCCCTGAACTGTAGGCTTGCTTCTGGCAGTAAACTATATGAGGTGGGTATGAAAAGGAACCCGTACTGTAGAGCCCTGTGTGGGACTGTTTTTTTTAATCCCACTCTCGTCCCGGGCTGCAATTCCCATGCCCACTCCCACACTGCCTCTTGCATTTTTGTCCCGCTCCCACCTGCAAAAACTTTAGATCCTGCAAATCCCATAAGAGAGACAGATTTCCCCCTCCTCCCACCATGCTACTAAAAACAAAAAACCTGGTCAGTTAATATATAGTTTTAAACCATGTAAAAATACTTTAACTCCTGTTATAATAGACATCAAATCTTTCTACTCCTTGAATAAATTGAAGTATTAAAACCTTTATTTAAAAAAAATCCGAACTTTACATTGCTGAAATTCTATTTATGACAAACTGACGAGAAATTTAGTGTTTTAGTGGGCAAATTACCACCAGTTTTTTTTGCCCAACCCATCCCGCCCACAACAAAGTACATTTTACCACTACCGCTATTATGGCAGTGGGTCCTGTGGGAGCCCAGTCCTGCTGCAGGGCTTTGCCATACTGCTTACTCCTAATGGAGTTTTATAAATCTCTCCTTACTTTTCACTGCAGCTCGTGCTTTCTCCACATCAAAGAAATGTCACGAGAACCAGACTCTTCTTTAGGCAGTCTCCTCCATGCCAAGCCCAAAAGTCATATGAAGGGCTAGATTATGATTAGTCCTTGTGTGATTAGGGAGAAGGGAAGGAGGAGGCAGGGCCAAGTGCAGACTTGTGGAGAGGAGCCTGAAGATCAATCTTGCACTGTCTTCCTCGCTGGCCCAGTGAGTGTGCCAGGCTGCTCTGGGACCGAGAGTGCAGCCTGAGATACAACCAGCCCTCCATGGGCGTGACACGGCACCACCCCCTAAGCAAGGCTGGGGGGTCAGTCACAGACCCTACCTCAAGGGGCTAACTCATAAGGTTGGATGTTACCCTACAATCATCTGGTATCCTGTGCACATGCACTTCCCCTCACTCCCAGACATGGGCTTAAAACCAGAGCTGTATAGTTACAGGCAGGAGAATTTTTCCCTTCCAAGCGTAACAGTCCAAAGTAAATTTGACTTGACCTGTATGCGTCAACATTTAGCCTGTACCTTATCAGAAGGCTACTTCTATTATTGGCTCAGAGCACAACACTTGTCTGTATTAGCCTGACAAATAAAAAGACAGCACAGTCAAATCCTCCTTCACCAGCCTGTCAGCCAGTGTCCTGTCCAAGCGTATTGCAGATTGAAGGCTCACCAGCCTGATGCCTGATCCCTGCTCCATTGCTTAATGAGGCTAGGAGGGGAATCTGCTTGCTCGCACTGACAGTGCAAGCAGACATGGTTGAAATGGAACTGGAGCAAAGCATTAATTTGACAGACTGCCATGAATAGTTGGCTGATGTGTCCTAGGTTCAAACCTTTTTCGCTGACAGCAGCATGACATGAAACTGACTCCACAGCTCTCTCCCTTTGACTTATTTTTTTTTTATCCTTCCAGCCTAATACAGTAGCAGTAATGGCCTCTGCTTGCAGAGGATGGCACAGGGCTCTTCTAACAACTCCCCTAATGCCTTGTTTTAGGAAGCGTGTGGGTGAACTGGGCAATGGTAGGATGACCCTAGAGAGTTTTGTTTCAAGCAATGGACTGGGAGGCAAGAGATGTGGGTTCAGTTCCCAGCTCTGCTACAGACTCCCTGTGGAACCTTGGACAAGTCAGTTAATCTTCCGGGACTTCAGTAATGAACCCTTATTTTTTCCTACCCTTTGTCTGGTCTGTTTAGATTGTTAGCAGGAGACTGTCCCTCAACAGCTATGTGTATGCACAGCACATAACTTGATGGGGGTCCCGATCTGGGCTGCGGCCTCTAGACGCTACTGTAATAGCCTGAAAGAGCAGGGGTTAGATCTCTGTGCACTTCACACAATGCCGGTTGCCAGGTCTTTTTGATGGAATTCTAGCTTTTCACTGTTCCTATTGGTCTTCATGACTTTTACTCTGGGCCAGTTGCAGAATGTTCTTAGGGCTTGTCTATAAGAACACAGTCCCTGCAAGCTGAGGTGTGAATCTATCCTGTGCTAGCCTGCTGCATGCTAACTAGCCATGTGGCCTCTGCTGCTGTGCACTAAAAGTTCTGCGGTGCACTTTGATCCACTCTGCATTGAACCAGGAGTAGATTAAAGCGACCCGGGGAATGTTTAGTGCACAGCAGCAGGGCCCACATGGACGTTCAGTGTGCCACAGGCCAGTGCAGGGTGGATTGACACCCTAGCCTGCTGCACACTAAGTGTTTGTACAGATAAGCTCTTTAAGCATGACCTTGATTCTGGAATTTGCTTCCCTATTGGATAGGCAAAGCCCAAGTTTGTTGATCTTCTGGGTGCACTCCTAGGCCTATTTGTACTCATGCATTTCCTTGGTGGATGGCTTCAGTGGGGGGAGTTTCTTCTATGAGCTGAGTCCAGTTTCATTTTTTACTGGCTTGTCAAGGTTCCTTCCACACTCTGAACTCTAGGGTACAGATGTGGGGACCTGCCTGAAAACCCCCTAAGCTTATTTTTACTAGCTTAGGTTAAAACTTCCCCAAGGTACAAACTATTTTACCTTTTTCCCTTGGACTTTATTGCTGCCACCACCAAGCATCTAACAAATACATAACAGAGAAAGAGCCCGCTTGGAAATGTCTTTCCCCCCAAAATCCTCCCCAAACCCTACACCCCCTTTCCTGGGGAAGGCTTGATAAAAATCCTCACCAATTTGCATAGGTGAACACAGACCCAAACCCTTGGATCTTAAGAACAATGAAAAAGCAATCAGGTTCTTAAATGAAAAATTTTAATAGAAGAAAAAGTAAAAGAATCACCCCTGTAAAATCAGGATGGTAAATGCCTTACAGGGTAATCAGATACAAAACATAGAGAATCCCTCTAGGCAAAACCTTAAGTTACAAAAAGACACAAAAACAGAAACATACATTCCATTCAGCACAGCTTATTTTATCAGCCATTTAAACAAAACAGAATCTAACGCATATCTAGCTAGATTACTTACTAAGTTCTAAGACTACATTCCTTTTCTGTTCCCAGCAAGAACAACACACAGACAGAGAGAACCTTTGTTTCTCCCCCCTCCAGCTTTTAAAGTATATTGTCTCCTCATTGATCATTTTGGTCAGGTGCCTGCGAGGTTATCCTAGCTTCTTAACCCTTTACAGGTGAAAGGGTTTTTCCTCTGGCCAGGAGGGATTTTAAAGGTGTTTACCCTTCCCTTTATATTTATGACACGCCCCCCAGATCACAGATCGGGTGAAATGCTGGCTGTGATTTCTTCCTGGAGCTCTAGGAGAAAAGACACATGCACCTCTAAATATACTACCAAGTATATAAAGACTAACAATATTTTCCACATCTCAAGGACGATTTTAATCAGTTGATTCTGGGAAACTTTCACGGGAGAGTGCATCAGCCACTTTGTTAGAAGCTTCTGAGATATGTTGGATGTCTAAATCAAAATCTTGGAGAGCTAAACTCCACCAAATAAATTTTTTGTTATTTCCCATGGCAGTATGAAGCCACTGTAGTGCAGCATAGTCGGTTTGCAGGTGGAAACGTCGTCCCCTAACATATGGGCATAGCTTTTCCAGAGTGTAGACAATGGCGTAACATTCTTTTTCACTGACTGACCAGTTGCTTTCCCTCTCAGACAGCTTCTTGCTGAGAAACACTACAGGGTGGAATTCTTGATCCGGTCCTTCCTGCATTAAAACTGCTCCCACACCATGCTCGGACACATCTGTGGTTACTGGGAATGGTTTGTTAAAGTTCGGGGGCCCTTAGCACAGGGTCAGACATAAGTGTTGCTTTAAGCTGGTTAAAGGCCTTCTGAACCTTTTTGGTCCACTGAACGGCATTTGGCTGTTTCTTTTTGGTTAGGTCTGTCAGTGGGGCGGCGATTTGGCTGTATTGCGGTACAAATCGCCTGTAATATCCGGCCAAGCCTAAGAAGGATTGGACCTGTTTCTTTGACTTTGGGACGGACCACTTTTGGATAGCATCCACTTTGGCCTGTAGGGGGGTGATAGTTCCTTGACACACCTGATGTCCAAGGTAAGTCACTCTGTTTAGGCCTATTTGACACATCTTAGCCTTAACAGTTAGTTCTGCCTCCCTTATGTGCTCGAAGACTTTTTGTAGATGTTCCAGGTGTTCTGCGCAGGAATCCAAAAATATGGCCACATCGTCAAGGTAGGTGACTGAATATTCTCCTAATCCCGCTAGGAGACCATCTACAAGTCTTTGGAAGGTGGCGGGTGCATTCCGCAGCCTGATAGGAAATACATTAAATTTATACAGCCCGACATGTGTGGTGAAGGCTGACTTTTTCTTGGCGGATTCATCTAGCGGTACCTGCCAGTACCCTTGGTTAAGTCCAAGGTAGAGATGAACTGGACCCGTCCCAGTTTCTCTAATAGTTCATCTATGCTTGGCATTGGATAGTTGTCTGGGCGAGTTACAGCATTTAGCTTATGGTAGTCCACACAAAAACGTATCTCCCCATCTGGTTTGGAAACTAGAACCACTGGAGATGCCCATGCACTGCCAGAGGGGTGGATTAGCCCCATCTGTAGCATATCCTGGATCTCCCGTTCTATAGCAGTTTTAGCTTGAGGAGACACCCGGTAAGGTTGGACTTTAATTGGGTGAGCATTACCTGTGTCAATGGGGTGGTATGCCCGTTCAGTCAGTCCTGGGGTGGCTGAGAATGTCGGCGCATAGCTAGTGCACAGCTCCTTGATCTGCTGGCGCTGCATATGCCCAAGGGTCATGGAGAGGTTTACCTCTTCCTCGCCACCAGCACTTTTCCCTTCGTAGTAGACACCTTCAGGCCACTCAGTGTCATCTCCTCCCTGGGCTGTAAACTGACAAACCTTTAATTCTTTGGAATAAAAGGGCTTTAGAGAATTAATATGGTACACCTTAGGCTTTTGGTTGGAGGTGGGGAATGCTATGAGATAATTAACAGCTCCTAGGCGCTCCTGGACCGTGAATGGCCCTTCCCACGACGCTTCCATTTTATGGGCCTGGAGCGCCTTTAAGACCATGACTTGGTCTTCTACTTTGAAGGAACGCTCTCTGGCATGTTTATCATACCAGGCTTTTTGCTCTTTTTGAGCATCCTTTAGGTTTTTTAGCAAGGGCTAAAGAGGCTCAGAGGGTGTTTTGTAGGTTGGTTACAAAGTCCAGACTGTTAGTTCCTGGAGAAGGTGTAAACCCCTCCCATTGCTGCTTCACCAACTGTAATGGCCCCTTAACCTTGTGGCCATATACAAGTTCAAATGGTGTAAACCCTAAACTGGGATGTGGTACAGCTCTGTAGGCAAAGATCAACTGCTGCAACACTAGGTCCCAATCATTGGAGTGCTTATTTGTGAATTTACTTATCATGGCCCCCAAAGTTCCATTAAACTTCTCCACCATGCTATTTGTTTGATGGTGGTAAGGAGTGGCAACCAAGTGATTTACCCCATGAGCTTCCCAAAGGCTTTCCATAGTTCCTGCCAGGAAATTAGTTCTTGCATCTGTGAGGATGTCAGAGGGGCAACCTACCCTGGCAAAAATGTCTGCTAGTGCCTGGCACACACTTTTAGCCCTGGTGTTGCTTAGAGCTACTGCTTCCAGCCATCGGGTGGCAAAATCCATGAAAGTCAGTATGTACTGCTTCCCTCCGGGTGTCTTTTTCGGAAAAGGACCAGAATATCCACAGCTACTCGCTGAAATGGAACTTTAATGATGGGGAGTGGCTGGAGAGGGGCTTTGACCTGGTCTTCGGGTTTTCCCACTCTTTGACATACTTCACAAGACCGGACATAGGTAGAAACATCCTTGCCCATTCCCTCTCAGTGGAATGACTTCCCCAAATGGTCTTTGGTCCTGTTCACCCCAGCATGGCCACTAGGATGATCATGGGCTAAGCTCAAGAGCTTGACCCAGTACTTAGTTGGAACTACCAACTGTCTCTGAGGATGCCAGTTTTCCTGGTGTCCACCAGAAAGAGTTTTCTTGTATAAAAGTCCTCTTTCTACAACAAACCTGGATCAATTAGAAGAGCTGAGATGCAGTGGGTTGCTCCATGCCGCCGTCCAAGCACTTTGGAGGCGTTCATCTGCTTCCTGTTCGGTCTGGAACTGTTCCCTTGATGCTGGAGACATCAGTTCCTATTGGATTGTGGACCTAGGCTCGGTCCCTCTGGAAGCAATGTAGGGGATGGGGCTGTTTCCGTTGACTGTGAACCGCTCTCCGCTGGTGCACTATGTTGGGGTTCAGGCTCCAGCTGAGTCTCTGGTGTAGGGTTATCGGCTGCTGCCGGTTCAGGTTTGGTGGGGCCCTCTGGTGTTGGGGTTGCAAGTACTGGATTCAGTGCTGGCAATGGATCTGGTGCTGGTTGTTCCGCCGGTTCCAGTTCTGGGACTGGCTCTGTCTGGGTCTCTGGGACTGGATCCACTATTGCTGTTGCAAACATTGGCCTGGGGTCTGGGTCCATCACCTCTGACCGGGTCCTGGTAGAAGTTTTCAGAACAGAGCTAGGCATGACGGCTTGTTTAGCCTGGCTGTGGGTGACCATTCCCAACCTCTTGGCTAGCTTCGCATGATTGGCCAAGTCTTCCCACAACAGCATGGGGATGGGATAATCATCATAGACTGCAAAAGTCCACTTTCCTTACCAGCCCTTGTACTGGACAGGCAACTTGGCTGTGGACAAATTGAAAGAGTTGGACTTGAAGGGTTGAATTGTCACTTGGATCTCTGGGTCGATTAAATTTGGGTCTACTAAGGAAGCATGGATAGCAGACACTTGTGCGCCGGTGTCCCTCCACGCAGTGACCTTCTTCCCACCCACAACTCACAGTTTCCCTCTGCTCCAAGGGTATCTGGGCCTGAGGACCTCTGGTGTGATTCCGGTGCAATGAACTGTAATCTGTTGGGGTTCTTGGGGCAGCTGGCCTTCACATGCCCCGGCTCGTTACATTTAAAACATCGTCCAGCTGATAGATCACTGGGGTGAGGTGGGTTGCTGGAGAATGGTGTGGTGGGACGATAAGGTGTCTGGAGGGTTCCTTGGGGGTAGTTGGGGCCTTGGGCTGCCCCTGGTAGTAGGGTGTGGTCTGAGGTTGTCCCTTCTGGTATTCGCTCCAACTGCAGCCAGTTTTTTTTCTTTTCTGCCACCTCTACCCATTTGGCTCCAATCTCCCCCACCTCAATTACAGTTTTGGGCTTCCCATCTAGGAAGAATCTTTCTATTTCCTCAGGAACACCCTTTAAGAACAGCTCCATTTGCATTAGGAAGGGCAAATCTTTTGGAGATTTAACACTTGCTCCTGATATCCAGGCATCCCAATGTTTTACAATGTGGTAGGCATGTCGGGTAAATGACACGTCTGTTTTTCACCTTAGGGCTCTGAACTGCCAACGGGAATGCTTGGGTGTTAGCCCCATTCTGACTCTCACCTTGGTTTTAAACAGTTCATACTTGTTCATGTGTTCCTTAGGCATTTCAGCCACCACCTCAGCTAAGGGTCCATTGAGCTGCGGCCTCAGCTCTACCATGTATTGGTCTGTAGAGATGCTGTACCCAAGGCAGACCCTTTTGAAGTTTTCTAAGAAGGCCTCAGTATCATCGCCTGCCTTGTAGGTGGGGAACTTCCTGGGATGTGAAGTAGTACCTGGAGAAGGATTGCTATTTTGCTGAGCCTTTGCCTTCTCCATCTCCAGTGTATGCTTCATTTTTTTTTCCCCTTGCCTCCATAGCTCTCCTGTGGGCAGCCTCTTTAGCTGTTTCTGTTTTGGGCTCTGTCATGTTTGCCTCTCTGTTTTTAACTAACTTTACACCCGAGAGTTAGAAATAAAACAAACAAAAAACTTGGCTTGTAAAATTTTGCTGTGCTGTAATAAGATACCTATGTTCTCGGATAGGGATGGTCAGCCTACAGAAAAATCCTTAAAAAAATATAAACAAAAAAACACCTAACACCTTTGTCTCCAGGCAGATAGACAGAAAACCCCTCTAGTTGCTCTTAGGTAAAAAAGAAAAAAAAAAAAAAAAAAACTTCTTCAGGTGTGTGAAGACTTGCGAAGTTCCCTGCAGGAGGTTAACTACCCTGCCTTTACGTAGAGAAAACTCTAGCTCACAAAAGACAATTTCCTTTTGTCTCTGCTCTGGCCCCCAAGCAGAGACAAAAAACCCTTTAACTGCTTTCAGCTGAAAACCTGCTTTCCAGCAGCCCAAAGGAAAAAAAAATTCCCTTTTTAAAATCTATGCTTCTTGTTCAAAAAATCTCAAATTGATCTCAAAATGATTTCAGGTTAATCCCACCACTCTGCCACCATGTCAAGGTTCCTTCCCCACTCTGAACTCTAGGGTACAGATGTGGGGACCTGCCTGAAAACCCCCTAAGCTTATTTTTACCAGCTTAGGTTAAAACTTCCCCAAGGTACAAACTATTTTACCTTTTTCCCTTGGACTTTATTGCTGCCACCACCAAGCATCTAACAAATATATAACAGGGAAAGAGCCTGCTTGGAAACGTCTTTCCCCCCCAAAATCCTCCCCAAACCCTACACCCCCTTTCCTGGGGAAGGCTTGATAAAAATCCTCACCAATTTGCATAGGTGAACACAGACCCAAACCCTTGGATCTTAAGAACAATGAAAAAGCAATCAGGTTCTTAAACGAAGAATTTTAATAGAAGAAAAAGTAAAAGAATCACCTCTGTAAAATCAGGATGGTAAATACCTTACAGGGTAATCAGATACAAAACATAGAGAATCCCTCTAGGCAAAACCTTAAGTTACAAAATCAGAAACATACATTCCATTCAGCACAGCTTATTTTATCAGCCATTTAAACAAAACAGAATCTAACGCATATCTAGCTAGATTACTTACTAAGTTCTAAGACTACATTCCTTTTCTGTTCCCAGCAAGAACAACACACAGACAGAGAGAACCTTTGTTTCTCCCCCCTCCAGCTTTTAAAGTATATTGTCTCCTCATTGATCATTTTGGTCAGGTGCCAGCGAGGTTATCCTAGCTTCTTAACCCTTTACAGGTGAAAGGGTTTTTTCTCTGGCCAGGAGGGATTTTAAAGGTGTTTACCCTTCCCTTTATGTTTATGACATGGCTTCTGTCAATTTTCATTACTTCAGGCCTCAGAGGGCCGTTGCCCTGTGAAAGGATTAGAGTCACTCCGAAGTCTGAAAATATTGCTGCTAGGCACTACCATAATACACACAATGGGTAACAACTGCTTGTAGAAATTTTTGAATAAGTAATTTCAAAATGTAAATTTTCAGTACAGAACTGCTGGAGCCGAGTAATTCTGTGAAAGTTAATGGAGGTTGTATAGCTAATCCCTTCACCAGCACTGAAAATGTCCCCCTAACCATGGCAGCGGATAGCAATATGTACTCTGTGTATCTCTGGGCAGGACTTTTCTGCTCACTGACAGTATTGTTCTGCATATGCTCCTATATTTACATTCAGTCTTAACTGGACTTATCAATACTTCTCAGTCTGGAGAAAATCAGAACTGACTTGAACCTTCACCCATCTCTCAAAGTGAACCTGGCCTTTTTGCAGGTTCAAAAGTGTTAGGCTCCTGTAATTTTTTAATCTTTTTTTTTAATTTTAGTGCAATTTCCTGCTTTTAGCCAGGAATGGACGAGACAGTCGAGGAAATAATATATCATAGCGCCTCTGACACAGCTGAGCCCATCAATAGCTTGAAATCTCAGAAAAAAGCTTGTTCTTATGGGATTTTGAGCTCCTGTGGACTTTGCATTTTAAACAAAACAGACAAACAAAACTTTTCACTGATGGGAAAGAGTAGATTAAATCAGAGGTTCTCAAACTGTGGGTTGAGACACCAAAGTGGGTCATGACTCAATTTTAATGGGGTCACCAGGGCTGGTATTAGACTTGCTGGGGCCAAAGCCCAAGCCCACAGGTTTCAGCCCTGGGCAGTGGGGCTTAGGCTTCAGCTTCAGCCCTAGGTGGCAGGGCTCAGGTTACAGGCCCCCCTGCCTGGGGCTGAAGCCCCTGGGCTTCAACATTGGTCCTCCCGCCTGGAGTGGTGGGGCTCAGGCTTTGGTGCCCCCCTCCTGGGGTCATGAAGTAATTTTTGTTGTCAGAAGGGGGTTGCGGTGCAATGATGTTTGAGAACTGCTGGATTACTGTATTGTGTGCTGAGCAATTTCACAAGGATTTGGCTGCTGAACTATTGGCAGTCTAATGGGAAAGCTTGTTCTGGTGATAATAGAAGGAAAATAGTTTTTTAGCAAGAGATTGCAGATGAATAGCTGTCAGGAACAAAATCACAGCCTGTGTCATGGGCCTGGAAGAAGAGATGTCAATTGGGTGGGTGGTGCCTGGAATGTTTGCTGCTTATATCTTTACATTTTCTCTTCTAAATTGTTAATGCCTGTTTTGTGCAAAGGGCCCCACAGCAGAGTAAGTCATGCCCTGTGTGACCTGTTTGTGACTGCTGTGCTGTGCTGTGCTGTGCCAATTGTGTGTTTCCTTCCTCTCTGTCCACTATCATTCCAACAGTATAAGCTACACACAATGGCACCCTGCCTGTGCCAGTTGGGACTCCTCATTTATGTCCTTGTTTGTTGGCTGAAATTCCTTCCTCACAATTGTGCTCCGTCAACATCATCAATCAACACCCCTCCTCCCCCCAATAGAATTTCACTCACCTGCTAATGAGAATCTGTCATGGCTCGTCCATTGTCTCCATGTGGTCATTTACCATCCATTTACTAGTGGACGTTTATCCACTGACTTTGTACTATATTACCAAAATTTTTTAAAGGGACTTACGGCAAAGATCTGATCCTTGGAGTGGGAAATCCCTGCTGGCAATATCTATGACCTTCAGCCCCAGCGCTTTCTGTAACCAATCACAGCATGTTGGAAAGCAAAAGTTTTCCCTAGGACTTTGTTTGCTTTAGTTTCTAGAGTCACTGCAAACATAATTTAAAGCAACAGTTCTCCCTTTATTCAGATAAGTCAGTGCAAACACACTTCAAACGTCCTTCATGCTGTCTGGGTTGAAGGTTTAACTACAATGCATGTGTAACATGCCCAATAGAAACCTTTAATGATGGAGTGAGGATCTAAAAATTTGGACGATGTGCGAGAACTCCAAACTCAAATGAGTGGAAATAATACATCTGGTAGGGAAAACTGGCTTAGTCACTCCTATTGCTTTTCTAATGGCGGTAAATAATGCAATGTGATTGCTAAATTTTATGTAAGCAGAGTCAGGATGAGCTCCACCCTGACATCTGGTAGTGAGTTGTGACAAGTTGTGGAAAAGAACTTCAGGGGCTGATCTCATTTGCATCGGCACACCCACCCCACCTAGCATGAGCCCATAGCTGCCCAAATGGTCACTTTGGCTGCTGTGGGATCCCCAGTTTTTCGGTTATTGGGGCAGGAAGAATAAATTGTTATTATCCTGATTATGTGAATCAAGGACAGTGGAACTGTACTTCGCCTTTTGTTATGATGGAGGGACTCGCCATCAACTAAGTAGCATTTGCTAGGCAAGGGACATGGGTTCTAAAACTCAGTGAGTTGAGAGAGGTTGGGGATAGATATTAATACCTGGTGGTATGGGCCCTCCTGGTGAGGGTCTTACATGTTAATTGCACTTCCTTCTCTCTCCACTGAAATATCAGAGTTAATTTTGATTCTATTAGGAGTCTAGTTACAGACTGCTGAGCTCAATTCACTTTGGGCTAATGGTGTACCAGCACTGAGGCTCCCCTCCTACAAGCTGAAATCACAAAAGAGCTGAGCTTACTAAGAGCTGAAATCACTGAGTATTGTGTTGGGGGGGCTGAAGATATGTTGCGGAGCAGTTTGCGGGACAGCTGGTGGAGCAGTTTGTGGAGTGGCTCATGGGGGCGGCTGGCAGGGCAGAGTGATTTGTGGGATGGCTGGTGGAGCAGAGCCCCATGGAGAGGTGGAGCAATCCGTTTTGGACCACAGAAGGTGCCCCTTAACACTCGCACCCCCCCCCCCATCTCCACCCAGGTTGGGAGGTAAAACTCTGCAGATAAACTTTCAAACTCTGGCGCTGCACTGACCAGGGACAGAGACTTTTGGGTTGTTGGACTTTTGGGACTTTGAGTGACTTTGGGTTGCTGGACTCAAGAACCAAAGCGAAAGGGCACACCCCAATTTGCTTGGGGTGGGTTTTTGCTCATGGGTTGTGTTATGAATCCTGTTGGTGGTGTTTCCCCAACATAATGCCACAGTGTTTCTCTCTGTTATTAAAAGGCTTTTGCTACACTCAGACTCTGTGCTTGTGAGATGGGAAGTATTGCCCCTTGGAGGCGCCCAGCGGGGGCCATATATATTTGTCCCAGGTCACTGGGTGGGGGCTCGAGCCGGCTTTGCATTGTGTTATTGGATTGAACCCCCTAGATACTGAACCCGGCCCTTGTTGCTGCCAATTCTGACGGGCAGAAGGGTTACAGCTATTTTTTAATTGCTGTTGTCTTTTAATTCCTTTTGTGTAGGTAGCTAGTTATTGGTATGTATGAAGCAGAACCAGTCTATTTTTGTGCCTTTTGAATCTATTAATCAAAATTCCCTTTGCAAAATGTTCTCTACAAAAAATACTTTGAGTTCTATGTAGGATTTGTACCTACATTTCTGTTGTCCCTAATCGGACCAATGGTCGCTGGTGGTGGCTTAGGCGTGATGTTTCAGAATTCCTCTGGACAGCTGTGTAGTATCTAGGAAAGAGCTGGTTTTTTGTGCCCCCTGAATAGTTCAGTTGATAACTTGAAGTATACAATTTTAATATTTCTTTTTGTAAAACCCAGTGCATCTCTACTGAAGTCAGTGCAAACCTTTCCATTGATTTTATGGGAGTTGGATCAGGCCTTTAGCATAGAGTCATAGAAATGTCCTCCACACTGAGGCAGGACTAAGGGCTAGTCTACACTGGCAATGCTAAAGCGCTGCCATGGCAGCACTTTAACATGGCTTGTGTGGTCACGGCACAGCGCTGGGAGAGAGCTCTCCCAGGACTCTAAAAAAACCACCTCCACAAGGGGCGTAGCTCCTGGCACTGGTGCACTGTCTACACCAGCACTTTACAGCGCTGAAACTTGCTGCGCTCAGTGTGTGTGTTTTCACACCCCTGAGCGAGAAAGTTGCAGCGCTGTAAATTGCCAGTGTAGACAAGCCCTTAGTATTATCTCTCTAGACCAGTGTTGCTCAATCTTTTTGATACCAGGGACTGGCTTGCTGCCTTCCTAAACTCAGGGAGATCTCAGGGACTGGAGGCGGTCCTCGGACCAATCGTTGAGAAACCCTGATCTAGACCATCCGTGGCAAATGTTTGACTGACTTGTTCTTAAAAACCTCCAATGACAGAGATTCCACAACCCTCTAGGTAATTTGTTCCAGTGTTTAACTACCCTTACAATTAGGTGTCAGAGTAGCAGCTGTGTTAGTCTGTATTCGCAAAAAGAAAAGGACTTCTGGCACCTTAGAGACTAACCAATGTTTTCCTCAAGTCTAACCTAAATCTCCCTTCCTGCAATTTGAGCCCATGACTTCTTGCCCTGTACAACTATATTATAAATGTTCGTTGGTTATAAAATTATCCGATCTCTTTTAAGATCTGGCTCCCCTGTATTCTGGAATCTGGTCTCCTGCCTCACAGACTTCCGCAAGTTTAAGGCAATGGACCATACGCTCAGTTGGTGTCAATGGGTGTTGCTTCTCTGAAGCGATCGGAACTGTGCCGATGTACTTAAACTGAGGATCCAGCCCTGAGGGTGCAATGCAATCAGCAGTCTGTTCCATGATTGGTTTCAGAGTAGCAACCGTGTTGGTCTGAATTCGCAAAAAGAAAAGGAGTACTTGTGGCACCTTAGAGACTCATGAAAGCTTATGCTCAAATAAATTGGTTAGTCTCTAAGGTGCCACAAGTACTCCTTTTCTTGTTCCATGATTGTTAATCCAGGCTGAGATTTAGATGGATCTTGTGTGGAAATTGTGGGCAGTGCAAGCTGGGTTTCGGGGTCTGTGAGCTAGTGTTTGTGAGTGTCCAGCAGTTTCAGTGAAGACTCAACTGGAATCATGATTCGTCTACAGCATGAGACACACCACCGCATGAAGCTGGATAGTCTTTTATGTCTTTTAAACCCACTTGCCATTAGCTGCATTCAACGTCTCCTTGCTGTAGTAGTATGGAGCAGTGTAAAGATGATCTGGTTTTGTTGTACCCTTCAGGATCTAAAAATCTCTCAGTTGACTCCTTTATGATTCTTCCCTTTATAAGACTAAATAAATCCTGAGTTTACAATTTCTCCTTGTATGCAAACCACATTATACCTCTAGCCAGCTTCCTTGGCCTTCTCTGGGTCTTGCCAATCTCACCATTTTTTAAATATATAATTACTTTCCCCTCAGATCAATACAGTGTTAAGGAAAAGTTAGTACATGTGACTCCATTTTGGTTTGGGGCCCACCATTGTTTAAATGCCAGCACATCATACATCAGGAGGAGTGATCCTTAGATACTGAATCCTTGTGAAAATCCTCCTCCTGGTCTCCAGCCTGCCTTGACTCCCAGTATCTGGTTTTTGTCAGTTTCTAACTCCCTGTCTCTTGGCCTTGATGTGAGGCCTCCCATTCTGATAATAAAAGTTACTGATGCATGGCTTTAGGACCGTGCTGTGTAATTAACATACTGGTATAGCACGAGGAATGCACCAAGCAGGGATAGGTGGTAGATAAGACAAGGGTTTGTTTATTGACTAAGGTTTCCGATGCACGAGGGCAACATGCTTTGCTAAAAAGTATATAACCTTTGTATAATTTGTATTCAGGGTCCCCCCCCGGCTAGCAGGGGGGCACCACGCTTGAGCGTAATAAACTTAGTGTCTTTTGGGAACTCTGCAGTTGTGGACTTTGTTTCTGTGCCTCAGCCTAGATTCAAACTGTGCGTGACCTGTCAGGAATAATTCGCAGCAGTTGTGTGCGTGTCCTACCAGGTGTAATTCGCAGCAGTTGTGTGCGTGTCCTACCAGGTGTAATTCACAGCAGTTGTGTGCGTGTCCTACCAGGTTTCAGAGTAACAGCCGTGTTAGTCTGTATTCGCAAAAAGAAAAGGAGTACTTGTGGCACCTTAGAGACTAACCAATTTATTTGAGCATGAGCTTTCGTGAGCTACAGCTCACTTCATCGGATGCATACCGTGGAAACTGCAGCAGACATTATATACACACAGAGATCATGAAACAATACCTCCTCCCACCCCACTGTCCTGCTGGTAATAGCTTATCTAAAGTGATCATCAAGTTGGGCCATTTCCAGCACAAATCCAGGTGTTCTCACCCTCCACCCCCCTACACACAAACTCACTCTCCTGCTGGTAATAGCCCATCCAAAGTGACAACTCTCTTCACAATGTGCATGATAATCAAGGTGGGCCATTTCCTGCACAAATCCAGGTTCTCTCACCCCCTCACTCCCCTCCAAAAACCACACACCTTTGTGTGAGGGGGTGAGAGAACCTGGATTTGTGCAGGAAATGGCCCACCTTGATTATCATGCACATTGTGAAGAGAGTTGTCACTTTGGATGGGCTATTACCAGCAGGAGAGTGAGTTTGTGTGTAGGGGGGCGGAGGGTGAGAACACCTGGATTTGTGCTGGAAATGGCCCAACTTGATGATCACTTTAGATAAGCTATTACCAGCAGGACAGTGGGGTGGGAGGAGGTATTGTTTCATGATCTCTGTGTGTATATAATGTCTGCTGCAGTTTCCACGGTATGCATCCGATGAAGTGAGCTGTAGCTCACGAAAGCTCATGCTCAAATAAATTGGTTAGTCTCTAAGGTGCCACAAGTACTCCTTTTCTTTTTGTCCTACCAGGTGTAATTCGTAACAACAGCAAAATGAATACATGGTGCAATGTATAATACAAAATGTTAGCGGTACATATAAGTGATTCCATGAACATAGCTAGCCAGAGCAGGAAGCCTGAGAGCTCTATCCGTAGGAAGGAGCACTGTGACCATGGGAACAATTGCCTAAGATATGAGTGAAAATAATTAAGAAAGAAATGAACTCCCTCCCTGAACTGCCAAAAGCCCCTCTTGCCTCAAAGGGCCTGGAGGAGCAAGTAATCTTGTGACAGTAGGATCCATGCAAATCCAGGCTACATTGTTGACCCTTGGCCTGAGTGATTAGGCACTATCTGGGGCTTTGCCAGGCTATTTCTGTTAGGAGGAGAAATTGATGATAATCAGGTATTTCTGTTGTGCAACACTGTTTTATTTACAAAACATTTAAACAAAGTGCTGTTTCCCTGGACACGGTAGGAACAAACAGAACGCAGTTTCATTGTTCAGAAAGGAAAGTTTCTCTTTTTCAGCCAGTCCTGTGCCCCAGGCAGGGCCAGTGCAAGGATATTTTGCACCCTAGGCGAAACTTCCACCTTGTGCCCTTCCCCCCCCCCACCTCCTTGACTCACACACAATTGACACAAAGTATTAGCAAAATGATGCAGCAGCAATTGCCAGAGTCTTAGATCTGAAACAACTCAACAAAAATAGTTAGCCTCAGGCGACAACTTCCGAAAACTAGTAAACTTACCCATTCTGACAGGCTGTTTATCATGCTAACGGCTGCATGCGACAAGAAAAATGGTGTCATTGCCACTGTCTACCGTAGTGAAGCAGTACACTTGTCCCATCTCCCCCATGCCCCCGACACTCTCCCCAGAACACAGCCCTCCCCAGAGCCCCCCAGCACACAACCCCCACGCCTCCCCCCAGAGCCTGGAGAGGCACACAGCATCCCCGCCACCTCCCCCCAAAACCTGGACCAGCGCATTCCACCTCGCTCCACAGCCCCCTCCCCGGCCGGCTTGGCCCACTGGTCCCCCACTTTCCCCCCCAAAGCCTAGCCCAGCACACAAAGAGCCCCCCCAGCCAGGCACACAACCCACCCTTCACAGCATCCAGCCAGACACGCAGCCTCCCTTCAGCTCCCCTCCTTCTCCCCCCTGACACACAGCACCCCCCCAACCTTCTCCCGCCCGGCACACAGCACATGGCTGAGTCCTGCTCTCGTCTCCAGAGCGTGGCACGCAGCCCCCTCTAGCCCAGCTCGCTTGCGCCTCAGCCTGGCCGGCCCACGGGACCCTGGCCACTGCTCCAGAGCTTGGCATACAGCTTCTCCCCCACCCCCAGGCTGGCCAGCCATGCCATGCCACCCCTCTCCCCAGAGCCTAGCACACAGGGTCCGCCCCCTGAGCTCCTGGCACCAGCAGGCCCCTGCCTCCCCCTGACAGGGCAGAGTCCCCCGGGCAGCACATGGAGCCCTCTCCCCAGCAGCCCGAGGCTTGCCTCGCCCCCACAGCCCAGGTGCCCAGAGCTCTCTTCCTGCCGCCCGCCTCATCTCCTTGGGTCCGGGGGAGCCAGGGCTGGCACCGCCCGGCTGTCTCCCACCTGTGAGCTTGTCGCTGCTCATCCCTCCAGAGCCCTTTTTGGCGCCCCCAAATCTTGGAGCCCTAGGCGGCTGCCTAATTCGCCTAGTGGTTACACTGGCCCTGACCCCAAGGCACTCTGTTTCTTGGCTTTCTCCTAGGGCCACATTCACCACTTCACCTCTGGCTTCCTCTTGGCTTTCTGCTTAGACACACTGCAACCAGTCAATGCCTCAGTCCCTGTGTTTCCGCTCAGTCCCTAGGGAATCCCCCTGAACTATGATGATGGGCGATTACTCGTTACCGAGTGTGATCATCTTCCATGGGAGTTATGGGTCCTCAGGTGGCTAATAAGGCCAATCCTTGGTAAGGCAACTCCCATCTTTTCATGTACTGTGTATAGATACCTGCTACTGTATTTTCCACTCCATGCATCTGATGAAGTGGGTTTTAGCACACAAAAGCTTATGCCTGAATAAATATGTTAGTCTCTAAAGTGCCACAAGGACTTCTCGTTGTTTTTACCTAGGTTTGTGATTGATTGCAGTCATTAACACCTTCCAACAAAACACTATATACTAAACTCCCTGCACTGGTGTTGCATTTCTATCAGTTGTCAAAGTCAGTGAATTCAGTTTTCAGCATTTTGCAAGGGGAATATAACTTGCATTGATAATTTTTAATTGAATAGATCTCAGTCCTTCCTTAAGTGTAGCCTTTCTTACAGTCCTATTAATCTCTTTCCACATGAACTCACCAATATTAACTTCTAAATTCCTTTTCCCAGTTTTCTTTTCCAAGTCGGGAGTCACTGCTATATCTTAAGAGGTAGCACCCAAAACTGAACACGGTATCCAAACGAGAGGGCTCCATTGTTCAAATACTGTCATTATATTATGTTCTGGATTATTTTTACATCCCCTTATTAATGCACCCACACATCCTATTTGCATTTTTTTATAACTTACCTTTTTTTTAAACAAATTCTCATTATAACAGTCAGATTCAAGAGCAAAGAAATAACAAGTGTAGAACAATAGATATAAAGGGCTTGGTTCTTCCTCTCGCTAATGCCATTGACTCTGTCTGAGTCACTCCTGATTTTCATTGGAGTGAGTGGAGCATTAGGGTCTACATTGAGAAACACGTTTTTCCATGGATACTGAAAAGCAGTTTAATAAATAATTGCAGTGTACAATGTGTTGTTTGGATAAACGGTTCCCACCCATCCACCCCCCCCCCCGGAAAGGTAACTTCCTGGCAGAGAGATGATTTAGACTGTGGAATGGTCTCCCCAAGGGAGTGTTGGAATCCCCACTGCTGTAGATCTTTCTGTGGGCCAGACAAAGCAAGAGAAAATGCACTGTAGGGAACAATTCTGCAGTGGCAGGGAGATGGGATTGGATCTCTTTGCATCTCTCGCTCCGATCCATGTGGGTACACCTTTCTTCCCATACCAAGCACTCTTGGGGTTCCATTAAGGTGCAAGAGTCCACTCTGATGCAGCTAGTGGATTAGGGCCACAGTCTTTACTTACAGTAGTGATTAGGGTGACCAGATGCCCCGATTTTATAAGAACAGTCCCGGTATTTGGGGCTTTTTCTTACATAGGCTCCTACTACCCCCCACCCCCTGTCCCGATTTTTCACACTTGCTATCTGGTCACCCTAGTAGTGATCCCCAACCTTTTCCACCCTGGGACCTCCTCTCATGTATAAGCATGCACTCCCTGACATCTGGTTGCAACCCCTCTCTGGGATGAGAACCCATGACTTGTATGATACTCAGGCAAACCAATCCCAGGGCTCAAGAACACTTTGAAATGAACTGCTATCTAAGAGACTGAATAAACATTAGAAAGGGACAACAGGACCATGAAGGAAAAACATCCCATCTGACTTTTTAGCCATTAACTAGAACAGAGCCATCCTACTCTCCCCCCACCCCCACCACCTTACTTCTATTGAATAGCTCTGACTCTCATGAGTAGCTTAACTGCTATTGCTAGAAAGTTAAATGTCTTTCTTCTGAACTGATCCAGTTCAGATGGAATGTTTTCTTGTACGGGAAAGTGGTTCAGATTTAACTCTGGATTTGGGTCACTTATCCACACTAACTGCCAATTTCTCTTTCTCTCAAAGGATCCTGCCTGGTCTAGTATGCTAGTATGTAGGGAGACGTCTAGTGGTGAGCCTTCGCTGTACATAACCAGTTCACTGTGTGTTTTCCCCCCTCTGTGCAGCTTCCAGGAGACGCTGTGGGTGAGGTGTTTCTTTTAATCTGTATGCTTCTTACCTGTTTTTCATAAGGGTGAGCATTGTGATGAGCGAGGAAGTGCATGAAGCGTTTGTGGGATCTCTTAGGAATGTCGTTTGAGCTGCACCCCACCAAAGGTACAGCAGTGAATGTGTTGATTTGTCTGTGTAAGTGTAAATGCCTCTGCAGTGCTGGGTGGGCCTTATCCTATAGACTACAGGACCTGCCTCCCACAGGACAGTGACTTGAAAAGAAGACCTTGATTGTTTCGGAAAGGACATGCTAGGGCAGGTTGGACCCCTGGCAAACATGGTATTAAATTTTTACTGCAGGTACGTCTTTCAACTTACAACCTCGCTAGAAGTCTCAGGACCAGTTCAACAGTGGGTCAAATTAGGCGCTTTCCTCTTTTCTAACTCAGAATGCTTTTAATAATCTTGGGATTGTATTGTGTGACATGTCTCACAAACAGTTCCCCTTTGCTCTGACTTTGAATGGGATACACTGGGCAAAAGTGCTGTCCTGGAAAGAATTACCGGCTGCCTGGCTCTTTAAGAAATCTCATGACCTAATCCGGGTTTAGCCCAGACTCTGTTCCAGGTGGCACACAAATTCTCTTGTTTTGTGAGATTTCTCTGATGGTGTGACACAGCAGAAAGAGACTAATGTCAGACAGGAAGTACTCCCTAGTCCAATACTGAGCTAGAAAGGAGGCTGACTGGATTTCTGTGCTCATCTTGAATGGACGCTATGTACAGCTCCCGAAGGAAAAGACTCTGAAAAAGAGTTCTATGCTCATCTGCAACAGATTCTGGCTCCTATATGTTTTGGGTTTTTTCAATACTGAATAACAAACATACTTGCTTTCTGGAGCTGTATCTGAAATCCCTTCGGGAACGGATATTTTCCAGGGCAAAGCAGCAGATCCTTCTCATGAGGACAGAGAGGGCACAATTCCCTCTGCATGTTGCCTCCCAGTTAAAGCAAGCTGGCATTTTAACTTAGGCCCAGATTTACATTTAGTAGGAACAAGCTTTTACAGAAGCTGAGGCCAGTGGTGCAGTGTTTGCATTGTTGTTTTAAAGTGTCCTCCAAGAGAGCTGTGTTCCAGCCCACCACCATTCCCCTGCTGTCAGATGGGCTGGCTCTACCCTATAGGCAGGCCACAGGGGCTGTTGAAGGGGGCAGAGAGAAGGAGGCAGCAAGGGCCCCGTTCTGACGTACAAATTGAGCTCATTCTGAAGCTTGAATGCAGCATTGGTCCGGTCTCTGTGTTAATCCATTTTGCTCTCTGGATGTGCTGGATACAATTGCTTTGTCCTGGATCTCAGGGTATTTCAGGCAGTAGTCAAAATTCTGCGTAGCATCTTTCACACGCTGCCTCTGCTTTGAGCCCTCTCCCACTTCCTATTAGCCTGTGCCTCACTTTCTCTCATCTCCTCTTTCCCTTCTTTTTGCCCCTCCCTACCGATCCTCAGCTCTGAGAGCTACCTCTAGTGGCCAAAAGAGAAAGTGCAGGTGCAATCCTTCCTCCCTGCTGCTCTGTAGGTGACAGAGTAACACCAGGGACTAATGTGTGACCATCAGCAGGTGTGTCCATCCTCAGACAGAACCAGCACAGCATGTTGTACAGCTTGAATTCTGCCAATGCCAGGAAAAGGACTTTCACACCTTCCATGTAGTCTCTTGTTGGGATTTTGTGTGTTTTATTTCTCCTCCTTTTCGCAGGAGGATGCATTTCCCCCAGTTTCCCTCCTACTGCAGTGCCAATGCTGTTCCCTTTAAGAGGGTGTGACTTCAGTGTCAGAAATTCTGGCATGAAAAAGAACAAACCCTGTATTAAAAATCTTTACTGTAAAGAGCATAAAGCTTATTAAGAGAACCTAGCGGCTGCTACTTTGCCAGGCAGTGCCACAGAACAGGATTAGAGGAATCGCCCTCTGAAGTTTGGTGAAGTAGAAAGGCTGAAAGCTGTTTACAGATAAATTTCAGGGTAAACTGCAATGTGTCTGTAGTCTCTGATATAAACTGTCATCCTCTTTCTTTCCCGCTCATGCTGTCCAGGGGCCCTAGACTTGCGGCCACTACTGCAGCAATCCTCAACCTTTTCCACCCAGTGACCTCCTCTTACGTCCTGGGACAGCCCCTCCTGTTTGGCAAATGTGGGAAGTGCAGGGGGACTGTGACCCTCTGACACCTGATTGTGACACTGAGGTTGAGAACCCCTGCGCTGCTGCACGTGGAGGGCACTGAGCGCAGAGGGTCTAGGTACATGTGCAATGAAGACGGGAGAACAGCAACTCAGCCGCTTTCCTCTGCCTTTAACCCAAGGGAAGCCCCTCCGTTCCACCTAACAGAACATAGGGAGCCCTTTGGAGCGGAGCTCTACTGTGCAGAAGAGGTACACCGCTGTTTGGGCTCCCCAAATTCCAGCCCTTCTGTGCAGTGGAGTTGTAACAGTTCTGCTGCATATGGGTCCCCTGCACTTCAGAAGTGTGGAACAGGATTTGCCTCTCTGGAATAGACTTCTCTCTTCACTGTCATTGGTCTGGATTGACTGTGATTCTGTGGCTTGCAAGGTAGCTCTGCAAAAGGCACAACTGGTGTTAGATAAATACAATACAGTCCAAACAATTTATGCCTAGCAGTGCTTGTTCAAAATTCTCAGTGTTTTCAGGGTGTGAAAATACACACATATTCTTTGTTTATATCTCCTGTAGCACTGTGGCTCACGATCAGCACTTCCCCTTCAAGTGATGATAAAATGGGCCTATGTAGTGCAAAGTGGGGGATAAAGCTTACTGAGTAAATACACTTGGTGCGTTATTGATAGTCTCACCACTGTAATGACGGTCAGTAAAAGCTGCCCAGTTAGACAAGCTGCTAAATGCATCTTCTTTTCTCTTGTAGAGCAGAAAAACTCAGACTGCTCCAGATTACTCTCCTGGTGGACGAAGTTCTCTCTCTGGTTCTGCAGCCTCATCAGAGAACTCCATTGTACCTACACAAACTACCAGAAGAGCAAGATCTCCTCAGAAGGGGTATGGGTCCTGCATGGGAATAGTAGCACCAGTAGCCCTTTCAAAGATGTGTGTATGAGTGGATATGACGCTCCCTCATTGAGAGTGTTGCAAGAACCCACTCAAGTAGGAGGCACTTTGAATCCCTTCCTCAGTGTACTGTCTCCTGCTTCCTGCCACTCCGCCCACACACTGCTTCAGAGCCCATGGGCCTGGTTCTCCTCTATGCAGAATTAACTCCGCTGAAGTCAGTGGATTTGCACCAAGGCAGGGCAAGGGGGAGAAGAATCAGGGATGTTCATTTTGTTGCAAGGTTACATGGAGCAGAGCTGCACAAAACCGGCCCATAGACCCTACAGAGGCTGAACTCTGAGCTTGTGATGCACAACCATCTTCCCCTGCATCCCTTTTTGTTCTCTTCTCTTGCCAGCCCTCCCATCAAATAAGTGATACAATACCTCTGCTCCCCTGCCCCATCATGGCATTGTCAAGTGCAGAGTCATGGCGACAAACCCATTATTTACTATTCTGATCATTCGCTTGTTGCTTGCATTAGTCGAGTGTCCTTTGCTTTCTCTGGCTAGGCCCCTACTATGGCCAGAAAACCGCATGACCCATTGTTCCACAACAGTGACTCCACAGACCTATCACTCAGGGGGTTTTGTTTTCAAATTAAATTCAGTAAAGTCTCCCAGGTCCCTGAGTCTTGACTCATATGTTCCGGAGAGCACTGATTGGTTTTCCACATCCCTGGTCTTCTACATCCCTATTAGAAACATGAAGATCCTGCTCCCAAGTGATCCCCACCCTCTAGTTCTCCAGCAGCAGCTCCTGCACCTCGCACTCCTAAGTCCTGGGATGCAGCTAGCTGACCCTCTTGCTGACAAGCACTGAATGGGATGTCCTTTGGAACCCAGCAGTATTGCTTTTCAGTCTGCTGTTGAATAACACTAAGTACCCACTTCCCGTATAGTACTCTCACCCCCTGCCAGCCTCACGTGATACAAGACTGGTACCAGGGTCAGTCTGGGTTGCAGTCAGCTTTGTAGGGTTCAAAGAGCTCATGTTTGGGGAGGGGCTGTCTTTGGCTTCTGGGACATATCGAGGTGCTGTCTGGAAAAGAACCGACCCTGTTTCTATGTTGGCTTTTGGAAACATAGTGAAAAACCACAATAACTCTTTGGGGAAAATATTGTAATGTTTCATTCCCACCAGTCCTCTAATTTGAACAAAGGCAGCCTTTGAATTTCATTAACTAAAAGGGTTTGTTTTTATTTTCTGGGCACATTTTAATTAATTTATTTAATGTGCTTATTTTATTCCATTCTATTAAAATCAGCCAGGCCCTGGGCTGAGTCTGCACTGTACTGTCAGTGGCGTGGCTAGGATTATATGAAGTGGTTTGTACAGAGAGCCAGGTGAAAGAGAAAAAGCCAAATAGGGTTGCAGAAAGTGCATTTCATGGGTCCTCTGTCTGCCAGGGGAGAGGGCTGGACTGGCAAGCCGTCACTGTCTGTCTCTCATGCTGTGTGATAGGTAGATCAAACCATGACACGTTTCTCCCCGTTCCCACAGCCTGATGGCTTCACTTCCTGTCCTACAAGAAGAGACGTTGTTCCGAAAGGGATTCTGGAGCTATCGAATCCCAGCCCTGCTCTATGTGCCGCAGTCCTGCACCATCCTGGCATTCGCCGAGGAGCGGGAGGATGAGGTGGATGAACACGCCAAGCTGATAGCAATGCGCAGAGGCACATACGATGGGACTACCCACCATGTTCAGGTAATGCACATTTCATTAAAGCTGCTTTGGCTTTGGTTCACTTACTCGGGGGGCAGTACACTGGGTGCGGGGCCAGGACAGGGAACCAGAGAAATGAGGGTGTAATAGGCTTGCTGGTGCACCTTGGGATATCCACTGTGGTTCAGGGAGCCAGCTAGAGAGAGACAGGAACAGAGGGGCTGCTGGAGTGGATCCAGAGACGCAAGACAGAGAGAGGCGGGCTGGGGGGTAAGCCTGGTGGGAGGTGGTGAAAACAGGAGGTAAATAACTTTTCATTCTGGTAAAACAAATATCTAGCTTACAAATAGTCAAAAATCGCTACACCGCACAAAAGTGTGTATGGGATGTGCATATGGGAACTGGTTCATGTGTGTAGCCCATCAAAGTGAATTGGCTAACTTAATAATTCACCTGTTAATGACAGCTAGGCTGGTGGCAAGCTGGGGGCAGTTGATGCTCGATCCATTTGTAATAACTTCTAACAGCTGCAAATATATTAAAATACAGTATCTGTGGGATTATATCCCTCTCCTCTGGTCCTTCAGATGTGGCTTGTTGTCTTAGATCAGTGGTCTTCAACCTTTCTTCATTTGCGGACCCTTAAAAAATTTCAAATGGAGGTGCAGCCCTTTTGGAAATCTTACCCATAGGCTGCAGACCCACAGGGGTTCACAGACCAGAGGTTGAAATCCACTGTCTTAGATTGTAAGCTCTTCAGGACCAAGACCCTGTCTCTGCCTATCACTAGTGGGGTCTCAGAGCACTACAGTGATATATATATTCAGTAATAATGACACATGTAACCCCACAATAATTCAGTTAGATAGAGTTCAGCTGGTCAGAAAGAGATTTGGTGATTTCTGTCTGCATGCTGAGGTTTATTAAAATAAAAATATACAAACCCCACAAAGGAAAATATTGGTTAAATATGCCAGGTAAAGACAAAGGCTAAAAATGATCAATCAATGGCTGTACTTGGGAATCATCTTCTAGTTGCAGTGCAACTAGTACAAAGACTAGATGACCCTTGCGGTCCCTTCTAGCCCTGTGATTCTATGGCCATGCTGTGTGCTATTAAATATAAACAAAAGACCGAGGGAATTGGGACTTGTGGGATCTGTACCCCAGCTCTGCTTCTGACTTGCTGTGTCTCTTCAGGCAAGTCGCTAAGTCAAAGTTTTCAAACATGGATGACAAAAGCTAGGTACCTGACTCCATATTCAGGCATCTCAATGACTTCAGTGCGATCTCTAGGTGCTTGGCACCTGTGAAAACCAGTCTCGTTATTTAGCTTTCTGAATAACACAGCAGGTCAGTGGCAGCGCTGGGGCATAAACCATTGACTTCCAGTTTCTTGCTCTAACCACTAGATTTTCTTCTTCCACCTCTTGTTTCCTGCCTGTATCTTTTATACAAGGATCCTTCCTCTGTAACACTGATTTATTTTTTCCCCTTGTCCCCCTTTGCACTCCCACATGGCAGTGGAATAAAATGGAGACCATTGTCAATGCGCAGCTGGAGGGCCACCGTTCCATGAACCCATGTCCTGTGTACGATGAAGTCACTGGGAACCTCATTCTGTTCTTTATAGCTGTCCCAGGAAAGGTCTCTGAAAACTACCAGATCAAGACAAAGACCAACTTGGTCCATCTGTGCCAGGTCACCAGCACTGATAATGGATGCTCCTGGAGCCCCGCGAAGGATCTCACTGAGACTGTCATTGGCACAGCACACAAGGACTGGGCCACCTTTGCAGTGGGACCAGGCCACGGTTTACAGTTGCTCAATGAGGCTCGGAGTCTCGTGATTCCTGCCTACGCCTATCGGATACTTGACCCTGGGAAAAAACCCACCCCACATGCCTTCTGCTTTGTTAGTTCTGACCACGGGAAGACCTGGGCAATGGGGAACTTTGTGGCAAAGGAGAGTGCTCTGGAGTGCCAGGTAGCTGAAGTGCACAGCCAAGGAGAGAGGGTGCTGTACTGCAATGCTAGAAGCAGCCAGGGAGCCAGAGTCCAGGCTGTGAGCTACAACCATGGGATGGGTTTTGATGGTGGTCAGCAGATTGAGAAGCTGGTAGAACCTCCCCATGGCTGCCATGGGAGTGTTACTGGCTTCCCAAGTCCTGCTAACATGAAGTCAGAGTGTCAGGACAGCTGGGTGCTCTACTCTCACCCCACAGACCCAGCTGGGCGGAGAAATTTAGGAGTGTACCTCAACAAGTGTCCCTTAGATCCCGCATGCTGGACAAGACCCACTCTCATCTTCAAGGGCTTGTGTGCTTATTCAGATCTGCAGCACATGGGGCAAGGCCCTGATGGCTTCCCACTGTTTTGCTGCCTGTTTGAGTTTGGCACCAGCTCGCAATACAAAGAGATTGTCTTCCTTATGTTCACTTTGAAACAAGCCTTTCCATCCGAGTGCTGAGCCACAGTGGACAGGCGCATTCAGTGTCTGCCTGAGAATCACCTTAGCTGACACTTCACTGCCATGTCTCACCTGTCAGCAAATGGCTTTTATCGCCTGCCTTTGTCCTGGCTGCGAAGCCATATGAAATGGATTGCTTTTCTTTTGCTGTTTCCTCCTCCACCCCTTCCCGCCTGGCTGCCTTTTTCAGCACCAAATAGCAAGAGTGAATGTGATTTTCATATAGTGCCATTCAGACTCACCAACGCAGCCAGTGTGTGGGCAGATGTGGTGTCCGTTACCTGCCCAACATTATTTAATAGACTGCCTGGGATGCTCCTTTGAAAATGGACATCATTGGTATCCCCTGTGCTTTGCAATAATGTCATCCCTACCTTTACCCCTTATTCCTCCCCTACCCCGTCTCTCCTGAAATCCTTCTCTGGGCCATCAGCACATTGTGTTCTGAAAACTGCACCTCCCTGCTCTCTCAGCTTCTGGGGAGCCAGGATGCTGTGGCCGGATTGTTCTCTTTCTCATATCATACTATGCCATCCGCTGTCTTTTTCCCTGGCTTCCTACCCATTTCTGGATCATAGAATCATAGACTGGAAGGGACCTCGAAAGGTTATCTAGTCCAGTCCCCTGCACTCAAGGCAGGACTAAGTATTATCTAGGCCATCTCTGACCGGTGTTTATCCAACCTGCTCTTAAAAATCTCCAATGATAGAGATTGCACAACCTCCCTAGACAATTTATTTCAGGGCTTAACCACCCTGACAGTTAGGAAGTTTTTCCTAATGTCCAACCTAAACTGCCGTTGCTGCAATTTAAGCCCATTGTTTCTTCTCCTATTCTCAGACGTTAAGGAAAACTATTTTTCTCCCTTCTCCTTGTAACAGCCTTTTATATACTTGAAAACTGTTATCATGTCCCCCCACAGTCTTCTCTCCTCCAGACTAAACAAACCAAATTTTTTAAATCTTCTCTGATATGTCATGTTTTCTAGACCTTTAATAATTCTTTTTGCTCTTTTCTGGACTTTCTCCAATTTGTCCATATCTTTCCTGAAATGTGGCGCCCTGAACTGGACACAAGACTCCAGCTGAGGCCTAATCAGTGCGGAGTAGAGCAGAAGTATTACTTCTCGTGTCTTGCTTACAGCACTCCTGGATCCAGTTCAGGATTGCTCTCCTGGAATTCAAGTCATTGCTTCCCTGGACGCACTCCAGTCTAGCTAATATCTACCACTCATGCGCCTCCAATCCCAGCCTCTTCTCCTAGGTAGCTCTTTCTCTTGCACTGCCCCATGCAGCAGGATTTCTCACAGCAAAGAAAGCCTCAGCCACTCCCTCTCTTGAAATCTTACGTGGTCCAGCCTGTTCCCTTTCAAACACGGGGGTAGCTCCAGTAGATCACTTGCAGGAAGAAGACCAGATCTTAAGAAGGGGGAGGGGGGAATTTGGCCTGCATCAGAACTACAGGGTTAGGCCCAATAAGTATGGCCACTAATGGCAATTTCAAGTTTACTATGTTGAGAGGGATGAAGTGAGCTGTAGCTCACGAAAGCTCATGCTCAAATAAATTGGTTAGTCTCTAAGGTGCCACAAGTACTCCTTTTCTTTTTGCAAATACAGACTAACACAGCTGTTACTCTGAAACCTATGTTGAGAGGGGAGATGCATGAATGTCCTATTAACCAAGGAGTGGGCCGTGAACCATCGGAGTTGTAGTGTTTTCTGAGAATTCTAAATAAAACAGGCTGGAGATTGCTCTTATAATCTCTGGCAAGTCCAGGTGGCTAGAAAGCATGATTATCCTTATTATACAGCATTTTCTGTGTACGTGGCCCTGTAAAAGAGGTGCAGTGTGTCAAACCGCTAATGGGTCCCTGCCCCAATTGGCTCACAAGAACACAGTGTAATACAAGCAAACACAGGCATGAGCATATTCTTGCCAGAAGGATTTATGGAGTAGATGGATCTTCAGGAGTTGTTTTTTGAAGGAAGCCGCCTGGCCTATGGTGAGTCATAGGGTTAGAAGGGACCCGCAAGGGTCATGTACTCTAACCCCCAAGGGAGTAAGAGGTTCTGGTAGATATGTGGTGTGGTGTGAAGGGAGGTACAAAGTTGGTTGGGGGGGGCGGTTTATGACCAACTTATTGAATGTTTATTTCATTACAGCACTGTGGCCAATGGTAAACTACAATGAAAAACTGCTCACAAGTTCAAAAACCAAATGATGCAGCACATCCACACACTGGTGCCAGGGGTCTTTGGCTACCAAGCGTGAAAACACATTTGTACACCTTCCCATAATATATATTTACATAAACATGTATTTTGATTAAAATTCCAGGCAGACAATTTAAAAAAATTATTGATGAGGATGAGCCTCAGCAATCCAATAATTGCCCAGTGGAGAAAAAACACATTTGAACTACTGCGTCTCTATTCTAGAGTAAAAATGAAATGCTTCCCAAAGTTTGTGATCCTGTATTGAGCATGAAATTCCAACAGTATTTCTTCCAGGTGGGTGGCAAAGGGAGTGACCAGAAATGAATCAACAGCAAACACCAGGGAAGGGAGGGTAGAGGTGTAGGCTGGGGTGGAAGTATGGAGAGCTATGGAAGTTTGACCCAGTTCTCTGGACCCAGTTCTTCTGTTCCTGCAGAAAGATGCAGTCCAAGGTATTTGCAGTATAACAGACTGGGTGGGTGTGTGTGCCCGCACAATGGCTCCAAGGGAAACATATTTATTTGCTTTATTAGTGAGGTAAAGTATTTGCTTTTTGGGGCTTTAGCAGGGCCTTTCCATGCCAGTTAGAGCAGTGACCCATGTAGGACTGTGTCAGGTTGACACTACCATTGCCTGTTGGAGTTTCTGCATGCTTGAGTGCCCTCTTGCTTGCTTCTTATTGTGTTCCTGGCTTTTGAAAGGGAGATGGTGAGCCTGCAGCAGCTGGAGGCCCACAAAAGCATTCTTGCGTGAGAGATCTGGGTGGCTGTTTTAAAAAAAATACTTCCAGATCTCACTTAATTTCCCTTACTCCACTAGTTCCGCCTGAAGGCACCTGCAGTAGACAGGTCCGGCCCACCCTCGGCACAGACTGGGGAACAAAGTATGATAGGAACTATGGAATCTCATGGCCAGCTCAAAGAAATCTGTAATTTCCCACTCCACTCCCCTCCCCAAGCTGCAGACTAACTAACAGGCTGGGCTGGAGTAGCTACAAAGTGAGAAGCAATTCGGTGGCTGATAAAAGAATGACAGGTTTCAGAGGAACAGCCGTGTTAGTCTGTATTCGCAAAAAGAAAAGGAGTACTTGTGGCACCTTAGAGACTAACCAATTTATTTGAGCATGAGCTTTCGTGAGCTACAGCTCACTTCATCTGATGAAGTGAGCTGTAGCTCACGAAAGCTCATGCTCAAATAAATTGGTTAGTCTCTAAGGTGCCACAAGTACTCCTTTTCTTTTTGATAAAAGAATGTCACTTGGCAGGTTTGTTTTCAGATCTAGGCCAGAGGCCAAAGTGCCCCCTTGTGGCCAACAGCATATTACTATTGCCTGACCAGCTTCTGGCTATTTTAAGCAAAGTGCTCTGGTTTGGAATCTGCCCTTAGGTTTAACCTCTCTTGTCATTAACATTAGGAAATGCTTTCTGTTCCGTGATACCTGGTAGCCTCTCTGGGCTCTTCTCATCTGTCCACGCTCAGCAGTAGCTATTGAGAGCAGGTGAGAGGACCTTGTTGACAAACCATGCAGTGTGATGTTGTGTGGTCTCATGGGGTGACTGACTGCTGGGTGCTTTGAGCCATAATGCAAATAGCACTGATCCAGTGCACTGTTGCTTTCACAATTGCAGGTGCTGGCACACACTGTACTACTTTGGCCGTTGGGTTTTGTGTGTGCGTCCTGGGTGGTGTTATATGCAGGAGGACAGACTAGCTGATCTGGTCGTGCTTTCTGGCCTTAACTCTATGGCTGAAAACCCAGTTCATGTAATATGTGCATCCTACCACCTCTGATAGACCAGGTGGAATAACATCTCCACACTGTGGAAAAAATGTTTGGGCTTTGTCCATAGGCAGCTAAGACTTCAAATGTGATTGTCCAACACCGCAACGTGTCCCAGTTCTTTGGCTGTGGCATCATTCTCTCAATTATAATGAAATATGGCTGCTGCTGTGGTTGTCCAAAGGGTTATTTTCCAGGCTGCTGCTTCTGCTTTGGATTCTTGTGCCCGGCTTTCCCTTTTTTATTCTCTTGTTTTACAATGGGCACCAATCCAGACGTGTGCCACTTTGCTGGGATTATGATATCACAGTATCTTCTGAGTAGAAGAAGAAAACAGTGCAGGTACCTGTCCTGGTGGTGGGCCCTGCGGTTTTAATGTCGCCTTCCATGTAGTGATACCCATCATAGAGACTGCAGGGTGCAACAAGATCACTGTGCTTTCCCTCCAGTGGTATATATGCCAGTTCTCGGCAAGACAACTTCCAAAATCTCCTCTTCCCGTGGAAGAGCTAATCAGATCTCCTGAACAGCTCTTCTCCAACACAAACACACACACAAGGAAAGTTCACTGCTGCAGGAGTTACGGTAAGTGAGGCTAGAGAGCAGACTACTGTCTCTGGGTAGGGTAGTATGATTCACACTCCATTCTTTGGGAATCAGGCATCCGACTCCAGGGGGTCCACACACACTAACCACATGGCAATCCCGCTGTAGTCTTTTCCCACTGTGATAGGACTCACCCACCAGCAGCATAAGAACTAGGCCCCATTGTCTTTTGAAACAATGTCCTCCACATGCCACTTGAGACCATGTTGTAGTTTATGGTCTTACAGTGGGATTAATCTTTTAACAACATAGGAACTGGACTGAGCGCTATTTTGGGGCAGTGGAATCTGCATGGTATCCCTCCAGGATGCCACCTGCCTTTTTTTTTCTGAGGTCCACCTCAAACACATGTGGCATACCCCAGCTTCTCTGCATATTTGCGCTTGGTTGTTCTGCACAACTGGGCACAGTGGCGCCTTCAGCCAGATGCATGGTACATGCCATTGGCAGGGTGCCAGTTAAGGGGCAGGGCCACCAGTGTGGAGGAAGGGGGAGTTTGCCCCAAGCCTCCCATCTGAGAGGACCCCCAAACTGAGTGGTATTGTGACCTGGTGTGCTGGTTGGCAATGCCAGTCACTGAAATGGGGCCTAGCTGCTCCTCCATCATGACATTTGAAGTTAAAGTGAGAGTGGTTCCACTGTGAGTACCATGTAAAACCTCTCTGGGGCACCCCTTGCTGGAATTAGCATATCTGAAGGAAGACGCAGCTCAGAGTCTTCCAAAAGCTGACACCTCGCTGAGGTACCTGCAGGAGTATTTTCAGCCACAGATAAACATTAAAGAGACTAATTAGTCTTGTGACCGAATCAGCTGGGCTCGTGCCTTTTCAGGGGTGCACCACGGTGCTGAGAATTTAAAGCCTCTTATTACCTGGCACGAACTTCCAGTAAGTCAGCAGAACCTGTACTATAAGACAGCAAGGCTAATCTTGTTCACCAGCAACACTCACTCTGGGTCTGCTTGTAAGGTTACTGTATGGAACGCTCCTCCCTGCTGTGTTGAGCAGTGGTTTACCATGGCCTTGACATTTGGAGCTGTGCTGCTTCCTGCTGCAGCCACCATGCATCAGTGGCGGCGTGTCAGCCTAGGCGAATGAGACACGCCCAACCAGCACCTTCAGCAGCGAACTCCCCAACGCTGCGTTTATTGTGTCTATACGCTGATGTTTAAGGACGGTTAAGCATGTACATGTTAGATAAGGGACGTAAGTCCACAAGCAGGGGCTTGTGATTTAATTTAAATGTGCTACTCGCTCTCTCCCCGTCCCCGCAGTGAAACGCAATGCCAGAAAACGTAGGGCTCTGGGTGAAGCTCAAATAATGGTATAGGCAGGAGTGCCTCAGGAAGCTGTCTTGTTGCCATGGTGACAAACCACACCTAGGAGTCTCTTCATGAGAGCATGTGGCAACCAGGGGCTTGGTGAGGCCCTGGCAGGATTGCAGCAGTTTAGGCCAGTTCTGACAGCAGGGCTGCTGGGGGCCCCCCTCCCAGCACTGACAGAGCTCCACAGCTGAGGGGCCCAAGACACAAGGGCGCAAGGTGTTGGGGAGGTTGCCGTCCTCCTGGCCCAGTGGACTGCAAGGAGGACAAGCTGCGCGGGAGGCCACTCTGAGGCTGAACCGGTCCTGCCCAGGGACGGCTCCCACGTTCCTGGCTGGGGAGGGAGGGAGCAGTGCCATGACAGCGGAGCTTCAGAGGGCTTCCTGCAGACGCAAGGAGCGGCGGGGGGGTAGGGGGGGGGGCTGTAGTCCTGGCAGGGCAGAGCAGAGACACGCCCCAGCCAGGAGTGCCGGGAGGAGGACATATATTGGAATTCGTGAGACTTTGTGGTATGTGCCTCACCTACCAAAAGTCATCAGCCACCACTGCAATGCAGGGAAGCTACAGCAGCGGCCGCCATGGCCGGTCCTGAGAAGCTGACCCAGCTTGTGGCTAGCAGGCTGCTGCTATGTGTAGGACTGTGCAATTGATTGTAACGTCCCCTTTTCACACCCACGCACTTCATGCCAGGCAGAACAGTGCTGTGCCAGCCCACCTGAACACATTGAGCTCACACACAGCCCACCCACGTGCCTCACAAACATTGGTGATAGTGCCTGGGACAAGGTCTTTCGTATGGCACCCGCTGAAGCAGTGCAGTCTACAGTAGTTACTCCTCAGGATGGACAGGAAACCACAAGCATTGCAGCCACGCCAGTTCAGCTATTCTCCTACCTCCTTCCCACAACATAGGGCCTTGTGTATGGAAATAACTCGGAAGTCCTGAGCTCAACAGCAGCGCTGGACCATACGGAGGCTCCAAATGCGCTGGTGCAACCACTGCTGTCAGGAACACGGGGCCAGATTCTGGGCCAAGCCCCCTTAATTTCCCTCCCCCAAAAGCAATGACCAGTCCAGTGCAATTCCAGCTTGCTCTGTTACATCCTGCTGCCCTTGTCCTAAGGGTCTGTTCTGGCAGCTGGGGATCGCTGGAGCTCAGTGACTCCCCAACCATGTCCCTTGTAACATAGCCACCTCACTTCCCCCATCCCTGGGAGGGGGGTTGGGTAGAGCTGACACTGGCTCTGCACCGCATGGGGACTCCCCAGGCAAGCAGAATCCGGAGCAGGCAGTTAAGCTGGCTCTCCAACCGCTTTGAGTTGGGGCCAAAGTGTGCATGTACCAGAATGGTTCTGTCAAAAGCAGCTAGTTGTAAGTACGGGTCAGACAACCAAACATGTCACACAGTCAGTGTCTCTGCAATGTCCCTGTTTGCTTGCTGTAGACACACCCTCGGTTGTCATGTTCACTGCCTTGGAGACTAGCACTGAGCATGCCATGAAGTGAGCACAGGGGTGGGACAGGAACCTAAAGAAGCCATGTATAGACAAAGAAAGGGGAAGTGAAAGCACCAGCCTCCCTCTCCCTTTGCAGACTGGCCAAGTGTTTCTGTCCCATCCCACCTTGGGCTTTCGGGGTCTGACTTACCTTTGAGTGCGACTAACGCTGTGTCACAGAGGGAGATGTGCAGTTGTTGTCACCAGATCCCAGGACAAAGTTTGCCTGTAAGACTGACTTGTTTCCACGCAGGCTGGGCATAGTTTACAAGGTTCCTTCAAGTGCCATATGACACCCTGCTAGATTTTCAGGTCAGATTGTATTGAAGATTAAAGCAGCAATACAGCAGGTAAGAAAGGAGCGCTCTGGGGACAGCAAGCCCAATGCTAATAATCCTGTTATTGTTTAGTCTCCTAAGGGGCCTTTGGTGGGTAAGAGGGGAAATAATAATCTCTAGCTCTTACACAGCACTTGTCATCAGTAGCTCTCAAAGTGCTTCACAGCCTTCAATGTATTTACCCTCCCATCACCCTGTAAGGCCAGCCAGTGCTATTATCCCCATTGTACACAGGGGGAACTGTGTTACAGAGAGATTAAGGTCTGTCTATAGCGGGGTGGGCAAACTTTTTGGCCTGAGGGCCGCATCTGGGTATGGAAATTGTATGGTGGGCCATGAATGCTCACGAAATTGGGGTTGGGATGCAAGAGGGGGTGAGGGCTCTGACTGGGGGTGTGGGATCTGGGGTGGGGCCAGAAATGAGGAGTTCAGAGTGTGAGAGGAGGTTCCAGGCTGGGGTAGGCGGTTGGGGTGCGGGGGGTGGGGAGGTGTCAAGGGCTCCGGCTGGAGGTGAGGGCTCGGGATGAGGGATTTGTGGTGTAGGAGGGTGCTCCAGGCTGCGACCAAGGGGTTCAGCGGGTGGGAGGGGGATCAGGGCAGGGGAAGGGGGTTGGGGCACGGGGGAAAAAGGGCTCTGGCTGGGGGGGTGGGCTCTGGGGTGGGACCAGATATGAGGATTTCAGGGTGCAGGAGGGGGCTCCAGGCTCGGGCAGGGGTGCAGGCGGCGCTTACCTCAAGCAGCTCCTGGAAGCAGCAGCATGTCCCTTCTCCAGCTCCTATGCAGAGGTGTTGCCAGGTGGATCTGCGCACTGTCCCGTCCTAGTTGCAGCCCCTGCAGCTCCCATTAGCCACAGTTCCCGGCCAATGAGAGCTGTGGGGGTGGCGCTTGGGGTGGGGGCAGCGTGCAGAGCCCCCTGGCTGCCCGTAAATGTAGGAGCCGGAGGAGGGACATGCTGCTGCTTCCGGGAGCCTCAGCGTGCACACACAGAGCAGCCTCCGACCCCGCTCCCTGGCTGGAGCATGGGAGCAGAGCAAGCCCCAGACCCCACTCCCCAGCGTGAGCTCGAGGGCTGGATTAAACCGGCTGGAAGGTCATATGTGGCACTCGGACCATGGTTTGCCCACTCCTGGTCTATACTATAGCTGCTCTAGGTCTGCTGCTGTAGTATAGATGCTTCCTCCTTCAACGGACAGGCATTTTCCATAGAAGTAAGGCAGTCCACCTCTCCAAGTGGCGGTCGCTAGGTTGGCAGAGGAATTCTTCCATCGATGTAGCCGCATCTACACTGGGGGTTAGGTTGACATAACTGCGGTGCTCAGGGTGTGAAATTTTTCATTGTCCTGAGTGATGTAGCTGGGTTGATCTAATTTTCAAGTGCAGACCAGGCCTAAGTGATTTGTGCAAGGTCGCCCAGGAAATCTGTGGCACAGCTGGGAATTGAACCCTGGTCTCCCAACCCCTAGGCTAGGGCCCTAACCACTGGACAGAGGCAGGGAAAGTGAGAGAGGAGGAAGGATAGGGATGGAAAAAGAGAGGACCTGGCTTAGCTCTCAGTTACAGTGCTGTAAATCAAAGGAAATTCCAGTGAAGTCCATGAAGCTGCTCCAAAGTGGGGGAGCAGAATTGCGCCCCTGGCTGGGACTTTCTGATGCAGAATAGGGGGGACACAGGTGGTTAACCACTTGAGTTACAGTGTTGAGGGGGAGCGGAGGTTGGAGGAACGTGTCATGCTCACTCTGAGCTGTTTGATTTCTGAGGAAGTCGTCCTCGGCTTGGTTTCCTTTCCCTCTCTGTACCATTGAAACAGGAAGCTGGTGAGCTGCAGCTGCTGAGTGTTACTGAGACACACGAACGGCTCTGGCAGCTTCTAAACACTGACTGCTGGATTGTCAATAATGTTTCCTCCAGCTCTGGCAATGGATCGGTGCTGGTACCATGGGAACATCACTCGCTCCAAGGCTGAGGACTTGCTCTCCAAAGTGGGAAAGGATGGCAGCTTCCTAGTGCGGGCCAGTGAGTCGATCTCCTCAGCGTACGCGCTCTGTGTTCTGTAAGTATAGCTCTTACCTTTCGTGGGGCTCCATTGCTCCTGCCCGCTCTGTGTAGGGACTACCCCTACCTCCTCCCCAGCACAGAGACACAGCCACCCCACCTATCAGGAAGGTGCGACCTACCAGTGTGGTAGGTTTAACCTGGCCTGGCCACAGAGTGTGATGGAGGGGATTGAAAGAAACCACATTTGTGACAGTTGTTGTGGAACAAACCACACTAGTGAGGGGAGGCCAAAAACCCCTGATCCAAAAGGAGACAAAAATCCAAGGATGTCTCATGGATCGATGCGTTCAGAGATGGGGAACCATCCTGTTATCTCTGGTCTGTCTGAATGACCCTCCCACTTGGGTCTTGTTCTCTTTGGAGTGGGGGGAAAAAAACCCTGAGCATGGCGCCCACCAGGCATTCTCTCCCATTGAAATACTCAGAGCTCAGCACATGTTTGACACCGCAGGTTGGTCAGTAAATGCCTTTTTCAGTCTGGCAGGTGTACTGCAAATGTGCAGGTAGCTTTGTGTGCCAACACTGGTCCTTACAGAGGCTGTCTCTGATTCAGCCTGAACAGGGACGTGGTCCTACAGAGGATGCAGGGTTCTAAGGATGGTAAAAACGGGGGGGGGGGGGGGGGGGAGGGGAAATCTCCCAGTGTCCTTAGCAGCTATTTCACTCCAAGTCAAAGACCCTTCCCCTGGAATGAAGATTAGGGATTGAATTGGAGAGATCAATGGCTCTGGTCTTGTTTGACTGAGTGCAGCTGATATAGTTGGTGTCAGGAGAGGCTGAGGCAGAGAGAGAGATCAGATTCAAGAGTTTGAGACTTTTTAAATTTTGTCGCAGAGAACCATCATGCCATAGAATCATAGGGCTAAAAGGGACTACAAGTGTTATCTAGTCTAACCCCCTGCCAAGAAGCAAGATTTGTTGTGTATAAACCATCCAAAGATGGTGTCAGCCTATGAGAAATCAAATTAGCCTGCTAGGACCCCAGGCCTAACAATCATTTCATTTCACAGCTGCTGGGAACAGACTTTAAAAAAATCTCACCACGTTTTTCTTAGTAACCAAATAACAAGCAGGTTTCTTGCTGCTGCTTCCTCTTTAAAGTACATTTGTCTCTGTTCTAAAAAGAGGAGCTGCTGCTTGAGCTGTGGTCTAACCGTCCACCTTTGAGCTCCAGCTTCTGGGGACAGTACAATACATGATGGAGAGTGTGAGTCTCAGAAAGAGTGCATGGGGCAGGCTAGCATGTCCTCCTGCACATATGTTGGATGGTAATGGGATGGTGGTGGTGCAGAGAGGGGAGTGCACAGTGGGGAGAGCATGCGTGTGTGTGGAGAGGGTGGCATATGGAAGGAAGGGATGTGCATGTGGAGGGCAGGGAGTGTTTGGTAGGTGTGTTTGTGTATGGGGGGCAGAGGGAGGATGGGTGTCTGCAGACATGGAACATTTACATCTCTGGGGTTGGGGATTGTCTGCATGTAATTTAGAGCTGGTGCCAAAGTCACTTGTTCCTGAACTATAACTTGGAATAAATAGCACAAATTGGCTTCTTCAGGGGCGCTTGCAAGATCCCTTTTATTTGCTTTGAACAAACACACACACAAACAAAATACTGTTTGCAGACACTAGGAAGCTGCGAATATTTGCATCAGTTTTCCCTCTGAAGCGTTTCCGCAGCCATCTTTGAAAGCCCTTTGCGCAGTTCTGAGAGACAAGGAATCAGGGAACAGAAACAACATGGTGACCAAAGTTGTCTAAAATGGGGGCCAAAAGTCAGGCTCCTCAGTCCATATTTAGATGCTTAAATAAGTGGGCTGGGTTTCAGAGGTGCTGAGCACCAGCAGCTTTCTCTGAAGTCATTGGGAGCTGCTAGGCACTCAGCACTTTTGAAATTCAGGCCACTTGTTATTTAGGTGCCTAAATATACTACTAAGAACCTCACTGTAAGCCCCCATTTTTGAAAATCTCAGGCCACATAACTTCAATGACCAATCATGCAGCACAAATAGCAAATTAGGAAGAGAGAATGCTTGAAGCAGTAGTCGTGGGTGGACAGGTCATAAGCAAATTATAGGCCAAAATGTGTCACCCAACCCATGTGTCGATTACTGGGACAATTTATAAAATCAAGTCTGCTGGTGGATAATTCACTAAGAGAATAGGGACTAAACATGCTGAATAAATTGTTCACTGGGAATAGATCTCCCAGCTCGGGTGGTAACAACAAACCATCCCAGTTTCTCAGTGTTAAGGGTAAAGTGCTTCTCATGTTTACTGGAGCTGCTCGGAACATTTTCAACTAAATATGTTTTTATCGAAATATGATGATTAGTCAAAGCCGAGATGTTTTGTGGAGTCGTATCAATTTTGATTAAGTTTTCAACAGGAAGATGTCTGAGCTCCAGGGCGCTCTGGTCTCTTCTGAGCCAAGAGAAAAAGAGAACCAAATAAAAACCCTGACCTTTTGGATACAAAACCAAATATTTCGACACAATTCTGCTTTGCAAAAACATTCAAAAGGTTCTAATATGGAGCGAAAACAAACTTCAGCACTTCAAAAGTTGTCACCAAGCAGACCTGTCATTCTCCAGCCAGAGCTAATATTCATCTAGCAGCTCCATTGAAATTAGAATGGGGACTTGAATAATTTTTTATCCTGCTGAGCCAAATAGATTTTCCTGGAGGGATGTTGCAGGAAAATAATTATTTGAATAATGACAGACCGAGGGTGTGTGTGTGTAAGTAATAATGCCTTCCCTTCTTTTATTGCTCCGACAGCAGCAAAATAGAACTTAGAAGACAAATTGTACAAACAGCAAATACACAGTGAATGCCCTCCTCCAGACACTTTCATCCTCTGTTCTGTAGTCTAATCCTTATGACTTGATTGCCCCAGGAAAGGCAAGGACCAGAGTGATTCTTCTTCTTTCCATGTTACTGGAACGCTTGGTTTGCCCGTTTATTAACTAGAAATGACTACTGAGTTCTTGCACTCAAGGAATTCAACGGGAAATGATTGCCTAGCTCATGAACTCAGAAAGGGTTTAACAGCAGCTGTGTCTGAAACTAGCATTATCCCTCCACTGGGACCTTCTGTCTTGATGTGCTTTTGTTCAAGATGATGGAAAACATAAACAGTTAGACAGGGAGGGAAGCTACGGGGGGGAAGACTGTATTTTCCTTGTGTGTCTTTATTAAAAACCCATGGCTTTCCTTTAAGATCCTTCTAGGAAAATCACTATTTTAAAGACCAGATACAATGGCTCTAGATCATGTACCAATTGAAAGCAGCGCTAACAAATATCTGCAAAATCACTAGGTTGGAAGTTCGTGCGTCGGAACTCTTCAGATGTAGCACTGTGAAGCCATTTGGCAATGATAAGGATTTCTTCCAGGAAACCCAAAAAGAAACTCCCTTGCAGGACTTAGCACCTCTTAGAGAGTTTGTCCCAAACACAAAGGCACCAAGACCTGGATGGACCAGTATTGCCCTCATCTACTGGGCAATGAAACTGGAAAAAGCTGGGGTGTTGGGTGTGATAAAGAGCGGATGTTTTGAGGTGGGAAGTGCTTCCCTTCATACACCTGAAGGCACTGGCATGTACAGAAGCTCATTTTGGTGCTGAAACCAATTAGAATACAGTGGATGAAGAGGACTTGATCCTTCTGACAAAAGAAAATTCCACTCTTTCCAGGACATGTCTCCAATTAAAGACATTTCATGCTGCCACCTCCTTTGGCCTCTTATTGGAGACTAAGCCATGCAGCATATTCTACATGCTGAAAAGTCCTTGGGACTGTAAAATGGGCATAATGATGCTGACTTCCTTTGTGACTTAGAATTCTCTGGATGAAAAGCACTCAGTGAGAGCTGGTTATTTGTTTTCCTTGTTACCAGTTGCTGATCGGCTCAGTGATGGTCTGAAAGAAGGTGAGCAGAGTTGTATCCAATATCTCTCCAATATCTGAGGGTAGCACATGTGATCTGTCCACACTGGTATTAGCTGAATTCCTAGGGGGGGTTTCCCGTCTCACTGTGTATCTGTACAGTGCTTGGCAGAGCAGGGTCCTGATTTTGGTTGGGCCCTATAGCTGCTACCATAATATACACAGTAAAGAGCAGTTCTGATTTGCAGCAAGGCCTAAGCCACACTGGAAGAGGAGAGGAAATATGCGTTCATTCCCCTTTCCCTCTTTTGCCTTCAGGAGCTCGTGCAGGGGAGGGAGCTAGGAGACAGATGAGGAAGCATGTTGGGACACATTTAGCCTCAGGAAATTGCTTTGATGGGTGCTGCATATACCATCAATATGTCCAAGATCAGCAATGCTTGTGGTTTTTTCTAAAAACATTCTTAAGAAACATCTCAAAGAGAATCTTTTTAGGTGAAAAGTGAAAGTATCTAGGACCAACGGTGGAGCAGTCCTGGTGCTTAAGAGCTAAAAGCTTAAGAGCAATGAAGTTATAACAACAAAGCAAGGCAGATAAATGGAGGTTGTTAGCCGACTGATTCATGACATTCTCCATTTGTGCATGGCTGAGTCATGAGATTGCTAAGGAGGATTCCCACAGGGAGAGCCACTTTTGCTCATACCATTCATATATCACCTTATAGCCCTTTATTAGCTTTCCCTGTAGATGTTCCTCTGGTTAAATCTCTCTAATACTACATAACAACAACCTCTGACAGCCGGTGCTTGCCACCTGATTGTGCACCCAGTGTGCTTTGATGGCCTGATAGTCATTGAGCTGGTTTGTTTATCAGTTTCATAATCTCCATACACACAAATTTTCTCTCATCAGCTACATAATCAGCACTGTTCTCATCTCAGCCCCTTTTTGCATATCTGCAGGAGGAAGTGGTGGAAGAGTTCTGCATTGACAGATAAAAACAAAACCAAATCCCACTCCTAGCGGGGAGATCCCCAACTGGTGTCAACTGTCATCGCTCCATTGACGTTAAAGGAGCTCTGATAGCTGATGAACTGCCCCTGGCTGGGTCTGGGAGCACTGAAGAGACGTGGGTAGGTGCGTGAACATCTCAGATCACTTCGCAATGAGCCCTCAGACCTGTTGTGGGGTGGCGCTGCGCTCTGAAGGGCGTTCCAGCTCTTTTCTTGTGCATCTTGCTTAAAAGAACCCAGGTTCAGAGGGAGCTGTGTGGCTAAATCCTGTAGTCAGCATTGAAAATCTCACCTCAGTGTATGAGTAACTTGGTTTTATGCTCTGTCTGACTCCAAATGCAAGGCTGTATAACCCCTAAGGAATCTCTCTCTCGCTCTCTCTTGATGTGATTCAGAAAAGCCTAGTTTGAATAAACATATATACCAAATCACAAAGGAGACAAGTATGTCGGTATGCATCAGCCAACCCTCCTCCTCGGGAAGGCTGACCACAGACCACCTTTCCTGACCCTCTGGAGATGGGCTGCAAGCCTTATCTGTTTTGCCCCTGGGGATGCTAAAACAGAATTGAGATTAGTTTTTGGAGGGAAATGGGGTTGAAATTTGTGTCCTTTGTTGGTAGAGAGCCAGTTTGTGGAGTGTGTTTTAACTTAGTGCTGGGCAGGTGCTGAGAGCTGTTGGATCACATCTGTAACCACTGGAAAGTAAATAAACATGTATTCCTCCATACTGCTGGGAGCAGCCTCCCACCCCCACCCCAGGCATTATGTGAGTTCAGCAAAATTCAGCAGCCATCAAGGAAGGCTGCACATTCTGCACGGCTCTGCCATCAGGTTGGACTTCCAGCTCTTGACAAGTTGTTGATGTGTCCCTCGTTGGACAAAGACTGAGTACCCCCTTTAGATAGGGGTCCGGTTCTGTTTTCATCTCTGTCTGGTGCAAATGAGTTTAGGCCACAGAGTGGGGCAAAGTCAGGGTAAGTCTAATTTGATTTACTGTCCACCCTGGGGAGGTGGTAGAAGAAAGTGTGGTTTATGGCTGTTCTACTTGCACTAAAATAATCAAGTGAGTTTCAACTCATACCCATTGTTATTTCAGTGCAGGTCTCTGTATGTACTCTTACTTCAGAATAAAAATATCCTATTGCAATTCAATTTAAATTAGTTAAACAAGTTTGTGTGTAGACCAACCCTTTGATTTACTCATTCAACTCTGAATTTGGCCTGGTGTCTGGGATTTCTCCCTTTTCGTTCCTTTCGGGCATGCACACTCTTCTGGCAGCCAGAGCTAGGTGCTGTTTTCTTTTTTCTGGCCAGCAGGGGAGTTGAACAACTCACTCTGAAGAGGAGTCCATCATCACTTTCTGATGTGGCCTCTACAACATGATGAAGTGCCCCCAAACTTAAGCACTGTAGGATTTTGTTAATTAATATGTCCTCAGGAAATGAACAGATATTTGAAACCCTTGTGAAAAGTAATGCACATTGGAAAACATAATCCCATCAATACATATAAAATGATTGGGTCTAAATTAGTTATTACCTCTCAGGAAAGAGATCTTGGAGTCACTGTGGATATTTCTCTGAAAACAACTGCCCAACATGCAGCAGCAGTCAAAAAAGTGAACAGAATGTTCGGAACCGTTAGGAAAGGGATAGATAATAAAACTGAAAATATCATAATGCAACTACATAAATCATGATATGCCAACACCTTGAATACTGCATGAAGTTCTGATCTCCGCATCTCAAAAAAGATATATTTGAATTGGAAAAGGTACAGAGAAGGGCAACAAAAATATGTAGGAGTAGGGAACAGCTTCCAAATGAGGAGAGATTAAAAAGACAGGGACTGTTCAGTTTAGAAAAGAGACGACCAATGTGGGATTTGATAGAGGTCTATAAAATCTTGAATGGTGTAGAGAAAGCTAATAAGGAAGTGTTATTTACCTCTTCACATAATACACAGAACTAGGGATCACCCAATGAAATTAGTAGGCATAAGGTTTAAAACGAACAAAAGGAAGTATTTCTTCACACAACACATAGTCAACCTGTGGAACTCATTGCCAGGGGATGTGATGGCCAAAACTATAAGTGGGTTCAAAAAAGAATTAGATAAGTTCACAGAGGGATAGGTCTATCAGTGGTTATTAGCCAAGATGGTCAAGGACGCAACCCCATGCTTTGGGTGTCCCTAAACCTCTGACTGTCAGAAGCTGGGAGTGGACGACGGGATGGATCTCTTGATTATTGCCCTATTCTATTTATTCCCTCTTAAACATCTGGCACTGGCTGCTGTCAGAAGACAGGATACTGGGCTAGATGGACCATTGGTCTGACCCAGTATGGCCATTCTTATGTTCTTATTAAGTCATCAGTCTATGTCAGAGTCTTCCATTCAATTTCTGTTGTTATGGAATGATGCTATGATAAGATTCCCCCATAGCTATGTTCTAACAACCTCTCCTCCAATCTGTTCCAGGTTCCAGAATTGCGTTTATACCTACAGGATTCTACCCAATAAAGAAAATAAGCTAATTGTCCAGGTAAGACATATTTGAATGCAGACACCATACCACAGATATGTATCTGGCTTAGGGCTTGTCTGAATGGGACTTTAGTGCACAGCCAGCCAGAATGCAAATCTACAGCCCCATATGGACCCTACTACAGTGCTCTAAAAGTTCCAAGCGCACTTCGCTTTACTGCCGTTTGAAATGAAAGTATGTCAAAGCACACTACAGAATTTGTAGTGTGCTATAGCAATCTTCACGTTGGACGCTACTGCACAACAAACTAGATTCACATCCTGGCTTGCCGCGTGGTGATGTCCGGCATAGACAAGCCCTGACACTTAAGATTGCTCATATGTATCATTTCACCATGGCTCTTACACTAAAACAATTAACTGTATTCATCAAAGCAACATTCACACTGAACCCAAGACTAATCTCCTTCTCCAAGCCTAAGCCCACTTCTACCACGATACTCCACCGTAGCAGTACACTAATAACCTCTCTGACACATCTGCTTTCAATTCAACAATACAACTGCTCACTGTGCACACATCAAGTAACTGAAAAGTCACACTGCAGTGAACGACCTGAACTCCAGCCTTCTAGTACTATGTTATTTAATAACTTAATGACAGTTAGCATGCTAAAATCACAAAGTTAGCATCTCTACACACCTTGCACCAGGCAGAGAAGACAAAGTGAACTACAGACTCAGAATTTAAGAGGCAGTTTAATCCAGTGCATTGGGACTCTCAGCTGGTTTCTGTTCCCAACTGTCAGTGACCAGTTGTGTGACCTTTCACAGGTCATTCCACCTCTGTTCCCTCTCCAACCCTTTGTCTTGCCAATTTAGATAGTATGAACTTTGGGCCTGTATGTTGTATAGTGCCTAGCATAAGGAGATCCCTGTTTGAGCTGGACCTTTTGGATAACACAGATTCTACTTTAGGTTTACATTGGGACTGTTAAAAAAATCATCTCACCCAGGCAATACAATGAAAGAAAGCTATATACACACATTATTGGTATGTGCACTGTTTCATCGGTACACTCCTGATACATTGTTTAATAAGGTGGCAGGATGAAGTTAAGTTTGTGCAGTGTGACTTTGATTTTTGCTGGGTTCACTAAGGGTGTTTAAGTGAAAATAAGCATGCTAGAGAGGAGATTAGAGTACTGAAGTGGTTGTATGCCATGATGGCAATAGATCAGTGCTTGGGGTTGGTCTTGTGTTGGGCATGGTTGCTATTATTATTTATAGGGCTGTCAAGCAATTAAAAAAAAGTAATCACAATTAATCGCATTGCTAAACAATAATAGAATACCATTTAAATATTTTTGGATGTTTTCTGCATTTTCAAATATATTGATTTCAATTACAACACAGAATATAAATATTTTTGATTACAAGTATTTGCACTGTAAAAAACCAAAATAAATAGTATTTGAGGGCTGTCAATTAATCGCAGTTAACTCATGCGATTAACTCAAAAAAATTAATCATGATTAAAAAAATTAATCGCAATTAATCACAGTTTTAATCGCACTGTTACATAATAGAATACCAATTGAATGTATTAAATTGGATGTTTTTCTACATTTTCATATATATTGTATTCTGTGTTGTAATTGAAATCAAAGTGTATATTTGATTACAAATATTTGCACTGTAAAAATGATAAACAAAATAATTAGTATTTTTCAATTCACCTCATACAAGTACTGTAGTGCAATCTCTTTGTCAATATATATGAAAATGTAGAAGAACATTCCAAAATATTTAATACATCGCCTGAGTTAACTGCGATTAATCGACAGCCCTAATTATTTATATTACAATAGTATCTAGAAGTCCTAACTGCAGTTGGGGGCCTATTGTGATAGGGGCTGGATACAGACTTCGTGAGAGGTGGTCCCTGCCTGAAGAGCTTATAATCTAACTAGACAAAGCAGACAAAGTGGGGCGAAACTAAGGCACAGAGTGGTAATGGCTTGCCCAGGGTCATGCAGCAGGTCGGTGCAGAGCTGGGACTAGGACCCAGGACTAGTTAATGGTGTCCTTACTTTTTAGCGTGTTGTGAGGAAATACAGTTAAGGAGCCTTAACTCTAAATAAAAGGTTTGTTTTAGGGAATGGGAATTTCCTGATTTTTTTTATATATATATATAAAACCCCCCAGTGTAAATGCTGGAGCTGGGCACCTAGCTGTGAGGGTTTAGAAAGGGCGGGGGGGGGGGGGTAACCAGAAAGGGGGGATGTGGAGCCAAAATTTTGCATATCCCATGGAGAAAGCCTTTAACCAACGTGCCAAGTTCCTGTGACTGCCGCTCTAAGCTTTTCACTCGAAGCAGCAGCAGCCCTGAGGGTGTCAGCCAGCTTTGAGAAGCTGGAGCATCAGTTAGAACATTGTGTGCCCACAGTGTAAAGTTTTAAACAGAGGAGCTCCAACTGTTTCCCCTGCGCCCCGTCCAGCTCAGCTCCCAGGACCTCAGCCTGTCTCCATGCCCTGCTGCACCTTTTGCCCATATCCTATCTCCACTGTTCTTCTCAGTTTTCTTCTTGTGAACTATAAACACTCATCCATGAATTAGCAGTTTAGTTGAATATTTTAAGCAAGCTTCTTTGTGTTTAGAATGAGGGCTGCATATCTGGGGAGGAGACGTGTTATTCATACACAAGAGAGATCTAATCCTGGCTTTGAGTGCTTTGTGCAGCCTTAACCTGGGAAATGCTATTGCACTTCCATAATTCCTAACACACTTTATGATCGTGAACAAGAGCGTGAAAAATATATATTTACCCACCCAGCCTTGAAATAATGTGCACACCAAACTAAAACCGCACCCCACCATCCCACGCACAATTAAACCTCCAGGGAAGGTTTCTCTGTCTGATAAGTAAAACCCCGAGCTCCAGATTCAGGTTTAATAGGTATTCATTTGGTGGCTCGATTTCTGAGGGTTAATGCTCACTGGGAAATATATAGAATCAGTGGATGGGCATAGCCTTTAAGTCCACTGGATCTCTGTCAGGAGGGATCCCTCCGAGTCCACTGGATCTATTGATAGTGGACACTGGATGCAGTTAGTGATACTAAGATTCCACTGGGTCTACTTGAGAGTGATCTGCTAAAATCCAGTAGGTTTCTACAGGAATCATCAATCATCATGAAGGTCTGTGTAAAGTAGTTTCTGGGATTCCACTGAATCTGTAACGTGATTGGTTGGGATTCTGATGGATCTATAGGAGGCAAAGGGACTATGGTAACATAGCTTTGTATGTTTTGGTGGGCTAAAATACACTGTATTGTTGATTCATGTTTTCAAAAACACAGCATACTCCCATTTTTAATATGCATTATTCTATATCTGTGGGATAAAGCAAGGGTATGTGCCCTCTTCTGTCAAGTGAACTGCATAGTCAAAACAAACGGAGACTGGGCAAAAATCTCCTGTCCTGCGCTGCTGCCTTCTGATCTTGACACATTGCTCCAGCTGGGCCAGGCATCAAATCCATGTTTGGTTGCCTGCTTCAGTTTTTGTCTGATCCAAAATGCTTCACGTGATTTAGAAAGACATCTTACAAAAAGTCGAATTCATCTGTGCAATGCTGTAATATCTATTAAGTGAGGGGAGTGACTTAGTCTTTTTAAAATCCGTCATTTAAAAAAAGAGTATAAAAATACAGTGGAATGAGTAAATCATTGCAATCAGTACAGCAGTTGTCAGTCCCAGTCTCCTGAGAAAGGAGCGCCAACACACATATCTATTGTTTTAATCTTTTAACGTCTGTTTTGTTTTTTAAAATTGATACAGGAAAGACTCATGAGATGAGATCAGTGTACGTTACTTACAAATATAGGCCCTGATCCTGCAATCTAATGTGCACAGGTAGATTATTATGCCTGCACTAAGGCCATTTGAAATTAATCAGGTGCAGGTGGCTTCCCGGTACAGATCAGCTCTTGGAATCAGGGCCATAATCTAGTGGATATCTTTATTGGTAATACCAAATATGAAAGACACAATATATTGCACCTTCATGGATGGCATTCATGTGATGCTAAATGTTAGGGTATTTTTCCTCTTCCACGATGTGAAGCTACTTACTCCCTTAAAGTTGTCTCTGACAGTTGTTTTAATCTTTCTGAGTATGGGGGAGGTGCATGCATTTCCATTTTCTAATTAGATCTATCTAATAGCATTGTCTTCACCCACTTCTTAGGGCTTGTCTACACTAGGACATGCAGGAAAGTAAATCTGAATTAACTAAAGGTGTACATTTAAAGTGGATTAGTTAAACTGCATTAGACCTCTCTGTGGACACTCCCATTCAGACTTAAACTAATTAAGACCACTTTAATTTTGAGTGAGAGTGTCCATACAGGTGGTGTAATGCAGTTTAACTAATCCACCTTAAATGTATACCTTTAGTTAATTCATATTGATTTTCCTTATGTAGACAAACTCTTTGTGTTTCTTGGGAGATTAAACTCATCTGACTATTCCAGTATATGTGATTTTTGGAGAGGAGTTTATCTTTGTGTTCAGGAAAGACCTTTGGACACATTTCTTCAGGATTTTTGCAGTTGTGGCAGGTATTTATTAGATAGGATAACTTAGCTGCTGGCAGCTCTCAATATCTTCAACAGCTTTACAACAGTTTGCTAACCCAGCTTCCCATAGATGCTGTGGTGCCCATTAAAATCCGTGTGAGTTTTTATTTTGGGAAAATTGTGAAATGAGCTATCTCGTGTCCATGGTTGATGTACTGGTTGCTCTTTGTGAATGAACAAACATAACTTTGCCTTTATGTTAGCAGAACTGTCTGGGGCAGAGACAGATGAGGGCTCTTTGTTGCTCTCAGCTAAGACTAAAAATATTTCCCTGGCCCCCTCTAAGGGCAGGAGAGATATAGATATAAAATTCCCTCTACCTTCTCTAGCCTGTCATATCTGGAGCCAAATTGGGCAAGTGACATCTGAGAATGCCTTGCACATAATCTCCTAGTGTCAGAGAGTATTCAGGGTGTCCTATGAGATACATGGCCAAGCCACATCAAACAGAAAGTGAAAAGAAATTAAAAAATTATGAGCATCTCTTTTTCTTCCTTTCTTGAGACTGCTGACTTGTGTGTGTCATTTTCTGGTCTCCGAGGCCTCATTGGTTTGGGAGACCCAGAACCACATCCTGCAGATGGCAATGTATTTCAGCACTCTCCCCCCCTCCCCATTTTAAAATGAAGGCTTTTTTACAGCACATAAAGCTCTTTACATTTTTATCTTGCTCGGGAGGGTGTTGTGAGGCTTAATTAATGTCTGCACAGTGGTTTGAGTATATAAAACTCTATCGAAATATCAGGTATTAGTATGCAATATTAGTATGCACCAAGAAGGCTAGCATTGCTGGGAGATACCATTTAATGACAAGATCAAACAGAGTACGTAGCCTTGACATTGTAAGCCAGATGGCTACCGTTGGCTCTTGTCCTCTTTGGGTGAACGTAACGCATGCTAAAAAGTTAGTATTGCTTCAGTGGCCGCCAGATCTCATTTCAGGTGACATTTGTAGTGAATGCCTAATAGTAAGGGTTGGCTGGGTCAGGCCCTTACTTAGTATCACTGTATCTGAGAGGAGTTGGTCTCATTTTAGTTCCTACTGAATGAGTGTCACCATCACAAAAACTGCTGTCGCAGTTGGTACTCTTGTTGGCAGACTCTGGAGTCAGGCCAAGGATCGAAAAGGCATGGAGACTGAACTATGAACTCATTGCTAAAGGGGCTCCCTCCAGAATAGGACTGAGCATTTGGAAGCTTGCATTGCCGTTCCCCCTGTCATGTGACAATGGTGAAGTATCACAGAAGGAGTTGCTTTCATCTCATACTGAACAAGGAACTCTGTTAGAATAATTAGGGAAACATGATTATCCCTAAAGCTACGCTCTTGTGGGAGTTTCTGAGAGTGAGGCAGTGTTTGGTGTGTGCTGTGTGCACTAGTTGGGTTTCTGATAGTCTGGATTTGTTTTTGTTGTGTTGTTTGCAATTCCTTTGTTTTAGTGGTGTTGTCCCCACCGCCTTTTTCTTCGGCGGTGTGTGTGTGTGGGTTCTCCAGGGGGTCCACTGTAGATAGGTTTAGTGGTTTGACTTGCAAGTGTGAGGGTCAGTGTGTGCCTGCTGTCTCCTGCACCCTGGAGGAAGTGTTGCTGAGTTTAGGTGAGGTTATTGGCCGTGCTAATATAAAATCTGCCGCTCAAATGAGTAAATCTATAGTAATCTTCCTGGCCCAGGAGCAGTTTGTGAATAATTTGGGACAGGACACTGGGTCAAGGAGTCTTTTGTTCCAGTTTTTCCCTTGTTTACTCCTGCTACTAAAGTAACTTTTCCAGTGCTCCCCCCCGCCGCCCTTCCTTCTCAGTGACCCTAGTGTCTGATCTCTCCCATTGTGAGAAAATAGTTTCTGCTGTCAGGATGAGTATGTTGGGCTGCAAGAACCTAAGTGTGAGCCATGTTATGTAATTCCAGCGCCAGGTGGGTGTGGTTCTAAATAACCCTGAACAGCCCTTGAACCTGATGTTAAAGCACCACATAGATGGAGCAGATTATACAGTGTTTGCTACCTCTGAAAATATGAAATGTTTCCTGTGTGGAGACCTGGTCATTTGAGGGGTTCCTGCCCATGTATTGCTGGCTCATCAGCGGCCCCTGGTAAGAAAGCATAGTGGAGAGGGCGTTGGGACATCAAGGGATGTTAGGACTCTTGGCTGAAAGCTACTCCCAACTTCTTCTCCGGGGTTAAACTGGATCATTTTTGTACCATGAATGTTTGTTCACTTCTCTACTTCTCCCACTTACTTGGCCGATCATCATTCTCTCTCTGTCAGTGCGTCTCTCTCTCTCTTCCTGCCTGTGCTTCCCACTTTAATGCCATATTATTACAGGACTTGAATTGTGTTAACTGTGTTTTGGGAGCATTGTCAGCAGCACAAACCCCTGTCTGAGTCCCTGAGACAGCAGTGGGGTGTTGGGAAGGTCCAGATCCAACTGTTCTGCTAGCAGCTTACCCAGGCTGCCACATAGTCCTTGCATCAGGCTGTGAGTGCCCTGGAATGAGACATCTTGGGCCTTTATGGCAACTTTGATGGGAGTAACCCAGTGCAGATTCACCAGACCTTAACTGAAAAGTACTGACTCCTGAGATGCTTGTTGAAAGAGAAGGTGCAATGAGCCCTTGTTCGGGCCCATTTTACTCAGCTGCATGACGATGATCCTCCCACAAGATTCTTTTTTGGTTTGGAGAAAGTCTACGGATCATCAGCAGATCAGCAGCTCACCTGTCTGATGATATCTCAGTTTTCATAACATCTGACAGGGCCGTGCAAACACTTTGCACTCGTTTACAAGTGTATGACCAGGCCTCTTCTGTCTGCACTAAATGGGCTAAGAGCAATTTGATCTTACTGGGCTCTTGGCAGCGCAGCAGTCCCCCTGTGTTGCCCCAACAATTGCAATGGGGCACGTCTGCGATTAAAGTTTTGGGGGTGCGGTTTTGAATCTGAATAATTCATGTTAAGGAACTGGGAGGAGGTAGAGGAGAATGTGTAAGGTCGCCTGCAGAAATGACACTGCTCCTTCTTGGACTCTTTTGACTGCCAACAATCTTCTGGCCTTGGTATTGTGGCATCGGCTACTGAATCTGGATCCTCCCCTGGGCCTTCTGGGCTGGATACAGAGGCATAGTAACCATTTTTTTGAATATTTACTGCTGGTTGTGCCCTGCTTTGCTGTTCCTGCCATTAGATGAAGGGGGCGAGGGGCTCACTGATTTAGTCAGCAAAGTGGCAGCCTTTTGTCTCCAGGTGTTCAGCGGTTGCTGTACTCTGACTCCCCACTGACCTGGAAGTCCCTTGCCTTCTCTCTCCTCCATTGTGCTGGGGGTGATGGGCTTTGACACTCACCTATTTGTGATGGGACCTGGTCGATTACAGAGTCTAGATTTGCCCCCATTCTATATTGGTATTTTAATGCCTGATAACTTCTGCAAAGTGCCTGGCTGGACCAGGCAGTTTCCAGTTTATGGCTCTTGGAAGAGCCGCTGTTTTTTAACCCACTTTTTCCCGCTGAAGCTCTCTCCTCCAGGAACCTGTTTTCTGCCTTTACTCAGGCTGTGTTGACCAGGCTGGCTCACCTGATTGTTCCTAGTTGGGCAAGCTGGAGGTCAGCGACAGCTCTTGCTGTTCAGGCCAGAATCCCCTCTGTGCGTTTGTTGGAGAAGGCAGCGCTCCCTCAGCAGGCTGCTCAGTATTTGCAGAAAGTTATTTCAGGGATTGATCATCCAGGCAGAATCCTGTGTTCCACTCACTAGCTGTCTCTCTGGCTGGTGAGATCCTTGTGCAACCAGGCAGATTGTTGTCCTGGGAGGGTTTGGTGAATGTTCCTTTTGCAACCAGGGCCAAGAAGCCGCTCTGTGGTATGTGTACCAAGGTGCAGCATTATGCCATCCTCTGTGATCTCCCTAATACAGCCTGGAGGATGCCCCTGGCCCTGGGTGACTTTTTGTTGGGCTTCAGACACAGTGTTTCATTTTTTCCTGCATTGTCCCTGTTTGATTCCTTTTTTTTTGTAGTCGCTTTTCAGTGGTTTGGGGCTGGTTTTCTGTAAGCCCCTGTTTGTTCTAGAGATACAGTGCTCGCATTTCTTTTTGCGGATACAGACTAACACGGCTGCTACTCTGAAACTTGCTCGCATTCAGTGAGCTTCCTGCCTGGCTAACTTTTTGCTGGGTCAGGCAAAAACTAGCCATTTTGAAATCTCACCAGAACAGAATGGCCAAGGTAGAGCGATGTAATGTGCTAGGGCTGTTCTATGCACTAATTGTGGTCCGGCAGCAACCTGATTACACGTTTTATAAATGGACAGATAACCTGGACACTTTTCGGTTGACTTGGTGTGTTAACAGTCATTTGAATTTGGTGATGACGATGCTTTAATGAGCCGTGTTTAATGTTCGTTTATGATGTGTGTTGCTTTATTTTTTTCATATCTTTTGGTGTATATATTGTACTTGTATAACATTTTAAATAGTTTTTAATGTGATTTTATGTGAATAAAGGTGTTCTTCATGTCATCTCTGCCTGTCTGTGTGTGTGTGTGTGTGTCTCACTCTCTGTTTCACTTTCTCCAGCTACCCTGCTGCCTGACTTCCTGCTACAGATTTAAAGATACAGTACATGGATATCCTGCTGCCTTACTTGTTCTCTGGATATACACAGGACTTCAGTTTCCCATTCTAATGATCTGACATTGTGCATGAGCATGAGCATTGCATTAATTCATACCAACTCACCGTTGCAGGAAGTGTTTTTTCCCTCTAATAATACAGGATTTTCCATCATTTTTTGCTAGGGAGGGGCCTGAACCTGATCACTCTCAGCTGTCACTGAGTTGAGTGGGAGTTCTGGATGTATGTGGACTGTAGGGTTCGTCCCTAGCTTTGTATCAAGTGAATTTTGAGCATCTGCTCTGATAGCAGGACTACATGTAACAGGAAACGAATGACACCATGTGTGAGCAGTTCATAAACAGGCCAGAAACTGTGACTGTCTGCACGCCAAATGAAGCTCAAGCCAGAGGTGTAAGGGACCGGGGGTGTGCGCGGTCTTGCCGAGTGGTCACAGCCGGGCTGAGGTCTGCTCACCAGGGACAGGATGAAGATGAAGGAATTGCAAAGGCAGGTCCCGTAAACAAGAGTCAGGGTCAGAGTCAGGCTGGGATCAGAGATCAGAGGTAGCACCAGGTTAGAATCAAGAGGCAGAAATCGGGATCAAAGTCAAGCTGGAGTCAAGAGACCAGAGATCAGGAGATGAAGTGAAGTCTGCAGCAGGCCAAGGTCTGTGTGGTTGTCCAGACAACTTCCTGGGGCAACCCCTGGGTTTAAGTAGAGACACTTGACCAATTAGAAGGTGGCAAGGTACTGTCACTCTGGGTCTTTGGGCAAGACTTCCTGTGGCGCTGACTCCCCACAGTGCTCCCTGGCCATGTCTCTGCATGGCCTTCTAGTGGCACTGTGGAAATATCAGCCTCCCCAGGCTCTGCAGACCTGGATACTATTCTTTATACCAATCCAGCAGCGTATTTGCAGCGTTCTGGGGACTCAGCTTGCTGAAGATATGAGAGATGCTAGAGTTCCTCCCAACACTGCCCACCTCCATCCTGTCACCCATATCCAAAAACAGTATAGGGGAAAGGGCTGGACCGTCCCATGTTTACATGTGAACTTAGTGTTTGTGAAAGGTACCAGACAGATCCAAATCCTCTATCAGCTGAACATGCACAGTGGCAGGACAACTTGTTCATATCACCCTGACAGCAATACTCTCCCCTCTTCTTAAGGGAAATTCACTGTCCATGCTCATTCAGTCCTTGGACACTCTGCTCAGAGTGCCCTTGAACAGCTACTGTGTCACCCTTCCCTCCATTCTCTACCATGTTCTGTCAGTGTATATGTATGGCGGCAGATCCATCTAGCGTGATCTGATTAGAGCGTTAACTTGGGTCAGTACCCGCATTCCTTGTGGCATTGCTGTTGTCACTGACGTCAGGAGCAGTTTCTGGTTTGCAGAGAATGCACGGCCAGGTCCCTTGTGAGCACTTTGCAGACAGAGAGCGAGGACTGCATACGAACCGGCAGCAGTTTTGTCATTCTGACTAACAATTCTATTGTGATCTGCGTTGTGCCAATCCCTGCAGCATGCAATGAGACCTGAACCAAGGGGACTTCCTGGCATTAAGTACTGTGGAATTTGGCTCATTGTTATAGATGCAAAATTGTTGAACTCATCTGTTTGATTAAAAACTGGTGATTGGAAATTATGGGCCCAATCCTATGAGGTGCTGCATATTGTTTGACTTCAGTGGGAGCTAAGGGCAAGATTGGACCCACATGTAGGCTCTGTGAAAAATGGCAGGTTCCATTTTTATCACATAAACTGACAATCCTGGAAAGACACAGGAATCCTGCACCCATCCAAACCAATGACCAAACTGATCCTGGACTTCAGCGAGAGCAGAATCGGGCCCTCGGTCTTCAGAAAGTCAAGATCTAGTCAGTATGCAAAACTGCAAAACTTATATATGAAAGTGAGATTAATTTATTTTGCTAAAGATAGATTTAATGAAACTTTTATATTAAAAAAGATCGATTTCACCCTGACTTACTTGTTACCACAGAAAACTTGCCACAAGTGATTCTCTTAGGGAATGAGGAGTTAAGATAGAGAAAGTACTGCAACTTTAAGGCTGAGAAATTACGCATACTGAAGACAGGAAATTGTAAATTTACCTCTGCACCTCTTGTGCATCTGCATTACCATATAGTTTTGAATTATTCAGTCCCATGCTATTTCTCAAATACTAACACAAAGAGTATTTTCTAAAATGTTAGACACCATGAATCCTGTTTTATATGCTCATACATCTAGAGTACTTACATAATTTTCTTAGGGAGCAGTATATCTCCAGTAATTCTGACTTCCTTAACCTCATAAGTTCTCTTCTCCATTGTGTATTTTAAATAGTAATTTTGGTTATGCAATTTAGGGCCTGATTCTGTGCTGCGGTTGAGATCCGTTCAATACAGCAGATAGGGTGGGGAATGTATTTAGGGGATTTGTTATGGTTTCCTTACTTTCTGTCTGGCTTCAGCCCTGGGTAGAGGAGCACCTCAGAAAATGGAGTGGGGGACAGAACCTGGCCCATGCTATGGTTATGTGTACACACACACATTATCTCTGTTCTCAGGAATTCTGAAGCCAGCAGCATGTTCTGTAATGACATATTTACCATTTTTCAAAATGAACTTACTCTGCTGAAGAAATAAATACAGATATGCCATTTAAAATACCCACAGAGGAGCAGATAACAGTGACCTACAACAGCTTTTCTAGTTCAGTTTTTGCCAACACCATGTACTCAGAAAATCATGTCAGGCCCTGCAAAAATCATGATTGGCCTAAAAATCAGGAGATTTTAAAAATATTGAAGTTAGGGTTCTTTTTATTTGCCTTCTGGTGTTTGAGTGTAGGCTTCAAGTTTTCAAGCTTTTCTCTGCAGCCGCGAGGACTAGAAACTTACTTTTTTTAAGGCAGCTGAGATTCCCATTTAATCACATGACTCCAGGAGCTGGAGCATTAAGTGAACCAGCAAATATCGCGAGACAAACAAAAACGTAGTTTTAGAAGGGCTAAGACTGGAAATGTTTCAACAGAGTCCAGGACACTCAAAAACTTATACTTTATTATATAAAAACTCTACCCAAACATTAGGCTGTCTGCAAATAAACAGTTAAAGAATCTAGCTAATTCCACACTGCCGAAGAATCCTTGCTCACACACTATCCACTCATCTGATTTACACCACCCACTCTAACGTAACACCGCTCCCTTGGTTTGTTCTGTAATGGTAATATATTGATTTTTTATCTCGTTCATTAAATGTGTAAAACTGTTAAGAGAAATCCAGTCTCCGGGAACATTATGGTTATGTTTGATTTCCGTGAGTTTTGTCATAGTGCAATGTGTTGGTGGAGTAGAGGAACATTCCAATGAATAGAATTAGAATGATTGATCTGTTTGGTGTTATAGAATGTGCTGATTACATAATATTGTAGATTTACGTAACCACGTGTAGACCTTGCCAGTTTGTATTTTTAACTGTATTAACTAGATGTCTAGCAATTAACATATGGCTTTTTAGTGAGCATTGTGTTATAGCATACTGGAATTGGGTCCCTGAAATAGGAAATGTGTAAGTTATTATTTTGACCTTTGCTTATATTTTGGCAAATTTTAGGCAAAGGGTATATATTGAGTGGGATGGTAGTATAAAGACAGGTAAATATTACTTTGGGGCGCTAGTTGGACTTCACTGAAACATTAAGGCCTTTCACATGAAGACTTTACTTTGAAAATTGCACAATTCTGCTATATCTTACAAGGGCCTATAAAGAGAATATTAACAAGTCCTTAGGAGGTGGCAGGATGAGGCCCGGGTGGAATATGAGGAATAATGGATAGGAAGATTTTCAATAACCTGATTTTCAGAAGTGCTGAACAACTGGCCTCTGAAAATCAGGCCCTTTTAAGGTGACTCAATTTGGGCACTCAAGACCACTAGTCTCTTTTGAAAAATTAGGCCCAAGTGCTTTAAGGTCCATATTTAGCAAATGTTAATCATTTAAAGTTTGCATGGGTAAAAGGCTCTGTCTTTCCAAATGGTGGAAGTTATGCTTTTGGGCCTGGATTGTGAAAACCAGATCTGGGAGGAGGTTAGATCTCAGTACGGACTTGCACACTTCAGGTCTCAGATGCAGTTTGGATCCACAGCTACATTCAGGTCTAGCCCTCACCCATAATATGGAATACTGTGAGGTGCATGTATTTGGATCTGGGCTCATCTCTAACTAAAATGAATTATTTTCAGCAATTATCGATACAGCTGGCTTCAAACACACACACTTCAGTGTTCTTCTACTAGGCAAGTGGATGTTGAACCTGCTCAACTGCTTCATTTACAGCCATGTGAAAAGCAGAGCAGAATGCTCTCTCATTTAGCAAGAATTCTTTTCTATAAGAAGATATGAAGCATGGTAACAATGACAAACATTCACATGCGATATCTCTCCAGGTCAAGCTTACTCTTCAACTAATGAAATGGGTGGTAGGGCCAATGAAGACTGGTGTCCTTCAGTTACTTTCTAAAGAGCTAGATGGAATTTTTCTCACATTGACAGTGTGGTTGTTAGTCTTTTAGTTTGTCTTTTGTTTAGTGATATGTACATCCAATTTCCATCCAGTTGGCCTTCAGAAGAGCTAAAAGCGATTTTTTAAAAGTTATACACTGACTTTTCTGTAGGTTATTATAATTCCTTATTCCCATTGGCCAACAATTGCTTCTTCCAGATCTTATGAAGTCAGATCAGGTACTCTCATGCTCCTAATTTAGCAGTGATTAACTTTCAACATTTTAGTCTCAAATCTCACATAGAAAAAGGCATTAGATCAAACTCAGCTTTGAATAAGCCACCCTTGTAGTTTCAGGACCAAACCATTCATGAAATATGTCATGAATAGTGTTCATCCAGCTTCCATGCTTCAGAAATGGCATGGGCCATTCACCTTGTACCTGCCCTCCCTCTCGCCCCCCCCCAAAAAAAATTCTCCAAGGGCCACAGGGTCCATCATTTACCTCTACAACTCTCATTGTTCCCCTCCCCTGGTTCTGGCTTCCAGATAACCCCCAAACCACCATCCATTCTCTTCATTTCAGGGCACCCTAAAATCCACACCCCAACCCAAGCAGAAGCCTCTATACAGTCCCCAGCACTAATTAAAAAGGTTCCTCACATGAACTACTCCTCTGTTGGAGGCAGCAGATCCCTCCTAGGTCCTAGCTGGTCCTCAGAGGCTGCTGCATGTGTTACCAGGCTGCAGACCCCCCAACCCTCCGCGTTCCTTCACCTCTCCCCCTTATCCCCATGCTCAGCTCACCTGCTTGCTGCCCTGAAGACTCCTCACCTCATAGTCATCCAGCCCCCCGAATTCCCTCCTCACTCCCATCTGCCCTCAATTTTTCTCCAATCATCAGAGTCCACCCCTTACCCCATGGTCCCGCAGCTGCCCACTCCTCCATGGGGTCCTCCAGCCCCTCCAGCCTACCCCTCAGTCCATGTTGTCCACTTAGCATCTTGTTTCTCCGGGCCCCCAAAGCTGTGTTAAAATAGATCATGCTTATGGCTGGCTTGGGAAGTAGCTGTTACTCCCTGCTGTGACTCCTGTCTAAAGTCAAGTTACTGAGAAATCCTCCTAAAATTGCTTAGTAAAGGCTTAGCACAAGTTTCAACCTGAACAACAGAGACTTTGTCTGAAGAGCTAACAAGATGTTTTAAAAGGGCTTGTCTACACATACAGTGCTATCTATGTTGACAGGAGAGCTTCTTCATCCGTGTAGGTACTCCACCTCCCTGAGGTGGTAGCTATGTCGATGGGAAAAGCCCTCCTGTCAACGTAGCGCTGTCTACACCAGGAGTTGGGTCGGTATAACTGTCACTCAATTCCACACCCTTGAGCGCCGTAGTTATAGTGACGTAAGTCTGTAGTGTAGACCAAGCCTTAGATAAAGCATTTATCAACCATCTATGAGGCACTAACTTCAGTTCCTGAAACAAACGTCAATGCTTATTTGAATGAGATGCAAAAGGCTGCTTGAGAAATGTCTAATGAGCTGGTTAGTTTCACCTGGCTAACTTAGTATGTTTTAAGCCAACATTTTCCAAACCAGGTGCCTAAAGGAAGTAATCTTCTCCTGGTAATACTTTTGGCACCTCAGTGGAAGTGGCCTGATTTTCAGCTTGCAGTGATGCTGCAAGTTCTCCTCTACTTTGAAAATCAGGCTACTCCTGAGGCACCAAGCTTAGAAACAGTTGGCCTTAAGCAATATAATAAGATGCTCAGTTTTCCAGTTCCTCCTTGCTAACTGGCCTGGGTTTATGGAGAGGGAACACTTCCCCTTTCTCTCAGGGCCCCAATCATCCTGTGCTTTCTATTTATAGCACTGCTGTAAAGACTAGGGTTGCCAACCCTCCAGGACTGTCCTGGAGTCTCCAGGAATTAAAAGTTAATCTTTAATTAAAGATTATGTCTGTCATGTGATGAAACCTCCAGGAATACAGCCAACCAAAATTCAGAACCCCAGTAGAGAGCCCCTAGTTAGCCCCTTCTGTGCCCAGCTTGCACTGGGTTCTGTATATGAAAAGCCGTTTTCCTTATATGTCTTCATAATCCCTCCACTAATCCCCTCAGAAATACTAAAAGGCATTCTCAGTAAGGCTAGTTTCGGAGCCTCTATGCCAAGACATTTTGGCGGCACCGGCAAGCTTAAGTCACTCAGAGGTAAGATGTGGGGAGGGGTCTAAGGCCAGGCCCTATGAGATGTTCACAGAGAAGGGGTCCGGCAGGAGGAAAGAGGAACTGCAAAAAATGCTGTTGAAGGAGCAGTCAGAGAGATCGGAGAACCAAGACAGGACAGGATGTTGAGGAGGAGGAAATGATCAGCAGTGTTATAGCTGCCTTGATGCAGATGAGGTTGAAATACTGGCCACAAGATTTAGCCAGGAACGAGTCATTAGAGACTTTAGTTTCCATAGAGTGGAAATGACAGAAGCTACATTAGACTGTATGGCAGTGCATCCAATGCCCTCCTTTCTGCAGTGCCAGAGTGTATACTAGGGAGTCTGCTTCCTTTGACTCCAAGATCCAAAAGTGACTAGAGACAGTAGATATAAGCAGTTGTTCAGTGAGCTTAGAGGAAAGGGGAGATAGGATAGTGATTGAAAAGACATGTAGGACGGAGGGTAGTTTTTTGGAGGATGAGAGATACAAGAAGATGCCTATAGAAAGAGGGAGGGAAAACAAGGGTAAAGAAGGCCAGGAGGTCTAGACCCAAAGGGACAGATGGAGGAGTTAAAAGTAGGTGAGAGACCTCCAAGTGTGTGTCTGGGGAGAAGGAGGAAAGAGTTTTGGAAGGAGGGATGAAAAGAAAAGTCATATTGGTTCTTATTGATCTTCTCCTTGAAGAAGTTATCACAATCCTGGGCAAAGAGGAACAGTGGGAGGGTTTGAAGAGGGAATCACAGGTGATGAACATCAGTTTGACTCTGCCTGGTAAACTGTGTGTGTATATTGGAGTGGGGAGAAGAGGTGCATGTGTGCATGCTAAAAATAACTCATACAGTCCCACCTTGTTTTCGGCTGCTGTAGATCACTCACTTCTGCTTGCATTGCCTGTTTTCATTTCTGTTCCTCATTTAAAAAACCAGAGCAGATTATATGAAGTCAATATTTCCCTCTGACTGGCCCCTGGCTATGCAGCTCCGTTCTCCCATGGAGGTTTGTTCAAAGTGTAAAGTCTATAATTTTTTTTCCAATGCTCTTTGGAGCCCAGATGCTTAGAAACTTAGTGCCAGGAGTACATTTTACTATGTACTTCTGCTTTTCCTCTCCAACCTGTGATCCTTTCCCTCTCCAACCTGTGATCCTTTCCCACAAATTCAAGTGTGACTTGAAACATCATATGTCCCTGCAATATGTTCCTTTCCTTGCCCTTTGGCAGTGGGAATGGTTAGGCCAGCCTTCAGATGAGCCTCTCCAGAAACCTGAACACGAGACTGAACATAGCTACAGATTGCATAACGCTTTCTTTATTTCTTAATCTGTGACATTTCTTACTCTTCAGCTCTGCAGTTCTCTGACACAGCCCCAGTCTATCAGCAACAGACCAGTGTCTCTGGGACTACTGCATCCGATGAAGTGAGCTGTAGCTCACGAAAGCTTATGCTCAAATAAATTTGTTAGTCTCTAAGGTGCCACAAGTACTCCTTTTCTTTTTGCGAATACAGACTAACACGGCTGTTACTCTGACAGGAGAGTGGGGTGTGGGAGAGAAAACCTTTTGTAGTGATAAACACCCATTTTTTCATGGTCTGTGTGTGTAAAGACATCCTCATTTTTTTCATGGTCTGTGTATAAAAACATCCTCACTGTATTTTCCACTTTATGCATCCGATGAAGTGAGCTGTAGCTCACGAAAGCTTATGCTCAAATAAATTGGTTAGTCTCTAAGGTGCCACAAGTACTCCTTTTCTTTTTGCAAATACAGACTAACACGGCTGTTACTCTGGAACCTGGGACTACTCAGTATCCCAGCAGGACAGGGAGCTGAATTATAGGCCTTCTGTTCAATCTAGGTTCTTGTATACCGTGCCCCGTCACCATAGTATCTAAGCGCCTTCAAGCAATGCATCAAACAACATGACTAGAAGTGTGTGCAGTGGAATGTCTTGGTTTGGTAGGGATTTTTTTAACATATGCATCTGTTGCGATGTACAGTATAACCTTGATTTTACAAACGCCAGTCTTATGAATGACCAATTCTAGGAATGATTTTTCCTGAGAGGGGAAAAAAAATCACATAATGAAAGTCCTGTCAATGAAGAACAAGTCGACATCCCCTTGCATTCCAGTGCCGTCAGTGTATGGGAAATCACTTTGTGGTAGTTTGCATGGTGAGAAGAAAGCAATTCAGTGCTCTATACTGCAACTGATGTACCATACCCAGGGTCATTTTGGGATATTCTATGTTATGAACCCTCAATCTCCAATTAGTTCATAAAATATGGGTTCTACAGAATTCATGAGAGAGAAGACAGGTCAAAGAAATGTGCCTTGTATTTGGAGTGGAATGTGGGAAGGTTTGGTCCTTATTTCCTGGGGGGCCTGAGACTGCCCCCTGGCAAGCTTTACCACCAGCATAGAGAGTTCCGTTGTGCCAGAGGAGCAATGTTGTTGACCATGGTCTTCATCCTTTCAAAGTATTTGCAAATAATATTGCTCCTTAGATGGTAAAACTGATATGTGGCAGTTCTGGGGGGATTCTGCAGCGGTGGCGGTTTTCTTCACTCTGGGGTGGATTGGAGCCGACTGTTGTGACTGGTTGCTGTGCAGGCCCGTTCCCCAGCCCCTCGTTTGTGGTTGGATTGTGGGCAGCCCACAGGCTCCGGTCCATCCGGTTCCCCTTTTCTTTACTAGTTTTTGCTGTCTCTTTTCAGCTGTTCAGGCCAGATGTGTAGCTCTCTGCGGAAGTCTTGCTGTAAAACTGGTGGTGTGCGCTCCAGCCAATGCCCTCCTCTCTCTAGTTCTAGAGGGTATAGTAGGGAGTCTGCTTCCCTTGACTTCAAGCGCTGAGGGGTTTGGCCGGGTCTGCCAGTGCAGCCCTTGTGGAGGGCCGAGGAGTTACCGGAGGAGTGGATGCTCCAGAGGTGAGGGGTGGGTCTGTTGGATGATACCAGCATGCCCTCCTGCACACCAGCGCAAGGGGGAGCAGGGGCTGCTGCTGAGTAGGGTTGCCAACTTTGTAATATTTTAAAACCAAACACTCTAGTAGGAGTGCTAGAACCTCTCCTTCCCGTCCCTGCTCCACCCCTTCCCCACAGGTCCCAACCCTTCCCAGCCTCTTCCCCCCTGAGGCCCTGCTCCCATTCCGTCACTCGCAACTCTTCCCTTCTCTTCCCCATCTCTGCCTGGGTCAGGAGGGACTCGCCCGCAAAGCTGGGGCTGGGAGCTGCAGCTGCCCGACACAGGTAAGAGGCAGGCCCAGCTGAGTTGGGGCTGGAGCTGGTGATGACTTGGCTCCTCCCCACCTCCCCCACCCGTAGTAATCGGACTTTGGGTGTCCGGTCAGGTCCTCTTTTCAACCAGACTGGACACCTAGCCACCCTACTGCTGAGTGCTTTCTGTGGTTACCATGTAGACTAGGAAGTGTTGAGGAAGTGACCCACACTTGGCAGCAGGAGTTCCTCTTCCTATATCCTTCCTCTTCCTATATCCCAGGCCTGGATTTGGCCTAGAGAGAGCAGTCCCTGGGAAGAGAGCTTTGCAGGGTCCAGTTTACTTCTTGAAACACTGAGATGCCAGGGACCAGGCAAGCAGATGGGACGGTGCTTGGGGAAGTCAGGGTGGAGAAGAGGGAAGAGATTGCGCAGGGGAGGCAAAGGATGTAGGCGAGAGATGGAAAGTTCTAGGGCCAGCTGTGGGGCAGGGGAGAGATAGGCAGAACCCAGGGATTGAGGGAGAGGATGGGGAAACTTCTAGGGCAGAATAGAAGGCCATTTAGAGGGGATCTAGGAGTGGAGGAGAGGACTTGGGAACAAGTGGAGTGGGGGAGGGCAGGAGAAATCTTGAGGGGACCTGGAGAGTGAGAGGGATGGGAGAGAACTTGGATGGCAAAGCATCTCCATGGAAGGTTTCAGAGTAGCAGCCGTGTTAGTCTGTATCCGCAAAAAGAACAGGAGTACTTGTGGCACCTTAGAGACTAACAAATTTATTAGAGCATAATGGAAGGAGAGGATGGCAAACCTTGGTCCTCCTGTGAGGATCAGTGCTGTTTCCTGTTTAATCTCTCTAATTTAATCCCTTGGTCTCTGATGATCCTGATGTCACTGTCCTACTCCAATCCTCCAAGGTAATTGGAGCAGGTCTAGAGCAGTTGAGACCAGTCACTTGTTTACACTAGCTTGCTACTGCCTGTGACACAGGATCTGTGGTAGTGCAACAGTGGGGAACTGGAAGAAGAATACTAGTGTAGGTCAAGTCAAAAAGGGTGGAAATGAGGACCTGACTCCCCAGCTCCACTGGCTAAGAGGTGGCACTGGCTGGCACAAGTGAGAGAGCACCCATTCTTGTAGACCTCTTCTAGACCGGCAAAGAGACCAGTGCAGCATGCACTTTCTGGGCGTGCCCTGGCTGACTCAATGCCTCCTGGAGGTTTACCACTACCGTCCAGCTCCTCTGCGCATCCCTTCAACGCTAGCCCTTTGTGAGCAAGTGAGAAAATAAGTGTGAAATACTTGGTATGTTTTCAATGAGCCCTCCATATCCAAACAGCAATGCTCTCTGTTCCCCTCGGGTAATTTTCTGTAATGTCTAGCGCTAAATATACTTGAGGGTTGATGCACATTTAAAAGCTAAGCAGTAAGACGAGGATAGCACAGACCTGCTTGTTTGCCTGTCATCATCATTAGCATCATATTCCTATTACACCTCCTGCGTTTAGGGCAGTGATGAAGCTCCTCCACTCCTGTCCATTTCTGGCAAGTCTTTCAATGGTTCCCCAGCTGTGTCCAGGTTTTTCAGCTCGGCTTCCACAGCTTTTCGCCATGTTGTTTTCGGGCGGCCTCGTTTTCGCTTGCCTTCAGCTGTCCATCTTATTGCTACTCTGGTGATGGAATCAGTTTCCATCCGAAGCACATGACTGATCCTTCTCCATCTGCTGAGGCAATATTAAAGATCATGATATCTGTCTTATTGCAGTTGATTTTCAGTCCAATTTGCTGACTGAATGTGTTGAGGCGAGTTGTTTTTTCTTGTATATGGTGTTGGATATGTGATAGGGGAGCGACATCATCTGCAAAGTCCAGGTCTTCAAGGGATGAGAAGAGTGTCCATTTAATGCCTCTTGGCATGTCTTCTGTTGTATGCCGCATTACCCAGTCGATGGCAATGTTGAAGAGGATTGCAGACATGACACACCCCTGACGTACTCCTGTTTTGACTTCAAAACTGAGCTCACTGTGATCATCACTGCATGTAAAGTTGAAATAGAAGCTTTTGATGACATTGATGATGCGGAACGGGATTCCATATGCCCGCAGAATGCGCTATAGGCTTGTCCTGTGAATGCTGTCGAAAGCCTTCTCAAAGTCTATGAAATGTATGTTGCACTCTATTGTGTTTCGTAGAGTGAAGATCTGGTCTGTTGTTTGCCTGTGCTTGGTGTTTATTTTGGTTTCATCTTTATTATGGAAAAAGAGGTGTATGTGTCATTTTAATCATGGATGGATTAAACTCAGCGGGACAAGATGAGGCAGGTGATGATGTTGCTCAGCATGTGTTGCATGGGTTAGGTTTTCATGGTGTCATTTTAATGGGTAGCTATTTCCAGCTTTCCTTTTTAACTGTTGCCGAATTGTTTTGTTGTGCTTGCCCCGTCTGACTGTCTCCACCTATTGCCTCTTGTCTTATACTTCATGCATTAACTCTTTGGGATGGGACTGCTCTTTTGGTCTGTCTATGTTTGTATAGCACCTAGCACAATAGGGTCCTGATCCATGGCTATGTGCTTAACTTCTACAGTATTAATAATGTTACTCCGTTTGACCTGAGCAGCTAGCCAAAATTCAGGGTCTAGTAGGTTGTTCCAGTTAGGAGAAGAAATTGTTGCTAGATATTTCTCTGGTGCAGTTTTGTGTATTTACAAAGAATGTACAAAGTCCTTTGTCTCTGAAAACAGATGGAATCAACTAGCAGGGAACAGCTTATTTTGCTCACAGCACCAAAAACACTCTTTTCAGCCTGCATCCCTGACCCAAAACCTCTCCCCAGGTTTCTTCCAGGGTCAGCCACTAAGTTCCCTGTAAACCACGTGGCCACGCAGCAGCCTATTAAGCGCCACACAGGCGCTCAGGCAACTTGCTGGACTGGGACCTGCCGCAGCTGGGGGAGGGGTGCCCCAACCTAGCCCCAGACCTGCCGCGGCTGTGGGAGGAGCACCCCTCCCCTGGCCCAAACCCAGCCCCGGACCAGACCTGCCACAGCCAGGGGAGGGGCAGCTCTCACCCCCAGCCCAGGTGCTGCTGCGGGGAGAGAGAGCTGGGGGAGTCCTCTCTCTCTCCTTGCCATGGCCCTGGAACAGCCTTCACCCCAAACCTCTCATCCTCAGCCCCACCCCAGAGCGCACAGAGCCTTCACCCCACCCCACAACCCTCTGCCCCAGCCCTCAGCACTGGCCACACCCCAGAGCCTGCAACCCTAGGCAGAGCCCTCACTCACCTGCGCCCCAACCCTCTGCCCCAGTCCTGAGCCCCCTCCCACACTCCAAATCCCTCGGCCCCACCCCCACCACATGAATTTTGTTATGTATGACACATCACCTCCATATTGGTGCACATAACAAAATTAATTCTGCACATGTGTGGGAAAAATTAGAGGGAACACTGGTCAGCCACCATGCTTTCTACTGCACCTTCAGGCAGTTTCTCTGGGCTTGTCTACACAGACATCTACTTCACAAGAAACTGGGGTGTGAATCTACCCCGCCCTAGCTGTAGACAAGCCCTTACTCCCTCTATCTTTCCCAGGTTTTTATCTGTTCTGCCTCCCCATCCCTACCCCTAAAAAAACACTCAGCAAAAGCTCCTGGGTGGGTTCACATACTCCTTTTGTCTTTAGGTAGGGGCTTACTCTAGCAGTCATGTTAGTTGAAGGGTGAATTCATGCCTTTCAATCTCAATGAGGTTTTAACTCATCTCATAACAAAGTTTCACACAACTCATAACAATAACAACTGGAATCTCAGAGCAGAGGAAATGCTTTAGTAATCAAGAGGGAAACAAGGAGGAGACTGACTGAGGCTATGGGTATGTCTACACTACGAAATTAGGTCGAATTTATAGAAGTCGGTTTTGTAGAAAGCGGTTTTATACAGTTGATTGTGTGTGTCCCCACACAAGTGGTCTAAGTGCATGTAGTCGGCGGAGTGTGTCCACAGTACCGGGGCAACCCTGGACTTCCGGAGCGTTGCACTGTGGGTGGCTATCCCACAGTTCCCGCAGTCTCCGCCGCCCATCTGAATTCTGGGTAGAAATCCCAGTGCCTGATGGGGCTAAAACATTGTCGTGGGTGGTTCTGGGTACATATCATCAGGCCCCCGTTCCCTCCCTCCCTCCATGAAAGCAGGGGCAGACAATCGTTTTGCGCCTTTTTTCTTGAGTTACGTGTGCAGACACCATACCACGGCAAGCATGGAGCCCGCTCAGCAAACCGTCACCGTATGTCTCCTGGGTGCTGGCAGACGTGATACTGCAATGCTACACAGCAGCAGTTAATTGCCTTTTGGCAGCAGACAGTGCAGTATGAATGGTAGCCGTCATCGACGTAGTCCTGGGTGCTCTTTTAATCGGGTGCCTGGGCAAACATGGGAGTGACTCAGTCAGGTCATTTCCCTTTTAAGTTTCGTCTCGGGGCGATTCAGTCCTACAGGCCGTGCACTGTCTTTTAACCTCCAGCCAGCAGAAGATGATGGCTAGTCGTCATACTGCACCGTCTTCTGCCGAGCACCCAGGAGATAATGACAGCTAGCAATCGTACTGCACAGTCTGCTGCCAGCAAGATGTATAAAGATAGATGAAGTGGCTCAAAACAAGAAATAGACCAGATTTGTTTTGTATTCATTTTCTCCTCCTTCCCCCTGTGAACGGCCTGCCAAACCCAGTTTTGAGTTCTGTCCTTGAGGTTTTGAGTTCTATCCTTGAGGGGGCCATTCAGTTTCTCGCAAAGCCACCCCCTTTGTTGATTTTAATTCCCTGTAAACCAACCCTGTAAGCCATGTCGTCAGTTGCCCCTCCCTCCATCAGGGCAACGGCAGACAATCGTTCCGTGCCTTTTTTCTGTGCAGACGCCATACCACGGCAAGCATGGAGCCCGCTCAGATCACTTTGGCAATTAGGAGCACATTAAACACCACGTGCATAATCCAGCAGTATATGCAGCACCGGAACCTGGCAAAGCGATACTGGGCGAGTAGGCGACGTCAGCTCAGTAACGTGAGTGACGAGGACATGGACACAGACTTCTCTCAAAACGGGCCCTGGCAATGTGGGCATCATGGTGCTAATGGGCCAGGTTCATGCAGTGGAACGCCGATTTTGGGCTCGGGAAACAAGCACAGACGATGGGACCACATAGTGTTGCAGGTCTGGGACGATTCCCAGTGGTTGCGAAACTTTCGCATGTGTAAGGGCACTTTTATGGAATTTTGTGACTTGCTTTCCCATGCCCTGAGGCGCAAGAATACCAAGATGAGAGTAGCCCTCACAGTTGAGAAGCAAGTGGCGATAGCCCTGTGGAAGATTGCAATGCCAGACAGCTACTGGTCAGTCGGGAATCAATTTGGAGTGGGCAAATCTACTGTGGGGGCTGCTGTGATGCAAGTAGCCAACGCAATCAAAGATCTGCTGATATCAAGGGTAGTGACCCTGGGAAATGTGCAGGTCATAGTGGATGGCTTTGCTGCAATGGGATTCCCTAACTGTGGTGGGGCCATAGACGGAACCCATATCCCTATCTTGGCACCGGAGCACCAAGCCGGCGAGTACATAAACTGCAAGGGGTACTTTTCAATAGTGCTGCAAGCACTGGTGGATCACAAGGGACGTTTCACCAACATCAACATGGGATGGCTGGGAAAGGTACATGACGTTCACATCTTCAGGAACTCTGGTCTGTTTCAAAAGCTGCAGGAAGGGATTTTATTCCCAGACCAGAAAATAATTGTTGGGGACGTTGAAATGCCTATATGTATCCTTGGGGACCCAGCCTACCCCTTAATGCCATGGCTCATGAAGCCGTACACAGGCAGCCTGGACAGTGGTCAGGAGCTGTTCAGCTACAGGCTGAGCAAATGCAGAATGGTGGTAGAATGTGCATTTGGACGTTTAAAAGCGCGCTGGTGCAGTTTACTGACTCGGTTAGACCTCAGCGAAACCAATATTCCCACTGTTATTACTGCTTGCTGTGCGCTCCATAATATCTGTGAGAGTAAGGGGGAGACGTTTATGGCGGGGTGGGAGGTTGAGGCAAATCGCCTGGCTGCTGGTTTCGCACAGCCAGACACTAGCGTGGTTAGAAGAGCACAGGAGGGTGCGGTGCGCATCAGAGAAGCTTTGAAAACCAGTTTCATGACTGGACAGGCTACGGTATGAAAGTTCTGTTTGTTTCTCCATGATGAAAACCACCGCCCCTTGTTTCACTCTACTTCCCTGTTAGCTAACCACCCTCCTCGCCTCCCTTCGATCACCGCTGTCAGAGGTAATAAAGTCATTGTTGCTTCACATTCATGCATTCTTTATTCATTCATCACACAAATAGGGGGATAACTACCAAGGTAGCCCGGGAGGGGTGGTGGAGGAGAGAAACACTAGGAGGGGTGGTGGAGGAGGGAAGGACAAAGCCACACAGCACTTTAAAAGTTTAAAACTTTAAAACTTATTGAATGCCAGCCTTCTGTTGCTTGGGCAATCCTCTGGGGTGGAGTGGCCGGGTGGCCAAAGGCCCCCCCACCACGTTCTTGGGTGTCTGGGTGAGGAGGCTATGGAACTTGGGGAGGAGGGTGGTTGGTTACACAGGGCCTGTAGCGGCGGTCTGTGCTCCTGCTGCCTTTCCTGCAGCTCAACCATACACTGGAGCATATTGGTTTGATCCTCCAGCAGCCTCAGCATTGAATCCTGCCTCCTCTCATCACGCTGCTGCCACATTTGAGCTTCAGCCCGCCACTTACTCTCTTCAGCCCGCCACCTACTCTCTTCAGCCCGCCACCTCTCCTCCCGGTCATATTGTGCTTTCCTGCACTCTGACATTGTCTGCCTCCACGCAGTCGTCTGTGCTATGTCAGTGTGGGAGGACACCATGAGCTCAGAGAACATTTCATCATGAGTGCGTTTTTTTCGCCTTCTAATCTTCACTAGCCTCTGGGAAGGAGAAGATCCTGTGATCATTGAAACACATGCAGCTGGTGGAGAAAAAAAAGAGGCAGTGGTATTTAAAAAGATACATTTTCTAAAACAATGGCTACACTCTTTCATGGTAAACCTTGCTGTTAACATTACATACACAGCACATGTGCTTTCGTTCCAAGATCGCATTTTGCCTCCCCCCACCACGTGGCTAGCCCCTCACCCCCTCCCCCCGCCCCCCGGCTAACAGCGGGGAACATTTCTGTTCAGCCACAGGCAAACAGCCCAGCAGGAACGGGCACCTCTGCATGTCCCCTTAAGAAAAGCACTCTATTTCAACCAGGAGACCATGAATGATATCACTCTCCTGAGGATAACACAGAGAAATAAAGAATGGATGTTATTTGAATGCCAGCAAACATACACTGCAATGCTTTGTTCTACAATGATTCCCGAGTACGTGCTACTGGCCTGGTGTGGTAAAGTGTCCACACCATGGTGGGTGGAATAAGGCTGCCCTCCCCAGAAACCTTTTGCAAAGGTTTTGGGAGTACATCCAGGAGAGCTGCAAATGCCAGGGAAAATTAATCATTAAACATGCTTGCTTTTAAACCATGTATAGTATTTTAAAAGGTACACTCACCAGAGGTCCCTTCTCTGCCTGGCGGGTCCAGGAGGCAGCCTTGGGTGGGTACGGGGGGACTGCCTCCAGGTCCAGAGTGAGAAACAGTTTCTGGCTGTCGGGAAAACTGGTTTCTCTGCTTGCTTGCTGTGAGCTATCTATAACTTCATCATCATCATCTTCCTCATCCCCAAAACCTGCTTCTGTGTTGCCTCCATCTCCATTGAAGGAGTCAAACAACACGACTGGGGTCGTGGTGGCTGAACCCCCTAAAATGGCATGCAGCTCATCATAGAAGCGGCATGTTTGGGGCTCTGACCTGGAGCGGCCGTTTGCCTCTCTGGTTTTCTGGTAGGCTTGCCTCAGCTCCTTAAGTTTCATGCGGCGTTGGTTCAGGTCCTTGTTATGGCCTCTGTCCTTCATGCCCTGGGAGATTTTGACAAATGTTTTGGCATTTCGAAAACTGGAATGGAGTTCTGATAGCACGGATTCCTCTCTCCATACAGCAATCAGATCCCGTACCTCCCGTTTGGTCCATGCTGGAGCTCTTTTGCGATTCTGGGACTCCATCACGGTCACCTCTGCTGATGAGCTCTGGCCAGCGTGGCAAGCTGCAGGTGACCATGCAAACAGGAAATTGAAATTCAAAAGTTTGCGGGCCTTTTCCTGTCTACCTGGCCAGTGCATCTAAGTTGAGAGTGCTGTCCAGAGCGGTCACAATAGAGCACTCTGGGATAGCTCCCAGAGGCCAGTACCGTCTAATTGCGTCCACAGTACCCCAAATTCGACCCGGCAAGGCCAATTTAAGCGCTAATCCACTTGTCAGAGGTGGATTAAGGAAATCAATTTTAAGAACCCTTTAAGTCGAAAAAAAGGGCTTCATCGTGTGGACGGGTGCAGGTTTACATCGATTTAACGCTGCTAAATTCGATCTAAACTCCTAGTGTAGACCAGGGCTATGTCTACACTAGCACTTTTGTCAGTAAAACTTTTGTTGGTCAGGAGTGTGGAAAAAAACACCCCAACTGACATAAGTTACACTGACAGAAGCGCCAGTGTGGACAGCGCTATGATACTGCCTCTTGTTGGGGGTGGTTTAATTATGCCAACGGGAGAGCTCTCTCCCGTCGGCATAGAATGGCTACATAGGAGACCTTACAGTAGCTCAGCAGCATTGGTACAGCTGTGCCACTGTAAGGTCTCTAGTGTAGACATAGTCTGAATTACTTAAATTCTGTCCCAGTGTAACTTCACTGATTTCAGGATCCTTTTGTATTATGGATTAGATACAGGAGCCATATTTCTTTCATTTTCACTGGGTCTCTGAGTCGTAGGTATTACCATCAGTCAGTATCAACAACTGTAAAATGGCTGGGACGGATACATATGGCCAAGCACTGTTTGCATTTCCACTGGTGCAAAACCTGAGTAACTCTTGAAGTCAGTGCAAGTGAGAGCAGAATTTGACCTGCAGTGTTCTGCAGAGGTTGCAAGTTCTAGATATTCCAACCAGCAGTTTGTTGCAACCCCTTTTACCTGGTGTAGTAATGGCCTTACATAAATATCATTGTGTCTGAGCCTGAGTACTATGCTTTATGCTGAAAGTGACACTTTCCACAGTGTCCTGGTAATAACTATTACAGAATTCAGGAACACCCTTGTGCACAGATCTTTCAGACTGAATTCTCAAAAGCACCTGATAATGTTTTGTGTGAAAGTTTCTTTCCATGCTTTTTAAAAGACATTTATGTCCACTAGGAATAATATATCCTGATCACTTTTCCACAGGTAGCCAAACCTTCAGATGTGTTTGCTCGATACCGAAAACATTGCTCCCCTAATTTCTGGGCTGTGGTCTCATTCTCTCGAAGGAATCAAGATGAGATCTTGTTATGGCTGGGATTCCCTAAACGTGTTTCAGAAATAGTGCTTTTGCTGCACAGATGTGGGCATAAGTAATCTCCCCGCTCTTCTTGCCCCAGGGATGGGAGCTGACCTGGTATGGAGATGCCTGCCACATAGCAGGTAATTCTTTGGCTCTGTAGCCCTTAAATGGGAAACACCTGTTCTCCAACAAGCCAGACAAAGAGCCCCACTGCTTAATGTGAGGTGAGGTCATTCTGCTTGTTGGGGTTTGTACCATTGTTTCTCATGTTCAAGCTCTTGATTTGCCTGTGTTTGACTCTTGAACAAAATACATATGCTGATAAGGATCCGAGGCTGACCAAACCCAAATGGGTCTGTTAAAGGCCACACATACAGTTAATGACAAAGAAGGATTTGTTAAAACTTGTATGGAAAGCTCATGTATGTTAATAATGATAAAAGCAAAAATTTGAAAACTAGATTAATGTGCCGCAGCCACCACCAATCTGAGACTGTCCAGACTGAGACTCTGTAGCAATTTATTTCAAATTTAGGTAAAGTCCTACTACTTAAAGAATAAATGGTGTGATCTAGGGCGGATCAGACAGAATAGCTCTTCTCTAGTCTTGCCTCCTGATAGCAGTGTTTGCTGTTGCTATTGAGTGCTCACGGGGACTGTGTTCACAAATGTATGTTGCTCATGGTCCCCTTTAAGCCAGTAGAAAGTAACCTGGTGGAACTGGAAATCATCTACACATAGGCTACTCTCTCCTATTTGCATCAGGGCTTGCTGCGTGTATGTGTGTGGGCTTGTTATGATTTCAGAAAGCCCACGATCTGCCACTGCAGGACAAACGAGAACTGTATTTCCACCAGGAAGAATAGACCATGAAAAGCATTTGGATTGGCGCCTAAAATCTGATAGTCCTAGAGTGTAACTGTAGAAGCAGCTGCTGACACAGGTGTCTCCTTTTCATCCTTGCTTGCTACCTGTGGTATAGAGGATTGTCAATCTGTGTACTGCCACAGTGAGCCAATGATTTTATATCACTAGGTCTCAATGTGGAGGCAAAACGCTGGGACCACATGAATGGTGGCTGCTGTAGCCTGGGGGATCTGACATTCCTCAATTCATTGATCTCTATGCTTGAAGCTGCCAATCAATGGCTATTAGCAAGGATGGCGTATCTAGTCTCTGTTTGCCAGAAGCTGGGAATGGGCAAGAGGGTGACACTTGATGATTACCTGTTCTGTTCATTCCCTCTGGGGCGCCTGGCATTGGCCATGGTCAGAAGACAGGATACCAGGCTAGATGGATCTTTGGTCTGAACCAGTATGGCCATTCTTATGATCTGATTGATCTGTAGCTTTGCCTCTAAAGACCCCAGGATGTTTGCTATCCCTAAAGATGTGTTTTCAGACATAAGGGCCAGCAGTGAACTTTTTGCAGAGTTTCAACCAGCAAGAGATGATCTTGAAAAGTGACTTTAGCCACAATGGTGAATAAGTGCATCATGAAATACACTGTGTTCATGGTGCCTGGATCTCCTTAAGATGCCTCTAACACAGGCTCTATCAGCTCATGACTCTCTTTGTGCAACACATGCTGAGTAGGTGGCAGCAAAATGAGATGTGTGGTCATTCTATGTTCTTGCCTGAATAGCAACCCAGCTTTGTGGACACCACTGTAGTATCTCACAGGCATTAGTCAGAACTTGAAATCACCTTCATCTTTGTGGGACTTGAACATTTTAACATTTCTTTCCAAATAAAGTCAGACTTTTTAAAAACATGGATAATCCTTTTGGAGTCCCAGCTGACAAGCCCAAGGTTGTGGTTGATTCACCTCTGAACTTGTTTTAAATTCCTAAATATAGACTTAGAAAACTAACTCGAGACACTCAAGTGTCAACATTTTGATCTTAAAACTTTTAAAATTTCAATGGTTTGCTGGCCCATTTATTTGAGCCTAATTATGCCTAGTTATTTGAATACTGGAAGGGATACTAATAGGTGCATTTGATTGTGTTTCTCTTGCAATCCAAAAGTGAGGGAAGATTCCTACCACATACAACCAAAATAAAATGTTGCCCATGCTCCTTGCTCTCAGTAAGTATGAGAATCGATCCTATCAATACTTCTGCTTTTATAGATCTTTGTCACTCTGAAGCCAAACACACTTTAAAATTAAATGGCCATAGAAGTGGGATCTCTTCCACTTGGCTTCACCGAATCTTTGAGATTGCTGTTTTTGCTGATGCTGGCGGGGGCATGTGTGCATATCTGTTTGTGTTTATACTGTGTGAGCTGTTCTGCACGGAAGCCTGTGGTCAGGTAGATGCTGAAAGCTGGGCTGCCTTTCTCTGGACAGTATTAGCCGATTTTTTTTCTCTCTTTCTTTACTTTGCCTCCAGTGAGGAGCGACATTTCTGTGGTAGGGAATGATCTGCAGTGATGTTTGCCAATGTCTGTGTTCTGTGGGTTGTTTCAGGCATCGGAAGGCGTTCCGGTGAAGTACTTCGACAACTTGGACGAACTGATAGAGTTTTACAAGAAGGAGAACATGGGTCTGGTATGGCACCTGAAATATCCTGTCCAACGGGAAGAGGAGGAGGCAGCTGATGATCCAGAGGAGGATGCAGGTAAAAAATCCAGCGGAAAGGTAGATGGTTTGGACCTTGGAGTGAAACAGACTTGATGTATGCTGGAGATGATGGGAGTGCTGGCAGGAGCTTTCTTGGAGTTTCTCAGCAGTGCTATGTGCCTGCGACTCCTATTGACTCCATTAGGAGGTATGAGTGCTCAGGGCCTCTGAAAATCAGGCCCCTTTGGGTATGTCTATACAGCAGAGGTTCTCAAACTGTGGGTCAGGACCCCAATGTGGGTCACTACCCTTTTTAATGGGGTCACCAGGGCTGGTTTAGACTTGCTGGGGCCCAGGGCCAAAGTTGAAGGGTGTCAGCCCTGGGCAGCAGGGCTGAGGTTACAGCCCTTCAGCCTGGGACTGAAGCCCTTGGCCTTGGCTTTGTCGTCCCCCCCTGCCTGGGGTGGTGTTGCTTGTCCTTTGCCCCCCTCCCCTGGACAGCAGGGCTAAGGCGGGTTCAGGCTTCGGTCCCCGCTCCTGGGGTCATGTAGTAATTTTTGTTGTCAGAAGATAGTCGCAGTGAAATGAAGTTTGAGAACCTCTGCTATACAGCAATGTAAGCCCAGGCTCGAGCCTGGGCTCAGGCCTAACCCCTCTTGCATCCACACACCACTTGTGTTAACCTAGGGCTTGAACCTAGGGGCTCAGGGCCCTGCAGAGCTGGAGGGTCCAAGCCCATGTTAAGCTGAGACCCTATTACTTTCCAGTGTGCATGGCTCCAGCATGACTTGGGTCCTGGAAGTCCTCCAGAGGTATCCCTTAGTCCTCTCTATGCCAACAATCTGTGGTGCAGTCTATTGCACTCTATTGCAAATGGAAGCCACTCCTCCCTTTGCAAACGGCAGCACCTCAGATCAGCGTTAAGCCATCATCTGGTAAACACAGGTCTGTAAGCACACTATCAGAGAGCCTGCAGGGTTTGCAACGGAAAATGATCAAAAGAAGCTTTCTGCAAAGAAAGCTGTTTCCTGGACACAAGAGCATGGCCAGATTTTGGTGCACACTGTCCTTATGGGGACCTGAGTCCCATCTATAGCAATGTCACAGTTAGGAAAGAAGGCAGTAGAGTTTTCCCATAGTGCACCACACTTGTACGGCTAGAGTGTCGACACTTGGGGTGGGGTGGGGGGTGCACTTGGCACTCTGAGAGCGGGTTACTCTGACTCAGGTCTGTGCTGTACAATGTGGATGACAGAGCCCTAGGTTCGAATAGGGATCAGAATATCCTTAACCCAGGGTTAAAATGAAGTGTAGATGCTCAAGCCCAGGGTTCCCTAACACACATAGCCCACTTGAGTCCACTAACCCTAGGCTGCCACTGCTGTGCAGACATACCCTTTATACCTCTGTGCTATGGAGAATATATCTAATAATTATGAGCTTGTTCAGGTGCGCTTTGATACCACAGTGATGATTCCTTTACTACTACCTCGTAGACAGTTGGGTGAGAAGGTCCTGGCTGGACCTGGCACACACCTCCTGATTTGGCATTTCCATCACAGGCCTGCAGTATCAGTGGTGGATTTTCTGACGTAACATGGTTCGAGGGGCCTGCTGTTGGATTTCCTTCTGACTGAGGATGGGGAAACAGGTAGCGTGAGGATGGCTGACCTCAGTTTGTCAGGTTTAAGACAGAAAGGAAATCATGGACTCCACCTGTGTCTATACTACAATGTTGCACTGTTACAAGCTGCAGCAGTGCAGGACATTTTTGCTAGCTGCCTTGTTTTGCATGCACACATTGCACGGTGTCCATATACAAGACCCTCTGCAAGCATTGTAGGGCTGGGGGATTGTTGCACCTACCCCATTGTGCCACGTACAGCTCCCTGGAGCTGGGGGCAGAAGGTCTATGGTATAGAATATCTCTGACTCTTATTCATATTTTTGGTTTGTTCTGTCAGCTGCTGCAAATGGTTCTGTCCTGCACTAAGAGCAGAATCAAGCAGTGGATTATATTGGCTGCCCCCATTTTCTACACACTCCCCGGGAATGAGCCACATTTTGTGCAGAGGCACATTAGCTGCCCTTTCTGCTGTGTCTGGAAGATTCATGTTCCATACCACTAGGACAGGATCATGGCTTCGCAGGCCAGTTTGAGCCTGAATCTTTGATGTTTGCCATCAAAGGTCAGTCCCTTGGGAGGACTTTGGTGTTGGCCAGGTGCTCTAAGTGAAGAGCAGTCCTGGAGGAGAGGAGAGAGAATACTGCACTGCTTCATGGGGTTCTCCCCCCAAAAGAGACATGAAAGTGAGGTTTCTGGTGCTGGGACCCTAGTAGCTGTCTGTGGAGTTAAGGGTTCTATACAAAGCTGATCAGAAACATTTTGACTAGCCATTATTTTTATTAGAATGTGCTGATTCTTCAGAATCTAAACATTCCATGGGACTATGTTCTTTTGATGAAATACCACCAGAAACCAGAGAGGGTCCCAATGGAAAACCTGTCAGCTGACTTGCCAGCCTGCCCACACAGCTCCTGAGCAGCCAGGGCTCCCAGCCTCCATAGCAGGGACTTGAAGCCAGGGTGCCTGAGACCCAGACTAATGCTGTAATCACTGGACCATTCTTTCTCTCCTCTTTTGTCTGTCTATCTAGAAATGCTGGGCATGACCATGAACCTGATTATCTTCAGGGTAAAACCTCTTTGACATAGCCTGCCCATCGCGCGCGCGCACACACACACACACACACACACACACACACACACACACACACTCTCACTGATCTTGTGAGGGCTGGAAAATATTGACAAGAATGACATTTCAATGAGAAACTGACACCATTTTTTGGAAAACCTGTTAGTTATTTTCTCATTTTCTGCCCAGCTCTGTTAATCTCCCAGCTCTCAGAATGGGGGAGAGAGGTGCAGGAAGAAGAATAAACAGAAGGGCAGGAAGTTGAAAAAAGTTCTTGTTGCCACTCTACTTGCCTCTGGATAGAGCAGTGGGTCTCAAACTTTTGTACTGGTGACCCCTTTCACATAGCAAGCCTCTGAGTGTGACCTCTCTTATAAATTAAAAATACTTTAAAATATATTTAATACCATTATAAATGGTGGAGGCAAAGCAGGGTTTGGGGTGGAGGCTTAAAGCTCGTGACCCCCTGAGGGGTCCCGACCCCCAGTTTGAGAACTCCTGGGCTAGAGGAAGAGAAGTGAAAATGTGATCTTTTAGTGTAATGCCAGTCACACCCACAATTCAGTTTTGTAAGGTGCTTAGGTACCATCATTCTGGAGCCAGATGAAAGCCTAGAGCATGTCTTTGTCATATATGTTTCGTTGTTAAGTCTCCTATCCCTGTGGAATCTAAGCATGGAAGTATTGATCTAACTCAGAGGTGGGCAAACTATGGCCCACGGGCCACATCCGGCCCATGGGACCGTTCTGCCTGGCCCCTGAGCTCCCGGCCGGGGAGACTAGCCCTAGGCCCCTCCCCTGCTGTCCCCCCTCCCCTGCAGCCTAAGCTCACTGTGCTGCTGGCGCAATGCTCTGGGCAGCGGGGCTGCGAGCTCCTGGGGCAGCACAGCTGCAGAGCCCGGCCTGACCCGGTGCTCTGTGCTGCACGATGCATGGCTGGCTCCAGCCGGGTGGCACGGCTTCCTGTCCTGGTGCAGCCATGCCGCCAGCCACCGGTGCTCCAGGCAGCACGGTAAGGGGGCAGTGAGCAGTGGGGGTTGGATAGAGGGTAGGGGAGTTCAGGAGGTGGTCAGGGGCTGGGAGTGTGGATAGGGGTTGGGGCAGTCAGAGAGCAGAGAATAGGGGGGTTGAATGGGGCAGACGTCCCGTGGGGGCTGTCAGAGAACGGGGGGTGGGGGGGGTGGAAGGGGCAGGAGTCCCGGGGGGGCCATCAAGGGGCAAGAAGCAGGAGGGGTCAGATAGGGGGCGGGGGCCGGGCCACGCCTGGCTGTTTGGGGAGGCACAGCCTCCCTTAACCGGCCCTCCATACAATTTCAGAAACCCAATGCAGCCCTCAGGCCAAAAAGTTTGCCTGCCCTGATCTAACTGCAGCACCAATCAGTCATGCTGGTGCTTATTATTTCTTTCTCTCTGTGAGTCACAATGTGCACAGGAGCTATTGACCATGCTTTTCAGGAAAATAAGCATCACTCTCTCATTTTTAAGCACAGCCAAGTACTATGTGCATTACAAAGTGAGGGGAGATTGTTAACAAGGGAGAATATCATTGGGTTAAACGCAGCTATAGCCACTTCCCACCAAAGAGACAGAGTGCTGTTGAATTGAATGGCGTGGCTTTGGGGGGGCCTACACTGGAGAGTGGAGGGAGTTTTCAGCTGGGATGAATGCTCTGAATGCCCCTGTGACCGTACTGCATTAAATGGAAGGGGTTGATTTGCACTCAGCATTCATTGTTACTGCCTTTCTCTGGACATATTTACTAATTTTAGCTGCCTGTTCTCAGCCTATTTGTACTCCCCCCCAACCCACTTCTCTTGCACTGTGCCCGTCATGGAGATGTAGGGACTCAGATACTGGAGTTCTGTGACTGGAGAAGCTGCTCATCATGTCGGCACCCAGACCTTTTTTTGTTATGAACAAATGGAGACTAGGATGGAGGCTGCTAAACCCACTTAACCTGAAGTAGCTTCATTTACGGTGGATGGAAGTTAAATCCGTGTGTCTGTCCATATTTCCAGAGATGTAGCCCCTTATACATCTCCCTCTCCCATGTAGCTCCTGGGCACTGTCCCACTCCACTGATGATCCATTATAATAATAATAATACCTAGCCATGATATACCATGTGCACATTTTCAAAGAACTGCACAAATATTAATCAATCTTCATAATGATCAGGAGATTTAAGTTAAGTGACTTGACCAAATCTAGTCAATAAGCCAGTGCCAGAGCCCAGGATTATTGCTTATGCGTTCTGGGTTCACAGCGCTCAACTAAGCCCACTACACCACACCACTGAATTCAGTGGGAACAGGATTGGGCCCTTATCAATAGCAAGGTCTGATCTGATGAATTTCAGATCTTTTCAGTTCAGCGATTGCAGGCCAATTAATCTGGATTGATTTTGCACTGACTGCCACTGTGATGCAGACGATATTGTGGATCAGAATGGGAGGCAAGTGCTCTAGGTGTGTTGCCAAAATTATTTTGTTTCCCTTCCTTCATGTCAGACCCTGTACCAACCCCACCCATATTACCCCCACGACCCTTCCTGGTGGCACTCCCGGCAAGTGAGACGAAAGAAGCGTCTCCTCTGAATGAAAGTTCCAAGGTGGCAGAAGTCAGCAAACTGTCCCTTTCTGAGACACTACTTCAACGGCTGCAGTCCCAGGACACCAGCAGGTGAGCTATGGTCATTCACTGCTCTCAAGAAATGTAGATAGATGGGCAATCGAATCAACACCGACGCCTTCACGGGAGTTGGTAAGGTGCTGCATTTGGGAAAGGTGTCACTGATATCACAGCTATTTCAGTGCCCTCTATTGTGGGAGAGGGGATGTGGGGCCTGCGTCTAATCTCACACTTATTTTACCCCGTGTAACTCCATGGGCTTCAGAGGAGTCACTCCTGATTTACACAATTAAAGGGAAGTCAGAATCAGGTCCATTCTCTCTTAGACATTAAAGTAATACAGTGGCTACTCCTTAAGGTAGCGCTCATGCTCTGGCATGGAAGAAATGTTCTCCTGAAGTATAAAACAATGTACTGGCCTCCCCCATGAAGAGATTTCCTAACGTATGGTAAGATAATATCGGAGAGGCTAGAATAGTAACCATGTGCCTAAACCATAGAGATTGTGGGCCAGATCCTTAACGTGTGCAAATTGGCAAGTCTTCATTGGTTGCAATGGAGTTACACTGATTTATGCCAGCTGAGGGTCTGGCCCCATCTAAGTATGTGGCTGTCTGAATACATCACGCACCATAGCCTGTTGAATCTGGACACCCATTCAAGCATCAGAGGAAGCTGGTTACATCTAGGGTGACCAGATCCTCAGTGTTAAAAATCAGGACATGTGTCTATGGGCCAGGGCTCAGGGAGCAAGTTACAGCAAAGGGAAGCTAATTTGGTGTTCTGTCAGGGAGGTAGGACAGGGGGCTGACTGGGTAGGTGGCAAGCTGGGAGATATCTACTTTGATTGGCTGCCTTCGCTGTTCCATCTGCCTACTTGGAAAAGAGCAGCCAGTCAGAACTTTCTGTACTAGCTGAGGGATGAAACAGCCAGTAAACTTTGACTGCTTCATCCCTCAGCATGGGTAGAGGTGCCAATCCCCACTCATTAAGGACCCAACTGGAGCCTCTCATCCAGCCTCTGTTTTCAGATTCTAATCAGGCTTTGTCTGAGGCAGAAGCTTCGAAGAAGAAGTCAGCCATGGAGACAAGAGCAAAAGTCCTGGCTCCCCCAACACTCTCAGGCTGCCAGCCCCCAGCCTCTTCACCACACACCAACCCTACAGGAGACCTACTAATCACTCCCCTCACACCATAGCTCCCTCTCAGTCACGACTGCAACTCCTTATCTCCCACCCCAGGACAGCATTCATCCTATTGCAGTGGGGAATCCTCAGGCAAAGTCTAAGAATTCCATTCCCCCCATCACCACCACTTAGAAGGGAATATTGACATTGAAGAACAAGGCAAGCCACACAGGAGTATGTCTTAGCCGTGGAGGTTTCTGCTTCAGACAAAACTCAGCTGCCTGATGGTTGGGGACAGTAGGGGGGCAGCTGGTTTCCTTACTTGCGTCAGTCTTTTTCACAGTGTTTCTGAGGAACACCTAAAGTTAATCCAGGATTATCTGCGAGTTCACATCACCAGCGACTTTGAGATGGTGCAGATGGGCTCCAGCAGTCTCCCCCAGCTGAAGAAACTGCTCACAGTGCTCTGCAAAGGGCTCTTCAGGTAACTGGAGCCTAATTTTCAGAGAAGGCAATATAATGTCATGACACTGTCAAAGGTAGGTGCCATTTGAATTGTGAACCCATATTTCCAGCACAGCAAAACTGCTTATCCTTAAAAACGGGTAGTAAGACAATGGTCTCATGGCCTATGGGGTCAAAGGCCAGGAGCCAGATGCTCATGCTCCAGTGAGGTTCAGATGATTTATGCCACCTGAGATTCTGGCCCTGGGACATTAAATCTGCCTGAAACACACAGCTATAGCAGGTAAGTTTTTCCTGGGGGTGGTTTCAGTTAATAGAGTATTACTTATTTTATACTTTGTTTAGAAAGAAACAAAGCCAAAATGCATTAAAGGATTAGCTGAATAGGATTAGTTTAGGAACAGATATAAATGGCACCTCCAGAATCATCAAGTAAAAGTCGTATATAAAAAAACCCACATATTGCTGTATGACTATTCTCTCCAAACCCCGACTCTCCTCTCAATTACAGCAGGGAGAACCTGGGATGATTTTATTGAAATCATTGTCAAGGTGGAGTGAGCAGAGAAACAGGCCCCTACTCCAGTATGGTTTCCATTACAAGTACCCCTTCCCTATCCAGAGCCCAGACTGACCTATACCCAGCAAAAGCCCAAGTACCAGTCAGGATCTGATTGCTCCTCAAGCTTCCTCCCTATTCTGAAACAAACAAGGCGCTCAGCCCTCAGATCCCAGGGAGAGCATCTGGATGCCTGACCATCAACAGAGAGGTCCTGTACCTCCACGCTGGCTCAGGGGCCCACAGCACCCTTTTCCACACTGGCTCCTTGGCAGCTAGGCTCCCACAGAATTCGCACAGAGCTGGGGGGAGGCGGATGGGCCAGCTGGTGTAAATCGGAGTGGCTCAGTTGAAGTGACTGGAGTTACTCAAGTTATACCATATGAGGATTGGCTGAGTGTGCATTCCCCTTCTCTGGCCTGACTCCAGCCCTCCCCAGGGAGAGGATCCAGGGAGGTCGGGAAGTGGGGGGTATGATGCTGCAGAACCAGCACTTCCTTTTCTGTGCCCCTCAGCTGGGTTTCAGTTCTCTACAGTCACGGAGTGGGGAAGGTCTCATGTGCTCTGTTATTAGCAAACCCTGAATAATGCGATCCCACAGCCAGCAAAATCAGGACTGAATCTTTTCCATTGCTAAACTGCCTCAAATAGGGCTGTGCTGTTATTCCAATGAAGGCCAAGCTGGCTTTTCCCAGAAGGGAGTTCGAATGCATCGCTACTCTGTGCTATACTCATCGCTATCTGTACTCTGTGTGTTTTTGTACCCCTCATCGCCCTTCAAGGGGATAAGAAAGTCTTAAAAAAGAAAACCTACTGATATCAAATGTTCTCAAGCATCAAAGCTGCTCTTCCAATTGTCAGTGTCCCTTTAACATTTGTAGTGAGAGGGCACAGAAAATCTAGTGCCCGCTTCAAACATTACCGGGCCAAATTCTCTACTGGTGAAAGTCCATTGACATCAGTGGAGTTGCACCAACAGACAATTATCCCCACCTTCCACCCCTTGTTTAGTGGTATATATTTATGGACTAATCTGTTGTCATCCTGGGAATTAATGACATCTTAATATAATTAGTCTAACTGGGCAGATTTTCAAAGACCTGTGCGATTGGTGAGATGCACCAAATGCAATTCTTTTCATGGGCAATCACCCACAACATGGAGATGTCTAATTATATATATAATTGCCCAATTTGCATATGCAATTTCCCACATGGAAATGCAGGATTCTTTCTTATGGAGGGGACCTGATCTAAAATCCAGTGAAGTCAGTGGAAAAACTCCCACTGATTTCAATGGGCTTTGGATCAAATTCCAGTCAGGCACTCAGTTTGTGTGGCTCAGGTAATAAGAGACTTTCAAAATCAGCCCACGGAGCTGTTGTGCTATTTGAAAATGGAATTGATTTGATGTATCCCATCCAATTTCTTCTCCCTCCTGCAATTTCCTGCCAAAATCTGTACCAATAATCTTGGTATCATTTCATTTCAGTGGATTTGCCTTCTCAATTATCCTGTGAACTCCTAATAACTTGAGGCCATTTCTCCTTCTTTGTCTTCCATATCAATCAGCTTTCTCTAATAAACCGCTTTCCTGCAGATCAGATTTTCTCAGGAGTGTGTGCATTCTAGCCATAGAACCTAGCGTTCTCCCATAATTTACTAATTTTCAAATACCTGGGCACTTACTTGCTTTATGTAGCTCCCTTAATCTCTGCTGTAGCTTGCAGCCTCTCTAGCTGAATCCCCCTTTCAAGATGCAGAAATTTAATTTATTCAGTGACATTACCTAATTTTAGCCTTCATTCACCTCAGCTTCTTTCCCAGCTGCATTGTGGGATTCAGCCTGAAATCTGCAGCTTGTTCTCAGGCAGCTGTGTTTTCTTTTTCATAACTGGATTTTATTTTAACAAAGCCTTGGGGAGGGGAAAAATTGCAAATCGCAGGCTCAATTGGCACTAATGCCCCATCTTTAGTTGTATAATGTCCCTCCCTAGCCCCCTCTAATCTCACATCGTTTAGAGATGGGTGAGATGATATATTTTACTGGACCAGCTTCTCCTAGTGAAAGAGACAAGCTTTTGACAGACACAGAGCTCTTCTTTGGGTGACCTGAAGACTTTAAGGAGAACTCTGTGTCAGCTCAAAAGCTTGCCTCTTTCACCAGAAGAAGTTGGTCCAGTAAAAGATATCACATCACCCACCTTGTCTTGCTAATGTCCTGAGACCAACATGGCTACATCAACACTGCACATAGCCCGGGGATAGCTGTTGTCAGACCCACGTGACACTGCATTCAGTTTAAAGGTTGAGAGCTTTTCTTTGATGTCCACTAGCTGATATATGCCTGTGCTGGCATCAGACTGTGGGTAAGATGTGACTGCAAATGTTAGCAAGGGAAAGGGGATGTTTTCTGGAACTGCATGTCCTCCTTTGGGGTGGGGGTTAGAAGGTTGTTTACAGCTTAGTAATGGGCAGAACTGGGCTAACTGTTCAAAGGGACCAATTTACTGGTGACCGTAGGTCCTTTTCCAGTTCATGAGTTACCCATCAAGAAATGCAGGGCCAACGTCTGAGCTGCAGCTAAGGAGCACTCCACACAGCTGAGGGGGAGCAGGGAAGGGCTGCAGAGTAACTTTTGCACCCCTGCCTCCCCTACTCCTTAGCCAGCTCAGCAAAGGGCCAGTTCCTGGCATGAATTAGAGCAGTCTGAAGGTTGCTTTCAACTGCACCAGCTGCTACTTGCCTCCAGGGTCACCAGGCTGTAAAGATGCCCAGGCCAAGTACTCTGCCTCAGGAGCAGAGGTATGGGCAGGAGCACGGAGGCTGCAAGATCAGTGGCTGAACCTCTCCCAAAGATTCCCATAGTCAGGGGGTATCCTCAGAGGGGGCTGGGCAAAGCTTTAGGGGGAACTTTAGGGGAACTTTGTGCCAGCACAGCCACGGATCTTCCTGCAGATGTATGGGGAGGTGTTCCTCATTCAGAATTCCTTACAGGGTTTGGGTGGACATATTTCACAGTGCGAGTTATGGGTGAGCTGTTCAGCTTGACTGTTTCAGGCAATCACTTCATCATTCCCTACCTGATCGGTCACCTAAACATGGTGTTATTTCTGCTCTCTGATTGCATGACTCCCACAAGAAGCTTTTAAGATGGCTGCTCAAACACTTCTGGCGCCAATACTTATGCAAATATAGATGGACAGAAGTGTTCGTGACACTTCTGTGAAGATTCGCATGAATAAAATTTTACTCACACAGCAGTTCAAAGGAAGAAAAAGAAAGAGGTGTGAATGCAATTAAAACCACTTTGTGGTTTGGTTGAGCACAAATGCCAGTAAATACCCTTCTGCATTCTTCCCCAAGTCTGACCTGTGTGTTACATTAAGCTGCACTTTATGGAAAAGTGCCTCAGAGCGAGCCATTCTCACATAAGAAACGGCCAAGCAGTGGGTTTTTCTGTGGTTGCTGTTGTTCAGAACTGTACGGTCTGTGCTGCACATTGCTTCAAAGTAGATATATTGTAATTGTTTCCAGGTGGTTTGTCTAGTAGAACTTCTCCCAGAGCTTCTAATACTACCTCTTTTCTGATAGGGCCTGAACCAAAGTCCGCTGATGTTAGTGGGAGTTTTAGGGACAGGATAACTTAAAAAGTTCAAAACAGAACAGTTTTGTGACATAGAACTGAGAACCTAGGAGGACTTGGTTCCCAGTTCCGCCACAGACTTCCTGCATGACTTTGCCAAGTCACTTAGGCTGAAATTTCAAATGTGGGTGCCTGGCTTAGGCCATTGAATACATATTTAGGCACCTAAATAAGTAGCTCGATTTTCAGAGACCGCAGGTGTATGCTCACTGTAGCGCCTTTTCCAGAGAACTAGATGGAGAAACTGGTGCATTCGTACCTATGAAAATGAGGGGACTTGTTAGTACTGGCTACTAATTAGGCACAATGTCGCATTATTCTCCATGTCCACCTTGGCCTGCAGGACCTAGCTGCTCTGCCAGTACTAAGTCTGGTCTTTAGCAGAGTGTCATTTGTGCCAAGTTCATACAAAGATTTTGTGATGGACAAGCATCCTCTGGGCTCACTAAATTAATTTCATTTGTAACCTACCCTTGATTTGAATTCAGAAAATTAAAGCTGGTTCATTTTACAGCCACAGTTCCACTTGTCCCCTTATTGCATTTGTTGAAAAATATATCTTTGTATTTCCTCCTTCACTGTGCTGTCCCAGCTTCCGGAGCTGTAAGGAGTTCTGTTCAAATGAGCTGTTGCTGATGCATTAGCTGCCATCCTAACCCTGCTGCGCTGTCCTGATCTTTCAGGGTTGGCACTGACCTCACTGGGTATGTCTACACTGCAATCAAAGGTGTGAATGCAGCTCAGATTGGCATACCCACACTAGCTTTAATTAGCTGGCATGTCTATGAATAGCAGCATAGGTGTGGTAGCAAGGGCTTCAGCGTGGGCTGTCGGAGCTTGCTGGGCAGCTTAGGGATATACTCAGGTTGAAGCCCGTGCCACTACTTCTTCACTGCTATTCTTAGCTGCACTAGCTAGTTTAAAGCTCGCATGGTTCTGTCTACTCATGCTGCATTCATACCCCTAACGCAGTGTAGACACCCACATTGACTCCGTACTGACTATGCATCATTAACTGGTTTTGTGCTTTATCCTTCTTTCATTGCCCCATGTGACCTTGCCCCAGGTTCCCCACACAAACCCTGCATTGTCCTTTGACATGTCTTTGTATTCTCAGTGAGGCGTCTCGGACTCTCCCTTCCCTGGAGTCCATCCAGAAGGTTTTTGACCAGCAGCTGCCCCCTGGTATCCATCAACGTTCTCAAGTAAGTTCTACTGGAAGAAGCGGGGAAAGGTGGCCACGGAGGAGTGATAGTTTCTGTCAGGCACAGACGCGGGGGAGGGAGGACTTTCTGAGCTTGGGACACAACAATGACCATGAATTTAGATGATTGGTTAACACTTTTGTTCTCTTTAGCCTGTTTCTGGCTGCAGTGCACTGGGCACACAGTGAGTTATTTAACCACGGATTCAGCTAACTCATAGTCTTCTCCATCCTCTCCCATACCCCTGTCCCAAAGAGAGAATGCAGCAAAGTGCCTCAGTCGTTCCTACTTCCAACCTCTATCAACCTGTGACCCAGAATTGCAAATTTTTCCTTCCATCAGCTTAATTCCTCTGGATGGTCAGTGTCTTTTTGTGACAAATGCTTCCCTCCTTCCATCAAACCACCTCAATCCTGTGTCCAACCTCTTCCGTCCTGCGGCCCAGAAAACCAGTAGTCCAATCTGCATGTTCAACCCATGGACCAGTAATACAAATCTGTCTTTCTATCATCAACCATCCAACTCCTCTGCATGTCCAGCCTCTGACCTATGTACCAGATTGGCAAGGTTGTCCTCCCACCAGCCCAACTTTCCTGCATGTTCAGTCACATTCTGTGCCGCTGCGCTTCACGTTATGGATTAAACTTTGATGATGTAAAACACACTGCTGCTAACAGCTGTTTCTGGCAGGTGGTGTGAACTATGAGCTTCTTTGGGTCTGGTACTCATTGTTCTCTCTCTTTTTTTTCTTCTTCTTCTTCTTCTTTTTTTAATGCTGTTGTTACCAGTTGCTTGGGGAAGCCAGTCCAGTCAATGTTGTGTTGAAGCTCAATCAGCTGATCTCTTTGCTGTCCTCGGCTGAAGAAAAGGTAGAGATTTATAATTATCTTGTGTTCCTATCTGCTTCTGGCTTTATTTATGCTCCTTTCATGCTCAGAGAAATCCATCTCTGTAATAAGAATTCTCCTGCAATGCCTTTATTACTTCCTTCTCTGATCCCCCTCAAGTGAAGTGTAGAGTCACCAAATAGATACCCATATGCATGAAATTTTACAGGTGAAAACACTGTTGATTGAAGGTCCTGATTCAACACATCGGCGTTCTCTCATCCCTCCTGTAACCTTTGAGGTAAATAGACTTTGTCAGCAATGCTTATTGTATTACAGAAGAACACAAGACATGTAGGAATGTCTCGATGTCTTAAGTTTCTGGATACTGTGCTCTGCTACAGTAGAGATAATACAGTTATATCTCAGTGCCTGGAGTCCCTGGGTGCTCTATGGTACTGTAGTAGGGGCCATGTCTTAAAGCTCTCTGTTCGGAGTGATGTAAGTGGGTCAGGCCATGCAGATGTTTCTCTGTGCATTGATTTAGGTATTGCTTTTCCTCGTACAATTGACTGAAGTTTAGAAAAATGGCTTATGAAAAATCTCTCCCTTTTCCAATAGGTGAAAGCAGATTCTCTAGGAATTTCCCAGAAAATACACCTCAAAGTTGATGTGGAGATGGGGAAATTGATTATCAAGAAAGCCAAGGATGGTCCTGAAGACAAGTTTTATAACCATAAGAAAAGTAAGGTGCCCTGAGTCACAAATAAGGGGTTAGTCCTCTAGATCCCAGTGGGAATTTTGTCATTGACTTCAGTGGGAGCAAGGTTTGGTCCAATGTGTATATTAGTCTGTTATGCTGAGAGTTTGGTTCTACTGCAAGGCATCAGTAAACCTAGATCGCTTGTCTCCAAGGCAGTTTTCAGTGAATAGGAAGTCAATGCTGTGGTAAATGGCTCTTTCTGAGAGTTAGTTTACAATCCCATGGCTTTCAGTTAAGTTAAGACAATGGCAGCATGTCTGCAAGGAAAACAGCATCCCTTGATCAAAGGTATTTCCAATTTCTGCCCTAGTATGGATCAAGGAGGTAAGCCGCAAAGATATAAACATCTCAGAGATGTTAGGCCAAAACTGGTGTGAGTCCATCTCTTTCCTAGGTACGCTGCACCCACAAAAGGGTCTGTTTGGAAAAGCGAGGTCTTGAGAAGGCATTAGTGTTCTTGCTCTCAAGATCAGTGCTCAGCCAGTGGCTGTTTGTACTGCTGTCATGTTTGTTACTTTGGCCTGGTCTGCACAATTTAGGTCAACATTGCTATGGCGCTCAGGGTGTGAAAAATCCATACCCCAGAGTGCTGTAGCTAGACCTACCTAATCCCTGGTGTAGATGCAGCTAGGCTGGCAGAAGAATGCTTCCGTTAACCTAGCTGCTATTGCTCGGGAAGGTAGAGTTCCTACAGTGACAGAAAAGCCTCTTTGGTCGCTGTAACCTACACAATGCCATAGCACCTGAGCCGCTGTAGCACCTGAAGTGTCGCCATGGTGTTAGTATCATTAGGGGAGAGCGGTGGTAGTTGTTTGTTTGCTGTGAAGGCCTATTTAAAATGGTTCTCTTTATCCCTGGTTAGGTCCCTGCTAAAACAATTGGTGAAAGATTTTTATTAGGGAAAAGCTATTTTTCTAATTCCCCTCTAGCCTCTAACTCCAAACACTGCAGAGATTAGCAGAGGCAGAACTATCAACTCAGGCTCCATCCTCATGAGGAAAACAACCCGTTGCTGACCATAGTTTTGAGCTAAACCTCCACAGCTGATTTTCCCCAGCTGGGGTTCAGAATTGCTTAGCTGCTGATGTACATGGGACCGAACCATCTCCGCCATCAGATTGGCTTTCACCTTCTCTTCCACAGATGCTCAGACGAAGGAGTATAAATTGTCTGCTTGGGATGCAGAAAGGGCACGAGGTTGGGTTGAACACCAGGCAGGAGGAGCTATTTGTGACTCTTGTTCAGGGTATAAATGTAATCCCTGGAGGAAAGTCTCTTGCTGACTGCACCTGCATGTTGTTTCTGCTGATCCATTCCAAAAGCTCTCTGAGACTACTACCCTGACCAGCCAAACAGAACTAATCAAAACGCTGAGAAATGGCCAGACTTAAAGGACCAGATTGTCCCTGGTGTTGCTGCACAAGGAGCTCTCCTCCTTCCCCCGTGTGTCCCATAGAGGCCTAGCAACAATTGCAGTCCCTGCACATCAGGAACAGTTGTTATAGCTGAAGTACTGTCGGTCGGTCTCAGTGCCGAAGCTACTGCAACCATCTTTGTCATATTTTTGGTTCCAGGCTCTGTATAACACCCTTTTTCAGAGGCAGAATTGACAGGAATGTGTGCTTAGCGGGGGTCTCCCAATGCAGGGCAAAGAGAGCCTCAGAGTTCAGAATGAGTGATCTCTTGGAGCATGCTGCTTCCGGCAGCCAGTTCTAGTGAGCAGAGGAGGATTTCTCTGGTTTCTGCAGATACAGTTTCTGGGTCTCTGGTTTCTGAAGTTGACAGCCCACCTCTGCTTAGTCCTGCAGCTCATCAAGTCCCAGAAGTTCCCTAACAAACTGGTGATCGTACTGGAGACTGAAAGAGAGAAAACACAGCGGAAAGAATATGTTTTTGCTGACTCTAAGGTACACGACAACGTCTTTCCTCACTTTATCCCAGGAGCACCAGGATGGGCCTGAGGGCAGTGAGCCTCGGCAGAGGACTAACCAGGGCATTTATAGGATTTTAATCTGCTCTGCATAAATGAGATTAATCATATAATGTGAGAGCATCCAGAGAATGCAGGAGAGAATGGGCGACGTGTTCAGCAACAGTATAATAATAACCCCTGCTATATCAATGAGGGTCTGGGAAAGGGAAGGAGGCAGATTAGGACTGCGCCATTCATTGGCTGCTCAATGGCTGGCAAAGGCAGGAGTCAACCGCGGAGCAGTTACACCAGAATCGTTCACCAGCCTTGAATCCCACTTGTCTCGACTAGGATATCAGGGTGTGATGTAACACATGCTAGCTTCCGTGTTTGGAAACTCCAGTGCAGACAAAGCACACTGCCTTTACCATGTGCCAGTCTTTAACCTGACCAGTTTAACACGTGTCAGAGTAGTACACTGCCTTGTCTCCACTAGGCTTTTGGAACACTCTAGTTAACACATCCTAACAACACACCTTTTCTCCTGAGAAGGTACCATAAACAAAGCAACCTCCCTGCAGACTAGTAGAGATAAGGCTGATCTGCCCTTTAGATATTCTGGGCACTTCCCTATTCAATTAGTTCTTCTTTCAGAAGAAGCTGAGATTCTGGCTAACGAGACAGCCATCTCATTAGCTGTCTCTCTGTTCCTCTGGGTGTAGAAAAGAGAAGGGTTCTGCCAGCTTCTGCAGCAGATGAAGAATAAACACTCTGAGCAACCAGAGCCTGACATGATCACCATCTTCATTGGGACCTGGAACATGGGTATGTGCTGCCTTCTCATCTAGTCCTTCATACATTCCTCCAGACACTTATCTCGACCTTGACATTGGCCTGCTTCAACGTGGGGACTTTTGGACGCCACATTTCCTATTCACTCAGTAAGGGACTTGCTCACAGGGACTGTGTTCCACTAGGACAGGAGCGAAATTGAGTCTCTAGGCCAGGTTTTCGCATGCACCTTGGCCCCTTTGCATTGCTCCAGCGTAAAGGGGCCATAATGCCAATGTGACCATGGTCGGGGGAAAGGGGAGTGTCCAGTCACTGCACTCCAGCTATTTCTGCATCTGATTAGGAGAAACCACCCATCTTGGGATTGAAAAGAGAATTTAATAGCAGGGCTCTTTGTCTGGGGAACCCAAAATGAATCTGTTTTTCCCATTTGGGGAATGTACGTTTGTTCTGATGGATGTGAGCTGATAGGTTAATGCCATTAATCTCACAGACCCTGATCCTCAGCTGCAGCCACAATGAACTCAGGGCTGTCTTTGGAATGTTCCAGCCTCGAGCCGAATAGCCAGTGAGAGCTGGCTGCCAGTGGCTTCCATGGGCAGCTCCAACAGATGGGAATTGTCAGAGTACAGAGATGCTCCTGCCAATGCCCCCTTTTCCCCAGGAATGAGGAGGCATAGCACCAACTCCATCCCCTATAGCATCCCCTCTGCCAGGCACAAAGCAGGATCTGGCCCATAGTACGTCATTTGGGCATAAAGTCCATTGTCTCCCCCTGGATGTGTGCATAGCTCTGTGGGTTTGTGTGCCTTTTTATTCATGTGCTGTGTATAGCCTTGAGGTTTTGACTGCAAGTGTTTTGATTCACTGTGGTTTTGGATTTGCTGCTAAAGGTGCTGCTCCTCCCCCAAAGAAGATCACATCCTGGTTTCTCTCCAAGGGGCAGGGAAAGACACGGGATGACTCCGCTGACTACATCCCCCATGACATTTATGTCATTGGCACCCAGGAGGACCCCCAAGGGGAGAAGGAATGGCTGGAAGTTCTAAGACAATCCTTGCAGGAAATCACCAGTATCAGCTTTAAAGTGGTGAGGAATCATGTCAGCTCAGAGCAAAGTGAGGATAGCACACTCCCCTAGCAGCTAGGAGAGACACAGGAATAACCAGCCCCAGGCCCACGCCTCCCTGCTCTCGAAGCGCCACATTGCTGGGACCATCCTGCTGACAGAGAGGGGACTGAACATGTCTATGGACTCCATTACTCTTGAATCAGCTAGATGGACTGCTCCCAGCAATGCCCTATGCCGAGTCTGAGCCCAGAGCCAGCCCCAGTGCTCCCAGTGCCTTCCAGCTGGGGCATGAAGGATGGATCTTGGCCTTGGATTCACCCCCTCCCCCACAGTAGCACACTTACTTGCAATTAGGCCACTGCCATGGGAATGTCCCTCTTAAGAAGAGAACATTTTAAAATTATTGGCGTATCTTTCGAGACTGCTCTGCCCTCATTCTCTCTCTCTCTGTGAGCTCTGGCACTTTTTATTCCAGGTTATAATAAAGTTTAGGACTGACTAAACTGTGTTAGAAGCAAGTTTGACCACTCCTGAGTTTCAGTGAGGGTGAGGAACAGTTTTAATCATATCTGAAAGGTCACTGTGTATGGGGCCCCTAAGTGGCTCTTAGAATTTGCCTGTG